>NW_026020214.1:207025-927025 GCF_900185275.1 Solanum verrucosum
ATTGAAAGCAACCCTTAGTTTGGTAATTACGGGTTTGCTGCCCGAGCATTATTGTTGAGTGAGATTGGACTGCCTAAGCATGTTTAGTAACTACTAATACTAGTTTATCACCTACTCTATTGTAGATAAGTATTTGAAAAGAAAGGAAGGTACTTCAAGGTAACTACAAGGTGGTACAGCAAGGTATGTAAGGCTTTACAATTTCCTACTAATTGACATGAAATCTAGACTCGTCCTCATCACATAGAGGTAGCCTACCAGCTCCAACAAGACTTATGACCTTGTTCTCACTCTTTAACATGTCTGCACATTCCAATACATGTTCATTGTCAAATCTGTACATATACATTGAATACCCTATATGAGTTCTCCTTTTAACTAAATAAGGTCCCTATATTATTTCAACTCCTATGCATTTCATTAATTGTGTAACTACTCTCTATGTTGTTGTTCCTGCATTATATGATTATTACACGTCATTTGTTGACTACATAGTCCCACAAATCAAAATGCTATGACCACCAAAAGAATCATCTCAAATGTTAATGGAAATATATTAAATGAATCTGCTTATTAATGGGTGGTATCCCAGGGATGGAAGAATCACCTAGCATGGGTCGATCCCAATATTACGGGTGGTATCCCAGGGGTTAAAGGAAATCCTAGCATGGGTCGGTCCCGATTTATATGTCTACCACTGATCAGCTGGTCATTTGTATTATATGTTGTGCACAAAGTGTAAAGTAAAGAATGATAAGTAAAGAAAAGAATGTAAAGTACCTGATTCCATAATATGAGAAAAGGTGGTCTTGTATCCTTACATTGGTATATGACTTCATTTGAGTTCTTATTTCACATACAGTACTTTATCCCTTAGATACTCAGTACATTCTCCCGTACTGACGTCTCTCTCGAAGGACCTGCAATTCATGTTGCAGGTACAGGAGCTAGTAGATTTCTCCAGTAGGAGAACAGGACATCCAGCGGCTATTGGTGAGCTCCAGGTTTGTTCGGGGCTTTCCGAATCTATAGCATGTATTTTGGTATTGTATAGTAGTTGAGTGTAAGGCGGGGCCTGTCCCGACCTTAACCCCATAATGTTTTATCATTTAGAGGCTTTGTAGACTATGTATAGTGAAGTGTGGTTGGGCCTCGTGTCTTAGACATCATGGTTCCAACGGCCAAGTCATGTGCATTTTCTTTTGGCTTCTTAATACTGTCTACTTTCATGAAAACATGTTATCCACTTTGGCAGCACCTTTAAATGTCCATAGATAGAGCAATGATTACAGGTTGGTTCTCCCAATCCTTCTCGGCAACGGGTGCCGGTTCGCCTTAATGGGATTTTGGGCGTGACACATATTTCCCTCCCAACCATTTCAAGTTGGTTGTCCCGAGCCTTCTCGGCAACGGGTGCCGGTTCGCCTTAATGGGATTTTGGGTGTGACACATATTTCCCTCCCAACCATTTCAAACCTTTCATATACCCGATATATTCACTACATATCCCCCATATCACTCCCCTAATGACCCCACATATTCCATATCTCCCCTCTCTCTCTCCAAAACTCAGTCCACCATTTTCATCTCCCCTCATAGTAATTTCTAGGTCTAGGTTCGGTGTTCAAGTTGGTCAAGGCGTCTTTGGAAATCAATCAGACACTCATCATTGTTGTATACTGGTAAGGTATGTTGATTTCTCCCGAACTTTGAATTTTTTCATAGTTTCCATTTGAAATCACAACAATGAACTTGACCTTGGGTTGTTAATTTTGTGTTTGTATGTGAAATTGTATGTTATAAACACCCTTGGTATGATGGTATGTGAGTGTGTAATTACTTAAACCGAATAAATCAAGTTATTAGGCCGAATTGGAATTTTTGACTTAGGGTTCATGGGTGTCGGTGTGATAAATTGTGAAATTTTGTGAAATTGGAACCCTGAGGATAATTAACTACCATATTACTTGTTGAAATACATGCATACGCCTAAGTTGTTTTAAATTGTTGAAGTAAAAGGAATGAAAAAAAAGTGAGTCATCTGAAAGCTGGCACAGACTAACCCACGAGACCCAGACTACGGACTGTAGGTCAGGTCTGTGGGCCAGAACCAGACCAAGTTTTTCCTAAGTGTCGAACAACGGTGTGGACTACGGTCCGTTGTTCCATCGACGGACCGTTCTGTACATCCGTGGTTCCCACATCAGAGACCCAATTTTGGGTACTCTGACTTACGGAGGGTACCCACGGACCGTTGTTCCATCGACGGACCATAGGTTCTCACCATTGGTCGGCAGTTCAGCTACTGCACATAATTTTTTTAATTTCTCATTTATTTCGTTTCTTGTTATAAAATTTTTCCATGTGTTTTATTTGCTTGTTTTGGTACTAACTAAGCTTCTAGAGATACCCTGGCCCCGAAAAAAGCTCTGACCTATGCCACTAAGGGAAAATCCAAATCTATCGCTCATTCACAACGTATGATCATTGAGGAGGACATTGAGTACATTCCTCCCAACAACAGGACCTCCCCTACTACCCCTCGCACTACAAGGAACCGAGCCAAGTTGGTGATTTCTAATGTGGTTACTGTCCCCAGTCTGAGGTGGGGGCCACACCGATCGGTTCATCGGCTAGCTCTGAGTCACCATCTTGCTCCAACTCTAAAGGTAGCACCGCCTCTTCATACGAGTCTAATAGTATAAAGGATACTATAGTTCCCCCCCATTCTGAGCGTCCATCTGATGCTACAGAACCTAACAGGTGGTGTGTGGATGACCAATACAAGATCTACAAGGATACTTGTACGTTGAACGAGAATGATAAGTTGGCCAGATTGATCACAGAGGAGCGTCGGGTTCTCACAGACAGCCTCCACACCGCTCCGATCATTGAGGGGCTCTTCCGTAGACACAGCTGTGATTGTATGGCAAGGCCCCAAGCACATATAGCGAGGAGATAGTCAGGGAGTTCTACCATTCCGATGCCGCCACCATTAGAGGGTCCATCTCCAAGTGGGCCAGAAAAATCCTGCAGCTCAGCCTCCACTTGAGGCTATACTAGTCCGGGGTTTTTCTATGGTCATCTCTGAGATCACTCTTCACCAGTTTATCTATGGCCCGGACCAGACTCTACTCATCATTACTGTCACGCCTCAAATCCCATTACCATGGACAGGCACCCGATGCCCTAAAGGCTCGAGAGAACCAACATGTAACATGTTTTGTAAATGTATATAACAATGACAATCTTGTGACAAGTTCACATAGGATGGAGCGATACGAACCAACAAAGTAGATCCAAAACTTATATACAAGACTTGGTCATTGAGGCCACAACTTGTTAAGATGCAACTGAACCATATACATAAGTCTACAAAGCCTCTAAAAGATAGAAAACCTTAGAGTAGGTAGGGACAGACCCCGCCTTACCTTTAACTATGATACAATACCAACATGAATCTACTAAGAACTCAGTAAAGCTCTAAATCAACTTGGAGCTCACCAAAAGTAGCGGAGTGTCGTGTGCTCCTATTGAAGGGGTCTGCTAGATGGAGTACATGTGCCTACAACATGAAATGAAGTGTCCCCCGCGAGGGGCGTCAGTACAAAAAAATGTACTGAATATGTAAGGCAACAACATATATAGAACAAGGCTCAAATGAAATCAAGTATCCATATATAAGTGCATATATCAAAATAGAGACCACCTTTGTTACTCTTGTGGGAACATATATGTTACATTATTTTCTTTACTTTTTTGTACTTTATAATTTTTGTAGGGCATGTGATATAAATGACCAGTTGATCAGTAGTAGAAGAGGATGTCCCATGCTAGGCATTTTAAGATTCTTTAATCTTTGAGATTGTTGTTTTGGTGGTCATAATCATTTTTGGGATTTGGAAATACATACCAGTAGTAGAGGACATGAAAATAATACTTTAAGGCAGTAACAATGACATAAGGAGCTATGTAACATCAATGCATTACTTGTGAGTTTAAATGACACAATTGACTTCAATTGACTATAGAGTACTGAACATATAACGAAGTAATTCTATACACTAAGGATAGGGGAAATATTGTTAGCTATTTCGAGATCGTACGATGCCACTGTGTTTCCTTTACTAGGAATAGAACTTAGGAAATTTACTTTTTGATATTAATCGCAAGTATCAAATTTAATGCCAAAGAATATGGGATCGAATAGCCTTACATACCTTGTTGTGTAACTCAGATATTACACAGAATTAACCTCCTCCCTATCAGATTATTAATCTACAATGAAATAATTAAAACTAGCATTAGTAGCTAATCAATACATTTGGCTACTTAACATCACAAAAAACAGTAGCCCGGCATCAGGCCTACACAACATTCAATTTGTTGGTGTATGGCCATACCCTCCTATATTTCCATAAAAATTATTCACACCTTTCCCCCAACATCAACCATGCAGTCCCCATATATACACATAAAATAGCCTAATATGTTCCTTATCATAGCAACCAAACCATCCCTTGAGTTCTTAACATCAACACACATGTAATTCTTCATCCAAACATATGCATAAGGAAGACAAAAATGGAGTAGTCACCTTACCTCAATTTATGCAACTTTCCCTTTTAACTTGGAATCTTCAAGAATTTCAACTTCCCTTCACACTTAAACCAAGGAAGAAGAGAAAATTATCATAATAATTAAGAAAAGTAAGCAGTAGCTTGTGGGAATTCTGCCTTGTACTTATAATTAAGCATGAATACATGTTTTCTAGTCTTCCATAGGAGACTTAAGCTAAATCCATAAGTGTTTTTCTTACCTTGGTTTGCAGTTATGAGGGTTTCTTCAAGAACCCTAGAAGGAATTCTTAGGCTGCTCTTGAGAGAAAAGAGAGAGATAGCTGAAGTAAATTATCAATATTGTGTTATAAATGAGTGAGAATAGCAGCCAATATATCTTATATTGAGCTTTCTTCACCTTTAAGAATTCCTCTAGAACTTCCTTCTTATTAGCTTCATTTTCAGCAACTAATTGGTCAAGTAGGTGATGCACCCACTTATGTACATCAAGCAGGTCAAAAGGTCAAACTAGGTGATACACCTACTTGCTTTCACTTGGGCTTAAATATATTGGGCCTTGGCAGATTTGGCTGCTGGACTTTAATTTCATTTCCTTTTATTTAACTTAGTATGGGCCTCAAGTGA
The DNA here is from genome assembly GCF_900185275.1 of Solanum verrucosum. Classification (NCBI taxonomy): domain Eukaryota; kingdom Viridiplantae; phylum Streptophyta; class Magnoliopsida; order Solanales; family Solanaceae; genus Solanum; species Solanum verrucosum. The sequence goes on from NW_026020214.1 coordinate 212,230, forward strand.
GTCCATTAGCTTAGGCCCAAATCTGATCCATAACCTTGGCCTTTTTAACTAGATCCATATAGCTCAAGTAGGTGATGCACCTACTTGGTCCTTTGGACTGGTCAATAAGTCAAAGTAGGTGATGCACCTACTTGGTCCTTTGGACTGGTCAATAAGTCAAAGTAGGTGATGCACCTACTTGGTCCTTTGGACTAGTCAATAAGTCAAAGTAGGTGATGCACCTATTTGTCACCTGCTAGCTTAGTTAAGTCAAACAAGCAGCTCACTTATTTTATTCCATTTTCTAAATATTAATCATTTTTTCTTTAACTTAGCACTTAACTTTCAACTTTAAGCTCAATTACCACCTTACTGTCTCGAGTTTAAATACTTTCGTTGGAGTTAACTTGTAATACACACGCTGAAATGTGCAAAACATCACATCACCTTCCGAGCTAGTTTAAACCAACGCTTATCATATAAGAAACATGGTCCCTCACCTATACTATAGGGCTATGTCAAGTATTATAAGAACAGAGCAAGCATATGCATAATACGGGTTGTTGCATCCTTCCCCCCTTAAAACATTCGTCCTAGAATGTTAGCATGGTTATCCAGCCCAAACAATTTCAAGCCTAAGTTAGTACTACTATTAATCACATTGAACATATAGACTTATACTTACTTGTCAATGCCTCAACTCAACATTTTCATCTTTCTCATCGGTCTGGAAGAGATGAGGATACTTCAATTTCTTTGCTTCTTCCGCTTCCCATGTAACTTCTTCTACTTCTTGGTTCCTCCATAATACTTTTACAGAAGCTACTTCTTTATTTCTTGACTTCCTAATTTGTCGATCCAGAATAGCAATGGGTACTTCTTCATAAGTGAGATCTCTTGTCACCTATACATCTTCAGTAGGAGTAATACGAGATGGGTCACCTACGCATTTTCGAAGCATTGAGACATGAAACACCGGATGAACGGTTGAAAGCTCTTGAGGTAGCTCTAACTCTTAGGCAACTTGGCCAATTCTTCGGATAATCTTATATGGCCCTATATAGCGTGGACTCAACTTTTCCTTTTTACCAAACCTCATTACCCCTTTCATTAGTGACACCTTTAAGAACACCCAATGCCCTATGGAAAATTCTAGTCCTCCCATACTAACATCCGCATATGATTTATATTGATTTTGAGCTATTTCTAGCCGATGTTGTATCACTTTGACTTTTTCCATAGCTTGATAAACAAGATCTGGCCCAAATAAGGCAGTTTCACCTATTTCGAACCATCCAATTGGGATCTACATTTTCTACCATATAAAGCTTCATAAGGTGCCATTTTAATACTTGAATGGTAGCTATTGTTGTATGCAAACTCGATCAGCGACAAATGATCATCCCAACAACCTTTGAAGTCTAATATACAAGCTCGCAGCATATCCTCAAGTGTTTGAATTTACGCTCTGCCTGACCGTCTATTTGAGGGTGAAAGGTTGTACTTAAATTCACTTATGTTCCCAAACTCTTCTGAAATGACTTCCAAAAATTTGCAGTGAATTGGGCTCCTCTATCAGATATTATAGAGATTGACACTCCATGTAGTCAAACTATCTCTTTAATATACAACCTTGCATACTCTTCAGATGTATAAGTAGTCTTCACCGGTAAGAAATGCGCTAATTTGGTGAGTCTGTCAACTATTACCCATATGGAGTCAAACTTCTGAAACGAGCGAGGTAAACCAGTGACAAAATCCATGTTGATCATGTCCCACTTCCAAATTGGAAGCTTTATACGCTGTATATAACCTCCAGGCTTTTGATGCTCTACTTTTACTTGTTGAAAATTTGGACATTGGCCACAATTTTGCAATGTTCTTCTTCATGTCCTCCCACAAATACATTTCTTTCAAGTCATGATACATTTTAGTTGACCCCGAATGAATGGAATATCTTGAATGATGTGCTTCCATCATGATCCTTTTTCTTTGTTCATCTTCATTAGGTACACACAATCTATTTTGACATCGAAGTACTCCCTCTTGCGTAAGCTCAAATGCCTTTGTCATACCATGTTGTACATTCTCCTTAAGCTGTAATAGAATAGGATCAGTGTACTGCTTCTCTTTCACTTCCACTACTAATGAGGATTTTGCCGCATTTTGCATAATAACCCCTTCGTCTGGAGATTCAAGAAGGCGAACCCCCAAGCTAGCTAATTGGCATATATCCTTAGTTATTCCTTGTCTTTCCACAGACTGCCCATAAGTGCTTGCAATCGTCTTACAACTTAAAGCATCGGCTACCACATTTGCTTTCCTAGGATGACACAAAATATCAATGTCATAATCTTTTAATAACTCAAGCCACCTTCGCTGCCTCAGATTCATCCTTTTGCTTAAAGATATATTGCAAGCTCTTGTGATCAGTATATATGTCAACATGAACTCTATACAAGTAGTGGTGCCATATCTTCAAAGTAAATACAACTACTGCTAGCTTTAGATCATGGGTTGGATAATTTTTCTCATGTGGCCGCAGCTGCCTTGAGCCATAAGCTATCACTTTACCATGCTGCATCAATACATATCCTAATCCCACTCCCGAAGCATCACAATACACTACATACCCTTTCGTGCCTTCTGGAAGCACCAATACGGGTGTAGAAGTTAATTTATTCTTCAGCTCTTGGAAGCTTCTTTCATATGCATCACTCCACTAAAATTTGGTTTCTTTGTGTTAGCTTTGTTAATGGTGCAACAATGGAAGAAAATCCTTCAACGAACCTCCTATAATAACTTGCCAATCCCAAAAAACTACGAACCTCTTTAGGCGTTGTAGGTCTTGGCCAGTTCTTCACCTCTTCTATCTTCTGGTTTTCAACCCTTATTCATTCATCAGATACAATATGACCTAAGGATGCCATAGATTTCAACCAAAACTCACATTTAGAGAACTTTGCATACAACTTACGATCATGAAGAATTTGTAAAACCTGCTGCAAGTGATTAGCATGGTCCTCTTCCGATCTTGAATACACCAGAATGTCAGGAATACTATCACGAACACATCTAAAAGTGGCTTGAACACCCTATTCATCAAATCCATAAAAGTTGTTAGTGCATTTTTTAGCCCGAATAACATGACTAAAAACTCAAAATGACCATACCGTGTTCTGAAAGCTGTCTTGGGTATATCTTTGTCTTTGACCCTTACTTGGTGATAACTCGACCTCAAGTCGATCTTTGAAAAACACTTAGAACCTTGTAACTGATCAAACAAATCATCAATTCTAGGAGGGGATATTTGTTCTTAATCGTTACCTTATTCAACTGCCGGTAGTCAATACACATTCTTAACGAGCCATCTTTCTTGCCTACAAATAAAACTGGTGCTCCCTATGGGGGAAATACAAGGCATTATGAATACTTTATCTAATAAGTCTTTTAATTGCTCCTTCAACTCCCATAATTCTACCGGGGCCATTCTATATGGAGTGATAGATATAGGTTGAGTATCTAGAATCACATCAATACCAAACTCTACTTCTCGTTCTGGAGGCAAACCCGGAAGATTTTCAGAAAATTCATTTACCACTGGAGTGGATTGAAGAGTTGGTGACTCCGCATCTATATTTTTGACTCTCACTAGATGACATATGTATCCCTTCGACATCATCTTCTTAGCCTAAAGGTACGAAATAAACTTACCTCTTGGTGCCCCAATATAACCTTTCCATTCAAGGACTGCCTCTTTTGGAATATGGAAATGGACCATCTTAGTTCGGCAATCTATTGTGGCATAACAAGAAGCTAACCAATCCATACCCATTATAACATCACAATCTACCATTTGTAGCTCAACAAGGCCAACCAATGTATCACGACCACAAACAGTTACAATGCAATTACGATAAATCCTTCTAGCTATAATAGACTCACCAATCGGTGTAAACACTTCAAGTGGCTTCATTAATAATTTTGGTGTTCTTTTGAACGTTCCAGCAATCAATGGAGTAGCATATGACAATGTAGACCCCAGATCAATTAGTGTATATACATATGTGAAAAGATGGACAATGTACCTGTAACCACATCCGACGAGGCTTCCAAATTTTGTCGATCCCGTAGAGCAAATGTGCAATTCTGACCTCCACTAGAACTAGTTGCTCCCCTAGCTCATCTACCACGACCTGTAGGAATCTGTAGTCCCCTACCTAAAGAAGGTGTTGATGAGGACGATGCAACCACTGATCTAGTAGGCTGTGCAACACCACCCATGCCCCAATAAGGGCAGTTTCTCATCATATGCCCCGGTATACCACACCAAAAACAAACATTTATCCTAAACCTACATGCACCTAGATGATTTCTTCCACATCATTTACAAGGCTGTCGAGGAGGCCTTACTTGGCTCGTACTTTCCTGCTCTTGATGACCCACTATTTGTGAACCTTGGCTTTCACTTCTCTGCCCAAACGGATTGCCCCTAAACCCTTGAAACCATGGTGGAGCACTAGTTGTAGAGTAAAAAGATGATGGCCTAGGCGGTCTGTTAAAGAACTGAGGTCGAATCTCACCTTGGGATGGTGTAAACTGCCCCATGGATCTGGACCTCTTAGAATGCCCTATTTTCGACTCTTGTGTCCTTCTTCTTTGCCTTTGATCCTCCAACTTTTGCGCAAAAGCTTGCATCCTTGCTATATCCATAACTTTATTCAATGAAGTAATAGTACAATCTCTAACCAGGTATGAATCTAATCTATCCACATATCGATGAACTATATCCTTCATAGTAGCTACTACATTAGGAGCATACCTGGCCAATGAATTAAATTTGAGACTGTACTCTCTCACGCTCATACTTCCTTGATGGAGATTTACGAACTGATCCGCATGGGCCTTTCGAATCTCCACTGGAAGGTAGTGGTCAAGGAATGCCTTTTTGAACTCTTTCCATGTAGCTAAAGGTGCATCTGTTCCCCTAGATTGCTTCCAAGCTTCATACCACAATATACCTACACCCTTTAATCTATATGATGCCAGCTCGAGAGCTTCTTTTCCACTTATATGCATAACATCCAAAGTGCGTTGGATCTGGTTTATAAAGTCTTGTGGATCTTCATTAGGATCTGACCCAGTGGATGATGGAGGGTCCAAATTAAGGAAATCATGAATCCACGTGCCAGCTGCTCTATCTACACCACTAGTACCTGTAACTGGGTCTTCTTGCCTTTGGTCGTGGCCAGCAAGTATACGAGTTGACTGCATTCTTTAAATCTTGCTCGGTAGCATTAATAGGGGGTTCTTGAGGTGTAGCTTCCTTTCTTAGATCTTTTGGAGATGGAGGGGTCGGGGAAGTCTGTGATAGAGATTCATCTTGAGCCTCACATTGAACAGCTTCATTAGGTAGTGGTTGGTTGGTCCCTTCTTCGGCAACCACATCCACTTGTTTACCTGTACTTTTACTCCTTCTCGTAATCGACATCTTTGCTATAATAAAACAATTTAGAAATTAGATATGATTCACCTACAACACTAGTTTTATCGCAAGATCTAAGAAATGGAAGAAAAGAGACAACTCATACATGTCCCGTAACCTCCTGTTTATAAATGTGGTGCACAACACATCCATAAGCAAGACTCTACACAGACACGGCTTTGTTGACTTCCTAGGATGACCTGCTCTAATACCACTTTTGGCCCGCCTCAAATCCCATTAAGACGGACAGGCACCCGATGCCCTAAAGGCCCGAGAGAACCAACCTATAACATGTGCTGTAAATGTATATAACTGTGACAATCTTGTGACAAGTTCACATAGGATGCAGCGATATGAACCATCAAAGTAGACCTAAAACTTATATACAAGACTTGGCCATTGAGGCCACAACTTGTTAAGACGCAACTGAACCATAGACATAAATCTACAAAGCCTCTAAAAGATAGAAAACCTTAGAGTAGGTCGGGACAGACCCCGACTTACCCTTAACTATGATACAATACCAAAATAAATCTATCAAGGACTCATTAAAGCTTCGAATCCACTTGGAGCTCACCAAAAGTAGCGGAGTGTTGTGTGCTCCTATTGAAGAGGTTTGCTAGCTAGAGTACTTGTACCTGCAACATGAAATGCAGCATCCCCCGCGAGGGACGTCAATAAAAAAAATGTATTGAATATGTAAGGCAACAACATATATAAAACAAGGCTCAAATGAAATCAAGTATCCGTATATAAGTGCATCGATCGTAATAGAGACCACCTTTGTAACTCTTGTTGGAGCATGTATATTACATTCTTTTCTTTACTTTTTTGTACTTTATAATCTTTGTAGGGCATGTGATAAAAATGACCGGCTGATCAGCAGTAGAAGAGGATGACCCATGCTAGGCATTTTAACCCATGGGATAATGTCCTCATAATTCCACAAATTGGGATCGGCCCATGCTAGGCTTTCGCCCCTGAGCTGCCACCCTCTTATACCAATTGGGATTGACCCATGCTAGGCATTTGCCCTTGGGCTGCCACCCATAACTATACAGATTGCTTCATTTTAGATTATTTAATCTTTGAGATTGTTGTTTTGGTGGTCACCATCATTTTTGGAATTTCAAAATACAGACTAGTAGTAGAAGACATGAAAATAATACTTCAAAGAAGTAACAATGACATAAGGAGCTATGTAACATCAATGAGTTACTTGTGAGCTTAAATAATACAATTGACTTCAATTGACTATAGAGTACTGAACATATAATGAAGTAATTCTATACACTAATGAGAGGGGGGAATATTGTTAGCTATTTGGAGATCGTACACTGCCACTGTGTTTCCTTTACTAGGAATAGAACTTAGGAAATTCACTTATTGATATTAATCGCAAGTATCAGATTTCATGCCAAAGAATATGGGATCGAATAGCCATACATACCTTGTTGTGTAACTCAGATATTACAACGAATTAACCTCCTCCTTTTCAGATTATTAATCTACAATGAAATAAGTAAAACTAGCATTAGTAGCTAATCAACACATTTGGCTACCTAACCTCACAAAAAAATAGTAGCCCATTGGGCCTACATAACATTCAGTTTGTTGGTATATCGCCACACCCTCCTATATTTCCATATAAACTATTCACACCTTTCCCCCAATATCAACCATGCAGTCCCCACATATACACATAAAATAGACTTATATGTTCCTTATCATAGCAACCAAATATTGAACCTACCATCCCTTGAGTTCTTAACAACAACACACTTAAACCAAATATTCAACTTTCATTCACACTTAAACCAAGGAAGAAGAGAATAGTATCTTAATAATTAAGAAAAGTAAGGAGTAGCTAGTGGGAATTTTGCCTTGTACTTATAATTAAGCATGAATAATGTTTTCTAGTCTTCCATAGGAGAGTTAAGCTAAACCCATAACTGTCTCTCTTACCTTGGTTTGCAGCTATGAGGGTTTCTTTAAGAACCTTAGAAGGAATTCTTAGGCTGCTCTTGAGAGAAAAGAAAGAGATAGCTGAAGTAAATTCTCAATTTTGTGTTAAAAATGAGTGAGAATAGTAGCCAATATATATTATATTGAGCTTTCTTCACCTTTAAGAATTCCTCTAGAACCTCCTTCTTATTAGCTTCATTTTCAGCCACTAATTGGTCAATTAGGTGATGCACCTACTTATGTACATCAAGAAACTCAAAAGGTCAAACTAGGTGATGCACCTACTTATGTACATCAAGAAACTCAAAAGGTCAAACTAGGTGATGCACCTACTTGCTTTCACTTGGTCTTAAATATATTGGGACTTGGCAGATTTGGTTGCTGAACTTTAATTTCATTTCATTTTATTTAACTTAGTATGGGCCTCAAGTGAGTCCATTAGCATAGGCCCAAATCTGATCCATAACCTTGGCCTTTTTAACTAGATTCATATAGCTCAAGTAGGTGATGCACCTACTTGGTCCTTTGGACTGGTCAATAAGTCAAAGTAGGTGCATCACCTACTTGTCACCTACTAGCTTAGTTATGTCAAGCAAGCAGCTCAGTTATTTTATTCCATTTTATAAATATTAATCCTTTTTCCTTTAAGTTAGGACTTAAACTTTCAACTTTAAGCTCAATTGCCACCTTACTGTCTCGAGTTTAAATACTTTCGTTGGAGTTAACTTGCAGTACACACGCGGAAACGTGCTAGTCATCACATCACCTTCCGAGCTAGTTTAAACCAACGTTAATCATATAAGAAACATGGTCCCTTACCTATACTATAAGGCTATGTCCAGTATCATGAAAATAGAGCAAGCATATGCTTAATACGGGTTGTTACAACTACATCAGAGTTAGACTATCGCATGGGCATCATCAAGAGTGGGGCCTTTAAGAGAAATGCCAAGCAGCGGGAGTCACTTATTAGGTGGTTAGCACAACATCTTGCCATTGATGGGGAGCATGTATATTGGGTCAGTACTCCGAGCCTGGGCATTAGGACGGCAACCCCAAATTTTACTGCAAAATTTTTATGGCTGCTGATGCGAAACAGACTGTCCCCCACTCAGGCGGACAATGTGGTCACATGGGACTGTGCGGTGATAGTTGCACCTATGGTGGCAGGACTTGAGGTAAATTTTGTCCGCATACTGATCGCAGAGATCCACGAGAGGGCCTTCAAGGCCACCACCACTTTGCCTTTCCTCTCCCTTATCTTCCAACTTTGGAGGGACTCCAGTGTACCAGTTTGGCACTATGACAGGTTGCTTCAAGCAACCAAGACTCTGGATATCGGAGTGATCAGAGATGATGCCAATGTAGCCGCACCTCATGGGGAGCCACAGGTTGAGGTACCACCGTTAGGAGATAACCTTCTGCAGATGTAGAGCAGATGCAAGTTGATGAGCCTGCCTCTCCAGCCACTACATCAAATGCCCAAGCTACTCCATCACCGGCTGCTAGTCAGTCCCTAGCTCATCCAGAGCCACGCCTTCTTCAGGGTCCACCACCGTCCCTCTAGCCCGAGTCCAGAAGCTGAATGCATAGATGGCCACTCTACTCAGCATGTGAAGTTATGGATGCAGCGGCCGATAGCACAGTCTGAGGCGAGGGTTGAGTAGAAGATGGAGCAGATGATGGACCAGAAGGTCCAGGCCATTTATAAGCGCCTGGATCCCTTTGAGTTGCGTGTCCTGGAGAGGTCGGCCCCGACCGTTCATGTGACCATCTTCCAGCAGGAGTTGGCTAGCCTCCATGCCGATATTGATGCACTCTTAGCTTCCCCAAAGACTGAGCCAGAGTCCTCCCCTATAGCCATGGAGAGTGATGGGGTGTTGGTAGTCCTCTTCGGCGATGTTGTACCACCACCTGATTCTTTACGTGCTGCTAGGAAGCGTCCCCACTCCAGTCATACTTTTGATAATGCTAAGGCTCAGAGATCGAGGAAAAGGGAGTGACAACAGACTGAGATGGCTTAGAGGGCATTCATACTTGATGAGGAGCTTAGACAACAGCGGGTCAGAGAGATAGGAGTTGGCCCATCTAGTGGTGTAAGCACTACTGAGGGTGTTGTGAGAGTTGATGAGAGTACTACTGAGGGTGTTGTGAGATTTGATGTGAGCACTACTAAGAGTGCTGGGGTAGGTGATGGGAGGGCTAGTGATGGCCTTCCAAGTGTTGATCCAGTGGGCTCTAGGAAACCAGACCCACCCTCTTCTAGAGTGGTATTCGGCGCATATGCATCATAGGTTTGCTTCACCCGATCCTTTACTCTTTATATTTTTTCATGCATTGGGGACAATTGCACTTTATTTTGTGCCGGTTCAAAACTCTTTCGTGTTGAAGTGAGAAACAGAAAAGAAAAAATGTCACTTTGCGCAAAAGAAGCAAAAGATGATATACTAAAGTTCTGACAGAAATAAAGAAAAATAGTGAAAGAAAAAGTGAAAAATAAGAGCCATAAAGTCAAAAGTCACATCTGTGTTGAAAAGAGTCAAGGCAAAGAAAGTAAAATGAAAGGATGTCAAAACTAGGTTGAGAAGAAAAAAGCCAAGGTAATTACCATGGAGGGCATAAAGTCACTACAAAGTACCCAAATGTACCACACATGATCCTGAGCCTACGTTACAAGATAAGAAAGTCCTATAGTGATCCTAGCAACTAGTTTGGAGAGTCTAAGCAATGAAAATAAGGGCAAGCCTATGGTATTGAGCACTAACTGTACTTGAAGTCACTTCTGAGCGTGAGTGTTGAATGAATCCTAAAAACGTGAAAGTCATATCTCTTGTGAGTGAAAAAAGTATTTATGTTGAAGTGAGGGAACTAGTTACATTGTTAGAAAATTGATACCTTGGTGATTGTGAATGGTGTATGTTGTGGTGTCTGTTGGTCGATCTATGTCATGTTTTGATCCATATGAGTTGGCTTGTTGAGTCTAAGAAAAAATATTTGCACTGAGAAAATGGAAAGGATTGAAATGGCCATATGATTGCTTGAGTTTGTATGTCTGCTTCTACACATGTGTCGTTTAGAGTGTTATTGTATCGCTTGAGGACAAACAACATGTTTTAGTTTAGGGTGTTGATATACCATGAGTTTACGGTACTTTCGATACATTTCACTTAAAAGTTTTGTGTGTCTAGGGCTATTTTGTATTGGAAGTAATGTTTTAGGTGTTATGTTTACAAGAAATAGGCTTTGATGCGGTTGAGTGAGATGACAGCTGAAATTCTACAGAAGTGACCACTCATGGAGGGACCTACGTATCGTAGGTCCTGTGACGGTCCATCGATGGGTAGGTGTAGATAGGAGCATCACAGAATTCTGACCAAGTGTGGAACTACGAAGTGATCCACGGACCGTAGGTCGACCTACGGGCAATCCTGCACATCCGTCGAAGGTGAACTTGGAGTTGAAGTTCCAGTACCCGATGAAAATCCTAAGTGTGGAGCCACGGAAGAGGACCCAAGGACCGTAGGTCAGCCTACAGTCCATCCAGCACAACTTTCATTGATGAATAGGGAGTTGAAGGTTCCAACCTCTGCTGAAAAAGTTCTAAGTGTTGACCAACGGAGGGGACCTATGGACCGTAGGTTGACCCATGGTCCGTAGGTCGAGTCGTCGATCAATGCCGCATCCCAGAAGTTTATTTCCTTATTTTGTTTCCTTTTTGTTTAGGACATGTTTTTTCTATAAATATGTAAACCTCATTTTTGGGTGGTTAGACATTATTGTTTACTTTTACTTCTTGATGTTTTCTTTGGGAATTAACTTGCAAACTTTGGCAATTTGATTTCCGAATTTCAGTTTTTAAGATTTTTCCTTTGAAATTCAATTGGAGATTTCAGGTTTATTCTACTCTAATCGTAAGTTCATGAATTCTTTCTTCTTAAACATGAATTGTGTTCTTTCAAGCATGAGTAGCTAAATCCACAACTAGGGTTGTGGGAACCATGAGAAATTAACAATGTATGAATAATAACTAAATAATTCTTGAATAGTGTTTATGCATGTATTGTTAATTCTTTCATTTAGAAGTCTTTTTAACGGTGCACAACCTTAGAACTCGCATCGTTGCTACTTGCCAGACTAATGAGGTAGTTATTGAGAAAAAAATTATCAACAGAGATTTAGTGGGATACTATCTAATAGTCTAATGTCAATTGGTGCGAGGGTGAAAACTAAGTCATACATTGATTTGATGTCTAATCTGAGGTAAAGATAAGGGTTAGTAAATTATACACTTATAGTTGGACAAAGGTGTGTAGTAAAATTCCCTACTTGGAGGACCAATCATTTATGGATAACTATCTTACCAACTTTGCATGTAAAATACTAGGAAAGGATTACTATTATTAAGATTACCGCGTTAAGAGCTCGTGGGGAACACAATGCCCTAGTTTCTCCCTCATATTGATAACAACAAAGTTTGAATCCTGCCAACTTGTTACTTAACAATCAACAATCTGTTACTTGTTTCCAACAACCCCCCCCCCCCCATTTAATTTATTATCTCGAAAATAGTTTGACTAAATAGAAATAATCGTGAGTTAAGTTTAAGTTTGAACCATATTCCTCATGGGATCGACCCCAACCTACAAGTTGGATTCTTTATTTGACAAAGATCGCTTATACTTCTTTAGGGAGGTGTAATTTGAGTGTATCATGAAGCCTTATGTTTGATGAAAAATTACGTGTCTACAGTTTGCCACTCTTTTACTGGAAACACGAAGAGTTTGCAGACAAAGAAGTAGACAACACGACAAGTTTTGACCAAACTCTTATTCGAAAGGGAAAATATTCGACCAAGTCCATGTTTTGGATAGCCTACATATCTCAGGTTTCAACAAAATCAGGTCACGTTTAGTTCAAGAAGATGGAGTGATGAGTTGAAGTCAAGTGAGACCCCATTGAAGTTCCAGTTTGGAGCTCATATTTTTACACAAAAATGAAATACAAAAAATTACAACAAAAAATAAGTATAAGATTGTATCTATGTAGCTTCTCTCGAATATTGACTTGGGTCCTCATGTTTCTGAAGTTGTGAGATATTGATTTTCATCTCGAAAGAGCTTGAAGGTGAACTTGCTCTCTAGTTAGGCTTCTGATAGACAAGATTGGAAATCAAACTTGTTCTTAAGGGGAGCTCCAAGCTACTTAAATTGAAAATAGTCTTGAAAATTGACACCTTTCCAGATAAGATCCTGAGCTTGAAATATGGATTGACCTTATTCTACAAGAATATTCCTGAAATTAAAAAACAAAAGTAATAACACAATATTTTCCCCAATTTACTCTAAAAGAAAATTTTGTGAGAAAAATAAATTATGGTGCTTAGCTTTGAATCAATACTGTGAATGACCCGAGCTTTGTTGAGATATATTCATCAAATAGGTTCTTAATAGTTAAACCAACTTCATTCCTCATGATGATCTAGATAAATTAAATTATGCCAGTCTAGTATAATTATCCAGGAGGGTCCTGTTATACTACGTCCCATTAACGAGGAAGGTCCTGCTAGTCCCAATATCGAGGAGAGTTCTACTAATGTCTATTATTCAGGAGGGTCCTGCTATAGTACGTCCCATTACCAGGAGGGTTCTGCTAGTCCCATTATCCAAGAAGGCCTTGCTAATGCCTATTACCTATGATGATCTTGTTATACTACGCCCCAATGTCCTGGAGGGTCCTGCTAGTCCTATTAACTAGGACGGAACTGTTAATGCCCATTATCTAGGAGGGTCCTTCTATACTACGTCCCATTATAAAAGAGGGTCCTACTAGTCCCATTATTCAGGAGGGTCTTGCTAATGCCTATTATCCAGAGTATCCTTCTATACTACGTCACATTATCCAAGAGGGTCGTGCTTGTCCCATTATCCAAGAGAGTCCTGCTAGTTCCATTATCCAGGATGGTCTTGCTAATGCCCATTATTCATGAGGGTCCTGCTATACTACGTCATATTATCCAGGAGGGTCCTGCTAGTCTCATATCCAAGAGGATCATGCTAAAGCCCATTATCAATGGGGATCCTACTATACTACGTCCTATTATCCAAAAGGGTCCTTCTAGTCATATTATCTAGGAGGGTCCTGCTATTGTCCATTATCCATAAGGGTCCTCCTATACTACGTCCCTTTATCGAAAAGGGTCCGGCTAATTCCCATTATCTAGTAGGATCATGCTATACTACGTCCCATTATCCAGGAGGGTCCTGCTAGTCCCATTATCCAATAGGGTCCTACTAATTCCCATAATCTACGAGGATCTTGCTATATATGTCCCATTGTCCAGGAGGGTCCTGCTAGTCCCATTATCTAGGAAGGTCTTGCTTATGCACATTATCTAGAGGGTCCTTCTATACGACTTCCCATTGTCCAGGAGGGTCCTACTAATGCCCATTATCTAGAAGGATCCTTCTATACAACGTCCTATTATTTAGGAGGTCTTGGTAAGCCCATTATTGAGAAAGGTCCCACTAATGCCCATTATTCAAGAGGGTCCTGCTATGCTAAGTCTCATTATCCAAGAGGGTCCTGCTATACTATATCCCATTATCTAGGAGGGTCCCATTAGTACAATTATCCATGAGTGACATTATATATTACAATCCATTATCAATAAGGGTTGTGCTAAACTAAATCTCATTGTGTAGGAAGATCTTGCTAAACACAATCATCAAATATAATTACAACAACATAACTTTTTTGCCCTAGTTTGCACCAGAAAATTGTTTTTATGAGCTACTAATATGAATGAAAATTACTTATACCAAAAAAGAAATGCAAGACATCTATTGTAGTACCCGACTTCCTGAGTCATGATGGCTACTACTAAAATCCACCAGTAGGTAAGCCGACCCGTACCCAAAACTGCAAGTAGTGAGTACAAGGGTGGAGCTATAAAGAAAATAACACTAACAATAAGAAAAGACAGAAATGAAAGCAAACCAAAACTATATAAAAAGGATACCCTCTCAGAACATGGAATTCACGAGTACAGAGTTGTCTAACAAGATAAATACAAGTCCCAAAAGTGGCCACATCAAACCGTCTCAAAGGCGAAAGACTAGATAATAATGAGATAGGTTGGTGTAGGATGCCAAGTGCTCACCCTCGTTTCCAATATCTACAAGTTGCAAAAGATGGCAATAACAATCAGCGCTAGTTGGTAGTACTAGGACATGCATCATGAAAAGATGCATAGTGTAGCATAAGTACCAAAAAAGGTATTTAGTAGGTATCATAGGCCAACTGACCAAGAAAGGTCAAGAAAATAAAAAATGATAGAATCTAGACGCCACAGAGGTTAAAGCGGATATGAAGATAAGGCACACGAGCATACCGAAAGTAAACCTACATACAACTAAACTAAACCTAACTAGACCCCATAAGCCTAGAAGGTACACTCATGCACAAGTTTAAACAAAAACCTGAACAAACAGACATGTACACAAAATAGCTAAGCCTACAAGAATAAGGTACTCAAACCAAGGTCCAATATATGTCAATTGGGCCTAAAAACCCCAATTGATAGCCTATGGTACTCGAACCCAAGGCTTTAGTATCAAGTTGGAAATAACGGCCACAAACTGTAGAACATTAGCCTCAAACTAGAAATAATGACCTCGAACCGTAATACATCGGCCTCAAACAAAAAACAATCACCATAACCAACGAACTTATAACCCAACTAACAAGAGTGTCAAAGGTGTGTCAATTCAAACAAGAATCCCAATATCTAGTCAAGTCACCATGGAACGCCATTCACCCCAAAATATTAAAAGAAGGCTATGATCTTAGGCGTATGTATATACCTAAGTAGTCGAAATTGGCCTACGAAGTGATAATGTTTGTTGACGATCTTGATTTATTAGCTTGAATTTTAGTTTAACTTATGATGATTGCATACTTACACACGTGATTAGTTGTTTCAGGAAATGTTAATGGAATATGAATGGGGAAGATGGAAGAATGAACAAGGAGATGCAGGAAATTGGCTAAGGCAACAATCACCAGTGGTTGGCGCACTAGTAGGCGCGGCGCGCCATTGATGGTACTTCAGAGAACCTGTTAAGGCGTACTGAGAGGCGCGACATCCCAGAAGGAAAACCTTAGAGGAACTGTCCAGGCGCTCTGCTTGGCACGGCGCGCCAGGAGCTAAATGAGGGAAGATACGTTGTGCGATAAGGGGCGCGACACGCCACATGTTCTCCGACTTTAACAAGTTTTTAACATAAGATAGGATTTCTTATTTGAGTAGGATTGGTTACCAACTTTTCCTACTAGTATAAATAGATCCTTTAGGGCTTCAAAAAGGGGGTTCGACTTTTGATTTAGTGTGGAAGGGCAAGAATTCAAGTTTGTAATACGTTTTGATCCTTTAACTCTTCTATTTTCCGGAAATTGCATGAACTATAGTATTTTCTTGTTTTCTAATAGCATGAGTAGCTAAATGCCTTAGTTCTGGGACTGTAGCTATGAATTATGTGTTGAATGTTTGAGGCTTTATGAATTGATTTTCGGTTGTCAATCCAAATTACTTCTATATACTTGTATTACTAGTTTATGCTTGCGCACCATAAAATAAATCTAGTGTCTAATCTTAAAATCAAAAGATGAGGGATTAGATAGACCAGAGAATATAGAGAGCTCGGTCCACCCATTAAATTGAGGTGATTAGTGTTCAGGAGTGACGCCCAGACGAACACCTTGCTTGGTTACGAAATAGGATGAAATATACATGCTCGCCAGTTAGTTTATTTATCCCCGCTCAACGATGTAGTTAGATGGCTAATTGGGGTAGGCGGCGAGAGGGGAACCACACGGACCATACCATCAACCCTATAAACCAGTAATTTGACAACTGAAGTGAATTCTAAGCCGATGATATGATACGTGATATTCAATGTATGCTGCAGCCCTGGAATTGTTTTTAAACTTGCTTGAACCATATTATATCAAAGTTGTTCACAATTAGTTTTTTTTATTTAGTGCATAATTATTAGTATATACTTAACTAAATCAACAACTATTAAGGAGGTTACGTGGTTACCTTTAGTTGTAGAATTGAGTGAATATAAGTTGATCATAAGTCCCTTGGGAACGATAACTCGTTTCTTGAATAATCTATACTGCCTGCGCGACCACATACACTTGCGTGTATTTTGGGAGTAACAATTTTTGGCGCCGCTGCCGGGGACTTAGATATTGATTTATATTCAATCTTCTTAAGTCTACACTTAATCTATTCAGATATTAATTACTTGATCTTAGCTTGTGTATTGCAGGTACTTGATTTTCAGGTTTGGCTCGGAAAGGAAATCTCGTCGAACCTTACAACGAACCAGAAAGAGTTTTACGCCAGCGCAGAAAAATGAACCAGGGACGACAAGGCGAGTTGGGATTAGGTATTCCGGGAAACTTTGATGATGATAATCAAGAAAATGTGAATAACCCAGAAAACATGGATAACCCAAGGAACCCAAATAACCAAGGAGGACCTCTTGTTGTTCCCGCAAGACCAGTCCGTGATGTGGCAGTCCCACTCACCGCCAACTTAGCATCCAGTATCAGGAAACCTCCACCGGTGGGTAGATTTGAACTGAAGCAGAACATGGTGCATATCCTTCATACTAATGGACAATTCACTGGTCTCCCCCATGAGGATCCTCAAGTCCATCTTAGGACTTTCATAGACACTACCAATACATACATCCCAATTGGAGTCTCATCAGACTATGTAAGGTTGACTCTGTTCCCATACTCATTGTTAGGAGCCGCAAGGTGTTGGTTAGACTCTGAGCCACCAAACTCCATCACTACTTGGGATGATCTAGCAAAGAAGTTCTTGAGTCGATTTTTTCCCTCCAAGAAAACCGCCAAGCTGAGGGGTGAGATAATAAACTTTGCTCAAAAGCAAGGAGAGGACATGTACCAAGCATGGGCACGTTTCAAACAAATATTGAATGCTTGCCCACGCCACATGCAAACCAATGAGGTACTTTGTCATACTTTCTTTGAAGGTTTAGACTATAATGCTTGTTCTCTTCTTAATAGTGCAGCAGGTGGACAAGCCCTAGCCATAACAAGTGAAGAATTTTTCGCCTTACTCGATAAATTTTCTGAAGGGAACCAAGGGTATGAGGGTGAAATGTCTAGAATTCCAACCCAAAAGGTTGCAGGGATCTTAGATGTAGACCAAGCTACTGCCATTAATGCTAAATTAGATACAATGCAACATAACATTACATTGCAATTCAAACAAATATCTCTAAATCATGCCTCGGTAAATGTAGTACAACAAGCAGCAAATTGGTGTGAGGTATGTGGTAGTGGAACTCATGAAACAGAGCAATGTGAAGCAAACCCGGATTCCATAAACTATGTGGGTAATGCGCAAAGGAGTGGAGTGCAACAGAATTATGGTAACACTTACAACCCTAGTTGGAAACACCATCCTAACTTCTCATGGGGTGGGAACCAAAACCAAAATCAGACACAAGGGGTTAACCAATACCGTTCTCAAGGGGCTGGGCAACAATACTATAATTCTAACCAAGGCTCAAATGCTAGTGCACCTAAAGGGGGGATGACTAATGAAGAGCTACTCCAAAAGCTCATGACTAAAATAGGGACCAAATTAAATGCTAGAATAGATAAGCAGGATGAGAACATTAGAAACATCCAGATGTCCCAAATAAGTTTAGAGAAACAAGTTGCACAAGTGGCTAATTCTTTGAACTTGCGTCCCCAAGGTGGGCTGCCCGGCGATACTAAGCCCAATCCAAAGCAACTGCATGCGGTAAGCACTAGAAGTGGGTTGCAATTAGAGGAACTAGCTCCAAAGAAAAGAGACACTGAGGCAAGTAACAAAGAAAAGAATGTGGAAGAGGTAGTAAAAAGCTCCAATGTTGAGGTACCCATTCCTCAAAAGAAATTACCACCTCCATTTCCACAAAAGCTCAAAAAGTTGAATGAAGATGAATGCTTCGGTAAGTTTCTCTCTCTTCTTAAACAGGTTCACATTAATCTACCTTTGGTTGACATTTTGCAGGGTATCCCAAAGTATGCTAAATATGTGAAAGACATAGTGGCCAACAAGAGGAGACTCACTGAATATGAAACTGTAGCACTTACTGAGGAGTGCAGCTCAAGGATTCAAAATAGATTGCCCAAAAAGTTAAAAGATCCGGGTAGTTTTACTATGCAGATTACAATTGGCCAAAGTGTTCATGCCCGGGGGTTGTGTGATTGGGGGCAAGTATAAACTTAATGCCTCTATCTTTGTACCAAAAGCTTGGGTTGGGTAGTCCAAAGTGAACCACTGTTATTCTCCAACTTGCGGATAGATCCATTGCTAGGCCAGAAGGAGTGGTAGAAGATGTGTTAGTGCAAGTAGGTTCATTGATTTTTCCAGTAGATTTTGTGGTCCTAGACTTTGAACCCGATTCTGAAGTCCCATTTATCCTGGGACGACCTTTCTTGGCTACGGGAAGGGCATTGATTGATGTAGCAGCTGGTCAACTAACCATAAGGGCACATGATAAGGTAGAGGTATTTGATGTTTATCGCGCTTTAAAATTACCTTCTATTTATGAAGAGTTGTCTGATATTACTGTGATTGATAGCATACTAGAGTCACAATTAGTTTTGCCCGAAGACCCATTAGAAAGAGTGTTAGTAGGTCAACAGTTAGACGGAGATGCTGAGGTGCAAGAGACCGAATCATGCTTAAATCTAGCAGTAGTAGAAACTCGTAGGATTCAAGTGGAGTCTTTAAATCGCGAGCTAGGACCCCATCCAAAACCATCAATTGAATAGGCTCCTAAGTTAGAGCTAAAAGCCTTGCCAGCCCACCTAAGGTATGCTTATTTGGGTACTAATGAAACTCTGCATGTTATACATTCTGCAGAATTGTCTGATTTACAGGTTGCGGCAGCATTAAGAATCTTGAAGCGGAGGAAGAAAGCAATTGAATGGCAAATGGCTGATATTCATGGGATTAGTCCAGCATTATGTATGCATAGAATTTACATGGAAGCTGATCACACACCAAGTGCGCAACATCAACGTCGTCTAAATCCTTTGATGAAGGAAGTAGTACGAAAGGAAGTGATCAAGTGGCTGGATGCGGGGGTTGTTTACCCAATCTCTGATAGTAAGTGGGTAAGTCTCGTGCAATGTGTTCCCAAGAAGGGAGGTATGACTGTGGTAAGGAACGAAAAGAATGAGCTAATTCCTACTAGAACAGTGACAGGGTGGCAAATTTGTATGGATTACCGAAAACTTAATGAGGCTACTTGGAAAGATCACTACTCCATTCCCTTTATTGATCAAATGCTTGATAGGTTAGCAAGGCAGGAGTACTATTGTTTCCTAGATGGCTATTCAGGTTACAACCAGATCCTAATTACACCCGAAGATCAGGAGAAGACTACATTCACTTGTATGTATGGTACATATGCTTTCAAACGCATGCCATTCGGACTTTGCAATGCACCGACGACTTTTCAAAGGTGTATGATGGCCATTTTTCATGATATGGTGGAAGACTTCGTTGAAGTGTTCATGGATGATTTCTCCGTCTTTGGGAAGTCTTTTGAGGTATGTCTCCGAAATCTTGATAGAGTGCTTGCTAGATATGAAGACACTAACTTAGTTCTAAACTGGGAAAAGTGTCATTTTTTGGTAAGGGAGGGGATAGTGTTGGGACACAAGGTGTCTAAATCTGGTTTAGAGGTTGATAAGGCTAAGGTAGAAGTTATAGAGAAACTACCCCCGCCCATTTCTGTAAAAGGTGTGCGTAGTTTTCTTGGTCATGCAGGTTTCTACAGGCGATTTATCAAGGATTTTTCCAAGATAGCAAGACCTATGTGTAGCCTTCTGGAGAAAGAGGTGAAGTTTGCCTTCAATGAAATGTGCTTGAAGGCTTTTGAGATGCTGAAGAAGAACTTAATTAAGGCTCCCATCTTAATTGCCCCTAATTGGGAATTACCTTTTGAACTCATGTGTGATGCAAGTGATGTAGCAGTGGGTGCAATGTTGGGACAAAGAAAAAATAAAGTGTTCCACTCAATCTATTATGCAAGCAAGACCCTGGATTCTACACAAGCTAATTACACAGTAACTGAGAAGGAGATATTGGCTCTAGTGTTCGCCTTCGACAAGTTCAGATCGTATTTGGTAGGTACTAAAGTTATTGTTTTTACTGACCATGCAGCTATTAGGTACCTATTCAACAAGAAGGATGCTAAACCAAGGTTGATTTGATGGATACTGCTTCTCCAAGAATTCGACCTCAAAATCAAGAATAAGAAGGGTACGGAAAATCAAATAGCAGATCACTTATCCAGGTTGGAAGATTTTTCACATGTGAATGAAGGTGAGAAAATCCGGGAAGAGTTTTCGGATGAACAATTAATGGCATTGGATATATCTCTCAAGTGCCATAGTATGCGGACATAGTGAATCTGATAGTAAGTGGTGATTATCCTCCGGATGCTACCACTCAACAAAAGAAAAAGCTTAACCATAATGCCAAGTTCTACATTTGGGATGAACCATTCTTGTTCAAACAAGGGGTAGACAGGGTAGTGAGAAGGTGCATCCCAGAGTATGAGGTTCACAAAGTGCTGGAAAGTTGTCATGCTAGCCCATATGGAGGTCATCATGGGGGAGAGCGCACTGCTCATAAGGGACTACAATCTGGTTTCTTTTGGCCCTCGTTATTTAAAGATTCTGTTGCGTTTGTGAAGGGGTGTGATAAATGCCAAAGGTTGGGTACTATTTCAAGACGACATGAGATGCCGCTCAGTAACATTTTGGAGGTGGAAATCTTTGATGTGTGGGGTATTGACTTCATGGGTCCCTTCCCACCATCTAGTGGAAACCAATACATTCTTGTGGCTGTGGATTATGTTAGTAAATGGGTGGAGGCTATAGCTCTTCCTTCCAATGATGCAAGGGTAGTGATAAAGTTCATCAAGAAGCACATCTTCACTCGCTTTGGCACTCCAAGGGCAATTATAAGTGATGGAGGTAAGCATTTCATTAACCATCTTGTAAAGAATCTTCCTGCTAAGTATGGTATTCGTCATAAGGTTGCTACAGCTTACCATCCTCAAACCAGTGGTCAAGTGGAAGTTTCAAATAGAGAGGTGAAGCAAATTTTGCAAAAAATGGTGAATGCGCAAAGGAAAGATTGGTCTGACAAACTAGATGATGCGTTGTGGGCATATACGACTGCGTACAAGACACCAATAGGGACTTCTCCATATCATATAGTATTTGGGAAAGCATGCACCTTCCGGTGGAATTGGAACATCAAGCATATTGGGCGATTAAGAAACTGAACTTCGACCCCGAGCTAGCTGGTAAAAAGAGAGTGAATCAGCTGCATGAACTTGAGGAGTTTAGGCTCCATGCTTATGAGAATGCCAAGCTATACAAAGAAAAGACGAAAAGGTGGCATGACAAGCACATTGTAGCTCGTACCTTTAATCCAGGAGATAATGTACTACTCTTCAACTCTAGACTAAGGTTATTCCCCGGAAAACTAAGGTCGAAGTGGAGTGGTCCATTCAAAGTGGTTAGAATGACTCAACATGGGGCAGTTGAACTTCAAGGTGAGACTGGCCCTACGTTCTTGGTCAATGGGCAAAGAGTGAAGCACTATTTTGGTGAGGATTCGGATCGTGATCGGGAGGTTCTTGAGTTGACTGATGAATAATCCAAGTTGAGTCGTGCCGCGACGTTAAATCAAGCGCTACGTGGGAGGCAACCCATTACCAATGTGGAATAAATAGGGAGTTTGTTTGTGAAATTTTTCTTTATAGCATAATTTTAATTCATAGAATCTAGGAAGTTCTTTTAGTTTTAGATAAAAAAAACTGGAATCAAGCGCGCCGCGCCTGGCTTCAAACGTCAGAGAATCATCTCAGGCGCGCCGCGCCTGGCTTCAAACGTCAGAGCATCATCTCAGGCGCGCTGAGAGGCGCGCCACGCCTGGCGTCATATGTCAAAGCACCATCTCAGGCGCGCTGAGAGGCGCGTCGCCCCCCCCATCGCCCCACTACCCATAAATATTTTGTTTTCGGGTTTTTACCCGGTTCTTACCCGACCCACTCCCCTTAAAACCCCCAAATCTCACATTCTTCCCCCATTACACTACCTACTAACTGACCCAACCCCTCAAAATCCCTCAACCTTTCTCCATTCTTCTTCCCCAACTCTTCTCCTTCCTTTCCACTCCCATTTTCCCCATTAAATCCTTCACCACAACTCTTCTTCTTCCCCTCCACCACCTATAAACTCTCCACTTCCCCACTTCTCCACTACTTCCTTTCAAGATTCTTCATCCCCCATATACTTACTAATTTTTTTGTTTTCTTTAGTTTTCTTGTCTTAACAGGTGGAGATGGCTCCAAAAGCCAAAAATATGGCAGGTTCAAAGCGGAGTAGAAAAGGGGAAGCTTTCGGATCCTCTGGCAGTAAGGAATCGGTACAAAAATTTGGCAAAAAGCCTGTGGAACGGTATGGGTGGGCATGGTTCGATTGCCAGAAAGAAGTGAAGTATTTAGGTGACGAATTTGTGAATGAGGTAAGGTTACAGTCGCAATTTCCTGATATATATCGGACTATTCATGAGTTGGGTTTGCAGTTTATATTTGCTAATCCGGGGGATTGCAATTTGACGTTAGTAAGGGAATTTTATGCTAATTGGTTAACTGAAACTAAATATAAGACTGTGCATGTTAGGGAGAAAGATATCAAGTTTTCTGCCTGAATTTTGAATGAGCTGTTAGGTACCCCGAATTGTGATCCTGATGAGTTTAATAACTTGAAAGATACACCTCCTTATAGGGATATCCGACATACATTGTGTGGGGTTGATTCGACTGTTAGGTGGGACCAGAGTAAGGATACAGGGAGGCATAATACCCTCCATTTTGCTAACTTTAATCAAGTTGCTCGGGTGTGGCTGAAGATAGTCTATAGTGTGTTGTTGCCTGCTAAACAAATGACTGATGTGACACGGGATAGGGTGGTATTAGTTTATATGCTGATGAAGGGAATGCCTATTAATGTTGGGGCGATCCTGAGGCAAAATATGATGAAATTTAGGAACAATTTGAGGTGGCGTTTCTGTTAAGGTGGGTTGATCACCAATTTTCTGAGGGCTGAAGGTATTGAAGAGGAACCACTGGACATGACCATTGCTTATCACCTGGATCTGACGGGTAAAATGGTTGATGTAACCCGCACAAAGGCCCTCGACACGTCCCATGGACTTGTCTTGTTTGCCCCGGAAAGGCAAGCCCATGATGACAGTATCATGGCCTGCATGTTTGGGATGGTAGAATTGCAGTTGCGGATTGGTGGCCGACCAGTTACAGATGCAGAGATGGAAACCATGGGGGAGCGCTACCCATTGACTGAGAGTGTCACTTTCTTATGCCGGACTAGTCCCGCATTTTTAGAACCTTTGGATGATGATGAGGCCACTGCTAACGAAGAGAGGGATGATGATATGGAGGATGATGTTGTGGATGAGGAGGCGAATGCCTTGATGGCGTTTGATCACGATGACGGCGAGGCCTAGAGGCCCCGAGGGAGTATTCCTAACTCTATACTTTACTTTCTTTGTGCACAGAGGACAGTGCTTATTTTTCAAGTGTGGGATGGGGTAATATATCTTTGTTGTTTATAGTTATTTACTGCTTTATCGAGTCTAGTAGTAGTTTTTTTAGTTTTTGGGTTCCTCAGCGTTTGTTTTCGGTACTTTTACTGAGGATTGTCCCTTTGAACCGAATAGGACTAGTTTATTGCTTTAACGAGTCATAGAGTCGTCATAGGAGTGACAGTTCCCAATGATGGATGGATGACGACCGTCTTAAGGGAAAATTAGTCACATAGAAGAGTAGGATTGAGACAACAACCTTAGCCTTTTGAACCTATGTCAAAAATTGTTAGTCAAACGCCATGGGTAGTCATATTTGGAAGAAGGCAATAATTGTGACCTTGTAACAAGCATATGCTCTTAGTTTTGACTCAAAATAAAAATATATGGGCTTAATTGTGTAATGATACCGTAATGCAAGTTGTCGAAGCATATTGGTTGATATATCCTTATATATGTCAGAATGCCATGTGTGGTGAGAATTGATTGCTTCTTTCTTAACTTGATATCTAGAACTTGCCTTATGTGTGTTGAATTAGTAGTTTGTATGACTTAAGGAATGTGATTGAGGCGCTTCTTTGAAATAGACAATTCTTACCCCTACTTGTATGCCTACCATTGAAATCATCCCTAGTAAAGCCCCATTGAGCCTTTAGCCTTGTTTATTGATAAACCACATGATAAGCCGAAACCCGTAGTTTGAGACCAAGCTTTTTGATCCTATGGAAAATCCTTAATGCACTATGTTGAGAAGATAGGGTGGAAATGTTGGTTGATATAGCCAAGGGAGAATTGCTAAGTTGTGTGGGAAAAAAAGAAAAAAAGTCTATATTGGCCCTGGTCCTTAGTGACAATGTGCACCTCAACTAACATTGAGGGTGGCTAATTTAGAATTATGCTCGAGACATTGACCCTGATCCTATCAAGGATAATGTGTACCTTACTCGGTTGTTGACAATCTACAGTTTGGGTGGCCAGTGCAAAGGCTTATATATAAAAAAAATAAAAAATAAAAATAAAGGGTAAATATGGAGTAACAAAAAGGGTAAATAATCATGAAAGATGTACTAGGAGGAAAGAAGAGCTATAAAGAAAATTGTTGGCAATACAATGACATGTGCATTAGGGCGGTGTAGTCACTAAAATGATTTCTAAAATATTCCCTCCTTTACCTTAAGCCGACATTACAACCAAATGAAAGTCCTCTTGATGCCTTGAGAAATATAATGCGAAAGTAAGAATATACTATGGGCAAGCTTATGGTATGTTAAGGAAAGTGAGAATTTCTTTGTGAGAGGGAGTGTTTGTTAGAAAGATAGGCCTTATTGATTTTGAAAGTGCTTGAGTGAAAGGCTTAACTAAGCATAAACAACTGAGGGCATTCATGGCATGTGTAGGATTATCTAATTGATTTGTGATATGAATTTGCATTAGCCCAACAAAAAAAATGACAAAAGAGTCATTCTTTGAGCATGTGGGTACTTGGTATACATGTTGTGAATTGTTGAATCTAATGTGAACTACAAGATGATTAAATATGTTTGGTTGGTTTTGAGGCGAGTTGATAAGGCCAAGGATTGTGAAAAAGAATCCATAGTTTAAAGATTGTTTGAGGACAAACAAAACTCTAAGTGTGGGGTGGTGATCTTAGGCGTATGTATATACCTAAGTAGTCGAAATTGGCCTATGAAGTGATAATGTTTGATGACGATCTTGATTTATTAGCTTGAATTCTAGTTTAACTTATGATGATTGCATACTTACACACGTGATTAGTTGTTTCAGGAAATGTTAATGGAATATGAATGGGGAAGATGGAAGAATGAGCAAGGAGATGCAGGAAATTGGCTAAGGCAACAATCACCAGTGGTTGGCGCACTGGTTGGCGCGGCGCGCCACTGATGGTACTTCAGAGAGCCTGTTGAGGCGTACTGAGAGGCGCGACGCGCCAGAAGGAAAACCTCAGAGGCACTGTCCAAGCGCTCTACTTGGCGCGACGCGCTAGGAGATAAATGAGGGAAGATACATTGTGACGCGATAAGGGGCGCGACACGCCACATGTTCTCCGACTTTAACAAGTTTTTAACATAAGATAGGATTTCTTATTTGAGTAGGATTGGTTACCAACTTTTCCTACTAGTATAAATAGATCCTTAGGGCTTCAAAAAGGGGGTTCGACTTTTGATTTAGTGTGGAAGGGCAAGAATTCAAGTTTGTAATAGGTTTTGATCCTTTAACTCTTCTATTTTCCGGAAATTGCATGAACTATAATATTTTCTTGTTTTCTAATATCATGAGTAGCTAAATGCCTTAGTTCTGGGGCTGTAGCTATGAATTATGTGTTGAATGTTTGAGGCTTTATGAATTGATTTTCGGTTGTCAATCCAAATTACTTCTATATTCTTGTATTACTATTTTATGATTGCGCACCATAAAATAAATCTAGTGTCTAATCTTAAAATCAAAAGATGAGGGATTAGATAGACCAGAGAATATAGAGAGCTCGGTCCACCCACTAAATTGAGGTGATTAGTGTTCAGGAGTGACGCCTAGACGAACACCTTGCTTGGTTACGAAATAGGATGAAATATACATGCTCGCCAGTTAGTTTATTTATCCCCGCTCAACGATGTAGTTAGATGGCTAACTGGGGTAGGCGGCGAGAGGCGAACCACCCGGACCATACCATCAACCCTATAAACCAGTAATTTGACAACTGAAGTGAATTCTAAGCCGATGATATGGTACGTGATATTCAATGTATGCTGCAGCCCTGGAATTGTTTTTAAACTTGCTTGAACCATATTATATCAAAGTTGTTCACAATTAGCTATTTTTATTTAGTGCATAATTATTAGTAGATACTTAACTAAATCAACAACTGTTAAGGAGGTTACGTGGTTACCTCTAGTTGTAGAATTGAGTGAATATAAGTTGATCATAAGTCCCTCGGGAACGATAACTCGTTTCTTGAATAATCTATACTGCTTGCGCGACCACGTACACTTGCGTGTATTTTGGGAGTAACAGGCTACCAGGCAAGTACAACTCAATCATTAATTGACGCGATAATACATCTCTCTGGTAACATATCAGAGCTAAAAAAATAGGGAGAATGAGGATAGAAGAGTTAATAAGCCATGACTTCACCTAAACTAAGGGTCACATTATCATATACAATTATGCTATTTTGGTCCAGAGGGACCTAATCCATCCGAACAACATTGGAGACGTACCAAAGTCACAAGGTACATGGGTCTAAGGCAGTACTAGTTTATCCTAGACTAAGGAAAAAACATGCTCCAAAAATAAGTAACCAAACAAGTAGATCACATAGCATGCTATAACATACAAACAACCCTCTACCGACATGGTATTATCCTCAAAACCGTAGTAATCAACCCTAAATCATGCTTTCTAAAAGAAACTCAGGAATAACAAGGTCTCTACCCCCAATTCACACTAATCAACATGAATTTACTCCCTCATGCTCAATCTAAATAGAAAGGAAGTCGTAGCCTATATGTAGGCGGACAACGCGAACTCCAAATCACAAGGCTAGAGATTTTCCCTTCCGAAAAGACTCTAAAATCTTCCACACTATCAAGAATAGGATCACAACATCAATATTGTCGTTTAGACACTAAAATCATCCAAAACGAAAATGGACCAATTTTTAGAGTCAAACAAAATTTGTGGGATGCGTACTAGAAATTCTAGAATTGACTCTATCGAAAGGTTCTAATATATTCCTTGAACTTATGTCCCAAAATAGTACACAATACGAGGCTTAAAGATAAGCTAACACAACAACACCATGAAAACTCAAATTAAAAGAGAAAAGGCAGCAACTTACCGGAGAAATTCACTTCAAACAGAGTATTACCGACACAATACAATCCCTCCACCACGTAGTCCGGACAACTATGAACACATGGCATTTCAAATCACCTAAATCGGAGTTAAAACAAAGGAAAAACCACAAAAATACTAATGACGCCAAGGCTGCCTTACGACCAGCCTTAAATAGAGAGGCCAGGTTGGTGGCCAATCGCGAATGCGGACGACAGCGTGCATATACACACACCCATGGTGTAAGCCTGTCACACCCAAAATCCCATTAAGGCGGACCAGCACCCGTTGCCGAGAAGGCTCGGGAGGACCAACCTATAATCATGCTCTATCTATGAACATTTAAAGGTGTTGCAATAGTGGATAACATGTTTTCATGAAAGTAGACAGTATTAACAAGCCAAAAGAAAGTGCACATGACTTGGCCGTTGGGGCCATGATGTCTAAGACACGAGACACAACCACACTTCACTATACATAGTCTACAAAGCCTCTAAATGATAAAACATTATGGGGTTAAGGTCGAGACAGGCCCCGCCTTACACTCAACTACTATACAATACCAAAATACATGCTATAGACTCGGAAAGCCCCGAATCAACCTGGAGCTCACCAATAGCCGCTGGATGTTCTGTTATCCTATTGGGGAATCTACTAGCTCCCGTACCTGCAGCATTAATTGTAGGTCCCCTGAGAGAGAGACGTCAGTATGGGAGAATGTACTGAGTATGTAAGGCATAAAGTACTGTATGTGAAATAAGAACTCAAATGAAATCATATACCAATGTAAGGATACAAGACCACCTTTTCTCATATTATGGAATCAGGTACTTTACATTCTTTTCTTTACTTTATCATTCTTTACTTTACACTCTGTGCACATCATATAATACAAATGACCAGCTGATTAGTGGTAGACATATAATTCGGGATCGACCCATGCTAGGCTTTCCTTTAACCCCTGGGATACCACCCGTAATATTGGGATCGACCCATGCTAGGTGATTCTTCCACCCCTGGGATACCACCCATCAATAAGCAAATTCATTTAATATCTTTCTGTTAACATTTGAGATGATTCTTTTGGTGGTCATAGTATTTTGAGTTGTGGGACTATGTAGTCAACAAGTGACGTGTAATAATCATATAATGCAAGAACAACAACGTAGAGAGTAGTTACACAATTAGTGAAATGCATAGGAGCTGAAATAATATATGGACCTTGTTTAGTTAAAAGGAGAACTCATGCAGGGTATTCAATGTATATGTACAGAATTGACAATGAACATGCATTGGAACATGCAGACATGCTAAAGAGTGAGAACAAGTTCATAAGTCATGTTGGAGCTGGTAGGTTGCCTCTATGTGTCGAGGACGAGTGATCAAACAATCCGTACAAGTAGGCGAGTTACACAAGCATCTTTAACGTCTTAAAGGATACCAACACGACAATGTAAAGTGACAAGAGGTAACCAAGGTACCAAGATCAACTTTCAGATATACCAGCAGTTAAAAGAGTGCAAGTACAAGTTTATACACAAACCTAAGTGCTTTAGCAAAGAAACAGTCCAACACAACTTCGCCAATTCAGACCGTAAACCAACCAATGCTTCAAGGTCCTTAACTTGTTCACGAGTATATACAACCTAAAAAATACAATTAAATAACTTCTTTAATTCCTAGCAACTCAATAATGTTGATGTAAAATAGGATTATCATCACAAGTAAGCTTGGCCTGTACAAATACGAGTATGCTCCC
This sequence comes from Solanum verrucosum, assembly GCF_900185275.1. Lineage (NCBI taxonomy): Eukaryota > Viridiplantae > Streptophyta > Magnoliopsida > Solanales > Solanaceae > Solanum > Solanum verrucosum. The sequence continues at coordinate 241,996 of NW_026020214.1, forward strand.
AAAACAGTAATTCTGGCCAGCCTAGTACCTCATGTCACAACTTAGATTTGAAAAGGAAAACGGCAAAACTAGACTTTATAACCTTCTTGAAAGATGTAGATACATCTCTTAGGGTTGCAAAAAAACAAAAATCACCAAAAAATATATTTTGTATAAGAAGATATATTCAAAACACTAACAGTTGTTCATACAGGATTTGTAATGTCAAAATCTGGACAGAACTTGTCCTATGTTGCGTCCCATATTTCGAATTAATAACAGCTAAATTAGAGTTTTACATAAACATAAGAGTTGTAGGACTACGAATTAGCTTTCCAAATCATATTTATTCACTGTAAAATAAGTTCTAGGGAAAGAGATATGCATAAGATACCAAACACTACCCAGCTCAAAAACAAATTTCGCCACTTACCAAAAGAAGTGTGTGTCTCGAATTCCAGCCAAAAGGGCCAAGTTTTTATCTTGTGATTTTGAAGAACAACTTGTTAGATAATGTTCTAAGGTTATTATACTTGAGGTGAGACGAATTTTACTAGAAGAGGTGTCAAAATATAGTCTCAAAAGTGAGTCTAGTCACATGTACAATTGTCACTAAAAGGGCTGCCCAAATAAAAGTAGGCTGCCCAAAAAGAATACATATATACCTATATGTATATACCTAATACCAACACTTTCAATTTATATGTAATTATAATTAGAAAATTGCGTAAATACCCCCATACAATACCTTAAATTACAATCACAATTATGTTAAGCAAGGTTGCAAATATCACAAAATTTCAAGTTCCTAAAATGAGAATAAAACATATTCTAGTAATTAAGCAATGGTGTATCAACATGCGAATGTTGGTCTAGTATTTAGGGGTATTACAATCTCTCACCCATTAAGAAATTTCATCTCGAAATTTACCTTAAACTAATCCTGAAACAAGTGCGGATACTGGGTCGTCATGTCTTCTTCTCTCTCCCAGGTAGCTTCCTTCCCAGAATGGTTCCTCCAAAGTACCTTTACTAAGTGGATTCTCTTGTTTCTAAGTTGCTTTATTTCTTAAGCTTCAATTCGGATAGGTTCTTCATTATAAGTCAAGTCAAGATTAACCTCAATAGATTCAACTGGAAGAACATGCGATGGATCAGAACGATATCTTCTGAGCATAGAAACATGAAAGACATTATGGATCATGTCTAACTCCGGTGGCAATGCTAAATTATATGAAACTAGCCAACCCTTTCAAGTATCTCATAAGGTCCAATAAATCGGGGACTAAGTTTTCCTTTTTGGCCAAATCTCATAATCTTTTTCCATGGAGACACCTTTAAGAATACTTTATCTCCAACTTGATATTCAATGTCACACCTTTTAAGAGCAGCGTACGACTTTTGTCTATCCGAAGAAATCTTTAGACGATCCTTGATAATTTTTACCTTGTCCTCTGCTTGTTGCACAATTTCAGGACCAACAAGCTATCTTTCACCAACTTCACTCCAACAAAGAGGGGTCCGACATTTTCTTCCGTATAGGGCTTCATAGGGAGGCATTCCAATACTAGATTGGTAGCTATTATTATAAGCAAATTCAATCACTGCCAAGTGTTTGAATCCCAACTACCCTCAAACTCCATAATGCAAGCTCGAAGCATATCCTTCAAAAATTGTATCACTCTTTCCAACTGGCCGTCTGTTTGAGGATGGAACGAACTGCTAAATTTCAACTTAGTACCCAAAGCTTCCTGCAAAGCTACCCCAAAATCTAGATGTAACCCTTGGGTCTCGATCAGATACAATAGACACAGGGATCCCATGCAGTCTTACAATCTCATTAATGTACAACTCGGCTAAACGCATAAGTGAGTAATCCATTCTGATTGCTAAGAAGTGAGCACTCTTGGTTAGCCTGTCCACAATCACCCATATTGGATCATGATTTCTCTGAGTGCGAGGAAGTCCAGAAACAATGTCTGTAGTTACTCTCTCCCATTTCCATTTCGGCATCGACAAGGGTTGTCGTAAACCAACTTGGACTTGATGTTCTGCCTTTACTTGTTAACAAACCAACATTTGGAAATGAACTCCGCAATGTCTCTCTTCATACCATTCCACCAATAATGTTTTTTGATGGTCTGGTACATCTTTGTACCTCCAGGAAGCATTGCATATGGTGAAGTATGTGCTTCATTCAGTATTTTTCTCCTCAATTTGTCATTATTAGGGACGCATAACCTGTTCTGATAAAATAAGACACCCTCCTCTATTAATGTAAAATCAAGCTTTTCCCCATTTTGAACTTCCCTGGTCAGTTTTACCAGTTTCTCATCTAACTTTTGTGCTTCTTTCACCTGTTTAAGTAATATTGGCTTTACTTGTAAAATTAGCAATAACTGAACCATTTGAATCAAGTGTGAAACAAACATTCATGGCTCTTAACTCAAGGAGCAAGGGTAAAGGACTCAAAGAAATGCTTGCAAAGGATTTTCGACTTAAGGCATCTGCAACCACGCTGGCTTTACCTGGATGATAATCAATCGTGCAGTCATAATCCTTGATGAGTTCAAGCCATCTACGTTGTCTTAGGTTTAGCTCCTTCTGAGTACCCAAGTACTTTAAGCTCTTGTGATCATTAAATATATGATATTTCTCTCCATACAAATAATGTCGCCATATTTTTAAACAAAAGACTATAGCAGCAAGTTCAAGATCATGAGTTGGATAATTCAATTCATGCGATTTTAATTTTTGAAAGGCATAAGAAATAACCTTCCCTTCTTGTATCAAAATGCATCCTAGACTATTGTGAGAACCCAAAGGACTTTCAACCAGCACATCATAATTAAGTCTCATAGATTTCACATTTTCAGGAAGAACAAGTGATGAACAAACATAGGAATGTGTAGAACTAGGATCAAACAGTGTAAACACACATAAGCCAAATAACTTAAATTTACCGACAACCACGTCTTCTCCATCTTGCTAATCCCTGTGCCTCATAGCATAAGCGCGTGCAGTAGTCCTTTGTCCACTAACTTGATTAACTCCACTTGTACATGCTGCTTGGGTGTTTTTAGGTCTTGCACCTCTATTAGTTTGAGGAGGATTAATAGAAGGCTTATGAACCGAGCCTTCAATTTTCAAGGAAGAAGCATTATTAGGATTAGGGCAGTCCTTCACTTTATGATCAAAGCTCCCACAATTGAAACATGCACCAGAAGCTCTCCTGCAAGTACCATAATGATTCTTTCCACATTGCGTACAAGTGGGAACACGAGGCTTGCCTTGGCTATAATTTGGAGTGCTAGCTGTAGAAAAATCTGATATGTTTTGCTTTTGTTGCGGTGGTCTGTTATCACTATCAGCCTTAGAATTATCAAACCTTCCCCTTTTTGATGGACCCCCAAAATCTGGTCTAGGCTTTCGGAATTTGTTTTAATTTCTACTAGTTTCTTCTTTATCAAGTCGTTATCAAGTAAAAGCAGCAGACACTAACTTACAAAAGTTCTTATGTTGCAGGATCGCCACATTCTTCATAATGGAATCATTTAAACCATCTTCAAATTTCCTGCACTTGTCTTTTTCCTCTTTAATAATATCTCCAGCATAGCAAGAGAGTCTTAAAAACTTCTGTTCGTATTCAGCAATAGACATGCCTCGTTGCCTTAGATTCAAAAACTCCTTTTTCTTTACATCACAATAAGCAGGTGGGACATACTTCATACGAAATTCCTTAAGAAAATCATCCCAAGTAAGAACCGGAGGTTTTACCTTGGAATTTGGAACACTTAACCACCAATCATAAGCATCATTTTGTTAAAGTGAAATAGCATACTTAAATTTGGCAAACAAGTCAAACTTGAGTTTTATTTTCGCAGATTTCGTTGGGAAACAAGTTCGCGACGCGAAGGTGTTCCCACAAATTTTCTGGAAATTAAATTCGAGACAGTAGAGTCTGCGACATGTCCGCGACGGGGACCAAACTTTTGGCCCTTGGTGGAGCTAGTCCGCGACGCGGACATGCTCCCTCCAAGCACAACTTCAAGCTGCCTTGGCAGCTTGCTTGGCAAAGGTTGGGGTCCTTCTCGGGGACCCTTAGGGTGGCCCCCGGGGAGTCGTATCCGAACATTTTGACCCTAAAAACATTTATTAAGACACTAGGGTCACCTCCACTGATTTTAGACTCCAAACAACACATAAAAACATGAACAACATACTAGAACACACCAATATGTAAAAGGCTAGTTTTCGAACGTCTTGGTCATCCCTTGACGTTTGACTTCCAAACTCTTTACAGCTGACTAAAAATGTTATTTTTCATTATTTTAACAAGTTATAAATGCATAGAACCCATGTGAGGCTCTACTTTATCCTACTTTATTTTGAGGGTTGTTACAAAATTGATAATTTTTGAACGTGGAGTGGTGGGGTGCTTATGAGCACAATCGTGGTGACATGAGGGGTGTGGTTTGATGTGTAATGGTAAAAAAGAACAAGAATCAAGGTAAAATCCCTAAAAATTTGTAAGAGATAATTATGGTAAATTCTTTATTTATATTGTTTAATAATAAATATAAAATTATAAAATACTAAATATTTAATAAAATTAAATTAAATTGATTTATAAATAAAAAGTGATATGTTATAACTTGTAATTAAACTGTTATAAACAAGAATATTTTAAAAGTAGATTTAAAATCTGTAATATTACCTTTAATTATATATGTCGGGTGATTTTTCCGAAATAAAGATGGGTATATAAGTAATTTTTCGTATAAGATTAGCCCACCCCCATAGTTTCCGGAAAGGCCCAAACCTATTCTAATTTTTGTGGTTCCTGCCGGCTGGTTCAGGGTGGCGCCACTGTCTCCGCAACGGTAACAACAATCACTGCCAAGACTAACGGTGTCTCCCATGGCTGCGTCTGCTTGTACAGTTCACAGTTTCTCTCATCCCCATGTAGCCTTCACATCCCAATGCATCCCAACCCTATCTACTCCCAACAATAAAACTTTGAGTTTTCCCAGATACAGAAGCAACACTGTTGCTGTCACAGTTCGCTTTTCGACTAGAGCAGCAAAGAGTGACAGTAGTGACAAAAGGAAAGAAGTTTTGGAAGAAGAGGAGGAAGAGGAGCTGCCATGGATACAAGAGAAAGCATTAGACCTGGTTGAGTTTACCGGTTCTGTGACTCAGGCAATTCCTGGCCCTAGGATTGGATCTACCTCTTTCCCATGGATTCTTGCGGTGCCCTTGACTTACTTTGGCATCACTTTTGTCATTGCCTTCGTCAAAACCGTCCGCAAGTTCAATTCACCCAGGGAGAAGCGTAAAAAATTGGTATCACAACTTCCCTTGTTTACTCATCCAATTATATTATCACATTTAATATTTATTACGATACATAGATTTGTATTTCCACCATTTGTCCTTGAAATTTTAAGTTGCTTCTCACTGTCTTCTGAGTTTTAGCTAGTTACTTTTTGGAAAATTAGTACACCCTTGTCTATATGGTCAAACCCTTGATGAGTCTTCTTGGAAGCAAGATGTTGATTATATTATATTAGAAAGGACTAAGTTGGAAGCTATTGTAAGGAACATAATTATATACAAACATTTCCTTCTCAAAAGGAAGAGGTTAATAAACATATCTACCTGGCTAAAGTGGTCCAAATGTCCTTTTGATGACAGAAATGAAATGCCAGCCTTGCTGATGCACATTTAATCTTTGTATTTTCTCAAAGTATATTACACTTCTTGAATATAGTACTGCAAATCTGAAGTTTCTTATTACCAGTTTACCTACTGGGAAGATATTCTGTGTTTGCCATAATATCATAGCTTAAGAATATAATGTGTGAATGTGATCAACTTCTCTTATTATAGAATATGGTCATTTCGTAGAAGGGGAAGTATTGTGCGTTTCTTGATGAACAGCCTGACAAGTACAATTTTTTAGGTAAACAAAAATGCTGAGCTATGCAAGTCAATCGATGAGTTATTTGAGAAAGGAAAAGATTATGTTGAGCCTTCAACTTTGAAGGGACTGGCACAAAAGGTATGATGTGTTGTCTATATTGCTATCTTTAGCTTAATTTGACATGACATCAAGTCCTTCTCCCTGGTACAACATTTAGCTTTCCTTGGTTTTAGCAGTAGTCTTTTAAAATCTCATTTATTCCTTGTATGTTCTGGATTCGGAGTTATGTCTTATCTAGTTGTGACACAGAGATCCTGCCTGGACTGGTTTAGAACATTATTTTGGTTTAAGCTTAAGAATATTACATTTTAACTATTGTACTGTACTATTGTCAATTAGAAGTTTCTAGTTCTAGGTCATAATTACCAATCAAAATAACTAAGTAAAAATTTGATTCTAGGTCATAAACTTATCTTGTAGTTAGTGCTTGTTTGGATTGACGTATTTTAAGCTCTTTTAAGAAAAAACAGTTCTAGGGAATAGGGTCTAATATACCCTTCAATTTTGCTATTTAGAGCTGATATACCTACGTTACAAAAATGACTCATATACATCCTTACCGCTGCAAAAGTGGCTCACATAGACTCCTATTGTTACAAAAGTGGCTCACGTATATCCTTTTCATCTAATGGGGGTGAAAAAAATAACTTTAATTGTCTTTTGATTGTAAAAAAATCCATGTAGGGATATATATGATCTTTTTCACACATGAATTATTTTTTACTTATTTGATTATCATTATTTGAGTTTCTTATTCTTATTTCATTTTTTTAATTTCATTCTTATTGTAAAAATACGAGAAATAAAAGAAAGAAATGTGAATGGAAAAAGAGAAAAATATAAGAATTTTTTAAAAACTAATATTTTTTGTGGCAATATTGTGATTTTAAACTAATTTTTGTCTATATTTTAATTTAAGTTTTTGTATTTGGAAAAAATATTGGGCCATCTATAATAAATTTTACGAGAAAATTGGTGAAAAATAAATTTGACCATTAAAATAAACCTGTTGAATCAACGAATTAAAAATAATACGTGTTAAAAGAATCAAATATACCCCTATATGGATTATTTTTTAAATAAAATTATTAATTTAAAATTATTTTTTTCACTCCCGTTTGAGGAAAAGGGTATATGTGAGTCATTTGTGTAACATTAGAGGTATATATGAACCACTTTCATAACGAGGGTGTATCACCTCTAAATGACAAACTTGAGGGGTATATTGGGCCTTTCCCCCTAGTTTTAATTTCTTGAGTGTTTGGGTAAATTAAAAGTGCTTATAAGCACTTGGTTGGTTTTAAGCTAAACTGATCAATATAAGCCAAAAGCTATAAGTTAGAAATTCTAACTTATGGCTTTTGACTTATAAGTGAAAAGCCAATCCAAATAGGCACTTTGTTGCGGATTATTACTTGTAATTCTCTCTTCATGGTCATGAAGGGTATACTTTGATCAATTGTTCAACACGAACCTGGACTATAACATTTTCGATATACACACGTTTGTGAATGATAGAAATTGTAGCTATTCTCGTAGAACTAGAACATCAGAGGTAATGAATGCCATGAAAATATATGAATTAGAAAAGCTAGTGGCCTAGATAGTATTAGTGTGGAGGTTTGGAACAATGTTATCAAAGGTGCGTTAAAGCCTAGAAGCGAGACTCAAAACGTATTGAGCGCTTCGTCTCGCTTAATGTGCACTTCAATTTCGTCATCAAGGTTCTAAGTCATAATTTTCCTTGCCAACATTCATACTTGGTCTAAACATATAGATTTGTATTTTTCTCCCTTTGCTCACTTTTTCTTTAATGCCCACACTTTATTTGCACTTAAAGCCCCAATAGACCTTAGAGCTTTTTTGCACCTTTTGCTTTTGATAGCACTGGTTTGGAAGTGCCTTGGAGGTTAAGGAGTGGAACAATTTACCACGTTATTCAATGCTATACTAAGAAGTGGTAGGATGTCCAATGAGTGGAGGAATAGTATCTTGGTTCTGATTTGTAAGAACAAAGGAGATATTCTAAGTTTTGCGAACTATTGAGCCATTAAACTCATGAGCCATACGATGAAGCTCGAGAGATATAAGTAGAATGTGTCATTCACGTCTTTAAATTAAAATTGGTGACATTTACTTGGTCAAATGGGATTAATCTTCTTTTTCTCTTTTTGGTCCTTTTACGAACTATTTTGCTTTGATTTTGAAAATTTTGAAGTTTGTTTAAAGTCATTGAAGAAAATCTGCAGAAAATTAAGCTACTATGATAGTTATTGCAGCAACTGTTGAAGTTGTTGCAATAACTACGATAATTGCTACAACAACTAAATAGTTGCTATGATAAGTGTTGCAGCAACTATTGTAGTTGTTGCAACAGGTATCATAGTTGCTGCAACAACTTTAGCCGTTGTTAAAATTGTTGCAACAACTTCAACCATTGTTTGAATTGTTGCAGCAATTGTTGAAATTGTTACAACAACTTAAGTATAGTTGTTGTGACTACTTCAATAGTTTAATTTTTTGACAAAAAGTGAGGTGAAGGAGAGGCTGGTTGTGGCGGTGAAGGAGGTGTTGGTATTGGTAGTGACAACAAAGAACGAGGTGGTAGTTGTTGTGGTGGTGGTGGTGAAGGAGAAGGAGGTGGTAATGGTGGTGGTGAAGGAGGAAGAAAAGGAGGAAGTGGTGGTGGTGGAAATGGAGGAAGAAGTGGTGGTGGTGGGGGAAGAAGAGGAGGAAGTGGTGGTGATGGAGGAAGAAAAGGAAGAAGTAGTGATGGTGGAGTAAATGGAGGAGGTTGTGGTGACGACAACGGTAGAAGGGGAGGGGATGTGGCGGCAAAAGGGTGGGGAGGGGGAGGGAGGGGTAATGAGGAAGATAGGTCTTTTGTGTAAACAATAAAACTTGCGAGTTTTAAAATTAGTGTCATTAGCACTAATCTTAAAATTGTCCACTTCACTTATTAAGACTCGTGTCAATTTTTCTTAATTTTGTAACTCTTTTGTCACCCTTAATTATTTTTCCCATGGAATTCTGGGGAAATGTGATAGAGTGTAGACTTAGAAACACAACAAGAGTGAAAGAGGGTTGGTTTGGATTAATGTCTGCTAAATCTACAACAGAGGCTATATTCTTACTAGTAAGATAGATGGAAATCTCTTGCTAAAAAGATAAAAGACCTACCCATAATGGTTATTTATCTAGAGAAAGCATATGATAGAGTACCATACAAGGTCCTTTGATGTGTGATGGAGAAGAAGTGAATCTATGTTAAGTATATGAATGTCATGACATGTGTGACAGAGCTGCCACTGGAATGAAAACAGTGGTAGGTGATACAAAGTAGTGTCCCAGAATAGTTGGTTTACACCAGGAATCGACATTGAGTCCCTACTAGCTTGCTGTAGTTATGGACAAACTAATGGTTGAAATGGAGAAGTGCTACCATGGTGTTATGTGATAGAAGGATACCTTTCAAAGAGGACACCTTTCAAAGTGACAGGTAAGCTTTATAGAACAACTATAAGACCGACTATGTTATACATGAGCGAATGTTGGGCTGTTAAAGTCCAACATATCACGATGAGTTTGCGGAGATGCGAATGATAAGATTGATTAGATAGAATTAGAAATGGCCACATTCTACTAATAGTGCAAGTAGCGCACATTGAGAATAAAATGAGGGAAGGTCACTTGAGATGGTTTGGATATATTTTGCGTCGACCTATAGATGCACCGGTCCATATGTGTGAAACTATGGTAAGTTAAGGTGTTAAAAGGGGATGGGGTAGACCTAAAGTTACACGGAAGGAATTGGTCTCAAAAGATCTGCAATTGCTTGGAATCAAATCAGACTTAGCTATAGATAGGGAACAATGGAAGAAAAAGATCCATATAGGTGATAGCTACTTGTTGAGGATATATTTTAGATTCGTACGAAACTTTTATTACTATTGTTGTTGTTGTTGTTGTTATTATTACAATTAATATCATTTATATATATATTTAATGTATTTCTCACTTACTTTTTATTTGTATATATATATATATATATATATATATATATAACATGTCTTTTTCCACCTTTATTTATTTGTTATTATGGTGAAATGAGCTTAAATGACAAAATGAGGATTCCTATAGTCAACCACAACTTATTTGGGACTGAAGCGGAATTGTTGTGGTTGTATGTTTTTCCTTCTCCTTCTTTCCTCCCTTTGCTAAAATGGGTTGTGTTATCTTATAATTTCATGTAGATATGTCTTACCACAAAGTAGTTAGGAGAGCTTTTGTAGAATCTGACCAACTAGTTTGCACTTTTGACAATCTTCTTCTGCTAGGAGCTAATCATTTGGATTACTTTAACTTTCTAGTTAGCTTTTACTCTATTTTTTTTCCTGTTAAGGGTAACAGTATGTTAATATCAGCTAAAAGGCTGTGCTGGAGCCATATTTACAATTCAAAAATCTACACAGAGTAAGCCAATAAATTGTTTAGTTATTTTATTTGACAAGGTTGTAAATTTCTGACTTGAAGCTTAATGCTTCTGGAAATTTCTGTCTGGGAAGTTATTGAACAGGATGATAGAGTAGAATCAATCCCTTTTACCTTTTCCTACCCTTAGCGGTTGTGATAAACTCTTTCTCGGCGCAATGCCTCTGTAACTTTTCTTCAATATCTTCAGTAATATACTTCCCTTGTAAAGTGACTGCTACTTCTACCTACAACTTGGCATCTTCTCAAGGTACTTGATTGTTGCTTGTGGCATTGAATTTTTGAATTAGAGATTTGTCTTTACTGGTGGGCAGGGGTATTAGATATTTGAATTAGGCATCTGCCTTTAGTGGTGATGAAGATAGGCTGCTGCTTGTTATCCTTTTCTAATGTGCAATTCTTTTCTTTTCTTTTAATATATCTAATCTAAATTTCCATCTGCCTGTTATTGATTATAGAGTCTTGAATTAAACCATGTAAAATTTGCAGACAGGTTTTGATATGGAGGAGATTTTCCGAAAATATATTCGGTACTCCTTGAATGAGAAGCCATTTAGCCCGGATTTAATAGCATATTTAATTCAGTTGAGGAAAGCATCAATGCTGACTGATACTGAAGTAGCTGGAATACTGAACGAAATTTCACGTCGAATTGTTCAAGACAAAGGTTAGGTTTACTGGATTTCTTGTGAGCCCTTCATTCCATCTCTCCTTGAATGATCTGTTGTATGTTCTTCTAGTTTAGAAATAAGGTCTGACTACACTAGAGAAGGCCTGCTTACACCATCTCACACTGTGCACACACCCCAATAATGGGGAAGAAGTAGCAAAAATATTCTGTCTCATTGACCAAGAAGAAACTCATGTTGTTATATAGCAAATGAAGCTACCCTACCTTTTGGCTTATGGTTGGACTTCTTGATTGAGAACCTACACTTCCAAGTTCCAATGGTCTAGTGTTCTTTCTATTGGTCAAAAGTACATGGACATCAACAACAAAAGATCTATTAATTTCTGTCTGTGGAAGGATTTGAACCCTTGAAGTGCGCCCTAACCTATACAGCACATGTTGCACACTTACCACTAGACCAAAGCCCTAGACTTCATCTACTATTTCAAGGACCGACCTAAGGTCAAAAAAGATTATCATTGCAATGTGGATGTTCATCTAGGTTTGGTTTCAAATCTGTCGAACAGGCAACTCAATATTGACATCATTTGTTAGTTATTTCACCATTTAGCCGAAAGGACTTTGTGTCATGGTGTTGAGTTGTTTCCTTAATAGAGTTTTCCTCTCCCATATAAACACTTATAGGGTGTGTTTGGTATGAACGAAAAAAATGTTTTCCAATTTTCCATGTTTGGTTGGCTTAAATGTTTTGGAAAATGTTTTTCAAATCAACTTTTTTTCCTCAAATTTAAGAAAAATGACTTCCCTTCAAAAATTAAGGAAAACATTTCCAAAGCTCTATTTCATACTTAAATTGCAATATTTTGTTTTCTTATCCTACCCTATACTCCGTACCTGACCCTTCCCGTCCAAAAAAACGTAAATTTTTTTTAATTTCAAATATTTTTACCCCTATCCCCTACACCCAAACAAAAAAAAATTAAAATTTTAAAAATTATTTTTTAAAAATATTTCAAATTTTAAGTTTTTTTTTTACCTCACCCAACCCCTACCCCCTCCCCCCACAAAAAATAATGATTTTGGAATATTTTAAATTTTTAAAATTTCATTTTTATCCCACCCCATACCTGACCCCGCGACCCCCCCTCCCCCAATCAATATATTTTTTAATATAATTAATTTTTTTTCAAATTTTTAAAATTTCAATTTTTACACCATCCCTACCTCGGCACACCGTCAATTTTTTTTAAAAAAAATGGAAATTGAAAAATATTTAATGGTCTGATTTTGGAATGGTCGTCGGGTTCGTGTCCTAGTTCGGATGTCAGGGTTGGGTCCTAGATCGATTATCGACTTAGAAATTATTTTCCTAAAGAGTATTTTGTAGTCTCAAGCCAAAAATAAAAGATATTTTCTGGAAGATGTTTTTCATTCACCCAACCAAACATTAAAAAATATTTTCTACTCACCAACCAAACATTAGAATATAAGTTAGAAATCCACTTGTTTTCCAAGAACATTTTCTAGGAAAACATTTTCCTTTCATACCAAATACACCCAAAGTGTGCATAATCTGCTAAAACTTTGTATCTCTTCAACAGTTTATTTGTTGTAAACAAGTCTCTCAACTTTCAGGTCCAGTTGTTATGGATATATCAGGCTATTCCGAGAAGGGTTTGAAGCGAAAACTTGCTGTGCAAACTCTTTTTGGGAAGATATATTATCTCTCTGAGGTAAGGGCCCCCTATCAAATGAGGACCTCATCCTACTTCTTAACATATTTTGCATCAGAATGATTTCAGATGTTCCTTTTCCTTTGGTTGTGATTCATTATTTGATATCTAGATCCCTTCATTCTTGAATAACAGTCTTAGTAATTCTTTTTTCTTTACTATTTTGACTTTGAAGAGTAGCTTCTCCTCAAGTTTCCAGTTTCAAAAATGAAGAGAATATCTTCTCCTCATCTCTCATATTTAATACCCTCCTTTTGAATCTGTCATTGTATATTTTCCCTCACTTTATTGACTATGAAAAGTATATCCCCCTCAGTTTGCTTATTTTCCAGTTTCAAATGTGTTTCTTTCCAAGCTGGCTTTTATCTTTACAGAATGATCTAATGTCATAATGAGATGTAGACAAACTAGTGACTCTGGATACAATAGCATTTGCATCTCAACTTGCTTGCCCCCAGTTTTTTATCATTTAAAGCTTAAGATTCTACGTTTACGTTTAAGTAGGACATGTGAACTGCCACCGGTCTGGGATGAAGATATAATGTCTGTCATCAAAAATGTAACTTGTTAGCATCAGGTCCAAGTCAAGGCAGATCGTTGCTGACCCACATATAGAAGTACTTTCTCTATCCAAAAAAGAGTCTTCATTCCCTTTTGGTTGATCACAAAATGGTTTTCATTTTTTCCCTTATACAAGAAAAGAAAAAGCTTTCTATATAACTCGGAAGTTACCTAAGATGTATTTCTACTCTATAATATACCACTTTGACTTTATTGTATTTTCCTAAATTCAAAATACTTATATTTCCCACATTTTCCCCTAGAATTGCTAAATAACTCACTTTATTTTAGCAATTTTATTAGTATCAGTCGGGTCAAACTACGATTAGTGATTCATCTGAACTAACTTTCTTGGTAATTTCTAGAATATTGAGTTGTTGCATCCAACTTTTGTAGTGGCTCTGCATTTTTGTGGGTATTCCTACTCTAGCTCATCTTGGTTAGAGATGTAGAATTTAGTTTTACCACTGTGGACTGTAGAATTTCACTGTGATGTTTACCTCAATTGCTCTATTTGTTAAACAGCTTCCAGAATTCTGCTCAAGGGATAGCTCCTTAACTGTTAAGGAAATATTTGGAGTGGCCGAGTAAGTGACTTCTTCCAAGATTTTAGCCAATCATCGTGTGAGAAAGTAGAATTTAGCTAATCAGTCTCTGTGTGTAATAATTGTCAGTGAGGATGCTGAAAAGCTTCGGTTACATACCATCCCAGAAGCTGGGAACATGGATTCACTTGAGAGGATGGTGAACGGGTCAGATTCAGAGTAATGATTCGGCTACTGTTTCTTGATTGACGTACACTTGAGTGTAGAGAAGTTGTAGGTGTGGAGAGTATTGCAAGAGAAGTGTATTCCTTCTGCAGTGCCCAAAACAGCGGAAAAAGAAAAGTCAGAAGTAAGTCAGAACATATACCTAACCACCATGAAGCTTGTCTAGAATTGCTTCAATTTTGTGCCCACAACACTTGTGATACAAAATGCTTGTGTTTGTTGTTTCCAGGGAAAACTACTTTTTGACATATGGAGTAGTTTGAAAAATAATCATCTTCAGTTTCCATAGTAGATATAGTTTGAAAAATAATCATCATCTTCAGTTTCCATACTAGATATAGTTTGAAAAATAATCATCATCTTCGGTTTCCATACTAGATATAGTTTGAAAAATAATCATCCAAAAATATATTTTCTGCTAATTGTTTCCTAAAATATCCTCACCGTTAATACTTTGATCCAAAAGTACTCTTACGCTTGCTTCAGATTAAAAATGTCACACCACGTATGTATTGAACACTTTAATAAATTTTTTATACTACAAGTCATAATGTCCTCTTTAATATTTTCTAGAATAAGACTGTAATTACAAGTCATAACAAATTAGGATTATTTTGGGAAATTTTTTAAAATTTCAATATTTTGACATTTAATAGAATCTCTTAGCCACACTTTCAATATTTATTTAAAATATCAATATTTTAGTTTGGTATGCATCTACTTTATGTATTTTTTTATTTGTTTGATTTGCAAGAATACAATTATTTAATAACAGAAAGGAGAAAATATTTAAAAAATGAACATATCACTTAAAATTATCATCAGTTACAATTTCAAAAGAGTATCCTTTCTTATTCGACTGGATCAACAATTTCAATCTCCATTTTTCTCCCTTATCAAGATCTTAATCGTAGATGGTGAAATTAAGAACATCAAGATGTGGAGCATATTGCCAAATATATTTTTCTTTTTCTTGTATTAGAAAAATATTACTAATTGTATCACAATATAATCTAATCAATATACATGAATATGATTTATGAAATGATACATGATTTTGAAAAAAAATGGAGTACATGATGGAAATAATACAATCTGTTGAGGAAGGATACAATATTCTAAAAAAAATACAAATTGACTATGAAAGAAATAGGGATACAAGATTCTTGAAAAAAAATAGCATACATAGTGGAAATAAGATAGCATGTTGAGGAATGATACAATATTCTAAAAAAATAAATATAAATTGACTGTGAAAAAATAGGATACATCTATACTTAAGAAACACAAATCCATTTGACATACCTATTGGAATGACTACAACAACAAAAAAAATACAATATTCTTGATAAAAATACAAATGCTTGAGTAAAAGAAAAACAATTGATAAACAAAAATTAATATGAATACAATTCTAATACAAATACAATTTTTGCAATTTTCTTCTCTTACTCTCTTTTTTCTTCTTCGTATGCTATGTTCCTTTTTTCTTATTTGAATACTTCTAACACTGAATTTTTTTTTGTAAATTCAACTTGACTTGTACCTGGAACAGAGAAAAAGGGTATCCAATTGAAATCCAGGCACTTTTTTCTATTTTTCGCTTAGATGTGCTCGGCAGATGCTAAAGCCAGAGCGTGATGGCAAGAATTGATCGAGCGAAGAATCACAGTTCTCAGCTATCACATTCAGAAAGACTACTGGCCTAATTTCACTCAATTAAATAAACTATACCCTTACAAAACTTATTAGTACTCCTACACAGTTTTTTGTTCACCAAACTCAAATTTGAATCTGTATTCACTTGTGCATTAGTGACCCTTTAAGCAAAATTCAAAATTATTAAATATGGATATATAAAAAATCAAACAATATATGATGTATGAATGTCAATGTAAATTACTACAATCTACTAAATCTCAAATATGAAAACAAAATCACAAAAAAAATCAAATAATAGTGTTTAAAAGACGAAAAATCTGAAATACATAAAAGAAGAAAATCTCACAAAATACTTGGTGAATATGAAAACATACTCATAAAAAATAGAATAATATAGTTTAAAAGAAGGAAAATCCGAAATACAAAATACTTGGTGAATATGAAAACAAAATCACAAGAAATCTCACAAAATACTTGTTGACTTCGAATTTACCTTTATCAATGGGTAAAAAACCTAATTCGAAGAGATAACAATGGTGAAAAAAGGAAGAGAGATAAATTAGTGATTTGGGGTAAAACCTAGAAAGAGGGGTAAGTGGGTAATGAGGGTATTTTCTAATTTTTTTTTACCGTATAATAGAGTAAAAAAGGCCGGATTTGAGAAATAAAAGGAAAGAAGATTAGTTATATTATGATACAATTTATTTTCTAAAATATTGACATATTGACATTTTTAATAATTATTTTAAAATATAGATATTTTTAATAATTATGTTAGAGATTGTGACTAGTTTGTTAATTTTTCCTATTTTAAATTAGAATATTCTTTATTTATTACTATTTACTTTTCGTATTTAGGCCTAATAAATAGAGGACAAATATGAATGACTATTAAGTTGTGACAATTTTAGGGCCCGTTTGGCCATGCAATATGAAATCATGATATGAAGTTGAAGTTTTGTTTGGACATGCGATATGAAATTTTTGTGTTGTATATTTTCTCATAAACATGAGAATCTCATAAATTGTAAAACTATTAAAATAGTCCAATTGTTTATTCAATCTTATCAAATAAACAAAAAATTATAAAATCGCATAATAAATTATTACAAAGCTATTTGTTCTCTATTTAAGTAACTGTTTCATCTAACTTTAATTGATTAAACTTTAATTTAATAAAAAAAAATGAACATAAATTGTAGGGTACTAGTCTTTAATATAATCCTCTCACATAGTACGCACAATCTCTTCACGTTGAACTTGCATTTCTCAACCTTATGACGGAGAAGACGAACCAACATTGTTACTTTGAGCCATTTGTTGATCAATATCATTCACAACTATATCTTCATGCTCATAGACCATAAAAATTTCATAACTCTTTTGGTATTCTCGCAAATAATTATATAGCACTGTATAAGCCATGAATTCACTTGTGTGTCAATATCATATGGTTCATGTTTTGTTTCACTTTTGTGGAATTACACATTTTCAGTGCATTAATTTCATGTTAAAATCAAACATATTGGAAGTAGTGATTATCAAACATATATACATCATCAATTTTGTCCTTTTTTCATATTAAATTGCTTTAAACATTTTCATATGTAGCCGAAAGAGAATTCTTTTTTTTATGAGAACCCAAAAAGTATTACTGCCTCAGTTCTTATTTATATTCACCAAAACAATTCCTACGTTATTGTTTATATTCACCAACTTTAAAGTATAATAAATTTTATGTTAGTGAAAATAATAAATTTTAAAAAGTAATGATGTGATTATTAATTTTATTTACATATGAAAAAATTGGTTAATAGATATAAATGTGAGGTTGTTTTAATAAAATATAAACTTGTGGGTTAACTTTTGTATTTAAAAAAATCCCAAATCATGATTTTGGTGAATATGAGATTCCATCTCATGATATGAAATCATAAGATAAAATCAATGTGAAATCGCATGTCCAAATGCTGATTCCATCTCATAATTTCATAACGTAATATAGTATCGCATGTTCAAACGGCAACTTAAAAATTGAGGAGCAAATCATCCATTTTCAAAAGAGAACAGTTTTCATATTGTCTCTCCTCCTTTGTTTTTTCAAAAAATTCGTTGTTAAATAACCTCTCCCCTTTTTCTACTTCTAATCAATTTTCTTGTGTAATTGTGGATTTTTCAATCCTATTTCGTGAATTTATTTGACACACGTCTTCTCATTTTTAATTTGGTATTTTTTTTGAGGAATTCTCCTCATAATTGACTTTCTACGAAAATATGAGTAGAAAATCTCTATTGAAATTTGCTCCTCGAAACAGCCCAAGAATACCTGTGTTTACTAGAACCTTTCATCGTGATTTCCCTGTCTGCCCCTAAAGTCACGATTTCATTTACATAAATACACTTTTCATCATTGTTTGCCCAATCATCCTAAATGAAGAAGATTGGATGAGTCATCCAACATTTGCCATTAGAGTGTTTAATAACTTTTGAATCGAGAAAACATCATTGACAATAATTTTGAATCTCATGTTGAAATTTTAGAGTTTCAATCGAAAAAGTTATATGGAATTATGACTGGATTGGAGTGTGATTTTTTTCGATTCAATCTCACCCAATTCTCCATCAAGTTGAGATGAGTGTATGAATTTGCGTATAAATTTTGTATAGATTAGTAATAAAAGATTTTTGAGAATTGACATGTATATTTCATGTGTATGAATCTGATTTTATTCAACTATGTATTGTATTAAAATACTATATAATATGGTATACTTTTTTTTTATATCATTGTAGATACAACATATATTAGTGTATGAAATATGTATGTATATATATGTATGAAATGGATATATAATGTGGTATATAAATGGGAAAATTGTATATAATAGCAAACTATTAATTCAAATTAAATGCTATAAATATAGTTTGATTTAATTGTACCCCATAACAAATTATTGCTATTTAACCTCTCTCCTGGTGAATCTCGCTCGCCACTCTCGTTCTCTCCCTCACCTCTCTCGTTTTTTATACAAACGCAAGTGTATAAAGTGCGTTTGTGTTTGTATAAAGCGAGAGAAAATTGTATATATACATATATTTTCGTTCCCCTCTCTCCCCTCTCCCAGATCTCGCTCGCCACTCTCCCAGATCTCGCTCTCTCACTCGCCTCTCTCACTTTATACAAAAACCGCAAATTGTATAAAATGTGTTTGTGTTTGTATAAAGCGAGAGAAAATTGTATATATACATATATTTTTGTTCCCCTCTCTCCCCTCTCCTAGATCTCGCTCACCACTCTCCCAGATCTCGCTCTCTCACTTCCCTCTCTCACTTTATACAAAAACGCAAATGTATAAAATGCGTGAAAATTGTATATATACATATATTTTCGTTCTCCTCTCTCCCCTCTCCCAGATCTCACTCACCACTCTCCCAGATCTCACTCGCCACTCTCCCAGATCTCGCTCGCTCACTCGCCTCTCTCACTTTATACAATTGATCTTTTTGTATATATGTGTACAAAACAGATTATACAACTGCTTTCTTTTGTATATGTATAGCAAAATATACATATTTATGTTTGCTATGGAGCGCAATTATGCAAAGTTTGCTATAGCATACAAATATGAATTTTGTGTTTGCTATATTTGAAAATTGCTCTATATAAATTGATTTACATAAATATACCACATTATATACAAACATATATTAGTGTATGAATTGCGTATAAAATATGGTATACAAATCGGCTTACGTAAATTTTTTACCAAATTTTATACAAACATGTTTTGGTGTATGATTTGTGTATAAACTATGATAAATACAAATTAATTTAGTTAATGGAATGAATTCAATTAAGTAATGGAGTTTTGAAAAAATAAGAGAAAGAATGAGGTATGTATAATAGGATTTACGAATTTTCAAATGAGAGAATATGTTAAGAAAAATTTATGGAATAAATAAAGGGAAAATTACTTGCGTGTACACTTTTTAAAAAATATTTACGATATTTGTCAACATTATTCTTTTAACCATATATAACAATTTGGTTGAATGGCAGTACTGCTAAAAGTTGTGAATGATATCACTTTTTGCTAAGTTTAAAAGAACAAAATTGTTTAAGTAAGTATTGCTAAAAAGTTGACAAAAATGGTAATAAATTAAAAGTATACTTAAAAGTGGTAATTATTAAATAAAAAACCTTCACTTATGTAATTTTTCCAATAAAAAAATACCAACTAATTATGAGAAAAATTAGGGGATTGATACCTCCTATTAGTTTCAAAAGTCGTTATTTATGGAAAGCAAATTTATTTATTAATGAGATTAAATATTTATTAATTATGTTTTTCTGTTTTTTTAATTGATTTATTATTTTGTTATGTTTTGATAAGAATCTACTGACATCTATTGAAAACTAGTACTAGATGTAATAACAACTCTTAAATGTGTTATTAAATTTTCTCTTTTTTAAATAATTTTTTTTTATTTTTAAATACATTATTTTCATAATAAAATATATTAGTTTTTAAAAACCTTTTTTTCTTTTTAAATTCTCTTAACTAGTATAAAGGTGAAAAATAAACTTTTCTTCCTTAATATCCTTTAATTAATTAAAATAGAATTACCTCATATACTTTTTAAATGACAATATAAGTCATACATATAAGATCATAGTAGCCTCATCATTAATTTTCATCAAAACAATGATTATAAAATTCCTAATAAATAGAAAATATTTTTACTTCAGTCTTTTCTTAATTGAAGTAGAATACATATTTGCCAACATATTCCTTGATTTTAAAGTTAATATAAAAAAAGGATCAACAATAAATCCATCGACTAAAATTATAAAGATAATTTGTGATCTGGAAATAGTTATTTTATGATATTATGATTGTTGTATCTTAACTTTAAAATGAAAGATTATAACAACTGCTTATCCTTCTTCAATTTGCAAAAATTTTAAGAAATAAAAATATTTCATATTTTATTAGGATGAAAATTAATGATGAATCACTATAGTCTTATAAATGAATATTAATGATGGGTTGTAATATTTGTATTAGGAAAATAATGTATTTAAGTAGAAAAAAATATTTTTAATAGGAAAAAGATATTTTTTATCAAAAAATAATAGTAGGGACATTTTTGGATCAAAAAATTATTGATGACAAAAGTATTTCTGAACATAACTATTAACAAAGGACATTTTTTAATTCAATTTTGCATAATTCAAAGACATGTTTAACCCCTTTTTATAGATAGTATTCTACATTTTTTCTCTTACTAGGCAGATAAAAGCAAAGCCAACCATTTGGGAGATTTAACTTGTCTTATAATTGAGGACTCTTACTTAACTCCTCCCCTAAAAAAAGTAGATAAAATGACTTGGCACATCAAATTATTGATAAGACTGTTTGTACATTACTGTAGAAAATCACCCATGGCTGTTTGTGTCTTTATCATGACCACTTGATAAAATTCGAAGGGAAGTTCAATAATTTTAGATAAATTTTTTTTAATTCCTTTTTTATACAGCCGCCTTTATAAAATTGAGCATTTTCAAGTGCGTTGATATCCCAAATGCTTCATCAAAATAATGTTGTTTGACAATTATAATGTTTCTACTGACAAAGCATCTGAAAAGGCATTGATTACTTTCCTCCAAATCTGGATAATGGCATTGATTACTATACTCCAAAATTTTTATTGCAAATCTTGATAATGACATTGATTACTTTACTCCAAAATTTAGCAAATCGCTAAACGTAAGCGTAGCAATTGTGACGATTTTCCATCTAAAATTTGAGGCCATTGTTAGCAGTTTTAATAATTGTACTAAAGAAGTTAATATCGTAATATAATCTATTATGCATGCCAGGTAGATGCCACCTATGATGATAAAAGTTGGATTGTAGGGGTAAATATATAAAAAATTATGGCGAAGGGAAAATATAATCATTTTCTAATTGTATAAGGGTAAATATATAACAATAAATATGGTTAAGGGCAAATATAACCCTTTTCTAATAGTATAGGGGTAAATATGACCCTTTTCCGTAGTTAGTTTAAATAATTTGACTTCAAAATTTCCCTTTTACTCCTAATGAAATGATTTCGAGCTATACAAATATCTAAGGATTGTTTAGACTATAAGTTTTAATAGTCTTCTATTTCTTATTAAATATAGCGCCAAGTGAAAAAATGCCGCATAAAATGGGATGGAGGTAGTAATAGTTATGTCTAGTATTAATTTATTTTATTACTTTTATAGTAATATATTGTTGGCATGTTTTAAGCATTACCAATATGATATGAATCCTATCATAAGTTGTCGACATGATCATAATATCGAGCGATCCTTTCAGTCTGGATGGATGGAATATTCTTGTCACGATAAAAAAACTCAAGTCATGATGACACCTACCATAATCCACCACTAGGTAAGCTAACCCATATCATGGAACAACAAGTAACATGTATATTGAGCGAAATCAACAACCAATGAGAAAATGTGTAAACACCCCGTAGTCTAGTAGGCCAACTAGGGCTAAGCATGATGGTAACAAGCCAAGACAAGAGGCAAAGGCTAAGGGGAAGGGGCCAAGGCTACCCAAGCTTCCCCCAAGCACTTCCCTACTCTACGACCACCGCCATGGCCAGCGGTGAGGACCACGGCTTGTGGTGTGGCCTGTGGTGGCTATGGCAATGGCTTCCCTTGACGCTTCCCAAGATGGATCATCTTCACGAGCCACTTCACGGCCAGTGGTGAAGACCACGACTTGTGGGAAGGCCCGTGAAGATGCCTTCAAATCTTGGAGGCCAATGAATGGTGGCCTAGCCACTGGACCAAGGACCACAGGTGTAACACCCCGTATTCGAAAAAGACCAAATTACAAATTTTTAGAAGTTGCAGTTTCCACCAACGTGGGCCACCTATGGACCATAGGTTGAACCACGGGCCGTAGGTGGGGCCCATGGTTGGCCACCTCAACTTTCCCCAATTTTTTTCAAGATAGGCACAACCTACGGCCAGACCTACAGACCGTAGGTGGGACCACGGTCCGTGGTCCAGATCCGTGGATCGTGGCCCTTCAGACCCTGTCCCTGACGCCAAACAACGCCTGCCAGGATGGACCGTCGGTCAGGCTAGTCGTTGGCCCCTTCAAATTTTAAGTTGAGGTCGTTTTGGTATTTTTCCCTATGCGTTGGACACCTAAACAACATCGTTTAACCCCTAAACTACTATACGACGTAGTTTTGGTCAGTTTAAGCCTAGTGACTTAATTAGAACCTACCCTAATCGATCATTCTCCAAAAATTCACCAAAACTAGAGCAAAAGAGAAGAGAAAGTCGACCAACCCCTTCAAGAACGCGCAACAAGTTTTCTTCCACTAGGTCCCTATAATTTAGTCAGAATCTTGATTCCCTATCCATTGTTTAGACCTAGGGTTTCTAGAACTTTAGATAAATTGTTGCGATTTAACTGTTATGGTATTCTAAATCATATTATCATGTTTTCGTAACATTGTGCTTAGCTCCTTGAATGAAACTCAGAACCCTAGTTGTGTAGATTCGCTTAGTTCATGAATTACACTAGCTAGGTCAGATATACATGCCTCAGATTTCGAATGTTTCATTACCAGTACTAAAATGTTGTATTCTACGTTAGCATGTCAGAATATTGAGCTATCCAGTATAATTCAGTTATTTTATATTGTATACATTTCTAGTTTGGAGTAGACTTAACACTAAGTGGACCCTTCAGGGTACCCGTATAGTCCCATAACTATGTGCCTTGTAGGTTTATAAGTCCCCTTTGTGGGCATCATATTTAGTGATCACGCCAGTCATGCCTTTATACCCTTGGCAAGGTATATTGGGTCCTCTCGATGGGGCGTATACATCGGACTCCATGTTTTAGCTTATGTGGTTTTATATCGGTTATTAATAGCTCCCACAGTCAGACTTTAGTGCATTTGACCAGATTTTCAGTTGTACTTCAGTTTTCAGTTTTGGCATGTTATGTACTTGGTCATTGGATCTAGTTCAGTTCATTTCAGTATGTTTTCGATATTTTCCAGCATGTTCAGCTTATAATATTGCTTAGTATGTTTTGTTCAGCTTTTATCTAATCCTACATGCTTAGTAAATTCCAAGTACTAACGAATACTCTGTGCTACATCCTTTCATGATGTAGGTTTAGGTACTTAATATCCAGATCACGCGTAGATCTGCTTCTGATCTCCATTTCAGCAACTTCAGTGGTGAGTCCTCATATTTCGAGGACAATAGACCTGTTTCTATATTTAGTCTTTTCATTTTAGTTTTCAGTATTTGCTAGAGTTAGCTGGGGGCATGTCCCAACAACTTTAGTCAGTAGAGGCTTCTTTTCAGACATAGTTTAGTTTCAGCTTCAGAATTGAGTTTAATCTTTCATTTGTTATTGAACTCATAAGCATTTTATATATTTAGATCAGCTTTGGGTATTCCCCACCATTTGTTATATCATGATTTAGTTTCTGCATCAGTTTAATTTTCATAGATATATTCAGTCTGCTTATGATATGCCAGCTTAGGGTTAGCTTGGGGTCACTCGTGATCCTAGGTCCCGTGTTTACGTCAAAGAGGTAGCCTCGGGGCGTGACAAACTTGGTATTAGAGCATTAGGTTCAAGAGTCCTAGGATGTCTGAAAAACCGCATTAAGTAGTGATCTTAGGCGTATTTATGCGCCTAATAACCAATTTATCGTATATATTTAGCTAAGTTAGAGAGCACTTACTTAGTTAGAACTGAGATTTGAGGGTCTTTTGATGTCGTTTCCTCTAACCAATATGATTAGATGTTTTAGATGAAAAACAAAGAAGAATGAGCCAAAATAGGGCACCTGGACAGAGGTCGAAAAATAGAAGACAAAGTTGCGGAGGAGAATGGTCAAGAAGCTGAAAAATACACTAAGAGGGAGCAACTCGGCACTCCTCCGCGCTGAAATTTGCATGCAGAAAAGGAATTCCACTTAACAATGGAGTGCGCATTGGGAGCGCGTCGCGGAGGAGATCCATTTGTGTACAAATTGAGGCGAGGGAACCGGTCCGCGTCGTGGACCTGGACACCAGAATTTGGTCACGTATTTTATTTCAGACTATAAATAGTCTACTTGTGTTATTTTATCATTATCCTATTTTAAAAAGACGAGAGAACATCGATTTGGGCGATTTTGCTAACACTTTCTAGGGTTTTTCTTCTACTCCTTCATTTTGGTAAACCCTTTTATGATCCATAAACATTATTTGATGATATTTTGTTCTATGAGTAGCTAAATTCTCTTATTCTAGGGTTGTAGCTATGATTAATGGTATAATAACATTTGTTTCTAGCATGATGTGGGTTTTCTTGTGATTTATGCTTACATTCTTATTTAACTATTTTAATGACTGATCTACATTAAAATAAATTCATTGTCCACTCTTGAATTCAGAAGATGAATAGAGGGATAGACCAAAGAATGTGAGAAGCGTGTTCATTCTAGAGTAAAGTTAGAGTGTTTCGTATATAGGATAGTCTTATACCTATATACTGCGCTTGATTAATATGCAAGATGATAGCTTAATGCTTCGCCATTGGTCATGCCTATCCGCACTCAACATTGTAGTTAGGCTGTCGATGGTGGTAGGCATTTAGAGGTCGGGAGATCATGATCGGTAAATGAACCTTGGAAATCCATAATGAGGTTAACCTGTCGAATGCTAGGATAAATTAATATTATGTCGAAAATCGGGTTATGCTACAACCCTGGAATACTTTCCTATTTTGTGAAATTCTTTTGTTTGAAACTGTTTGATTGTAGTAATTAATTTTTGAGATCGTTCAACTTAGTAGATATAAACAAATATCTAAAATTGTTTGTCGCATAAGTAAATTTATTTTAGACATAATAAAGTTGTTATTTGTTGATTTGAAGTCCTTTGGGTTCGATAATCCGGCTCGAAAGAGTCGCTGTACTACTTGAGTGACCACGTGCACTTGCGTGTGCTTTTGGATGCAACAAGTTTTGGCGCCGCTGCCAGGGACTTTAAAATCGGCAGATATCTAATTTTTGAGTGTCTACATTATTTGTACAAGTGTTGACACCTTGATCTTGGAGACATTTTGGAGGTTGTGTTAAGTTTTCACACTGGAAGACGACCAGGACTTGGTAGAGCCTCTAGCTAAACCAGAGAGATTTGTTCGTTACCGGAGAAGGCAAAGAAGACTCACTTATCCTGTTCCTCTTGTGGCTAGTGAACCAGAAACTTCAGAAGAAAGGGAGGATCAAGACCCACCTGCAGTGATGGCAGACATGAAAGTGAGAGATGTGGCAATCCCACAGACCACCAATGTTACCTCAAGTATTCAGAAACCTGCACCTCACCTAGTGGGAGGTTTGAATTGAAGCAGAACATGGTGCAACTATTGCACACAAATAGGCAGTTCACTGGTCTATCTCATGAGGACCAACAAGTGCATCTTTAAAACTTCCTCGAGATCAGTGACACGTACACCCCAACTGGAGTGAACTCTAATTATGTGAGGCTCACATTATTTCCCTTTTCTCTACTAGGGGAAGCAAAAAGATGGCTGAACTCTGAGCTCGCAAATTCCATAACAACTTGGGATGATCTTGCCCGGAAGTTCTTAATAAGGTTTTTTCCTTCCGGGAAAACAGCCAAGCTGAGAAATGATATATTAAGCTTCCGACAGAAGGGAGGGGGAAACTTGTACCAAGCTTGGGACAGGTTTAAGTCCATGCTGTTAAATTGTCCACATCATCATCAAGCTAACAGAGTGTTGGTCCATACCTTCATTGAAGGGTTGGAAACAAACACGAAAAATCTTACTTGATTCTGCTGCAGGTGGACAAGCTTTAGAGAAAACATATGCTGAGCTGTTTACATTGCTCAATAGAATTTCACAGGGTAACCCCGAGTGGAATGGAGGACGAGCTAAACCGATCGTACTATAATTGCTGCAGTATTGGAAATGGATGCCGTGACAGCTCTGACTGCAAAGATTTTAGCAATGCAGAATATGATGACTACTCATTTCAGCAATATATCACTAGGACAACAACAAGCTCAAGTTAATATGGTGCAGCAACCACAAGCTTGGTGTGAAGTATGTGGAGGTGGAGATCACAGTGCTGAGGTATGTGGAGCAAACCCAGAATCTGTTCATTTTGTAGGTAATGTTTAGCGAGGAGGAAATCACCAGAACTATGGAAATACTTACAACCCAAGCTGGCGAAATCACCCAAACTTTTCATGGGGTGGTAATCAAAACAAACATCAAGGACAGAACCAATACGCACCCATGGTCGTGGACAACATTACAATCAACAAAACCATGGAAACCAACAAAACCATGTTAACCAGCAGGCTGCCAAGCAAGGTGATATGAGTGTGGAGGATATGCTAAAACAAATCATGGCTGATCATCAAGCTAAGTTGGTAGCAGATGTGCGAAACAATCAATTGGCGACTCAGGATTTGGAGAAGAAGTTTGGGCAGTTTGCTAGTGCCTAAAATTCTCGACCACAAGGAGGTTTGCGTGGAAATACCGATCCAAACCCGAAACATGTAAATGTTGTGAGTACTCGCAGTGGTTGTCCATTGGAGGAGCTAATGCCGAAGGAAAGAGTTGTTAAAGAAAAAAGAAAACAATTAGATGACGTGGAACCAAGTGCGCAAAGGGTGAATGAGGAACCAAAAGCAAAACCACCTCCTCCATTCCCACAAAAATTTTAAAAACAAAAGGAGGAGGAATGTTTCGGTAAGTTTATTGAATTACTCAAACAAGTACATGTTAACTTGCCTTTGATTGATGTGTTGCAGGGCATTCCTAAGTATGCCAAATATGTCAAAAATGTGATAGACAACAATAGTAGATTGGCCGAGTATGCAACAGTAGCACTCACAGAGGAGTGCAGTTCTAGGATCCAGAATAGGCTACCAATTAAGTTGAAAGATCCAGGGAGTTTCACTGTTTAGATAAAAATTGGTCAGTGTATTGAGGCAAGAGGGTAGTGCGATTTGGGCGCAAGTATCAATTTGATGCCTACGCCCATGTTTCTCAAATTTGGACTAGGAAGGCCTAAGTCCACAACCATTATGTTGCAGTTAGCGGACCGTTCAGTGGCAAGGCCAGATGGAGTTATTGAAGATGTCTTGGTTCAAGTGGGAACTCTGATTGTCATTTTGGATTGTGAGCCTGACCCAGAGGTCCCATTTATTTTGGGATGCCCATTCCTAGCAACCGGAGGTGCATTAATTGATGTGGCGGCCGGTAGACTAACAATGAGGGCTCATGACAAGGTCGAGGTATTTGATGTTTACAAGGCAATGAAATTGCCTGCAATATATGAGGAGCTGTCAACAATTACAGTCATTGATGAGGAAATGATAGCTAAATATGTTGAAGCCCAAGACCCTTTAAAGAAAGTGTTAATTGGACAAAACATTAAGGGAGATGCTGAAGCCCAAGAGTTGGCTAACGTTCTAGATGTCTCGAATGTGAGTATTCTTCGCAAGTTTGTGGAGCCATTAAACAGAGTCTTGGGGCCACTTCCCAAGCCCTTAATTGAGGAAGCACCAAAGTTGGAGTTAAAGAAGAGCCCTTCTCATCTCAGGTATGCATTCTTAGGTGCTAATGAATCTTTACCTGTAATTCTTTCTTCTGCTTTGTCTGAATTGCAGGTTGAGGCATCTCTGAAAATATTGAGGAAGAGGAAAAAGGTGATAGGCTGGCAGATGGATGACATACATGGCATCGGCCCAACTTTATGCATGTACATGATATATATGGAGGAGGGTCACAAGTCAAGTGTGCAACCTCAGCGCAGACTAAACCTAGTGATGAAAGATGTGGTGCGCAAGGAGGTGATTAAATGGCTAGATGCGGGTATTGTATATCTGATTTCAGACAGTAAGTGGGTCAGCCCAGTTTAGTGTGTGCCTAAAAAATAAGGCATGACGGTGATCACCAATGAAAGAAATGATTTGATTCCAACCAGGACAGTGACAGGGTGGCGAATATGCATGGATTATAGGAAATTGAATGAGGCCACCAGAAAGGATCACTACCCGGTTCCTTTTATTGATCAGATGTTGGATAGGTTAGCTGGGCAAGAATATTATTGTTTCCTGGATGGCTATTCAGGATACAACCAAATTGTGATTGCACCAGAGGACCAGGAGAAAACTACATTCACTTGTCCGTATGGGACATATGCTTTCAAGCAAATGCCATTTGAGCTATGCAATGCTCCAGCCACCTTCCAAAGATGCATGATGGCTATCTTTCATGATATGGTTGAAGATTTTGTGGAGATATTCATGGATGACTTCTCAGTCTTTGGGGAATCTTTTGATAGGTGTTTGGAAAATTTGGACAGGGTGCTGGCTAGATGCGAGGAAACTAATCTCGTCCTAAACTGGGAAAATGTCATTTCCTAGTTAAGGAAGGGATTGTATTGGGCCATAAGGTGTCAAAGAGAGGGCTGGAAGTTGATCGTGCCAAAGTGGAAGTTATTGAAAAGCTACCTCCCCCAATCTCTGTTAAAGGGGTGAGAAGCTTTCTGGGTCATGCTGGTTTCTATAGGAGATTCATCAAGGATTTCTCTAAGACTGCAAGACCCATGTGTAGTTTCCTAGAGAAGGAGATGAAATTTATATTTGATGAGCAGAGCAGTCAAGCTTTAGAAGCTTTGAAGAAGAAGTTGATAAAAGCTCCAATCCTAACTTCCCCAAATTGGGAGCTTTCTTTTGAACTGATGCGTGACGCAAGTGATGTGTCTGTGGGAGCAGTGTTGGGGCAAAGGAAATAGAAGGTGTTTCACTCAATATATTATGCAAGCAAAACACTGGGTGCAGCCCAAACTAACTACATAGTGACTGAAAAAGAAATGCTTGCCTTGGTCTATGCTTTTGACAAATTTAGATGTTACTTGGTAGGGACTAAAGTTGTTGTTTATACTGACCATGCAGTTATCAGGCACTTGTTCAACAAGAAGGATGCAAAGCTATGGTTAATCAGGTGGATTCTATTGTTGCAAGAGCAAACATAGAGATCAAGGACCGAAGAGGTTCTGAAAATCAAATTGCAGATCACTTGTCAAGATTGGAGAGTTCGTCACATGTGGGAGAGCAAGGTCAGATTCAGGAAGAGTTTCCTGATGAACAACTGTTGGCGCTAGAGGCGACCAAACTACCATGGTATGCAGACATTGTTAATTATTTGGTGAGTGGTTTGTTCCCTCCAGGTGTAACCACACATTTGAAGAAGAGGCTAAGTTATGATGCTCGGTTTTACATATGGGACGAGCCTAATCTCTTCAAGCAAGGGACTAACAAAATTATGAGAAGATGTGTGCTTGATTGTGTGATGAGACAAGTGATGGATAGTTGCCACTCGCCTGCATATGGAGGTCATCATGGAGGTGAACGCATTGCACATAAGGTGCTCCAATCATGTTTTTTCTGGCCTACTTTGTTTAAAGATGTTGCAGGGTATGTTAAAAGTTGTGATCAATGCCAAAGGATGGGGTCTATTTCCAGACAAATGAAATGCCTTTGCATAACATCTTGGAGGTTGAAATATTTGATGTCTGGGGGATCGGCTTCATGGGAACATTCCCTCCATCGAATGGAAATCAATACATACTTGTGGCTGCGGACTATGTGTCAAAGTGGGTTGAAGCAGTAGATTTGCCGACTAACAATGCTAAAGTGGTGCTGAAGTTTCTGAAGAAGCACATATTCACTCGGTTTGGAACTCCTAGAGCAATAATCAATGATGGAGGGACACACTTCATAAATTAATTGGTGAAGAATATCTTAGCTAAATATGGAGTCAGACACAAGGTGACTACAACATACCACCCTCAAACTAGTGGCCAGGTAGAAGTGTCAAATAGGGAAGTGAAGCAGATTCTACAAAAAATAGTGAATGCCCAAAGGAAAGATTGGGAAATGAAGCTTGATGATGCATGATGGGCATACATGACGGCTTATAAGACACCAATAGGGACTTCTCCCTATCACTTGGTGTTTGGTAAAGCATGTCACCTTCCAGTTGAATTAGAACACCAGGCTTACTGGGCAATGAAGAAGTTGAACCTAGATCCGGAACTAGCAGGGAGAAAAAGGATGGGTCAGGTACATGAATTAGAGGAATTCAGACTCTATGCCTATGAAAATGCTAAGCTCTATAAGGAGAAGACTAAACGATGGCATGATAAGCATATTGTGCCTCGACTTTTTGAGCCTGGGAGAAGGTATTATTGTTTAACTCTAGATTGAGGTTGTTTCTAGGTAAATTGAAGTCAAAATGGAGTGGACCATTTGTGGTGGTGCACATGACGACCACGGCGCTGTAGAGTTATGGAATGAAGATAAGTAATCCACGTTCATCGTGAATGGACAAAGGGTGAAGCATTATTTCGGACAAGAGGTGGATCGAGAAGAAGAAAATTGGGAGTTGAGCAATGAATGAGGGGGACCTGAGTTGTGCCACGACGTTAAATCAGGCGCTACTCGGGAGGCAACCCGAGACTTTGTATTTTAGAAGATATTCCTGTTGTATTTTATTTTGAATAGGCTCGTTTGGTTTAATTTTAGTTATAGGTTATTTCAGTTATCTTAAAAGTTGTAATTTGTAATTTTTTTCAAAAAAAGAGAAAAAAAAGAGAAATTTTGGGGAGAAAAAGTAGTGAAGTCGACGACCTCACCGCATCGCGGACTTGTTTCTGCAAGAGGAGATGCCCAAGCGAAGACGGAAAATCCCAAGCGTCCGCGACAGCTTCGTGTCGCGGACCTGGTAAGTTTTCCAAATTTTTGTTAATTAACAAGTTGGGTTTTACCCGATTAATTGGGTAAAAACCCAACCCCCATTCACTTTTAATCCCCAATTCCTTCCCTTACACCCCATTCTTTCTTCTCATTTCCCCTTCAACCCTTAATCCTTCCACGAACAACTCCGTGTAGCGAAGTGGGAATTTCTCACCAAGTTCATCAATTTTTGTGGGTCTAAGCACACAAGGTATGTATCCTACTCGTTTGTTTCTTTGTTTGGGATGATTTACTAAAGCTAGGGCTAGTATTCATGTGGGTGATGGGTGAGTTGTTGTAGTATGGTGAAATTGTATTTCTTTGTGGTTTGCTGCATAGTTATTGCTATTCATGGTGGTAAAATTTGTTGGAATTCATTTGGTTGCTTTTAACTAGGAAGACTTTGTATGGGTAAATTAACAATTGGGGTTTGTGAAGTTTTGAGTAGCAACTAGGTGTTGAGGAAAGTGATTGAAGGAGAGGGATGTTTGTTGGTTTGAATTCTTGAGTAGAATCAAAATAGTACGGGTTGTACGCTTAGAATGGGGTAAATTGTGTGAATCATATACTGAAAATAACATTGGGAAGTCTGAGTACCGTGTTGTTTGTGAAGTTGTGTTTGAAAATAAGTGTGGGGTGGTCCTCCAGTATTGAGTCTCATCAACTGATATGATATTTGTCTGATTGCAGGATAACATGTCTAACACACAAAGGTCGGGCAAAGCGGTGGCGTTTAGCAGCCGTAAGAGAGTAAGGACGGGCACAACCATTCCCACAACACCCGTAGTCCCAAGAGGACAGACTCAACGATATGGGGCTAAAGCGGTCACATCTGAGGGCAAGAAGTGGTATAAATCACACACCGAAGCCAAGTATTTCTCGGATGTGATACTTGATGACGTCCAATTAGAGAGGGAGTTCCCACACATTATGCGTCTCCTACAAGAGTTGTACATGGGATTCATCTTTCAAGATCCATCAGAGTGCAATATTAGTGTGGTGCAGGAATTCTATGCAAATTGGAAACCCGATGCCCGTTCTCACTTTGTAACAGTGCGAGGCGTGGAGGTCCCTCTTACACTTTCAGCTATAAATCAAATATTGGGGATTGCAGATGCCTCTTTTGATGTCCTCACGGGGATCAATATCAGTCCTCCATATCAGTAGATTCGACATGCTTTGTGTGGGGGCGCAGTCCACTGCGAAATGGATTCGGCATGGGCACCGTGGCTATCACCAGTTATATCCTTATGCTCACATGAATCAGGAAGCTCGGGTGTGGTTAAAAATTGTAATGAATTGTTTAATACCACTATTGCATTTTACCAAGGTGACGAGAGATCAAAGACAAAGGGGCCAGAGAACATGCATGGACCCACCCTCACCTGAGCGAAATATGAGGGATGATATGATCACAACGCGCATGTTTGGATTGGAAATGTTGCGTCATAGAAATGGATGCCGAGCTTCGAGTCAGGAGCAGCTGGACAAAATTGCAACGAAGTACCCCCTAAATGAATATGCTGAGGCATTGCTGGGACTCAGACCTGCATTTCTAGAGCCCGTATGGGATGATGTTCCAACTGATGAGGACAAGAGGCGAACCATGTTGGATAGTGAATTCGATTCTGATGCAGAGGAGGGTGACCTTTTGGCTCTTGAGGGTACCAACGGTGATGCCAATATGGATGAATGATCAGGGAAGTACACCCGCCCTACTTTGTTTTCATTTTGGATTGTGTCACACTTGGGACAATGTTGCCTTTTTATGTTTGGGGGTGGGAGTACTATATTGATGTAAATAGTTTTATTTTGTTGTTGCATTTTCATTTTGGGTTCCTTGGAAGTTGTTTTCGGTTCTTTGGCAAAGGACAGTCTCGTTGAACTGTATAAAAAAGATTTTGTTTCCTAGGATTGAGTTAGTGTCATAATTGAGTCAAGCCGCCCTATGATAGATGGCTGATGACCGTCTTAAGGGCAGTTTTCATCAATTTAGGTATGTAGGGTTGGCTCTTAGCTAAGGCTGCGCAACTGCTACGAGTTAGAATGAAAGTGAAACATTGGATGACTTTGTGTTGAGATATCTAGGCTCGTTTATGTGACTCTAAATGGCGTGTGCTTATAATGAATTTGTGTCAGTGATTGGGAAGTAGTATGCAGTGATCAGTTCTGAGTTGAATGTGTGCTAGGTGTGTAAGATTTGTGTATTCCTTGGCACTAATTGAGGTACAGAACTTGCCTGGTGTGTCTGCATAACGAAAAAGAGGATAAGGAGTTCATGAAGTGATATAGGCATTTCTTTGATAGCCCTGATTGTGCTTTTCTGTACCCACCTTGATGTATATCCTTAGTTAACCCTTTTGAGCCTTGAACTTAGTCTTTGGTAGCCAAATTTGAAGATAATATCCATTCCTTCTCTGGCCTATAAATTTGATCCAAAAGATCCTAAGCGCTTTGTGCGAACAACTATGAAGGAAGCAGAAGTTGAGTGGCAAGCCCAACATAAGTTTGGCTAATAAAAAAAATTTAAAAAATTTGATGAATGAATTTAGAATAAAAATGGTAGGAAGAAGTGGGTGGTAAGTGCTTTACAACATAGGGCCAAATGGTTCCGAGAAAAGGGGCATAAGAAGTAGGTTATTAAAAGAAGGTCTAAAAATGAAGTTTGTCTTGTATTAAAGCACTTGGGAATGTAGTCACTATTTATATCCAAAAATAAAAAATAAAAAATAGTTCCTACCCGTCCCCTAGCCTACATTAAAACCCTTAAAAGTTTACCTAATTGATCTTGAACTTTTGTATTTTCAAAAGTAGTGATGCAGTACACTAAGGGCAAGCCTATGGTTCGTTGGTTGTGGCATGTGAATTCTTTCGAGAGTGTTAGCGAAATTTGCTTCCTGCACCATTTATTGTATGAAAATTTTATGTGTAAGTAAGTCAGGGTGTTCATTTGTGGTGAGGGCACATGTTTAATGAGGTCTGATAACTGATATATCTGTGGATCCAAAAGTTGTGCATAAGTTTGCTGCATTACAAGAGTCTATTCTTGAGGCTTGATTGTCTTGCTCGAGTTTTCCTGACGAATGCATAGTATTTGCCTTGTTGATGTGAAGCTATTGTAGTTGTTGTGGCCAAAGCTGAAATGCCATTAGAGGGAAGTGTAGTAGAGTCGTCGGATGTTTGAATGTGTGGAAGTGTTCGAGGACGAACAAAGCTTTAAGTGTGGGGTGGTTATCTTAGGCGTATTTATGCACCTAATAACCAATTTATCCCATATATTTAGCTAAGTTTGAGAGCACTTTCTTAGTTGAAACTGAGATTTGAGAGTCTTTTGATGTCGTTTCCTCTAACCAATATGATTAGATGTTTCAGGTGAAAAACAAAGAAGAATGAGCCAAAATAGGGCACCTGGACAGAGGTCGGAAAATAGAAGACGAATTTGCGGAGGAGAATGGTCAAGAAGCTAGAAAATACACTAAGAGGGAGCAGCTCCGCGTCACGGGCTGAAACTTGCATGCAGAAAAGAAATTCCACTTAGCAGTGGAGTGTGTGTTGGGAGCGCGTCACGGAGGAGATCTGTTTGTGTACAAATTGAGGCGAGGGAACAGGTCCACGTCGCGGACCTAGACACCAGAATTTGGTCACGTGTTTTATTTTAGACTATAAATAGTCTAGTTGTGTTATTTTATCATTTCCCTGTTTAAAAATATGGGAGAACATCGATTTGGGCGATTTTGCTAACACTTTCTAGGGCTTTTCTTCTACTCCTTCGTTTTGGTAAACCCTTTTATGATCCATAAACATTATTTGATGATATTTTGTTCTATTAGTAGTTAAATTCTCTTATTCTAGGGTTGTAGCTACGATTAATGGTATAATAGCATTTGTTTCTAGCATGATGTGGGTTTTCTTGTGATTTATGCTTACATTCTTATTTAACTATTTTAATGACTGATCTACATTAAAATAAATTCATTGTCCACTCTTGAATTCGGAAGATGAATAGAGGGATAGACCAAAGAATGTGAGAAGTGTGTTCATTCAAGTGTAAAGTTAGAGTGGTTCGTATATAGGATAGTCTTATACCTATATACCACACTTGATTAATATGAAAGATGATAGCTTAATGCTCCGCCATTGGTCATGCCTATCCCTGCTCAACGATGTAGTTAGGTTGTCGATGGTGGTAGGCGATTAGAGGTCGGGAGATCATGATCGTAAAATGAACCTTGCAAATCCATAATGAGGTTAACCTGCCGAATGCTAGGATAAATTAATATTATGCTGGAAATTGGGTTATGCTACAACCCTGGAATACTTTCCCATTTTGTGAAATTCTTTTGTTTGAAACTGTTTGATTGTAGTAATTAAATTTTGAGATTGTTCAACTTAGTAGATATAAACAAATTTCTAAAATTGTTTGTGACATAAGTAAATTTAGTTTAGACATAATAAAGTTGTTATTTGTTAATTTGAAGTCCTTTGGGTTCGATAATGCGGCTCAAAAGAGTCGATGTACTACTTGAGTGACCACGTGCACTTGCGTGTGCTTTTGGACGCAACAGTAGAGTCCATTTCATGGGTGTGAAGTGCACCACATCTAATGAGAGGGAAGCTACAAAGTGTTTTAGGAAAAAACTTCACTTTCTAGTTATTCTAATCGTGCGTGGGTATGATCTACCTTCTAACTCGTCGTTATGCGTTTCAGATCATGCCTCCTCATAGAGCTAATACAAGGAACGCTAACGCAGTTCCTCCAATCCCAAATCATAAGGTTTCAAACGTAAAGTTTCAGAATGCTAAATCTTGCTTTCGGCTCAGAGTGTAGCTAACCAGAACAATCAGCAGACCCCAGTTCCTACCAATGCTAATAATGGGTCAGTAGAAATCAGGGTTCAAGATTTAATTCAGATGAATGCGCCAGAGTTTCTAGGGTCGCAGGTTGGTGAGGTTCCACAAAATTTCATTGATGAGGTCAAAGAGATCTTTGGAGTGATGCAAGTAACTGAGAATGATAGGGTAGAGTTGGTATCCTACCAACTAAATGATATGGCTCACATTTGGTTCACTCAATGGAAAGAAAACAGGGGTACAGATGCAGCTCCTGTGGCTTGGGAATGCTTTACTTGAACTTTTCTGGACAGGTTCTTCCCGAGAGAGTTGAGGGAGGCTAAGGCTCAAGAATTCATGAATTTGAGGCAAGGTACAATGTCAGACTCAAGTTCACCCAACTTCTAGGTATGCTCCACATATGTCTGTTTATTCGAGGGCACAAATGTCTAAGTTTCTGAATGGAGTATTCGACTTAGTGAAGACAGAGTGCAGGAATGCTATGTTGTTAGAGGAGATGAATATCTCTAGGCTCATGACTCATGCTCAGCAGGTTGAGGGAGATAAGCTTAGGGAAATGGCTAAGGACAACAAAAAGGCTAGAATAGGAAACTATGATTACTCTTAGCAGAAATTGGGTGGTGGAAATCGCTTGCTGTTTCAACAGAAATATTCAGCCCCAACACCTTCATCAGCTAGTGCTCCATTTCCCAGGTTTTGACATGATCAGAAAGGTAGGACACCAGGCTCTAGGTTCCATGGGAGTGCTTCAGGTAGCAGGACTTTCCCAACTTGTCCAAAGTGTGGTAAGAACCATCCAGACGAGTGTCTTGCAGGGAAAGAGCGGTGCTTTGG
This sequence comes from Solanum verrucosum, assembly GCF_900185275.1. Lineage (NCBI taxonomy): Eukaryota > Viridiplantae > Streptophyta > Magnoliopsida > Solanales > Solanaceae > Solanum > Solanum verrucosum. Next base: position 279,362 of record NW_026020214.1, read on the forward strand.
GTGTGGTCAGTCTGGCCATAGGTTGAGGGATTTTTCTTCTGCCAAACAGGGGCAAGGAGGTAACAACACTAGGTCTTAGTCCACAGTTTCAGCAGTACTAACAGGTTGCCCAACTCAACAGGGGGTTTCATCTGGTATATGTGGTGGTCAATGCTAGAACAGGTTGTATGCTTTCCAGGCTCGCCATGATCAGGAAGATTCTCCCGATGTGGTCATTGGTACGTTACGAGTTTTCCACTTAGATGTTTATGCATTGTTAGATCTAGGGGATACTCTTTCCTTTGTAACTCCATACATAGCAGTCAACGTCGGTGTTAGTCTAGAAACTCTTTTAGAATCCTTCTCAGTCTCTACTCTAGTTGGTGACCCAGTTATAGCTAGACGGGTATACAAAAATTGGCATGTCACAGTCTCTTAGAAAGTCACCTCATCAGATCTTGTAGAGTTAGAAATGGTAGACTTTGATATCATTCTAGGCATGGATTGGTTACATTTCTGTTATGCCTCAGTCGATTGTAGAACTAGGGTCGTTCAATTTCAGTTTCCAAACGAGTCAGTCTTAGAATGGAAGGGGTAGTAGCTTAGTGCCTGTAAGTCGATTCATGTCTTACCTTAAGGCCATAAAGATGATTTCCAAGAGGTGTGTCTATCATCTTTTTCGGGTTAAGGATTCAAACTCCGAAACCCCAACTCTTGAGTGTGTTCCAGTAGTAAATGAGTTTCTGGAAGTGTTTCCAGAAGATCTTCCCGAAGTTCCTCTCAAAAGGGAAATTGACTTAGGAATTGATCTCCTTCCCATACCCATCCTATTTCAATTACTCCTTATAGAATGACTCCAACTAAGCTTAAGGAATTGAAAGACCAGTTGAAAGAACTTCTTGATAAGGGCTTCATCATACTTAGTATTTTGCTATAGGGTGTACCGGTGTTGTTCGTGAAAAAAGAAAGATGGTTCTCTCAGGATGTGCACTGACTATCGTTAGTTGAACAAGGTTACCATCAAGAATAAGTATCCCATTCCCAGGATTGACACCTTGTTCGACCAACTTCAGGGTGCTAGTTGCTTTTCTAAGATAGACATCAGATCTGGTTACTATCAGCTTAGAGTCAGAGATAGTGACATTTCAAAAACAACCTTCAAAACTCGATAAGGCCACTATGAATTTGTAGTTATGTATTTTGGACTTACAAATGCTCCTGCAACTTTCATAGACTTAATGAACAGGGTGTTCAAACAGTATTTGGACTTATTCTTATTGTCTTTATTGATGGTATCCTCATCTATTCTCGGAGTGAGGATAAGCGTGCGACTCATCTGAGGGTTGTTCTAAAAACTCTCAAAGATCACCAGTTATTCACTAAGTTCAACAAATGTCAATTCTGGTTACAGTCTGTCACTTTCCTTGGACATGTGGTATCTAGCGAAGGAATCCGAGTAGATTCTCAGAAAATAGAGGCAGTGAAACAATGGCCCAGATCCACTTCTCCAACCGATATCAAAAGTTTCTTGGGTTTGGGTGGTTACTACAACAGATTTGTGGAAGGATTTTCATCCATAGCTTCACCATTGACTAAGTTGACTCATAAAAAGTTTAAGTTTCAGTTGTCAGATGAGTGTGAGAAAAAGCTTTAAAAAATGAAAGACTAAGTTGATACCGCTCCGGTTTTGACTTTACCAGACGGTTCATCATCTATTGTGATGCATCTAGGGTCGGCCTAGGTTGTGTGTTGATACAACGAGGTAAAGGTCATAGCTTATTCTTCTAGACAACTTAAGGTTCATGAGAAGAACTACCCGATACATGACCTCGAGCTTGCAACTGTTGTATTTGCCCTAAAGATTTGGAGACATTACTTGTATGGTGCTCACGTAGATGTGTTCACAAATAATAAGAGCCTCAAATATGTCTTTATGCAGAAAAAGTTGAATCTTCGCCAGAGGAGATGGCTTGAATTCCTCAAGGACTATGATATGAATGTGCTTTATCATCCCGGTAAGGCCAATGTAGTAGCCGATGCTCTTAGCAGATTATCTATGGGTACTGTAGCACATGTTGAGGAAGAAATGAGAGAATTAGCAAAAGATGTTCACTGGCTTGCTCGCTTAGGAGTTGGTCTTACAGACTCATCCGATGGTGGAGTAATAGTTTAGAATAGATCTGAATCTTCATTGGTAGTACAGGTTAAGGAAAAACAAGATAGTGATCCTATATTGTTTCATTTGAAAGGTGCAGTTCACATGGAAGTGGGAAGTGATAAACATGGAATTTATTATAGGGTTACCTCGTACTCACAAACAACATGATTCCATTTGGGTAATAATAGACAGAGTTACTACGTCCGCTCACTTCTTGGCTGTCAAAACTATAGATTCGACGGAGGACTACGCCAAGCTTTACATTAATGAGATAGTCAAGGTGAATGGGGTTCCTTTGTCTATCATCTCAGATAGAGGTCCACAGTTTACCTCTCATTTTTGGATATCATTTCAGAAAGGTCTTGGTACGCAGGTAAATCTCAGCACAACATTTCATCCACAGATGGATGGTCAGGCAGAGCGTACCATTCAGACCTTAGAGGGCATGTTGACAGCTTGTGTGATCGATTTCAAGGGAAGTTGGGATGATCACCAACCTCTTAAAGAGTTCGCCTACAACAACATTTACCATTCCAGTATTAAGATGGCCCCTTATGAGGCATTATATGGTTGTAGATGCAGATCTCCAGTTGGTTGGTTTGAAGTAGGTGAAGCAGCATTGATTGGGCCAGATTCAGTGCATGAGGCTATGGAAAAAGTTCAGCTCATTCGAGATAGACTAAAGACAGCCTAGAGTCGTCAGAAGTCCTATGCAGATGTAAAGAGAAGCGACTTAGAGTTTGAAATCAAAGATTGGGTTTTCCTGAAAGTGTCACCTATGAAGAGGGTGATGAGATTTTGCAAAAAGGGGAAGCTTAGTCCGAGATATGTAGGTCCTTACAAGATTCTAAAAAGGGTTTGAAATGTGGCTTATAAGTTAGAGTTGCCAACAGAACTAGCAACAGTTTACCCAGTCTTTCACATTTCCTAGTTGAAAAAGTGTGTGGGTGGTCCAACATCAATAGTTCCATTAGAGAATGTGGCTGTGAAGGACATACTCACCTATGAAGAGGAGCCAGTTGAAATTATTGATCGTCAGGTTCGTAGGTTGAGAAATAAAGAAGTCGCTTCAGTGAAGGTTTTGTGGAGGAGTCAGTCCGTAGAGGGAGCTACTTGGGAAGCAGAAACACCCATTAAGGCCAAGTATCCCCATCTCTTTCCTTCCGATTCCGTTTCAGCTTTAGGTAATAGTTCCTTTCCAATCTCTCAGTTTACTCTTGTGTAAATTTAGTCTTAGAAGCATGTTCATTCAGTTGTTCTTGATTTTTCAGCATACTTACATGTTCTTGGAACTCAGTTTAGTCAGAAATCAGTTTCTCGCACTTATTGGTAGGGATTGCAGCTCCTTCCCTCAATATTCAGCTAGTTTAGACTTTATTCAAGGACGAATGTTCCCAAGGGGGAGATAATGTAAGACCCCGTATTAAAAAAAAAGACCAAATTGTAGATTTTTAGAAGTTGCAGGTGCCATAAACGTGGGCCACCTATGGACCGTAGGTTGAACCACAGACCGTAAGTGGGACCTGTGGTTTGCCACCTCAACTTGCCCCAAATTTTTTCTAGAAAGGCACGACCTATGGACCGTAGGTGGGACCACAGTTCGTGGATCGTGGTCCCTCAGACCCTGTCCTTGACGCCAAATGATACCTGCCAGGATGGGCCGTCGGTCAGTCCACGGTCCGTTGGTCAGGCCCGTCGTTGGCTCTGTCAGATTTTAAGTAGGGGTCATTTTGGTCGTTTTCCCTATGTGTTGGACACCTAAACTACATCGTTTGACCCCTAAACTACGTAGTTTTGGTCAGTTTAAGCCTAGTGACTTAATCAGAACCTACCCTAATCAATCATTCTCCAGAAAATCACCAAAACTAGAGCAAAAGAGAGGAGAAAGTCGACCATCCCCTTCAAGAACGCGCAACAAGTTTTCTTTAGTTCCAACCCCGAAATCGAAAGATTTCTCCATGAAATTCATCACCAGGTATGTGCGATTTTACTAGTGAATTCCTTTCTTCCCCTAGGTCCCTATAATTAAGTCAGAATCTTGATTCCCTATGCATTGTTTAGACCTAGGGTTTCTAGAACTTTAGATAAATTGTTGCGATTTAGCTGTTATGATATTCTAAATCATATTATCATGTTTTCATAACATTGTGCTTAGCTCCTTGCATGAAACTCAGAACCATAGTTGTGAAGATTCGTTTAGTTCATTAATTACACTAGCTAGGTCAGATAAACAGATATACTTGCCTCAGATTTCGAATGTTTTCATTACCAGTACTTAAATGTTGCATTCTCAGTTAGCATGTCAGAATATTAAGCTATCCAGTATAATTCAGTTATGTTATATTGTAGACATTTCTAGTTTCGAGTAGACTTAAACCGAGTGGACTAGGGTTTAACGTAGTTGTATAGTCCCAGAACTATGTGCCCCGTAGGTTTATAAGTCCCCTCCGTGGGCATCATATTTAGTGATCACGCCAGTCATGCCTTTATACCCTTGGCAAGGTATATTGGGTCCTCTCGATGGGGTGTATACATCAGACTCCACGTTTTAGCTCATGTGGTTTTATGTTGGTTATTAGTTGCTCCCACAGTCACACTTTAGTGTATTTGACCAGGTTTTCAGTTGTACTTCAGTTTTCAGTTTTAGCATGTTATGTACTTGGTCATTGCATCTAGTTTAGTTCATTTCAGTATGTTTTCAGTATTTTCCAGCATGTTCAGATTATATTATTGCTTAGTATGTTTTGTTCAGCTTTTATCCTATTGTGCGTGCTCAGTCCATTCCAAGTACTGACACATACTTTATGCTACATCCTTTCATGATGTAGGTTTAGGTACTCAACATCCAGACTACGCGTAGATCGGGTACCGATCTCTATTTCAGCAACTTCAGTGGTGAGTCATCATATTTCGAGGACAATAGACATGTTTCTATATTTAGTCTTTTCATTTCAGTTTTCTGTATTTTCTAGAGTTAGCTGGGGGCATGTCCCAACAACTTTAGTCAGTAGAGGCTTTTTTTCAGACATAATTTAGTTTCAGCTTTAGAATTGAGTTTAATCTTTCATTTTTTATTGAACTCATAAGAATTTTATATATTCAGATCATCTTTGGGTATTTCTCACCATTAGTTATATCATGATTTAGTTTCCGCATCAGTTTAATTTTCATAGATATATTCAGTCAGTTTATGATATGTTAGATCAAGGTTAGCTCGGGGTCACTCGTGATCCTAGGTCTTGTGTTTACATTGAGGGGGTAGCCTCGGGGTATGACAACGGGAAGAACCACAGCTGTGGCCGTGAAGCCTGGCACTAGGTTGCCCAATTAAGGGCTTTTTGGGAAATTCCTATTTAAGTAGGCATTAAGTGAGGTCATTTTGCTTAAGATTTGTACATATATATAAATGATTTTAAACCTTTAAATTCACCATTCAAGACATTATTTTCAAAACCCCAAAAGAATCCCAAAGTTCATCTTCTCAATATTTCTCTCTCTAGAACTTGAAGAAGAAGATAGTGTTTGAAGCTAGGATCCAGGTCATGCCTCCAATCCTCAAGTTTTGGTGGGCTTTGTGATCAAGGTCATAATATCTCTTCATCCATAGACTTCTTTCATCCATGTAGTTCCCTAGTTTTCCCCAATCGTGAAGATGAAATCTCCAATTCTAGTTAGGGTTTCTTCCAATGTTGTGGGTATTGATGTATGTTGATCCAATTGAGTGGATAATGATTGTTTATGATTGAATTAGTAGTAAATCATGTTCTTAAATAAGAATTTACATATACCCATGCCTAAACCATGTCTAGAAAGATGAAATTGAAGTAAGTGGGTTTTGTGCCTTGAAAAGGGAAATTGATAATTTAAAGCTAATCTTCTAAGAATGATGATATGTATTGTAGATTTCTTGAGATTAAGGAATATAGATATTAATTGAATGATTCTAAAGTATACATGTTGAATCATGATTAGTAATGCTTGAGTTTATCCCTATATGATGATATTTGATTAGAACTGTTTAAGAAGAAAGCGTGTGAGTAGAATGCCTTGAGTTTTAGGCCTATGAGATGCTTATGAGAAGTATAGTTTGAGAGTAAATCTAATCTGATGAATTATGAATGTTAAGGCTTTGAGAGTGAAGCTCACATGAGAATGGAAGGCTATAGATAGAATTGTTGTGGAAGGACATTATCCACCTAATCTACCTTATGAATGTTTGAGTGTATGAGGTGATAGAATAACATAAGTTATAATGAAATCCATGTCTAATGCTAGAATTCTAGATATGAAATCCCCAATTCTAGGATTTGTGATCAATGTATGATAGCTTCATCCATGGAGTTCCCTAGTTTTCCCCAATTGTGAATATGAAATCCCCAATTCTAGTTAGGGTTTCTTCCAATGTTGTGAGTATTAATGTATGTTGATCCAATTGAGTGGATAATGATTGTTTATGATTGAATTAGTTCTAAATCATGTTTTTAAGAAGAATTTACATATACCCATGCCTAAACCTTGTCTAGAAAAATGAAATTGAAATAAGTGGGTTTTGTGCCTTGAAAAGGGAAATCGAGGATTTAGAGATAATTTTCTAATATTGATGACATGTATTGTAGATTGCTTGAGATTAGGGAATATAGATATGAATTTCATGATGCTAAAGTATACATGTTGAATCATGATTAGTAATTCTTGAGTTTTTGCCTATATGATGATATATGATTAGAATTGTTTAAGAAGGAAACATATGAGTAGAATGCCTTGAGATTTAGGCCTATGAGATGCTTATGAGAAGTATTGTTTGAGAGAAAAGCTAATGTGATGAATTATGAATGTTAGGGCTTTGATAGTGAAGCTCACATGAGAATGGAAGACTATATATATAACTCTTGGGGAAGGATTTTACCCACCTAATCTACCTTATGAATGTTTGAATGTATGAACTGATTAATTCACATAACTTATAATGAAATCCATGTCTAATGCTAGAATTCTAGATGTGATGATAGAAAGAAAGATTTCAACGTCAAGGAGGTAAAGTATGAGATTTATGCATGTTTTATGAATTCTATGTAAATGCTTTTAGAACACTTTGAGAGTGAAGTGTCAATGATTATGATGTTGTTGTTGTGGTGTTGTTGAAAGGACATTCTCATATACACACGTATGCATGAATTTGAAAGGCTTTCTCACCTAATTGAATCTAAAAGCAAGTAATCATGGACGGTGAAAGGTTTTCTCTCGCATGATCTATAGAGCTATCTTAGTGATGTACCTTGGATCGGTAGGCCAAGGCCACCCTTTCATGACTAACTAAGAAGAGCTAGTTTAATGATTTAACTTGAAGTTGTGATATGAAATCCCTTCATGAATAACTTGAATTGGTAAAACAAGACCATTTATGGTAGCTTGAGTAGAAGACCTCATGGTAGCCTTTGATTGAGAAATTGTACCCTTCGTAATGTTATCTTGAACTAGCATAATAGAATGCTTGCATGGTAGCATGACTTGGTTAGGCCAATCCATTTCATTGGTAGCTTGGATTGAGCAATAGTACCCTTCCTTTAGTAGCTTGGACTTGTATAAGAGCATGCTTTCCATGGTAGCTTGGTCTAGCATAATGTGGTGCTTTTCCTTGGTAGCCTTGAATTGGTAAATCGTAACCATTCATGTGTGATGACTTTATGTGGACTAAGTAAAGAAGTACTTTCCATGAATAGCAGAAAAAGCTGAAGATGGGCTAGTCCCTAATCAAAGAAGCATGTTTATGATGAATCAAGGTTACTTCAAGGAAGTATCGTAAGAATGTTTTACTGTGAGATAAGCTTGTGTAATGTATGATTAGCTTGGATTGTGGCTAGAGTTGCTTTCCTTGATATGGATGACTAGAGATGATTTTCCCTTGTCCATGAGAAATGAGCAAGGATGAGAATAAAAGATGATTAACATAAATGATGGCCCAAGGTGGTCTACTTAGCATGGGTGAGATTTATGGGGTCTTATCCATGCGTTGATTAAGTATGCTTGAGGTTACTTATGAAGTGTTCCTCTTACATTATGATGATCTAAGTATTGATTATGCTTATGAATATGTTGTATCTCTTATGTTTATGAGTTATGTCTTGTGTTGACTAATGCTTATGTTATGCCTATGTTGATGATTTATGCTAGCTGCTATATTTAGTACATTTTGTAGTAATGCATACGTTTGCCTACATTCTTATCAAATGTAGGGTTCGGCGATATTGAGTCCCATCCCCGTGGCTAGGATCATAGTAGAAGCAAGGAGTTGATGTTTTGGTAAGTCCTCATAGTGTTCGAGGAGATAGCCACCATGTTCTTATCTTTCTTTTATGTTTAGAAATATTGTATAGGCTGCGTCTAAAAGATTTTCATGTACTAGATGGTTTGAGACAAAGGTGTAATAGACTTCCGCTTGTTTTATAAAAGACTTTGATATTATGAAAAATGTTTTAAATTTCCACATCATTTATATTGCTTTATGTTATGATATGCTAAGTGGCTTGTATGAGTCCTCTTAGGGTCTTGTATGCCTTGTTACATCAGGGGGTACACCTGAGTCGTGACAAACTTGGTAATCAGAGTACAAGGTTTAGAATGATTCTAGAATGTCTCAAAACCATGTCTAGTAGAGTCTTGTTCATAAGTGTGAAGCACGCCACATTTATGAATGGGAAACTATTAGATGATTAGGAAATCTAACTTCTTCATTACTCTAAGTCCTGCGATAGAGTTTAACTCTATAAGGCCTTTCTCCTAATGCTTACCCAATGGTCTTTAGGATATTGCTACTACAAGGTCTAATTCTAGAAAGAATGATGAAGCCAATGTGGATCAAGAAGCTCTCCAACAAGCTCTGGTTAACCCTATGGATGAGAATGTGACTAATGTGGAGTTTAGATCGGCTTTCCAAGTGTTGGCTCAAACCGTGACGGCCCAAACCAATAGAGGGTGGTTGCTCCCGTGAATCCTAATGTGGATACGTCGACTTCAAGAGTGAGTGACTTTACTAGGATGAACCCTCCAGAAGTTTATGGCTCCAAAGTTTAGGAAGATCCTCAAGAGTTTGTAGATGAGGTCTATAAGGTGTTAGATATAACAGGAGTTACTTCGGTAGAGAAGATGGAATTGGCCACTTATCAATTGAAAGGTGTTGCTGAAGTGTGGTACAATCAAATGGAAACAAGCTAGGCCGGTAGGAGAGGGTCCAAATCACGACCCAAGGGTACCCCTTAGACGTAACAAGGCACATAGAACCCTGAAAGGCACTATGTAAGCCACCTAGCATATCATAACATAAGTAAAGAACAATAAAGAGTAAAACACATTTCAAGTCCAAAGTTTTCATAAAGGAAAGAGGAAGACTAGACTTGTCTCAATGTAGCCATTTATTACAATAGTGCATTCAAATAGGGTCATAACCCATACAATCACAATCCAAAAAGGAAATAATAAAAGCGAAGGTACAAATGAAGCACCGTCCTCGAATCATGAGGACTCACCACAAGCTAGGAGAATAGTCGAATCCAAGCTTGAATACAATGAAGATCACCTCAAACACCGGACACTACACTTGTGAAAAAATGTAGGAAAATATGGGTTAGTACAAAAATGCACTAAGTATGATAGCCATGCATAAAAACTTTGAAAACATGCTAAAAGGGACATTTTAGTTGAATGCATGCAATTTGCTAAGTTAACGCATCATTTGAAGATAATGGAAAAGCCTAAGTCATAAGCATAATCAACTCATAAATCATAATATCATAAAAGGAACATTTCACACATAACCTCAAAGCATACTTGTGCAATGCATGGATAAGATCCCATAATCCCACCCATACTAAGTAAAGCTTCTTGAGTAACTATAGTTCATAACTCATCTTTCTTGTTCATATTGTCATAATAGGGAATAAGCCTTAACTGACATAGACCATGTGAGCTTACCATGGAATTCAGTGTCTACCCCATACCTAAAAGCGGTTGTCCTACTTGCCTAGGTAGAACCATACTCTTAGCTTAGGTGGATCCACTAGCTAAATACCTATGGGGGAACATAGTTTATGGTATAAGGAGATTTCTACTAGAAACCCGGACTCACCTAAGGTAGAAGGTTTCCATCTCATGAGATACATACTTTGGGAACTCGGGACTCAACTAGCATATAAGGAACCCATTTGGAAAGTCGGACTCAACTAGCGTATAAGCTTCCATCTCATATTCATATCCACTCGGTGTTAAGCATTAATTCCCATATATTACATAGTAAGTATTGACTTAAGTTTATACTCATGGAAGAATGTCTTGACACTCAATCCAACAAAACTCATACTAGAGCTCATAGATTCAATAGGTGAGAATAAAATCATCGTATTGTGAGAAAACCTTTCACATCATATCATATTCATACATAAGTGTGTACATGAGGATAACCTCCAACAACACAACAACTAGATCATAATCATATTCACTTTACTCTCAAAGTGTTCTTAAATCATATACCTAAATCTCATAATCATGCATAGTCCACATACTTTGCCCTTCAAGGATCACATATCATATTCCACCAACCCATCTAGAATTACTACATTATACATGGATGATAACATAATTCAAGCAGTTCAATTACTACATGCATAATTGTATCATATTCTTCTTGCATCAATCAATACCCAGACTTTGAGATCCAAATTGGGAAAATAGGGGAATTCATGGATTCTTGGGGAATTCAACATAAAAACATATAAAATCATCCATATATCCACAACAAAGAATTATCCAATCATTAAAAATGAATTTGAAAGGAATCCATGAGATTGAAGTCAAACCCTAACTTTTGAGATTTCTAGCTTTGAAATTGGGGGATTTGGAGGGACTCCATGGACGAATTCTATCCATGGATGAAGAGCTACCATACCTTGGTGATGAATCCCCATGAAATTGAGTAGAAAATCTTGATCCTTCAACCCTAGCTTCAGCTCTCTTCTTCTTTAGAGTTCTAGAGAGAGGATTTTTGGAGAGGGTTTGGGTCTTTCTTTTGGAAATTTGGAATTATGAGAAAGATGACTTAATTTAGTGACTTAAAATCTTTATATAGGTGTTCTAATATAATATAAAATGACGTCACTTAACATTTAATTAAAAAGGAAAACCCCAAAAGATCCCTAGAGTCAATTGCCAAAAAGCCGTTTTAGTGACCACCTATGGTCACCCACCCACGGGCCGTGGATGGACCCATGTGGCATTCTGGTGAACCGTGGGTGAGAAGTACTGGGACTCACCTCAGGGGACCCTGACCCACGACCCCCACCCATGGGGCGTGGACCACCCATGGGTCACTGCCTTTTTGGGCAGTTTTGCTAGGGTCTCCCTCAAGGACCCCTGGTTGGTCCTTGGGGGGTGGTACCTTGACGTTCTAACACAAAAACATTTATTTTAAGTACGGGAAGTTATTCACGACTCTAACCCTCACGTCAAGCTCTAGTTTAACCTACTAGTTTTCGGAATGTTACATTATCTCCCTCTTGGGAACATTCATCCTCGAATGGCGATCTAGACACCTTACGGAAGTAAAGACTCAAGACTAGCAGTCCAACATGCATGAAAACATGAAATAATGCATAATTCAAAGGAGGAAACTTCAACTCCATCTCAAACATAATAAATGCAACACAAGGAAGTAGGAACTACATCTAACAACCCATTATACATGAAAACTCAATATTTCTCATATCATAGGAGGAACTACCTTCTCTAACTAAAATCATGCTCAACACATTATCATGGAGCCAATATGCAACTCATACTAAAGGCACAACAACATGAGGGACACATAAATCATAAAAACTCATTTTTCTTACTAAACATGAATTTCATCAAGAACATGCATAACATAAGGAAATCATGGAAAAACAGATATAACACACATGACTCCCAAAACACTAAAACTTAAGAGGAAGTACTTACATCAAGCTTGAGTAGGAGTAGAAGGAAAGAGATGAGGGTATCAAGACTTCATATCGGCCTTGGCTTCCCAAGTAGCACCATCCACTAGATGATTTCTCCATAAAACCTTTACGGAAGCTATTTCCTGGTTTCTCAACCTTTTAACTTGCCGGTCTAGGATTTCTACCAGAACTTCCTCATTAGAAAAACTCTCATCAACTCCCAAACCTCCTAAAGGGATAATGAATGCCAGATCTCCGATACACTTCTTAAGCATGGAAACATGAAATACCGGATGAACCGGAGCCAACTCATTTGGCAAATTTAGCTCATAGGCAACTTTCCCAATACACTTCAAAATTTGATATGGGTCCACATACCGGGGACTAAGTTTCCCCTTCTTGCCAAACCTCATCACACCTTTCATAGATGAGATTTTTGGATAGACCCAATCACTAACTTCAAATTCTAGATCCCTTCTTCTCACATTGGTATAAGACTTTTGTTGACTTGAGCCATTCTGAAGCTCTCTCTAATAAGTCAGACCTTCTTAATAGCTTCATAAATCAATTCAGGACCAATAAGAGCATTTTCACCTACCTCAAACCAACCAACCGGAGACTTACATATCCTACCATACAAGGCTTCAAAAGGAGCCATACCGATACTTGAGTGATAACTATTATTGTAGGAGAACTCTATTAATGGCAAGTGGTCATCCCAATTACCCTTGAAGTCTATAACACATGTCCTCAACATATCTTCTAATGTTTGGATGGTACGTTTCGCTTGGCCATCGATTTGGGGATGAAAAGTCGTGCTAAGCTTAACCTTAGTACCTTGCCCTTTTTGGAATGATTCCAAAAGTGTGAAGTAAATTGAGTACCCCGATCCGAAATAATAGACAAAGGAATCCCATGCAACTTTACTATCTCCCTTACATACAACTTGACATAGTCTTCCGTCGAAAAAAGAAACCTTGACGGGGAAGAAGTGGGCTAATTTTGTCATCCGATCTATAGTGACCCAAATAGAATCATGTTGCCTTCGGGTGCGAGGCAAACCCACAATAAAATCCATATTAATCTCTTACCACTTCCAAGCGGGGATCGATATAGTTTGGGATAAGCCTCCCGGCCTTTGATGCTCAACTTTAACTTGTTGACAATTAGGACATTTGGCTACAAATCCCGCAATATCTCTCTTCATACCATTCCACCAATAGACTTCCCGTAGATCACGGTATATCTTGCTGGCTCCCGGATGAATAGAATACCTAGAACTATGGGCTTCTTCTAGAATTTGCTCCCTCAAACCATCAACATTTGGAACACATAACCTACCTTGGTACCTAAGCACCCCATCTCCCCCTTGGGAGAAAGCCTCAACATACTTTTTGAGTACCGACTCTTTCTACTCAACTAATATAGGATCAAGGCCTTGTTTATACTTTAAATCCCTTACAAAGGACGATTCAGAACCATTATGGACAATGACAACACCCTTGGTGGAATCCACTAGTTTAGCACCTAGCCGAGCCAACCTATGCACATAACAAACCAACTCTTTCTTTTCATCCTCTACATGGGCACACTTCCAATGGACAATCTACTAAGAGCATCCGCTACCACATTAGCTTTGCCGGGGTGATAAAGGACACTTATGTCATAGTCCTTCTATAATTTTAACCACCTCCATTGACGGAGTAAAGTCCTTTTGACTAAATACATATTGAAGACTCTTGTGATCGGTGAAAACATCAACATGCACCCCATATAGATAATGCCTCCATATTTTTAAGGCAAACACAACCGCTACTAACTCAAGGTAATGGGTCGGATAATTCTTCTCATAGACTTTAAGTTGCCTTGAAGCATAGGCAATTACCTTACCATTTTGCATAAGCACACATCCCAACCCAACTCTAGAGGAATCACAATACACCATAAAACCATCCGTACCCTCTAGCAAGGTCAATATCGGAGCAGAAGTAAGTATATCTTTCAACTCTTGGAAACTTTTCTCACAAGCTTCCGACCATAAAAACTTAGCTTTATTTTGAGTCAAAGCCGTCAAAGGAGAAGCAATGGAAGAAAAACCCTCGACGAACCTCCTATGATAACAGGCCAAACCCAAGAAGCTTCCAATGTCGGTGATAGAGGTCTAGGCCAGCTCTTTACTGCATCCGTCTTCTTAGGATCTACCTCAATTCCCTTACTTGACACAATATGACCAAGGAATGCTACGGACCTTAACCAAAACTCACACTTGCTAAACTTTGCAAAAAGTTGATGGTCCTTAAGAACTTGCAATACAACCCTCAAATGGTCAACATGCTCATTCTCACTCCTTGAATAGATTAAAATATCATCGATAAACACTATCACAAACATGTAAAGATATTGTCAGAATACTCTATTCATTAAGTCCATGAACGCCGCCGCAGCGTTAGTCAAACCAAAGGACATTACTAGGAACGCATAGTGATTCGAAAAGCCATCTTGGGAATATCAACCCCTCTCACCCTCGCTTCGTAATAACTTGAACGAAGATCAATCTTAGAGAAATAACTAGCCCCTTGAAGTTGGTCAAACAAGTCATCAATTCTCGGAAGGGGATATTTATTCTTGATGGTCACTTTATTCAATTGACGATAATCAATGCACATTCTAATAAACAACACCGGAGCAGAGAGATACTCAGTTGAATAAAACCCTTGTCTAGGAAATCTTTTAGTTGCTCTTTCAACTCCATTAACTCCACCGGAGCCATTCTATAAGGAGAAATGGAGATAGGTTGCGTATCCGGAAGCAGGTCAATACCAAAATCTATTTCCCACTTAGGAGGAATACCGAGCAAATCATCAAGGAAAACTTCTGGGAACTCATTCACTACCGGAACCGACTCTAGAGAAAGGGTTTCTGATTCACCATCCCTCACCCTAACAAGATGGTAAATACACCCTTTGGAGATCATCTTCCTAGATTTAAGGCAAGAGACAAATTGACCTCTAGGTATATAATTTCCCCCATTCCATTCTAAGATAGGCTCATTTGGAAATTGGAACTTAACCATCCGAGTCCTACAATAGATAGAGGCATAACATGCATGCAACCAATCTATGCCCAAAATCACATCAAAGTCTAACATGTATAACTCCATCAAATCCACCAAAGTAACTCTACCAGACAAGGAAATGGGACAACTTCTATAAACCTTCTTAGCCACTACCGAGTCACCAACCATGGTAGAAACCAAAAAAGGCTCTAATAACACTTCGGGGAGTATATCAAATTTCATGGCCACGTAAGGTGTCACAAAGGACAAAGTAGCACCGGGATCTAATAAGGCATATACATCAATAGAAAATACTTTTAACATACCGGTTACCACATTCGCGGAGCTCTCTTGGTCACCTCGGGATTGAAGAGAATAAAAGTGGTTTTGCTTTTAGGCATTGGAGTTTGAACCCCGATGTGGCTCCCGACATGTTGATAGCTTTTTAATTGTTGTTTTGTGACTTGCTAGATTTTGACGTTATCTTTGTGATGGCTTGGTTGCACTCCTATTACGCTCCTATGTGATTGTAGAACCCATGTAGTCAAATTGTTAGTTCTCAAATGAGCCTATACGAGAGTGGAAGGGGGAAGTCTATGCCAAGAGTTTGGATTATGTCTTGTCTTAAAGTTGACTTTGAGGATTGCATGTACCACCTAATTAAGGTGAGGGAGAGAAGTTCAAGTATTGACCAACTTCAAAGAGTTAGTTACCTTTCTAATATTTGACCTTAGGTCGGGTTAGCACCAAATGAGATTGAAAGATGATGGTGTCCCGAAGATGACTTTTAGAGCCCGGTATAGTCATTATGAGTAAGGTGTTTAGATAATACTTAGATATGTTCGGATTAGTAGACTCTACCAAGGGAAGTGTTATGGTTTAAGATGGTTTCGAATCGTCTTATGTGTTAAATGTGAAAGTTAAGCAATGTCTTGATCTGACCTTAGTAGAATTGGAAGAGACGGTGCTTAGAAAAGTCCTTTGAGGCTTCCTCCCAAGGGGGAGATGGTGTGCCTAGTAGCAAGGTCATTGTGTGTTTCTTATGTTAATGATTTGGGCTTACTTGAAATATCCTACCCATGAAGAGTGTAGTGAGTTTAGTTAGAAAGGGAAGATTAGCCCCCATTTTGTAGGCCCATGTGAGGTCTTGAGACATTTGGTTAGGGTGCTTATGAGTTAGCCTTGCCTAGTGAGTTGGCATAGGTGCATCCGGTTTTCCATCTCTCTAAGTTGAAAGAGTGTATTGGAGATCTGACATCCCTAATTTCCCTTAGAAGGTTTGGGGAGTAGATAAGAGTTCTTCCCAAGAGGGAGTTCCGGCTAAGATGTTAGACATGGAAGTTTAGAAAGTAAGAATAGAGGGAGAGTTCCTAATGGTTAGCTTCTTGTTTGAAGTCATGCGTGCTTAGATGTTTCCATGATTACCCTATGTGATGCATGTTCATGAAAGCTTTTGATTTAGAAAATGAGTTTACATGTTTGATTTCCTCATGATGTAATGCATTGAGTATGAGTTGCCTATAGACTTCATAATATGAATTGATGAGCATTCCTTAGCTCGGAGTTGAGAGATTCCTCCTTGAATGGATGCTTTTTGAGAACAAATTGCATATGAGCTCCATGAGTTTGTGTTGAGCATGTTTTAGCTCGGAGATGGTAGTTCCTCCTTGGACATGATTAGTTATGAGATTTCATGCATAATGGGATGTTAGATGAAGTTCCTACTTCCTTATGTTGCATTGAGTATGTTTAGTTTGGAGATGAAGTTCCACCTTGGTTGTGTGCATTTAGATGAGTTGCATGAATGATGGGCTGCTAGTATGGAGTCTTGTCTTCCGTAAGGTGTTTAGAATCGTCATTCAAGAACGAATGTTCTCAAGGGGGAGATATTGTAACACCCCGTAGTCTAGTAGGCCAACTAGGGCTAAGCATGAGGGGAACAAGCCAAGACAAGAGGCAAGGGCCAAGGGGAAGGGCCCAAGGCTGCCCAAACTTCCCCCAAGCACTGCCCCACTTCACGACCACCACCACAGCCAGTGGTGAGGACCACGGCTCGTGGTGTGGCCCATGTTGGCTAAGGCAGTGGCTTCCCTTGAGGCTGCCCAAGATGGCTCATCTTCACGAGCCACTTCACGACCAGTGGTGAAGACCATGGCTCGTGGGAAGGCCCGTGAAGATGCCTTAAAATATTGGAGGCCAATGCATGGTGGCCTAGCCACTGGACCAAGGACCACAAGCAGGACTACGGCTTATGGAGCCTGTCGTGAAGCCGCTGCCTAATTAAGGGCTTTTTGGGAAATTCATATTTAAGTGGGCATTAAGTGAGGTTGTTTTGCCTAAGCTTTTTACACCTATATAAGTTAAATTAACCCTTTAAACTCACCATTCAAGACATTATTTCCGAAACCCCAAAAGAATCCCAAAGTGCATTCTCTCAAATATTTCTCTCTCTAGAACTTGAAGATGAAAATAGAGTTTGAAGCTAGGATAAAGGTCAAGCCTCCAATCCTCAAGTTTTGGTGGGCTTTGTGATCAAGGTATGATATCTCTTCATCCATAGACTTCTTTCATCCATGTAGTTCCCTAGTTTTCCCCAATCGTGAAGATGAAATCTCCAATTCTAGTTAGGGTTTCTTCCAATGTTGTGGGTATTGATGTATGTTGATCCAATTGAGTGGATAATGATTGTTTATGATTGAATTAGTAGTAAATCATGTTCTTAAATAAGAATTTACATATACCCATGCCTAAACCATGTCTAGAAAGATGAAATTGAAGTAAGTGGGTTTTGTGCCTTGAAAAGGGAAATTGATAATTTAAAGCTAATCTTCTAAGAATGATGATATGTATTGTAGATTTCTTGAGATTAAGGAATATAGATATTAATTGAATGATTCTAAAGTATACATGTTGAATCATGATTAGTAATGCTTGAGTTTATCCCTATATGATGATATTTGATTAGAACTGTTTAAGAAGAAA
The DNA here is from genome assembly GCF_900185275.1 of Solanum verrucosum. Classification (NCBI taxonomy): domain Eukaryota; kingdom Viridiplantae; phylum Streptophyta; class Magnoliopsida; order Solanales; family Solanaceae; genus Solanum; species Solanum verrucosum. The sequence goes on from NW_026020214.1 coordinate 297,504, forward strand.
GCGTGTGAGTAGAATGCCTTGAGTTTTAGGCCTATGAGATGCTTATGAGAAGTATAGTTTGAGAGTAAATCTAATCTGATGAATTATGAATGTTAAGGCTTTGAGAGTGAAGCTCACATGAGAATGGAAGGCTATAGATAGAATTGTTGTGGAAGGACATTATCCACCTAATCTACCTTATGAATGTTTGAGTGTATGAGGTGATAGAATAACATAAGTTATAATGAAATCCATGTCTAATGCTAGAATTCTAGATGTGATGATTGAAAGATAGATTTGAACCTCAAGGAGGTAAAGTATGAGATTTATGCATGTTTTATGAAATTTATGTAAATGCTTTCAGAACACTTTCAGAGTGAAGTGTCAATGATTATGATGTTGTTGTTTTGTTGTTGAAAGGACATTCTCATATACTCACCTATGCATGAATGTGAAAGGTTTCCTCACATAGTATGATTCTAAGGTTGAGAGGCTTTCTCACCGTATTAAATCTAAAAGCAAGTAATCATGGACGGTGAAAGGTTTTATCACGCATGATCTATAGAGATATCTTAGTGATGTACCTTGGATCGGTAGGCAAAAGCCACCCTTTCATGACTAACTAAATAGAGCTAGTTTAATGATCTAACTTGAAGTTGTGATATGAAATCCCTTCCTGAATATCTTGAATTGGTAAGACAAAACCATTCATGGTAGCTTGAGTAGAATACCTCATGGTGGCCTTGGATTGAGAAATCATACCCTTCCCAAGGTTAGCTTGAACTATCATAATTGAATGCTTGCATGGTAGCATGACTTGGTTAGGACAAACCATTTCATTGGTAACTTGGATTGAGCAATAGTACCCTTTCTTGAGTAGCTTGGACTTGCATAAGAGCATGCTTTACATGGTAGCTTGGTCTAGCATAATGTGGTGCTTTAATTTTCCTTGGTAGCTTTGAATTGGTAAATCGTAACCATTCATGTCTGATGAATTGTTGTGGACTAAGTAAAGAAGTAATTTCCATGAATAGTAGCAAGATCTAAAGAGGGACTAGTCCCTAATCAAAGAAGCATGTTTATGACGAATCAAGGTTACTTCAAAGAAGTATCGTAAGTATGTTTTACTGTGAATGAATAGAGGTTATTTTCCCTTGTCCATGAGAAATGAGCTAAGGATGAGAATAAAAGATGATGAATATAAATGATGGCCCAATGTGGTCTACTTAGCATGGGTGAGATTTATGGGGTCTTATCCATTCCTTGATTAAGTATGCTTGAGGTTACTTATGAAGATGATCTAAGTATTGATTACGCTTCTGAATATGTTGTATCTCTTATGTTTATGGATTATGTCTTAGGTTTACTAATGCTTATATTATGCCTATGTTGATGATTTGTGCTAGCTATCATATTTAGTACATTTCGTACTAATGCATACTTTTGCCTACATTATTATCAAATGTAGAGTCCGGCGATATTGACTTCTATCCCCGTGGTTAGGTGTAACACTCCAGAAATCTAACGACCTAAGCTAGAGCCTAAATGATGACTAATGACTTAATGAGAGTAGAAATGATGTTTCAAGGCCTAATTTAATGTAATTAAATTGGTAAGAAAGCTGTCCAAAACAGGATGGACTAACTAGGGGCAAACCACAAGATGTAGGTTGACTCACGCCCCTTGGAAATGAGTCATGAGTCCACACTTAGAATCCTCCAAGTGGCCTCCAAAACGACCCCCCTCAGTCCCAAACCACGAGCATGCAGTGCGATCCGTAGACCGACTCACACTCCGTGGAATAGTCTCGTGAATTGAGACTTAGTCTCCTCACTAAGACCCTTATCTGCACCCTCTTAGTACCAAACCAGGAGTGGCCAGTACGATCCGTGGTTCAATCCACGCCCCGTGGACGAGGACTCGTGGATGGCACTCGAGTTCACTGCCTCCACACGGTCTAAGTGGGGGTAGTTTAGTAATTTACTAATTAATTGCTTAAGGGTTAAAAACGGTTATAAATAGTTATATTAGGTACATTAGGGTATTATTAACTAATAAACAAGTCTTCCACTTTATAACTCCAAATCATAAAATCTAAACCCACTTCTCTCTAAACTCTATCTCTAAAGACTTTAGAAGAAGAAGAAGAAGATTACATTGGAGCTAGGGTTTCAAGGTTTCTTCCCAAATTTCTTGGAGTTTCTCCACTGATTATCAAGGAATCAACTAAGGTATGTTTGCTTTTCAATCTTGGGATCTTTTCCCCAAGAGGCCCTCTCAAAAATATGATTTCAAAGTTCCCCAAAATTCTAGGTTTTCTCTCAATTTCGTGGGTCACTTTTCAAATGTGTTTTCATTGAATTAGAATGATTAATTATAATTGTATATGATGATTTGTGGATTAATTGATGTCATGTTGATGGTTTTTGAATAAATCCCCACAAGACCCTTGAATTCCCCTTCTTTCTCACTTGAAACCCTAGTATGGCTTTAATGGTGAATGAAGGATGAGAATCTAATATGTAATTGTGGAATTCATCATGGTATTATGATGTTTCTCTATATGATGAATGATTATGATTGAATTAGGGTTGAATCTTTGTGATCCTTGAAGGCTATGAATGAAGATTGTCAAATTGATGAATGTTCATATATTGAATTGTTGATCCACTTATGGTGGAGGTGCTACTTGATTATGAATTGTAGTGATTGAGTTATGTTTCCTCTTCCCTACAGCCCCAAGTGTTGACAAGTATTCTATGATATGAACATGAATGTTAAGCTATGATCATGGTAGTGTTGGTATGATGAATAGAAGGTAAATCTCATGAACACTAGATGACTATGATGTGGATGAACATTATTATATGTTGATGGTTCTACGATGAAAGGTTATTCTCATCTTAGAACTTGTGAGCTATATGATTAATGATGGGTTGAATCCCTAATGCTGCTCCTTATTGAATTAATGTGTAAGTAAATGCATAATACTACTTTAAAAGGATATTGTGCTTAGCACCGAGTGAACATAAATATAAGATGGAAGCTTTTTCGTTTAGCAAGTCCGGATTCCCATATGGGTTCCTTTTACGTGTAGCAAGTCCGGGTTCCTCATATATATATGTTGTCTCGTGAGATGGAAACATTTTACGTTTAGCAAATTCGGGTTTCTAGTAGAAATCTCCTTGTTCCTTTACTATGTTTGCCCACATAGGTATTAGCTAGTGGATCCACCTAGATGCTATTATGTTAGTTCTACCTTGGCAAGTGGAACACTTTCTTTTCGGTGTGGGAGTAGAACACCGTATTCCATGAAGATCACATCGTCTATATCGGTTATTGCTAATATCCCTATGTTCCAAGAAGATGATCTAATGTATGAATATGACTTATGTAAATGACTTATGAACTCTAACTAGGACTACTTGGGGGATACTACAAGGTATATAGGTAAGGGTATGGGACTTTACCTATGCATTGCACAAGTGGGTTCTTTGAGGAGTTCTTGTGTGAGTCCTTTATATATGGGTATGTATTATGTTAAGGTTGGTTTTACCTATTATGATGTTGATTATGTATGTGACTACACTTGTGTCTTTTTCATGTCTTTACTTAGTATATATGGGGGTATGGGACTTCATATGTACATTGCACAAGTGAACTTGAAAGGGGGTCATGGGTGCTGTGTTATGATGGTATGATGTAAATGGAACTCAAATATGTAAGGTATGGGTTATGGATTCTTGTTATGATCATGAATGTCTATTTACCTTGTAATGTGGATTGGATAAATGTTCCTTGAATATGCATTATGGCTTTTAACTTAAAATAGCATGTTTTCAACTAAAGGTCCCTTTTATGCATGATTTAAATGGTTTTAATTGCATGGCTTCTATACTTAGTACAATTGATTGTGCTAACCCATATTTCTTCCTTTTTCTTCTAAGTGTAGGTTCCGGGAAGTGATTGCGATACTAAGAGATTCAAGCTTGGACTTAGACTTTCTCCAAGACTTTTTGGTATGTACTCAAGTTCCGAGGACACACACTATGACGCTTATATTCCTTTTATTGTAATAGGCTATTAGACTTCTTATGTACTTGTCATTTTGAGACAATTCTATTGTAAAGGGCTATGGTCCCTATTTGAGACTCTTATGTGAACTTAGATGGTTTCATTGAGATGATGATGTCTAGACATTCTACTTTCTATTTGTTTTATATTATGAGACACTTTGACATTGATGTTGAAAAGTTTTTAAACTCCACATTATTCAATGTCTATATGCAATGATGAACGCTTAGGGGTCAAGTACGCCGTGTTACGCCTAGGGGGTGCTCTCGGGGCGTGACAAACTTGGTATCAAAGCATAAGGTTAATTGGATAATATTAGGGTTAATGTCTTATGAAACCACGTCGAGTAGAGTCTTGTTCATATGTGTGAAGTGCACCACACTTATGAATGAGAGGCTATAAGATGCTCAGGAATTTTCACTTCTTGATTACTCATTGGTCGTGCCTCAAGAATCTTAGTTCTATTAAAGTCTTTCCTTCTAATCCTTTTTTTGTGCTTATAGGTTATGAATACAAGAAAGACTAATGCTACGAGGGCCGGAGAGGAAAATGTGAATGAGGGGGTCCCTCTCATGTTCCTCAAAACACTCAAGCTCCTCAAAATCCTCAAGCTCCTATTGATGAAGGGGCTATGTCTAATAAGGAGATAAGAGTGGCTCTTCATACCTTGACTCAACTCATGACGGCAAAAACTCAAGCCGTCACCCCACAAGCACAAGCTTTGACGGCCTATGCTAGCCGAGAAACTAGACCCCGGGTGGAGATCAATGTGTAAAGCCCCTCAAAATGAAATAGGATAATTAGATCTTCACATGCGTGTTAGTAGTTGATAAACTTGTATAAATGTTTGAAAATGATTTTATAAGTCAGTTTAGTTAAGTTTGAAGTCAAACGTCAAAGAGATGTTCAAGACGTTTGGAAACTAGTCTTTTACGTGTTGGTGTGTTCTAGTGTGTTGTTCATGTTTTTATGTGTTGTTTGGAGTCTAAAATCAGTGGAGGTGACCCTAGTGTCTTAATAAATGGTTTAGGGTCAAAACGTTTGGGTACGACTCCCCGGGACCACCCTAAGGGTCCCCGAGGAGGACCCCAACCCTTGGCTAAACAAGCTGCCAAGGCAGCTTGAAAATACACTTGGAGGGAGCATGTCCGCGTCGCAGACTAGCTCCACCAAGGGCCAAAAATCTTGGTTCGCATCGCGGACGTGTCATGGACTCCTCTGCCTCGAAATTTAATTTCCAGAAACTTTTGGGAACACCTCCGCGTCACGAACTTGTTTCCCGACGAAATCTGCGAAAATAAAACTCAAGTTTGACTTGTTTAAAAGGTTCAACTAAGTGAGGGATAGTTTGGGTACTTTGGGGAATTATTATAAATGGTTATTCTACCTATTTTAGGGTATTTTAAATGGATAAAACCCCCAAAACCTAGAGTTGGACCTCATTATTCCAATTGAACCTTCCCTCTCAAATAAACTCTCTCTAGAACTCCATGGAAAACATCTTTGAAGCTTCAAGCTAGGGGATGTGTTGCCACTGATTTCTCTTCAAATTCCTAAGGAAATTAATCACAAAGGTATGCGGATTTTATCTTTGATTCATTCCTTTCAATCAAAGAGCCAAATCAAAGATATTTCAATGTTTTTCAAAAACACTAAAAACCCCAATTTCAATTCTAAGTTTGGGTTCTTGCATTAAAGTATTTAAAATGATGTTTTATGTTAATATTGATGGTTTTAAGGTCAAAAACTCCATGAACCCTTGCATATCTTGAAACCCTAATTTTGGGTCTAAAGTGGGTCTATTGATTATGAGCTAATAATGTGATATTAATGTGTAGATTCTTATGGGCTATTGATTTATGTATTGTTCTATATTGAATTATGAGGAATTGATGGTCAATTGTGTTATATTGGATGTTGGCCTTGAATGGGCAATTATGACCTAAGGTTTATGATGATAATGAAGTTGTGAATAGATTATTTGATTCTATTATTATATATATATGTAGTAGATGTTAGAATTGTGAGGTTTGATCCCATTGAAAGTGGGCATGTGTTTACCTTCTAAGCATGTTGTGATCATGGCCTTGTAGGCAAAGTTGGATGATTGTTGTTTTGAGTAATGTTGATTATGTGAAGGTAATGTGATATGATGTGAATTTGTGTATGGTCTAAGAGCATGAAATGTGACCTTGTGTAGAAACTTTATGTGTTATGCTTAGTTGTTGTTTTCTTCGAATGACTTATAATGAAGGAGAGGTTAGGATAGACTATGTTTACCTACTCTCACACCTAGTGACGAATGAAAGAAAGAATGTAAGAATGAATGAAAAGAATGGGAGTTAATGCTAATGAATGAAAGTTGGGTCTATCTATTGTAAGGATAGTCTCATAAAGTACTCCTTAAATGAATGGGTTTCCGAGATGAAATGTTTTCTCATCTTTGAAACCAAGAGCTTCCTTAATGAATGAATGAGGGTTAGGATGGGTATTCCTTCGTGAGTTGAGATGAGACTACTTAGTAGCAATCCTTATCCCTAAATGAATGAATGTTGGGCTAGGATGGGTACTCCTTCGTGAGTTGAGATGAGAGTACTTAGTAGCAATCCTTATCCCTAAATGAATGAATGAAATGAATGTCTTATTCCGTGGGGGAGTAATGTCTAGCACCGAGAGGATATGAAGATGGATGGATACTCCTTCGTTAGTTGAGACATGAGTATTTAGTAGCAACCCTTGAGATGGGTACCTATTCGTTAGTTGAGATGTGGGTACTTAGAAGCAATCCTTCTATCCCTTAACTATGCACCCACATAGGACTAGCAAGTGGTCTCTACCACGTAAAGGCTAAAAGAATGACCATGACCCTACCTTAGGCTAGTGGGGATCCCTCGTCCGGTAAGGGTACTACCGGGATACCATATCAAGCTTCATGGTCTATGTCGGTTAAGGCTATTCCCACACATTATTGAATGAATGAACTAGGGTCTTTTAAGGGTGTACTACTTAGGATAGGTGGTGGAATCAGACATCATCTAGACATTGCACAAGTAGACATTTAAGGGAGATCTTGCTGTGTCTTAGTAATGATAATGAATGAATGACTCTTATTGGGCTAATTAATGAAAGTGTTGGTCTTTGAGCATGGTAATGTGAATGTGAGTCATAATGATTTGAATGTAAGTGCTTATGTTGAATTGAATGTATGTGATGATGTTATGTCATTAGTGAATGAAGTTGTCTAAATGCATTGAGTTGAAAGAACGATTTATGTTAAGATGTGAATGGAGCTTGTCTTATGTAGCCTTAAGGATCACTTGCGTGTGGTATGGAGAGGTAGTATGGGCTGCTTCACCATGTCTTACTTAGGTGAGTCTTGGGATGACATTTGATGAGTGCTCTAGTTTTATGAAGTGACTTGTTGGCTTATGTGCTTATTTGTCTCATGTGACTAATTGGTGAAGGTTGAGGTATGCATGGTAAGTGCACTTTGTGTGACCTTAAGGTAGTGCCTTAGTGTGGGTAATGGTATGGGACGTTTCCCATAAATTGCACAAAGGTCTTAAGGGTTACTTAAGGTGGAGGTCCAATGCAAGAAGGTAAAGGTAAATGGGTTATGTATATTTATGAGGTATTGTGAAGCATATGACTTTGTATTGTTGGTTATGACTTGTAAGGTGCCTATTATGTTGATGTTCATGAGATTTTATCAAAATGGCATTAAAGCATAACTTCCTCACAAATGTCCTTTTTAGCATGTTTTGAATAACCTCATACTTAGTACGTGTGTTGTACTAACCCCTTCCTTCTATTTTACTACAAGTGTAAGTTGTGGTAACTAGGAGCAGCTTGTGCTATGGAGTTGCTTGGATTGCTTCACTCTTCCAAGTCTTTGGTATGTCCTTAAGATTCGAGGACTATGTTTAGAAGTTTCTTAGTCATTGTAATAGACACTTAAGTTTCATTTCATTTGTAAAGGGCCGTGTCCCTTAGTACATTTTAAGTTCTTGTCTAGGATTGGCTAAAGAAACTTAGTAGTTCCGCTTGCGTATTGATGTCTTCAAATGTTGATAACCTTTGAAGTCTTATGGTTTTATTGAGTAAAAGTTTTAAATTCTTAGTGATTTTTATGATCTATGCGATGAATGAACGCTAAGGCTTGTATAAGACCTCCGAGAGGTCGAATACGCATGTATCGGCTAGGGGTGCTCTCGGGTCGTTACACAATGTGAGTACCATGGCCTCACGGTTGAGAGACTTTACTAGGATGAACCATCCTATCTTCTGGGTTCCAAAGTGAATGAAGACCCACAAGAGTTCTTGGAGGAGTTTATAAGAATGTTGAGGCTATGGAAGTTTCTTCTAGTGAGAAGGCCGAGTTGGCTGGGTATCAATTGAAAGACGTGGCCCAAGTATGGTACACTCAATGGAATGACAATAGGCCTTTAAGGGCGGGTCCCATAACTTGGGAGGTATTCAAGAAGGCTTTCCTTGATAGGTTCTTCCCCCGTGAGAAAAGAGAAGCCAGAGTTGAGTAATTCATCAATCTTCACCAAGGAGGTATGAGTGTCTAAGAATACTTCTTGAAATTCATGAAGTTGTCCAAATATGCTCCATCTTTGGTTTCTAATCCAAGAGATGAAATGAGTAGCTTTGTCACCGGTGTGTCCAGGCTATTGAAGAAGAGTGCCGAGCGGCAACGCTCCACGGCAACATGGATATCTCTAGGTTGATGGTACATGCTCAGTAAGTGGAAGAGTCAAGGCTTAGAAAGAGGAATAGAGAGGTGAAGAGGCCAAGGCCCGATGAGGGAAATACATCTAAGGGTAAGTTTGAAGGTCAAGGTGAACCACGGTTTAAGAAGAGGTTTCCCAACCAAAGTCCTTCCAATGCTCCAAGGCCAACAAAGGTAGGGTGTCTACCCCTAGACCACAAAGAGGAAGATGTGGTAGTTCTTATGTTGAGAAACCTAATTGTGAAAAGTTTGGCAAGAAGTATCAAGGCAAGTGCCTAGTTGGCACAGACAATTGCTTTAGTTGTAGGAATAGTGGTCGTATGACGAGAGATTGCCCTATGTTGAAGGTTCAAGGGAGGGAGAATAAGCAAGCTCAAGCAAGTGGGTCTAACTCCGATGCTCCTAAGAATCACTTATATGCTCTCCAATCCCGAGGTGATCAAGAGATCTCCCCGGATGTCGTTACCGGTATGTTGCAAGTATTTTCAATTGATGTTTATGCATTGTTAGACCTAGGTGCCACTTTATCTTTTGTTACTCCTTTAGTGGCTATGAAATTTGATGTGCTCCCCGAAACCCTAAAAGAACCTTTTTCCGTGTCTACCCCAGTAGGTGATTCGGTTATAGCTAAAAGAGTGTATAGGGGTTGTCCCATTTCATTTTTCAATAGAGTCACATTGGTTGATTTAGTAGAACTTGATATGTTGGACTTTGATGTCATATTGGGGATGAATTGGCTTGTAAAACCCCGTACGAACTAGTAAGACCCAATTAAAGATTGACTAAATCTAGTAGGTTGAAATAGAGCCTCACATGTTGGGTTATAGTTGGAAACTTTTTTAAATGATACAAAACGGATATTGAAGTTAGTTTGGTGATTTTAGGGGTCAAACGTCAAGAAACGACCATGACGTCCGGAAACTAGTCATTTGAACTAGTGAGTTGTAAGGGTCTTGTCGTTGAAGTTGGAGTGTTGTTTAAGGGTGAAAACTTGTAGAAGTGACTCCTACATACAGAACACCATGTTTAGGGGTTAAACCTCCGGGTACGATTACCCCAAGGACTACCCAAGGGGTCCTTGAGGAGGACCCCAACATCTACCCAAAAGCTGTCAAAAGACAGCAGGACCTACGAGACCCATCTACGGCCAGTAGGATGGTCTACGAACCGTAGGTCTAGGTTATAGGTGGGGACTTAGTATTGGGAGACTTGGCCCAAAAATGGAGCCTCTGAATCAAACGACGAGAGCACAGCACGGGCCGTAACTCCACCTATGGTCAGTAGGTGGGTGGCCGTTGGTGTTGCAAATTTCTAGCCTTGTAGTCTTAAGTTAGTGATTAGGGATTAAGTTAGTTAATTGACTAAGGGCTTATGGGGAAGTTTAGCTAGTTGATTATTCACCTTTATCAACTAGCAAGACCTTAATCTAAGTCATGAAATCATTTAGAACCAAGACCCTCAAAACAGTCCCCTAAAAAAGAGTTTTTAGTTTTAAGCTAGGAGTCAGGTCAACTTTAAATGGTCATATCCTGCATCTCAAAACGAATTAGGTGGGAAATTACCTATCCAATTAAAGGTCTCTGAGTCCTCTTTCCAACGCCGCCTAGTTTTCCCTATTCCGATCTTGGAGTAAAAAGTTATGGTCGAAATAGTGAACCACTGTCAGTCCCAGGTCCAATCAACGGACCCAAGCTACGGATGGTAGATCAAACGACGGTCCGTAGATGCTGCCAGTTTTGTGACTTTTAGTTTTAAGTTGGGGGTCTGTGAATTAAGTTAGCTAATTAATTAATGGCCTAGGGAGTTAATTAAATGACTTATATAGGTTGAATAAGTCCCTAAACTAAGTCATAACTCACCACAAGTCATGACCCCAAATCAAAAACATAATTTCCCTTTCACTCCCAAAGTCTTCTCTCCAAGAACACCATTGAAGATCAATGAAGAAACCAACCTAGGGGATTGAAGATGGAGGCTTTCTCTTAGGATTTTCATGGATTTCTACACCTAAGGTATGGGAGTTCTTTATCCTTGGTTAGCTATCACCAAGGAGCCCTTTCAAGGTGTTTTCAAAGTTCCCCAACTTCTAGGTTTTCAATTCCAATTTGTGGGTCTCTTTCTAAAAGTGTTTACACTAATCTAAAATGATTATTTATAATTATATATGAAGGTTTGTGGATGAATTCAAGTAATGTTTATGGTTTTTGAACAATTCCCCACAAGACTCATGATTCCCCTTCCTTCTAAAATCTAAACCCTAGTATGCTTTGAATGATGAATGAAGAATGAGAATCTAGTATGTTATTATGGAATTCATTATTGTATTATGATGTTATCCAATTTTATGTATGCATTTCAAGAAACTAGGATTGAATCAATGAAAGCCTTGATGGCTAAGACTGTAGGTTTTCAATATTTGATAAGCAATCCTCTATTGAATTGTTGATCCACTTATGGTGTAGGTGTTTACTTACAATGTATTCCTTGTATGAATGGATTGATCCACTTATGGTGGAGGTGCTTACTTGGTAGTATGAATTGTAGTGTTGAGACAAGACCCCTATTCCCTACAACCCTAGATATGACTAAAGTATGCTATGTTATGGATACAAATGATATGTTTTGATCATTGTGGTGTTATGCATGTTGAATTGTATGAGGTGTTATTGTGGAAGGACCCTACCCACATATTTCCCCTATATGAATATATGATTCTATACATGCCATGAATGACCTACTTGAATGATGAATGTATCCATGTCTATTGTATGAATGTTAGATATGTGATTTACATGGTCTAAGATCCTTAAATGCAATATAGGTGAATTGTGCATGAGTTGGGATATTATGTACATGTTATGACCCCCTTGAGAAGGGAGGTGTCTATGATGTTAATGTTGTTGTTGTTGTGCCATTCTGAGGACTATCAGGTGCACACACACACTATATGCATGAATATGAATATGTTGTGTCTAGGTGTAAATTGAAAGGCTAGTTCTCATATGCACCTTTTGCATACTATTATACATGAAATGTACATGAACATGACGATATGACTAAGTACGATATGCTATTAATACATATGATAGGTTGATATTATGGTAGTATTATATGTTGCATGAAAGGCTTTTCTCATGAACATGGTATGCACATAATATGAAAGGTTTTCTGATACTATGATATATGTTGATTCTAAGGTTGAAAGTATATTCTCACCTAAAGAATCTATTAGCTATTATGATATATGTTGGTTTGGAGTGCCTAGTGCATTCTTCCATAAATATGACTTAAGTAGAGACTAAATGTTACTTCAAAGAGGGGAGGTTTTCCTTAGCACCGAGAGGATATGCATATGAGATAGGATTCCTTCACAAAGGCGGGAGGTTTCCACTAAAGAGGTCTCATGAGATGGAAAATACAATACTATTAAGCATAAAGTGGGTTTTTAGAAGCAATCTCCTTATCCCTTAACTATGTGCCAACATAAGATTGTTATCTAGAGGACCCACCTAGATGCTATAACATATGTATGTTCTACCTTGGGCAATTGAACACTCTCTTTTCGGTGTGGGAGGAAGACACCGAATTCCATGTTGCTCACATGGTCTATGTCGGTTATGGCAAAATCTCCCAATATTGTAAGATTGAACTAAGATATGAAAATGACTTATGAATGAGGACATGGGCTCTAACTAGGTTTCTTGAGAGATACTACTTAGTATAGGTAAGGGTATGGGAATTTACCTATACATTGCACAAGTAGGTCTTAAGAGGAGTTCTTGTGTGAGTCCTACATGTATGACAACTTATGAATGTATGGCATATAAGAATGTTAAAAATGACTTCACTTAATATGAACTATGCATGTGAACTACACTTATGACTTCTTGCTGGGTTTGCTTAGTATATATGGGGGTATTGAACTTTGAGGTAATATATTGTGTTTAGTGTGAATAATGCTTCATAGCTACCTATGTGTAGTGAAGGTTGGTTAGAAAAACTTGTGTAGGCTTAATCCCAAAAGGGGGAGATAGTGTGCCTACGTAGCAAGGTAATTGTGAGGTTATGCGTAGTTGATGGTAGAAACCTTATGGTAAAATTACTAGTCCCTAAATGAGCTTTCTGAGAGAGGAAGGGTGAAGAATCTATGACATAAGTTTGAACTATGTTTTGTCTTAAGATTGACTTTGAGGGTTACATGTACCACCTAGTTAAGGCTAAGAAGAAGAAGTGTAAGTGTTGACCAACTTCAAAGGGCTAGTTGTCTTTTAAGATTGATCTTAAGTATGGCCATTTGAGTATGGTCCTTAGATAATACTTAGGCATAGTTGGTTGGTAGACCCCACCAAAAGTGATGATAAGGGTTGAAATGTTTTATAGTTGTGTTGATCCAACTTTGGTGAAAGAGAAAAAGGTTTCTTGGTCAAAACTCTTCTAAGTTTCCCCTAAGGTTTTATCAAGAAATGATGTCTACCCCTAAGTCTCAAAGAGTGAGTGGTAGTGGATCTTAAGGGTTCCAATATGTGTTTTATGTTTTATTGAATTCCAAATTCCATGGGCCAAAGATAGAGGGAGATCCTCTAGATTTTATAAAGGAGCTATATAAGGTGATGGACCTTGTAGAAGTAATCGTAGTAATACTTGTCTTTTGTGACTTGATAAATAGAATATCGTGAACTTTTTGTTTTTTCCTTAGTATTCATGGGTTTAGTTATGGCTATATGTGGTTGATTAGTATAACTCAACTTAGTCCTTATGAGTTTTATGATGTGTTGGATTTTGATGAATAGTGATGCTTAAGTGGCACCTCGAGATGTTGAGTGATTAAGCTCCTTTAAAAGAGGGTAGGAGTGAAATCCTCATTGGTTTAAGAATCATGTTGTGTAATGAGTTTGTTTAGGCTTACCCGAAGTGAGGGATAATGTTCTTAGATGGTAAGGTCATTGAGTGTCCTTGATGTTTATGATACATGTTTGCTTGAATTCTCACCTTATGTGGTTTAGTGAATTTGAGAAACCTAGACCCGGAGTGGTAGATTCATATGAGACCTTGAGTGATATCCTAGTGAAGGCCTTAGAAAAGGATGCTACTAGGGTTGACTTGGAAGACTTTTTGGGATGAAGGTACTGGTATGCTGGTAATTTTATGGGAGAGTAAGTGCTATGTTGTATTCCGGTATTACCTTACCTAGTATGATGCCTTATGAGGCTATGAGGCTTAGAGTTCTCCAGATGAGTTAATAGAACCTTTTTCAGATTTTTCCTCAGTTAATGGTTTAAAGTTAGAAAAAAAAAGGTTTGTGAAGGATATCCCTTACCTTGTTCCCTAGAAATACTCTTGTTGACTTGGTGGAACTTGGCATGTTAGACCTTGATGTGACTCTTAGTATGGATGGGTTGCATACATGGTATGTTTTTATTAATGATAGGGCTCGGATGGTTAGAAGAATATGGGACTCTTGAGTGTGTATTAGTTACCACCTTTTGAGTAAGATGACAATTGAGCACAATTTCTTCCTATTTTGGATTTGGTACTTATTGTGTCATATGAGGGTGGTATTTCTAGATGTTGAGGACCATAGACTTTTGCAAAGATGGCAAAATGTGAGTTTTGTTATGTCTTTAGTAGTGCTTGGAAAAAATATATTCTTGAGGGTTGTAGTGAGGGCTTCCTCCTAAGGAGGGGATGGTGTGCTTAAAAAGCATGATTTGTTGAAATCCCGACATCCTTATCTCTTTCTTCCATTCCTATTCTAGCTTGGGACCAAGAGTTCCTAGATGGGCTTATGTTATGTTTTAGAAGTCATGTGTGATTTTTATATTCTCATAATTTCCTTATGAAAGATATGTTTTTGAGAATTCATGTTTTGAGATAAAATGAGTTCTCATGTCTCATGTCCCTCATGTTGATAGGCAATTAGAGTAAGAAACCTATGTGATTCATGAGGTGAATGGTTTAAATGTGCTTTTTATAAGTAATGGCATAGTTGGCCTCAGATGATATGATAAGCATGATTTGAGTTGGAGAAGAAAATTCCTCCAATGAAATGGAATATGTCTAAGTTGCATGCATATTGAGTTTGTAGAGGTAGTCCTATTTTCTCATGATTGTATGATGAGTGTTTTAAATGGAGAATTTCTCCTAAGTTGTGTATTGTGTGTAATATGGCATACTTGACTTCATGATGTAAATTAAATGAACATGCTTGTATGTGTTCTTATGAAATGGATTGTTAGCTCCTTATGTTGTGGAAACTTGCCTAGAGAGTGGAGGAGGTAGTTCCTCCCATGTTTATGTGAATTAATG
Source organism: Solanum verrucosum (assembly GCF_900185275.1). Classification (NCBI taxonomy): domain Eukaryota; kingdom Viridiplantae; phylum Streptophyta; class Magnoliopsida; order Solanales; family Solanaceae; genus Solanum; species Solanum verrucosum. The sequence continues at coordinate 312,598 of NW_026020214.1, forward strand.
AGGTTTGCGCATTTCCATAAAAACTTGTGTTTTTGAATAAAGATGAGTTGTGTGAGTTGTTTCCCTCATGTTGCAGTGCATTGGTTATAAGAAATCTATTGTACTTCATGAAAATAAGATGAGCCTGTCTTAGTGAGGAGTTGAGAAGTTCCTCCTTGAAAGAGTGCTATTGAACATGGAAACTTACATATGAGCTTTATGATGATATGATGAGCATGTTATGAATAGGAAAAGGTAGTTCCTTCTTGAACATAACTAAACATGATAATGCCATACATATAGATAGATAGATGTAATTCCTACTTCTTTACATTTGCATTGATTATCTGGAATTGGAGTTTGAGTTCCTCCTTTTGAAATGATGCTCATTGTGTGTGGTGTATTTTTGAGTTGTACATCACTTTGATGATTACATGCTTGTTGGGCTGCTAGTTTGAGTTTTGATTCCTTAAGATGTTTTAAGTGTCATTCGGGGACGAATGTTCCCAAGGAGGGGATATTGTAACACCCCGTATGAACTACTAAGACCTAGTTAAGGCTTGACTAAATCTAGTAGGTTGAAATAGAGCTTCACATGTTGGGTTATAGTTGGAAACTTTTTGGAATGATGAAAAATGGCTATTGAAGTTAGTTTGGTGATTTTAGGGGTCAAACGTCAAGAAACGACCATGACGTCCGGAAACTAGTCATTTGAACTAGTGAGTTGTAAGGGTCTTGTCGTTGAAGTTGGAGTGTTGTTTAAGGGTGAAAACTTATAGAAGTGACTCCTACATGTAGAACACCATGTTTAGGGGTTAAACATCGGGGTACGACTCCCCCAAGGACCACCCAAGGGGTCTTTGAAGAGAACCCCAATATCTAACCAAAAGCTGTCAAAAGACAGCAGGACCTACGAGACCCATCTACGGCCAGTAGACTATTCTATGGACCGTAGGTCTAGGTCGTAGGTGGGGACTTAGTCTTGGGAAGCTTGGCCCAAAAAGGGAGCCTCTGAACCAAACGACGAGAGCACAGCACGGGCCGTAACTCCACCTACGGTCCGTAGGTGGGTGGCCGAAAGTGCTGCAAATTTCCAGCCTTGTAGTCTTAAGTTGGTGATTAGGGATTAATTTAGTTAATTGACTAAGGGCTTATGGGGTTGTTTAGCTAGTTGATTAATCACCTTTATAAGCTAGCAAGACCTTAAGCTAAGTCATGAAATCATTTAAAACCAAGACCCTCAAAACAGTCCCCTAAAAAAGAGTTTTTAGTTTTAAGTTAGGAGTGAGGGTCAACTTTAAATGGTCATACCTCGTAGCTCAAAATGAATTAGGTGGGAAATTACCTATCCAATGAAATAGCTCTGAGTTCTCTTTCCAACGCCGCTGAGTTTTCCCTATTCCGATCTCGGAGTAAAAGGTTATGGTCGAAATAGGGAAGCACTGTCAGTTCAGATCCAATCGACGGACCCAAACTACGGATGGTAGATCACACGACGGTCTCTAGGTTGCGGTCCGTAGATGCTGCCAGTTTTGTGACTTTTAGCTTTAAGTTGGGGGTTTGGGAATTAAGTTAGCTAATTAATTAAGGTCCTAGGGAGTTAATTAAATGACTTATGTAGGTTGAATAAGTCCATAAACTAAGTCATCACCACAAGTCAACACCCCAAATCAAAAACATAATTTCCCTTTCTCTCCCAAAGTTTTCTTTCCAAGAACACCATTGAAGATCAATGAAGAAACCAACCTAGGGGATTGAAGATGGAGGATTTTTCTTAGGATTTTCATGGATTTCTACACCTAAGGTATGGGAGTTCTTTATCCTTGGTTAGCTATCACCAAGGAGCCCTTTCAAGGTGTTTTCAAAGTTCCCCAACTTTTAGGTTTTCAATCCAATTCGTGGGTCTCTTTCTAAAAGTGTTTCCACTGATCTAAATGGTTATTTATGATTATATATGAAGGTTTGTGGATGAATTGAAGTAATGTTTATGGTTTTTGAACAATTCCCCACAAGACTCATGATTTCCCTTCTTTCTCAAATCTAAACCCTAGTATGCGTTGAATGATTAATGAAGGATGAGAATCTAGTATGTTATTATAGAATTCATTATTGTATTATGATGCTATCCTATTTGATGTATGAATTTCAAGAAAATAAGGTTAAATCTTGATGAAAGCCTTGATGGCTACGAATGTTGGTTTTCAATATTTGATAAGTAATCTTCTATTGAATTGTTGATCCACTTAAGGTGGAGGTGTTTACTTACAATGTATTCCTTGTATGAATGGATTGATCCACTTATGGTGGAGGTGCTTACTTGGTAGTATGAATTGTAGTGTTGAGACTAGTCCCCTCTTCCCTACAACCCTAGATATGACTAAAGTATGCTATATTATGGATACAAATGATATGTTATGATCATTGTGGTATTATGCATGTTGAATGGTATGAGGTGTTATTGTGGAAGGACCCTACCCACATGTTTCCCCTATATGAATATATGATCCTATACATTCCATGAATGACCTACTTGAATGATGAATGTATCCATGTCTATTGAATGAATGTTAGATATGTGATTTACATGGTGTAAGATCCTTAAATTCAATATAGGTGTATGAGTTGGGATATTATGTACATGTTATAATCCCCTTGAGAATGGAGGTGTCTATAATGTTAATGTTGTTGTTGTTGTGTCATTGTGAGGACAATCATGTGCGCACACACACTACACGCATGAATATGAATATGTTCTGTCTAGGTGTAAATTGAAAGGCTAGTTCTCATATGTACCTTTTGCATACTATTATGCATGAAATGTACATGACCATGACGATATGACTAAGTACGATATGCTATGACTAAACATGATAGGTTGATATTATGGTAGTATTATATGTTGCATGAAGGGCTTTTCTCATGAACATGCTATGCACATAATATGAAAGGTTTTCTGATACTATGATATATGTTGATTCTAAGGTTGAAAGTATATTCTCACCTAAAGAATCTATGAGCTATTATGATATATGTTGGTTTGAGTGCCTAGTGCATTCTTCCATAAATATGACTTAAGTAGAGACTAAATGTTACTTCAAAGAGGGGAAGTTTTGCTTAGAACCGAGAAAATATGCATATGAGATAGGATTCCTTCACAAGGGCGGGAGGTTTCCACTAAAGAGGTCTGATGAGATGGAAACTTGTACTATTAAGTATAAAGTGGGTTTAGAGAAGCAATCTCCTTATCCCTTAACTATGTGCCAACATAGGATTGTTATCTAGAGGACCCACCTAGATGCTATAACGTATGTATGTTCTACCTTGGCAAGTTGAACACTCTCTTTTCGGTGTGGGAGGAAGACACCGGATTCCATGTAGCTCACATGGTCTATGTCGGTTATGGCAAAATCTCCCAATGTTGTAAGAATGAACTAAGATATGAAAATGACTTATGAATGAGGACATGGGCTCTAACTAGGTTTCTTGAGAGATACTACTTAGTATAGGTAAGGGTATGTGACTTTACCTATACATTGCACAAATAGTGATAACAGCAAGGTTAAGGGAGATCACAAATAGAGAATTAAATATTAGAATGCGGAAGCACAAAGAAAAGAAACAAAAAAACTAAATAAAGATATGGGAAATTCGAAGGAAAGATCCACGAATTTCCAAAGATTAGATGTTCTAAGGCCTTGAAAAGATCCAAGTAACAACGTATAGATTTATGGAAGAAATCTAACGCCTTTACTTGAGAAAACGAATCAAAACGATAGATTCGGATCTTGACCGCTTTATGAGTAACTAAAGACAATAATTAGTATGTAGAAACTAATCACCTTCTAAAGAATACCAAAAAGAAACCAAAGATATCACAAGAAGAAGTTACTTTATACCTTAAACTATGAAACTAGTAAAGGTTTAAAGATAAATTCTCAAAGAACAAGTCACAAAGGTTCAAAGAACTCTCCCAAATATTATTAATATCAATCTAAATTGTCTTTAATGAATGAAAAGGACTCCTATATATAGGAGAAGGGAAAAACGTCCAAGAAGCCAAACCCTAAAAAAACAATTACAAGGAATCCTACTCTAGAAAGGAAATAAAGTAACCTAACTAGGAACAAATTTAGTACTTCTAGGAAAGCATTAAATGGTACTTAGGAGACCATAAATAGACTAAGGAAAATATTAATAACCTATATATAAATAAATAAATAAGGTAAATCCCAACTAGGAAAAGAATCTTGACAATCTTGGAAAGTTTGACTAGTCTTCTCTCAAAACTTGGGCAGAGAGCAACTCTTGTTGTGGCTGATTCTTGGACTCTTCTTGACCTTTTTTGCACGAAATTGGACCTTAAATTTCCTCATCTTGGGCTTGAATTTGGGCCACCAAATAATTGTAGCATTTGGACAATTCCTCTCCCTTGGGCTTGAGCTCTTCTTCCCCAATAAGAAACCTTTGGATCCGCGATTGAAGCCCATTGAGCTTATCATTGAACTCCTTGGTTTGAGATCTTGTTATGGGCCTCCTTGGAGTTTCTAAAGCGTCATCCTTGTCCTTCAATGGAGTAGAGCTTCCTTGGATGCTATCATTCCCCTCTTCTTGAAGAGAATTCGTCCTCGAATTCAAATCTGCATCAAAATGGGAAAGATCAGAAACATTAAAAGTAGCACTAACTTGGAACTCACCAGGAAGATCAAGTTTATAAGCATTGTCTCCAATCCTTTCAAGGACTTTGTATGGCCCACTTCCTCTAGGATCTAGTTTGGTCTTTCTTTTGGAAGGAAATCTTTCCTTTCGCATATGCACCCAAACCAAGTCACCAGGTTTAAAAACAACATATTTTCTGCCCTTATTCCTTCGCAATGCAACTTCCTTGTTCTTCTTTTCAATTGCAAGCCTTGTTTGTTCATGAATTTTCTTCATCATATCAGCCTTCTTCTTACCATCAAGATTAGCAAAATCATTAGTAGGCAAAGGCAATAAATCAAGGGGGGTAAGGGGGTTGAATCCATATACAACTTCAAAAGGAGTCTTACCAGTAGAAGAATGGAAGGTCCTATTATAAGCAAATTCTACAATAGGTAAGTAATCTTCCCAAGAAGTCAACTTTCCTTTCAAAATAGCCCTCAACATGTTCCCTAAAGTTCTATTAACCACTTCCGTTTGCCCGTCCGTTTGTGGGTGACAAGATGTAGAAAATAGCAATTTAGTTCCCAACTTTCCCCAAAGAATTCTCCAAAAGTGACTTAAGAACTTGGCATCCCTATCGCTAACAATAGTTCTAGGTATTCCATGCAATTTAACCACTTCCTTTACAAACAAGTCAGCCACATGAGATGCATCATTAGTCTTTTTACATGGGATAAAACGAGCCATTTTAGAAAATCTATCTACTACCACAAATATACTATCCTTACCATACTTAGTCCTTGGCAGCCCCAATATGAAATCCATAGAAATATCAATCCAAGGGGAATTAGAAACAGGTAAAGGAGTATAAAGACCATGCGGCAATGTTCTAGACTTAGCCTGTTTACATTCAAGACAATAAGAACACACTTTTTCAACATCCTTTCTCATGCTAGGCCAATAAAAATGTTCAGAAAGTATTTCCAGTGTTTTGGGTACACCAAAATGTCCCATTAGCCCTCCACAATGTGCTTCCCTAACAAATAGTTCACGCAACGAGCAGTTAGGAACACATAATTTATTTTCCTTGAATAGAAATTCATCTTGAAGATTAAATTTCTCAAAAGGACCTAACTTACATTCAGCAAAAATCTCACCAAAATCAGAATCATTAGCATAGAGGAACTTGATTTGGTCAAAACCCAATAACTTTGAAGTAAGAGTAGAGATCAAAACATACCTTCTTGAGAGTGCATCAGCAACCACATTCTCCTTTCCTTGTTTGTAAGCAATTACATAAGGAAAAGTTTCAATAAACTCTACCCATTTAGCATGCCTACGACTAAGTTTACCTTGGCTCTTCAAGTATTTTAATGACTCATGATCAGTCTTGACCACAAATTCTCGAGGCCACAAGTAGTGCTGCCATGTAGCTAACGCCCTCACCAAGGCATATAGCTCCTTATCATAAGTTGAGTAGTTCAATGTTGCTCCACTTAGCTTTTCACTAAAGTAGGCAATTGGCTTGGACTCTTGCATCAAAACTGCACCTATGCCCTTACCAGAGGCATCACACTCAACTTCAAAAGACTTAGAAAAATCAGGCAATTGCAAAAGAGGCGCAGAACACAATTTATCCTTCAGCAAGTTAAATGCATCATCTTGTTCCTTTCCCCATGTAAAAACCTTATCTTTTTTAATAACTTCAGTTAAAGGAGCAGCAATGGTGCTAAAGTCTCGCACAAACCTCCTATAAAAACTAGCAAGTCCATGAAAACTCCTAACTTCAGTTACACTATTAGGTTTAGGCCATTCTTTTATTGCCTTGATTTTCTCATCATCTACTTCAACTCCCTTAGAACTGACCACAAAACCTAAGAAAACCACACGATCCACACAGAAAGTACACTTTTTGAGATTAGCAAATAAGCGCTGATTTCTAAGAACTTCAAAAACTTGTTTTAAGTGCTCTAGGTGTTCATCCAGATTTTGGGAAAAGATCAAGATGTCATCAAAATACACCACAATAAATTTTCCATGGAAATCTTTAAAAACATGATTCATTAGTCTCATAAAAGTGCTTGGTGCATTAGTCAAGCCAAAGGGCATAACTAACCACTCATAAAGTCCATATTTGGTCTTAAAAGCAGTTTTCCATTCATCTCCAGGATTCATACGAATCTGATGGTAACCACTCTTTAGATCAATTTAGAAAAGATTTTGGAACCATACAGTTGGTCCAACATGTCATCAAGACGAGGGATAGGATGGCGATACTTTACCGTTATCTTGTTGATGGCTCGACAATCTACACACATCCTCCATGTTCCATCCTTTTTGGGGACCAATAGGACTGGAACAGAGCATGGGCTCATACTCTCTCGAACAAATCCCTTTACAAGCAATTCTTCAACTTGCCGTTGTAATTCTTTGGTCTCTTCAGGATTGCTCCTATAGGCAGGCCTATTAGGAAGTTGAGACCCAGGCACAAAGTCTATTTGGTGCTCAATCCCTCTCAAAGGTGGCAATCCCTTTGGAGTGTCATCAGGAAAAACATCTTCAAAATTCTGCAAAAGAGAAGAAACACTATTTGGCAAAGAAGGAGTTAGTTGTTCAAAATTAATCAATACTTCTTTGTAAGTAAGTAGTATTATGGGCAGTCCCTCTCTCCTAGCATTCAAACACTCTTTGGCTTTTATATAAAGGCTCTCATTTTTCTTTTCCTTAGCCTCTTTCCTCTCACCAAAACATTTTATTTTTTTACTCACACCCTCTTTTACCTCTTTACTTAGATCGCTGCCCTCTCTCTCTTTCTCTCGGCCATCTCTCTTTTTTTCTATCTCTTGGCCTTTTTCTTTTCCCTCAAGCTCACTTTTTACCTCTCCCTTTTGTTTTCCCATTGTTTCCCTCAATCGTTTTTGATCTTCAAACACTTGAGAAGGAGATAATGGTGCAAGAGTATACTTCTTACCATTATGCAGAAGACTATACCTATTCTTTCTCCCATCATGAGTAGTATCCCTATCATACTGCCAAGGTCGGCCAAGTAAAACATGACATGCTTGCATTGGAACTACATCACAAAGAATCTCATCTTCATACCTACCAACATTGAATGAAATCATGCATTGTTTGTTTACTTTTACTTCTCCACAATCATTCAACCATTGGAGCCTATATGGGGTAGAGCGCTTCATGCATGCAATTCCTAGTTTATCCACCAAGTATGAACTCACCACATTTGCACAACTTCCCCCATCAATAATCATAGAATAAGTCTTCCCTTTTATCCCACACCTAGTATGAAACAAATTCTCTCTCTGCCCTTCATCAACACTACCCAAATTGATAGTCATAATTCTCCTAACCACCCCAATTATACCATCATTAGGCAGTTCCAAATCATCTTCCTCACTTACACCTTCTCCCTCTTCTTCTTCCCCTCACTTTTTTCACTCTCATATTCTCCATTCTCTCTAAGTAGGATGTTTCTTCTACTTGGACATTCATGCATCATATGCCCCCTTCCATGACATTTGTGACATTGAATAGAACTTGAAGGTTTAGAAGATTTAGGATTAAAGGTTTTACCTCCCTCCTCAACCTTACCTTTACCTCTATCATCTTGAGGTTTGGAAGGAGCTTTCCCCTCTTGAGTTGACCATGGCTTCTTAGAGATAGTGTTTGGTCGACTTCTCCATGAGTTATTTTGCTGCTTTTTCTCAATTTGTTTTTCAACTTTTACAGACAAATCAACTAACTCATCTAAAGTTACATATTGTTGTATCTCTACTACATTAGCTATTTCTGTATTTAAACCATTTAAAAATCTAGCTATTGTAGCCTCTTCTTCCTCCATGCAGTTAGCTTGGATCATAGCCATATCCATGCTTTTGAAGTACTCATCCACCGACATGGAGCCTTGCTTCAAGCGTTGAAGGCGAGATTGTAGATCTCTTTGGAAGTATGATGGAATAAATCGCTTCCTCATTACCCTCTTCAGCTCTGCCCACGTAGCAATAGGTGGTAACTCCTCTTGCAATTTGTCCCTAGCAAGCTTTTTCCACCAAGAAGCAGCATAATCAGAAAACTCAACAATAGCAAGTTTAACTTTCTTACCCTCAGAGTAGTTATGGCAATCAAAGATGGCTTCAACTCGTCTCTCCAAATCAAGGTACAAGTCTGGATCCCTTGTCCCCTTGAAAGATGGCATCTTCATCTTTATACTATTTATATTATCATCTTCTACTCTACCTCTTTGTCCCCTCCTATCTCTTCTTTCTAGATTAAATTCAACATCGAAATCATCATTATCATATTCAGGATTTACAAAAGGGATATGGGGTACATTCCTTCTAACTTGGGGTCTAACATTATTTGGGGGTACAACATTATTCTCCCTCCTAATTGCAGCTATGGTGTCATTCTGTTCGATAATCATATCCCTCATCTCTTGAAATTGAAGGGTCCATCTCTCAAATTGTTGGTGCATAGCTTGAAGGGTGAAGTCGTTCCTTCCTTTGACCTCGGCTTCTAAACGAGCCCTTTCCTCATTACCACCTGAATTAGACATCTAAAAAAAAAAGAATAAATGATCAAGTATCACGCTTTTAATATGGCTTTTACCCTCTTTTAAACTCACCCACACTTGCCTTTTTCCACTCAAAATCACCTTTGAACGAGAATACTTTGTAGATTTATAATTAAACCAAAACGTGTATCAAGTTCGTAGTAATAAAGTATGGAATCTTGGGGTACAAAAGAAAGTAAAGAACTAGTCCTAGAACAAGTAGGATTTAGTTGAAACAAAACGCGAATAAAAAGGAACTTATTTTAGAATTATAAGAACAAGAAAAAAAAAAAAAATTCCTCTTATTCTTAAAGGTCTAGAATCCCCTCTTCTTGCTACCTTCTTGCTTGGAAACAAATTAATGCAAAACTTGGAGAGCAAGTAATAAGTTTACTTGGAGAGCAAGTAATAAGATTTCTTGAATAGCAAGTAATAAGCTTTCTTGGGTATCAAGTAATCAAATTTCTTGGAGGACAAGTAATCAGATTTCTTTGAGAGCAAGTTATAACTTTTTTTTTTTTCTGTTCACGCAACTGTAATAATTTTTTTTTTTTTTTTTTTCACGACGCTACTGTTCACGTTTTTTTTTTTTTTTTTTTTTTTTTTTGTTGCTCTAAGAAGAAATCCCAAGATTTATCAAGAACGGAATCTTGATAGAACCGCTCTGATACCACTTGATAACAGCAAGGTTAAGGGAGATCACAAATAGAGAATTAAATATTAGAATGCGGAAGCACAAAGAAAAGAAACAAAAAAACTAAATAAAGATATGGGAAATTCGAAGGAAAGATCCACGAATTTCCAAAGATTAGATGTTCTAAGGCCTTGAAAAGATCCAAGTAACAACGTATAGATTTATGGAAGAAATCTAACGCCTTTACTTGAGAAAACGAATCAAAACGATAGATTCGGATCTTGACCGCTTTATGAGTAACTAAAGACAATAATTAGTATGTAGAAACTAATCACCTTCTAAAGAATACCAAAAAGAAACCAAAGATATCACAAGAAGAAGTTACTTTATACCTTAAACTATGAAACTAGTAAAGGTTTAAAGATAAATTCTCAAAGAACAAGTCACAAAGGTTCAAAGAACTCTCCCAAATATTATTAATATCAATCTAAATTGTCTTTAATGAATGAAAAGGACTCCTATATATAGGAGAAGGGAAAAACGTCCAAGAAGCCAAACCCTAAAAAAACAATTACAAGGAATCCTACTCTAGAAAGGAAATAAAGTAACCTAACTAGGAACAAATTTAGTACTTCTAGGAAAGCATTAAATGGTACTTAGGAGACCATAAATAGACTAAGGAAAATATTAATAACCTATATATAAATAAATAAATAAGGTAAATCCCAACTAGGAAAAGAATCTTGACAATCTTGGAAAGTTTGACTAGTCTTCTCTCAAAACTTGGGCAGAGAGCAACTCTTGTTGTGGCTGATTCTTGGACTCTTCTTGACCTTTTTTGCACGAAATTGGACCTTAAATTTCCTCATCTTGGGCTTGAATTTGGGCCACCAAATAATTGTAGCATTTGGACAATTCCTCTCCCTTGGGCTTGAGCTCTTCTTCCCCAATAAGAAACCTTTGGATCCGCGATTGAAGCCCATTGAGCTTATCATTGAACTCCTTGGTTTGAGATCTTGTTATGGGCCTCCTTGGAGTTTCTAAAGCGTCATCCTTGTCCTTCAATGGAGTAGAGCTTCCTTGGATGCTATCAAATAGGTCTTAAGAGGAGTTCTTGTGTGAGTCCTATATATATGACAACTTATGAATGTATGTCATATAAGAATGTTAAGAATGACTTCACTTAATATGAACTATGCATGTGAACAACACTTATGACTTCTTGTTGGGTTTGCTTAGTATATGTGGGGGTATGGGACTTTATATGTACATTGCACAAGGGAACTTGTGAAGGGGTTATGAGGGTGGTTTACTTATGATATGAAGTATATGAAATATGACTAAGATGTATGAACTACGAATAAGATGCATGAACTATGACTAATGACTTCTTAAGGGACCTACTTTGAGTGAGGGGTAGAATGGGATGCCACTCATAGATGATGAGTAGCCTTCCGGAGTAGTCATGGTATAGTTCCACTACATGTTGATGATTTATGAGTTGTTGCATGTCCTATTTGGGTATATGTTGTGATCTACATTCTTGACATGAATTAAGTGATTGTGAATGTCTCATGATTATATGTATTAGCTATGCATGAGACTAATGTGTTATAAGTATGAGCTTGGTGGCCTAAAAGTGGTACTTAGTGTAGATAGGACTATGGACCCTATCTATGCATTGCACAAGTAGAGCTTTGGGTTACCTATGTTGTTGTTTTACTATGATGTCATGACCTTGATATTTGACTATGCATGAGTACTATGTCTTATGATAGATTATATGTGTATTATGCCTATGATTGGAGACCATGCTTATGGTAGTGTTGTTATCCTTGTGCTTTGATGAACTATATGTGAGTTGTTTATGACTTGTGTTCTCCAACTCTTTTAAAGAATGATTTTAAAAGTGCATAAAGCATGGTTTCAACTAAATGTCCCTTTTAAGCATGTTTTAATGGTTTTTATGCATGGCTTCCATACTTGGTACTTTTTGTGCTAACCCCTTCTTCTATATTTTCTACAAAATGTAGGGTTTGGAGATGTGGTGTCTTGTACATGGAAGATATGTTTCTAAGGAGCTTGGAAATGAAGAATTGGGGAGTTCTCAAAGTTTCGAGGACAAACCCACCTTGTCAACTTATGTCTTTACTTTATGTTTTTAGATTTATGTAAGGGCCGTGTCCCTAAGTTTGTATTAAAAGAGATTTAAGTCTAATGTTATAGATGTTTTGAGACATAGTGTCATAATTTCTCTTATTTTATAAAGTCTTCGATCGTAAAGAAAAGTTTTAAATTTTCCGCTACTTTCATATGCTTTAATGTTCATGATATGCTAAGGGCTTGTATAAGACCCCTTCGGGGTCAAGTACGCCGTGTTACGACTAGGGGGTGATCTCGGGTCGTGACATGGCTTCATGCTTGTTTTTTTTCCATCGATTGTAGAATCCGAGTTGTGAAGTTTTGATTTCCTAATGAACCCATTGTAGAATGGAAGGGAGGAAACTTGATCCCTAGAGGTCAAATAATCTTGTATCTAAAGGCTTGTAAAATGATTTCTAAGGATTGTATCTATTATATTGTGAGAGTTAAGGACCTTGAGTTTGAGACTATTCCATTAGAGTCGGTACCCATAGTAAGGGAATTTCTGGAAGTCCTTCCTAATGACTTGCCCGAAATCCCTCCCGAACAGGAAATTGACTTCGGCATAGATCTCTTGTCGAATACACAATTGATATCAATTCCTCCTTACCGGATGTCCCCGGCCGAATTGAAGGAATTGGAGGCACAACTTAAAGATTTGCTAGATAAGGGTTTTATTCAACCAAGAATATCACCATGGGGTGCGCCGATTTCGTTAGTGAAGAAGAAAGATGGGTCGCTTAGGATGTGTATTGATTATCGGCAATTGAACAAAGTCACTATAAAGAATATGTACACGCTCCCTAGGATTGATGATTTATTTGACCAACTCCAAGGGGCGAGCTACTTTTCAAAGATTGATTGAAGGTCGGGTTATCACCAACTTACGGTGAGAGGTGTTGATGTTCCTAAAACGGCATTCCAAACAAGATATGGCCATTTTGAGTTCCTAGTAATGTCTTTTGGTCTCACCAATTCCACGGCGGCATTCATGGCCTTATGAATAGGGTGTTTAGACAATACCTTGACTCATTCATGATTGTTTTCATTGATGACATTTTGATATATTCTACGAGTGAGAATGACCACATGGAACATTTGAGGATGGTGTTGCAAGTTCTCAAGAACCAACAGTTGTATGCTAAGTTTAACAAATGTGAATTTTGATTGAGATCGGTTGCGTTTCTCAGACATATAGTGTCAAGTGAAGGAATTGAAGTAGATCCAAAGAAGACGGAGGTTGTTAAGAAATGGCTTAGACCCTTAAGCCCTACCGACGTTAGAAGCTTTTTGGGATTAGCCGGTTACTATAGAAGGTTTGTTGAGGGTTTCTCCTCAATTGCTTCTCCATTAACGACTTTGACCCAAAAGAAGGTTAAATTTGAATGGTCGGAGTCTTGTGAAAAGAGTTTTCAATCGTTGAAGGATAAGCTTACCTCAGCTCCGATATTGAGTTTACCGGAGGGTACCGAAGGGTTTGTAGTATATTGTGATGCTTCAAGAGTAGGGTTGGGGTGTGTCCTTTTGCAGCATGGTAAAGTGATCGCTTATGCTTCTAGACAATTAAAGATTCATGAAAAGAACTATCCAACCCACAATCTCGAACTAGTGGTGGTAGTCTTTGCCTTAAAGATATGGAGACACTATCTCTATTGGTACACATAGATGTGTTTACCGACCACAAAAGTCTTCAATATGTTTTTAGCCAAAAAGAGTTGAATCTCCGACAAAGGAGGTGGTTGGAACTTTTGAATGACTATGATATGAGTGTCCTATACCACATCGAAAAGGCTAATATGGTTGCAAATGCGTTAGGTAGAGTGTCCATGGGTAGTGTTGCTCACATAGAGGATGAGAATAAAAAGTTAGTACAGGAGGTTCATAGGTTAGCCCGATTCGGTGTCCAACTAAATGATTCCTCCAAGGGTGGGTTTATGGTTCATCATTGTTCCAAGTCATCACTTGTGGTTGAGTTTAAGTCCAAGCAACACCTAGATACTACGTTGATGGAATTGAAAGAGTCGGTTCTTGATAAATCCGTTGAGGCTTTCTCCCAAGGGGGAGATGGGGTGCTTAGGTACCAAGGAAGATTGTGTGTGCCGAATGTGGGTGACTTAAGGGAGAGAATTTTGGAAGAGGCTCACGGTTCACGATATTCTATCCATTCGGGAGCCACCAAAATGTATCGTGACCTACGAGAGATCTATTGGTGGAACGGAATGAAAGGGGATATAGCAAGCTTTGTGGCCAAATGCCCAAATTACCAACAAGTCAAATCGAGCATCAAATACCGGGAGGTCTATCTCAAGATATAAGTATTCCCACTTGGAAGTGGGAGGATGTCAATATGGACTTTTTGGTAGGTTTGCCTCGTACTCGAAGGGAACATGATTCTATTTGGGTCATTGTTGATAGGATGACTAAATCAGCCCATTTCCTTCCCGTCAAGGTTTCGTATTCGGCGGAAGAGTATGCTAAGTTGTACCTTAAGGAAGGGGTGAGGTTACATGGAGTTCCCTTGTCTATCATTTCGGATAGAGGTACCCAATTTACTTCGCTCTTTTGGAAAGCATTCCAAAATGGGCTTGGTACTAAAGTGAAACTTAGTACCGCATTTCACCCTCAAACGGATGGTCAAGCGTAAAGGACCATTCAAACCTTGGAGGACATGTTGAGAGCGTGTGTAATTGATTTCAAAGGTAATTAAGATGATCACCTCCCCTTGATTGAATTTGCCTACAACAATAGTTATCATTCAAGTAATGCCATGGCTCCGTTTGAAGCACTTTATGGTAGGAGGTGTAGATCTCCGGTTGGTTGGTTTGAAGTAGGAGAATTTGCTCTTCTTGGTCCCGAGATGGTTTATGAGGCTATTGAAAAGGTTCGACTTTTAAGAGATAAGTTGAAAATGGCTCAAAGTCGGCAAAAGTCTTATGCCAACAATAGAAAGAGGGATCTTGAATTTGAGGTTGGTGATTGGGTCTACTTGAAGATCTCTCCCATGAAAGGGGTAATGAGGTTTGGAAAAAAAGGGAAACTTAGTCCCCGGTATGTGGGCCCTTATGAGATTTTAAAGAAAGTTGGAAATGCTGCTCATGAATTGAACTTGCCTAATGAGTTGGCTCCGATTCACCCAGTATTTCATGTCTCTATGCTGAAAAAGTGTATAGGTAATTCGGTATCCATACTTCCTTTAGAGGGTTTGGGTGTTGATGAGAACCTTTCTTATGAAGAGGTTCCAGTTGAGATCCTAGACCGGCAAGTGAAGAGGTTGAGAAATAAAGAAGTAACTTCCATTAAGGTTCTATGGCGGAATAATCTAGTTGAGAGTGCTACATGGGAGGCCGAGTCCGATATGAAGTCCCGATATCCTCATCTCTTTCTTGCTACTCCTATTTAAACTTGAGTTAAGTAGTTTCTCTTGAGTTTGTAATGAATTAGGAGTTATGTTTGTTGTGTGATCTTTTGCCATGTTTTCTTCCTATATGGTGTAGGTCCATGTGAGGAAGCATGAAGTACATAATTGAGTCTCTCATGAATTATATGTCCCTCTTGTTGAATTTCTTTAGTATGATGATTGCATAATTTGACTTATGAGGTAAAATTGATGAGCATGCTTAATTGTGTGTAATGAAAAAATATGTTAAATCTCATGTTGTATTGCATTTGGTTATGATGTTGACATATGTGACCTTATGAGATGAGTTGATGAACATATTTGGTTGTGTGGTGATGAATTAGCGTGATGGCTTAATATTGCAATGTTGAGCTGGTTTGTGTTGGAGAAGGCAGTTCCTCCTATGTTTATATGAAACGGTAATTTCGGTGCATAATGAAATTTGGGTTATAATTTCTTTGCTTGTGTTGTATTGAGCTTATGATGTGGAGAAGATGTTTCCTCCTATGAAATGTGTATGTGTTTGATATTTGTTGTTGTTTGACAGCTAGTCTTGAGTCTTTTGTTCCCCTAGGAGTGATTAAAGTGTCATTCGAGGACGATGTTCCTAAGGGGGGGATATTGTAACACTCCGGAAATCTAACGACCTAAGCTAGAGCCTAAATGATGATTAATGACTTAATAAGAGTAGAAATGATGTTTTAAGACCTAATTTAATGTAACTAAATTGGTAAGAAAGGTGTCCAAAACAGGATGGACTCACGAGGGGCAAACCACGAGGCGTAGGTTGATTCACGCCTCATGGAAAGGAGTCGTGAGTCCACACTTAGAATCTTCCAAGTGGCCTCCAAAACGACCCCCCTCAGTCCCAAACCACGAGCATGCAGTACGGTCCGTAGACCGACTCACCCTCCATGGAAGAGTCTCGTGAGTTGAGACTTAGTCGCCTCACCAAGACCCTCGTCTGCACCCTTTAAGTACCAAACCACGAGTTGTTAGTTAGGCTCGTGGTTCAATCCACACCCCGTGCACGGGGACTCGTGGATGGCACTCGAGTTCACTGCCTCCACACGATCTAAGTAGGGGTAGTTTAGTAATTTACTAATTAATTGCTTAAGGATTAAAAATGGTTATAAATAGTTATATTAGGTACATTAGGGTATTATTAAGTAATTAACAAGTCTTCCACCTTATAACTCCAAATCATAAAATCAAAACCCATTTCTCTCTAAACTCTCTCTAAAGACTCTAGAAGAAGAAGATTACATTGGAGCTAGGGTTTCAAGGTTTCTTCCCAAATTGCTTGGAGTTTCTCCATTGATTCTCAAGGAATCAACTAAGGTATGGTTTCTTTTCACTCTTTGGGATATTTTCCCCAAGAGGCCCTTTCAAAAATATGATTTCAAGGTTCCCCAAAATTCTTGGTTTTCTCTCAATTTCGTGGGTCACTTTTCAAATGTGTTTTCATTGAATTAGAATGATTAATTATGGTTGTATATGATGATTTGTGGATGAATTGATGTCATGTTGATGGTTTTTGAACAAATCCCCATAAGACCCATGAATTCCCCTTCTTTCTCAATTTAAACCTTAGTATGACTTTAATGGTGAATGAAGGATGAAAATCTAATATGTAATTGTGGAATTCATTATGGTATTATGATGTTTCTATATATCATGAATGATTATCATTGAATTAGGGTTGAATCTTGATGTGATCCTTGAAGGCTATTAATGAAGATTGTCAAATTGATGAATGCTCATTTATTGAATTGTTGATCCACTTATGGTGGAGGTGCTACTTGATTATGAATTGTAGTGATTGAGTTATGCTTCCTCTTCCCTACAACCCCAAGTGTTGACAAGTATGCTATGATACGAACATGAATGTTAAGTTATGATCATGGTAGTGTTTGTATGATGAATAGAAGGTAAATCTCATGAACATTATATGACCATGATATGAATGAACATTATTATATGTTGATGGTTCTACGATGAAAGGTTATTCTCATCTTAGAACATGTGAGCTATATGATGAATGACGGGTTGAATCCTTAATGCACACCTTATTAAATTAATGTATAAGTAAAGGCCTAATACTATTTTAAAAAGGAATTGTGCTTAGCACCGAGTGAACATGAATATGAGATGGAAGCCTTTACGTTTAGCAAGTCCGGCTTCCCATATGGGTTCCTTTTACGTTTAGCAAGTCCGGGTTCCTAATATATATATGTTGTCTCATGAGATGTAAACCTTTTACGTTTAGCAAGTCCGGGTTTTTAGTAGCAATCTCCTTGATCCTTAACTATGTTTTTCCACATAGGTATTAGCTAGTAGATCCACCTAGATGCTATTATGTTAGTTCTACCTTGGCAAGTGGAACACTCTCTTTTCGGTGTAGGAGTAGAACACCGTATTCCATGAAGCTCACACGGTCTATGTTGGTTATTGCTAATATCCCTATGTTCCAAGAAGATGATCTAATGTACGAATATGACTTATGTAAATGACTTATGAACTCTAACTAGGACTACTTGGGGGATACTACTTAGTATAGGTGAGGGTATGGGACTTTACCTATGCATTGCACAAGTGGGTTCTTTGAGGAGTTCTTGTGTGAGTCCTTTATATATGGTAAGGTATGAATTATGTTAAGGTTGGTTTTACCTATTATGATGTTGATTATGTATGTGACTACACTTGTGTCTTCTTGATGGCTTTACTTAGTATATATGGGGGTATGTGACTTCATATGTACATTGCACAAGTGAACTTGAAAGGGGGTCATGGGTGGAGTTAGAGGCAGAGGGACTTGTACTTGGCTAACCATCAGAGGGATGGTAAGTAGATTGTGTGTTATGATGGTATGATGTAAATGGAACTCAAATATGTAAGGTATGGGTTATGGATTCTTGTTATGATCATGAATGTATCTTTACCTTGTAATGTGGATTGGCTAAATGTTCCTTGAATATGCATTATGGATTTTAACTTGAAATAGCATGTTTTCAACTAAACGTACCTTTTATGCATGATTTAAATGGTTTTAATTGCATGGCTTCCATACTTGGTACAATTGATTGTGCTAACCTATATTTCTTCCTTTTTCTTCTAAGTGTAGGTTTCGGGAATTGATTGCGATACTAAGATATTCAAGCTTGGACTTAGACTTTCTCCAAGAATTTTTGGTATGTCCTCAAGTTCCAAGGACACACACTATGACACTTATATTCCTTATATTGTAATAGACTATTAGATTTCCTGTGTACTTGTCATTTTTAGACAATTCTATTGTACATGGCTATGGTCCCAATTTGATACCCTTATGTGAACTTAGATGGTTTCGTTGAGATGATGATGTCTAGACATTCTACTTTCTATTTTTTTTTCTAGTATGAGCACTTTGACATTGATGTTGAAAAGTTCTTAAATTCCGCATAATTCAATGTCTATATGCAATGACGAATATGCTAAGAGCTCTGTAACGCCCCTAAAAATAAAGTAGGATAATGTAGAGCCTCACATGGGTTTTATGCATTAATAACTTGTTAAAATAATGAAGAATAGCCTTTGTAGTCAGTTTTAAAGAGTTTGGAAGTCAAACGTCAAGGGACGACCAAGACGTTCGGAAACTAGTCTTTTACGTGTTGGTGTGTATCAGTATGTTGTTCATGTTTTTATATGTTGTTTGGAGTCTAAAATCAGTGGAGGTGACCCTAGTGTCTTAATAAATGTTTTTAGGGTCAAAACGTTGGGGTACGACTCCCCGAGACCACCCTAAGGGTCCTCGAGGAGGACCCCAACCCTTTGTCAAACAAGCTGCCAAGGCAGGTTGAGAATGTGCTTGGAGGGAGCATGTTCGCGTCGCGGACTAGCTCCACCAAGGGACAAATGTTTGGTCCGCGTCGCGGACTTATCGCGGACTCTTCTGTCTCGAAATTTAATTTCCAGAAACTTGCGGGAACACCTCCACATCGCAGACTTGTTTCCCGACGATATCTGCGAAAATAAAACTAAAGTTTGACTTGTTTAAAAGGTTCAACTAAGTGAGGGGT
The DNA here is from genome assembly GCF_900185275.1 of Solanum verrucosum. Classification (NCBI taxonomy): domain Eukaryota; kingdom Viridiplantae; phylum Streptophyta; class Magnoliopsida; order Solanales; family Solanaceae; genus Solanum; species Solanum verrucosum. Next base: position 332,016 of record NW_026020214.1, read on the forward strand.
AGTTTGGGTACTTTGGGGAATTATTATAAATGGTTATTCTACCTATTTTAGGGTATTTTAAGTGGATAAAACCCCAAAACCTATAGTTGGACCTCATTATTCCAATTGAACCTTCCCTCTCAAATAAACTCTCTCTAGAACTCCACGGAAGACATCTGAAGCTTCAAGCTAGGGGATGGGTTCCTACTGATTTCTCTTCAAATTCCTAGGAAATTAATCATAAAGGTATGGGGATTTTATCTTTGATTCTCCTTTCAATCAAAGAGCCAAATCAAAGTGATTTCAATGTTTTACAAAATCACTAAAAACCCCCAATTTCAATTCTAAGAGTGGTTTCTTGCATTAAAGTATTTCAAATGATGTTTTATGTTAATATTGATGGTTTTAAGGTCAAAAACTCCATGAACCCGTGCATATCTTGAAACCCTAATTTTGGGTTTAAAGTGGGTCTATTGATTATGAGTAATAATGTGATATTAATGTGTAGATTGTTATGGGCTATTGATTTATGTATTGTTCTATATTGAATTATGAGGAATTGATGGTCAATTGTGTTATATTGGATGCTGGCCTTGAATGGGTAATTGTGACCTAAGGTTTATGATGATGATGAAGTTGTGAATATTGTAGATGTTAGAATTGTGAGGTTTGATCCCTTTGAAAGTGGGGAGGTGTTTACTTTATAAGCATGTTGTGACCATGGCCTGGTAGGCAAAGTTGGATGATTGTTGTTTTGAGTAAATGTGATTATGTGAAGGTAATAGGATATGATGTGAATTTGGGTATGGTCTAAGAGTATGAAGTGTGACCTTGTGTAGAGACTTTATGTGTTATACTTGGTTGTTGTCTTCTTTGAATGACTTATAATGAAGGTGAGGTTAGGATAGACTATGTTTACCTACTCTCACACCTAGTGAAGAATGAATGAAAAGAATGAAAGAATGTGTGAATGAATGAAAAGAATGTGTGAATGAATGAAAAGAATGGGAGTTAATGCTAATGAATGAAAGTTGGGTCTATTGTAAGGATAGTCTCATAAAGTACTCCTTAAATGAATGGGGTTCCTCGATGAAAGGTTTTCTCATCTTTGAATCCAAGAGCTTCCTTAATGAATGAATGAGGGTTAGGATCGGTATTTCTTCGTGGGTTGAGATGAGACTACTTAGTAGAAATCCTTATCCCTAAATGAATGAATGTTGGGTTAGGATGAGTAGTCCTTCGTGAGTTGAGATAAGAGTGCTTAGTAGCAATCCTTATCCCTAAATGAATGAATGTCCTAACTCTGTGGGGGAGTAATGTCTAGCACCAAGAGGCTATGAAGATGGGTGGATACTCTTCGTTAGTTGAGATGTGAGTATTTAGTAGCAACCCTTAAGATGGGTGTTCCTTCATGAGTTGAGATGAGAGTACTTAGAAGAAATCCTTCTATCCCTTAACTATGTGCCCACATAGGACTAGCTAGTGGTCTCTAGCACATAAAGGCTAAAAGAATTACCCTACCTTAGGCAAGTAGGGATCCCTCATCCGGTAAGGGTACTACTGGGATTACATGTCAAGCTCCATGGTAAATGTCGGTTAAGGCTCTTCCCCCACATTAATGAATGAATTAACTAAGGTTTCTTAAGGATGTACTACTTAGGATAGGTGGTGGAATGGGACATCATCTAGACATTGCACAAGTAGACATTTAAGGGAGATCTTGACGTGTCTTAGTAATGATAATGAATGAATGAGTCTCTTTGGGCTAATTAATGAAAGTGTTGGTCTTTGAGCATGCTAATGTGAAAATGAGTCATAATGAATTGAATGTATGTGATGATCTTATGTCATTAGTGAATGAAGTTGTCCAAATGCATTAAGTTGAATCAACGATTTATGTTGAGATGTGAATGGAGTTTGTCTTGTGTAGCCTTAAGGATCACTTGGGTGTGGTATGGAGAGGTAGTATGGGCTGCCTCACCATGTCTTACGTAGGTGAGTCTTGGGATGACATTTGATGAGTGTTCTAGTTTTATGAAGTGACTTGTTGGCTTATGTGCTTATATGTCTCATGTGATTAATTGGTGAAGGTTGAGGTATGCATGGTAAGTGCACTTTGTGTGACCTTAAGGTGGTGCCTTAGTGTGGGTGATGGTATGGGACGTTGCCCATACATTGCACAAAGGTATTGCTTAAGGGTTAGTTAAGGTGGAGGTCCAAGGAAAAAAGGTAAAGGTAAATGGTTTACGTATGTTTATGAGGTATTGTGAAGCGTATGACTTTGTATTGTTGGTTGTGACTTGTAAGGTGCCTATTATGTTGATGTTCATGAGATTTTATCACAATGGCATGAAAGCATAACTTCCGAACAAATGTCCTTTTTAGCATGTTTTGTATATCCTCATACTTAGTACGTGTGTTGTACTAACCCCTTTCTTCTATTTTACTACAAGTGTAGGTTGTGGTAACTAGGAGGAGATTGTGCTTTGGAGTTGCTTGGATTGCTTCACTCTTCCAAGTCTTTGGTATGTCCTCAAGATTTGAGGACTATGTCTAGAAGTTTCTTAGTCATTGTAATAGACACTTAAGTTTCATTCCATATGTAAAAGGGTCGTGTCCCTTAGTACGTTTTAAGTTCTTGTCTAAGATTGGCTAAATGGACTTAGTAGTTCCGCTTGCGTATTCATGTTTTCAAATGTTGATGACTCTTGAAGTCTTATGGTGTTATTGAATAAAAGTTTTAAATTTTTAGTGATTTTTATGATCTATGTGATGAATGAATGCTAAGGCTTGTATAAGACCTCCGAGAGGTCGAATATGCATGTAACGGCTAGGGGGTGCTCTCGGGTCGTTACTGGCTCGTATAAGACCCCTTTGGGGTCAAGTATGCCGTGTTACGCCTAGGGGGTGCTCTAGGGGTGTGACACTAGGATCTTAGTAGAGGCAAGGATTTGAAGTTTTGGTGAGTCCTCATTTCGAGGAGATAGTCACCGTGTTCTCATGTCTTTATTTTTATGTTTAGAACTACTGTATGGGCTGCGTCCCAGAGATTTTCATGTACTAGATGGTTTGAGACAAAGGTTTAATAGACTTCCTCTTGTTTTATAAAAGACTTTGATATTATGAAAAATGTTTTAAATTTCCACACCATTTCTATTGATTTATGTTATGATATGCTAAGTGGCTTATATGAGGCCTCTCGAGGTCTTGTACGCCTTGTTAAATCTAGGGGGTACCCCTGGGTCGTGACAAAATGAAAGCAATATATATAAAAAAATGCAACAGAAATTAGAAATAACATCTATATATATATATATATATATATATATATATACTAGTTTTTTGACACATGCATTGCACGTGATTACCAATTCAGAATATATATGTTATAGTATATAGTATTGCTTATTTAAGAGAAAATTTTAATGAGCTTTGCACAAAATAATATTGTAGATTCTTTTGTAAATGTTCAATGCTGATCGTCATATATATATATATATATCTCTTATTCACGCGAACCTATGAAGATGGTCAATGAAAAAATTTATTACTTAAATGCAATAATGTATATATTTATTTCAATTTGATAATGTTCAATCATGTAATTAGTCGTATCTCAGTAATATTACCTTATAAACGATATTTGTTTTGTTTTTTTCTTGTCATCTAACCAGATGTGCTTTGCATACGTATTCCACATTAAACTGTTTAGATGTCAAATGAACATGTGAAGAGAACAATTACATTTTATTTTTTACAAATATTTTTTGTATATTGATTTTTATTTTATAAGTTATAAGATAATATATGACGTTCTTGTTGTTGGCTCTCATGTTTGACTTCTCAATTGATTGTGTACATAAATCAAAGATAGTTATCTGACTGTCCATAGTAAACTGAGAAATGTTTCCTTTTTTTTACCGGAAAACTAAAAATTAAAATTAAAGAATATATTATATATACTAAATCATTTATATATTTACATGTTTATCTTACACCTAACAAAGATATAACTCATATACTTGTAAATGAATTTCAATTTATTCAACCAAGCATGGTTCGTCAAAGGAAAAATAACAATACCGTGTTATCACATATATAATGGCGGTATAATAATTAAAATATTATTGGTCAAGAGTTAATATAGGGAAAGATGAAAGACACAAATAATTAATGTAATAAGTATGAAAAGTTCATATAACTAAAGAATGTAAAAGAATGTGAATAACGTTTGCAATAATTAGAAGTAATAACTAAGAGAATTTATAATGTTATGACTTAGGAATTAATGTGCAATAGCTAAATTTCTAATAAATTTCATTCTTACATAAATAAATAAGACTTTTGATTAATGTTACTATTCTTTTTTTTTTTTTATAGAGATTTGCATTGAGGAAAATATTTCTCTCATTAAAATTAGCTACTAAATAAATAAATAATAAAAATTAAACTAATACAATCTTCAACTGGCATTATTACAAGTCATATGAACTTTTATTTTCTAAAATACTGAAATATTAAAAAATGGTAAATAAATAAAACAAAAGGGCAATGTTTATTTGGTAATAACTATTTTGAAGCAAACTTCCTGACATTCTAAATCACATAAGTATCATTGACAAATAAAGTCATTCTTTTGTCTTGATTATCAAAAAAACAAATCATGACAATTCTCTAACTCTTGAGAAGTGTAATAATTTGAAAAAAGATATTCAGAAGCATATATCTACATGACAAGAGAAATTTTTAACAAAAAAAGTGAATTTAGACTCGAGGTTATGGAATATACCCTCTTAGGATAGAATGATTTACTTCATCAGAATGGTCATACCTCATATTCCGCTAAACTTTGAATTCACTGAACGACAATAAAGCACACAATTTTTTTAAAATGCAAGAAGAAGAAGAGTAGAAGATTAAAAAATTGTGGTTGAAAAATGAGAGGATGCCCCTCTATTTATAGTAAAAAAAGGTAGTATGAACAATTGTTTTTTTGTGTCTTATCTAAAAAGTCATGGCCTTTTTGAGAAGTCACAACTCTTTGGAAGAGTCCCAACTTATTGAAAAAGTTACAACTCTTTGGAAAAGTAACAACTCATTGAAAAAAGTCACAACTTATCGGAGAAGTCACAACTCATCGGAAAAGTCACAACCAAAGTTAGGGATATTATAGTAGTTGAACATTCAAGTTAGGAGTTCATGCTTTTAAGGTAACTAGTTTTTTGACACGTGCGTTGCACGTGATTACCAATTCAGAATATAAATGTTATAGTATATAGTATTGCTTATTTAAGTGAAACTTTTAATAATGAGCTTTGCACAAAATAATATTGCAAATTCTTTTGTAAATGTTCAATGTTGATCGTCATATATATCTCTTATTCACGCAACCTACGAAGATGGTCAATGAAAATTTTTATTAGTTAAATGCAATAATGTATATATTAATTTCAATTTGATGAGGTTCAGTCATGTAATTAGTCGTATCTCAGTAATATTATCTTATACACGATATTTGTTGTGTATTTTTCTTGTCATCTAATCAGATGTGCTTTGCATATGTATTCCACATTAAACTGTTTAGATGTTATATGAACATATGAAGAGAGCAATTACATTTTATATTTTAGATCTATTTTTTGTATACTGATTTTTATTTTATAACTTATAAGATAATCGTTGACGTTCTTGTTGTTGGCTCTCATGTTTGACTTCTCGATTGATTGTGTACATAAATCAAAGATAGTTATCTGACTGTCCATAGTAAACTGAGAAATGTTTTTTTTTTTAACCGGAAAACAAAAAATTAAAATTAAAGAATATATTATATATGTTAAATGTTATATAATCACCTGTTTATCCTACACCCAACAAAGATATAGCTCATATACTAGTAAATGAATTTCAATTTATTCAACCAAGCATGATTCGTCCAAGGAAAAATAACAACACCATGTTATCACATATATAATGGCGGTATAATAATTAAAAAATTATTGGTCAAAAGTTAATATAAGGAAAGATGAAAGACAAAAATAATTAATGTAATAACTATGAAAATTCATAATATTATAACTAAAGAATGTAAAAGAGTGTGAATAACGTTTGCAATAATTAGTAAGTAATAACTAAGAGACTTTATAATGTTATAACTAAGAAATTAATGTGAAATAGTTGAATTTCTAATAAATTTTATTCTTACATAAATAAATAGGACTTTTGATTAATGTTGCTATTCTTTTTTTAAAAATAGAGATTTGCATTGATGAAAATATTTCTCTCATTAAAATTAGCTATTAAATAAATAAATAATAAAAATTAAACTAATACAAACTTCAACTGGCGTTATTACAAGTCATATGAGCTTTTCTTCGTCTAAAATATTGAAATATTAAGAAATGGTAAATAAGTAAAACAAAAGGGCAATGCTTATTTAATAATAACTATTTTGAAGCAAACTTCCTGACAGTTTAAATCACATAAGTAGTAGCATTGATAAATAAAGTCATTTTTTTGTCTTGAGTATCAAAAAAACAAATTGTGATAATTCTCTAACTCTTGAGAAGTTTAATAATTTGGAAAAAGATATTCAGAAGTATATATCTACATCACAAGAGAAATTATTAACAAAAACAAATGAATTTAATCTATATCATGATAACTTCATATAGTGAAACATTACATACTAATATATATATTAAGCAAAAAAATAATTATTACATCATCAAAATTATTTTCCTCATGTAGTTGAGGTTATGGAATATACTCTTTAGGATAGAACGATTTACTTCATCAGAATGGTCGTACCTCATATTTCGCTAAACTTTAAACTCACTCAAAGGCAATAAAGCACACAATTTTTTTTTAAAATACAAGAAGAAGAAGAGTAGAAGATTAAAAATATTATGGTTGAAAAATGAGAGGAAGCCCCTTTATTTATACTAAAAAAAGGGTAGTATGAACAAGTGTTTTATTGTGTCTTATCTAAAAAGGCATGGCCTTTCCGAGAAGTCACAACTCTTTGGAAGAGTCACAACTCTTTGGAAGAGTCACAACTCTTTGGAAAAGTCACAACTCATAGAAAAATCAGAACTCTTTGAAAAAAGTCACAACTCATCGGAAAAGTCACAACCTAAGTTAGGGATATTATAGTAATTTAACATTCAAGTTATGAGTTCATGCTTATAAGGTAATATATATATATGTTATTTCTAATTTCCGTTGTGTTTTGTTTTATATATTTCTCTCATATTGATCCAATCCCACGATTTGGTAACTCAAAGTACAAATCTACAAAACTAATACAGGGAGAATGGGAGCAGGAGGCATTCTCAGAGACAACATGGTGATCTCATTTTTGCTCATGCTACTCCTATGGGAGAAGGAATCATAACCAAGCTTATAAAGAGGCTTCTATTTTTGGTCTGTCTTGGTGCCTGCACTTAGTTTATTATGAATATAATCCTGGAAGTGGATTCTAAGCTACTAGTTAAATGGATCAATCAAAAAGTAAAATCCCATTGGAGCATTGGTCAGTCCCTTGAAAAAATCCACAACATCATAAAACTTCCCTAGTTTTTCAAGTGTAATCACACTCTTAGGGAGGCTAACATCAATGCGGATGAACTATCAAAACACATCCATATGCACACTACTCCTCAAGTTTATTTCAACAGTTAAAAACTCCCTCATAATGCCTAAGACTATTATCAGATGGAAAAGATGGAAGTAACATGTTTTAAAAGAAAAAATCTCAAGAGAATCAAGAAACCACTTTAATGTTTTTGAAGTTCACTTAAAGATGTCTTCAAGTTATGTCAGGTATTCACCTGACCCTTTTGGTGTTCCCTTGTTCTTAAACATTGGCAATGACTTTGTTTTAAGTTGCAACATATATCAAGATCCTTAGGTGTTTTATTTTTCCTCTTTATTTTGTAACGGGAGCATCTCCCTTGATTATGCTTTCCTAGTTTCTTTGTAATGAAAGAAGTCTCTCATAGGTGCATATAAATTAGGTTTACTTTATAGTATTGGGAATGAGTCGGCCGACCTTAGTAAGTTGTCTAACTTATGAACCACCATATGACCGGAGGTAAGGTTTATGTCCCCCTCCTTGTACTTTTCTTTATTTTTATTTATGTTAAGGCCTAGGGGTGTTGCTCTGCCCCTGGCCCCCCACGGGTCATTAAATTTTCTTAAAAAGTACAAAGCTACTACAAGAGTACAAGTCCCACAAGTAAACAAAAAAGTAAAAACTTGTCTCGAATACAAAAGACTAATCAAAACTATATACAGATAGGGATAAAGCAAACTAGGATGCCACCAGCTCAGCCTCTATCTCCGAAGATCTCCTCTAAGGCTCAAATCACTGGCTTCAGTTGGTGCTCAGATCTGCATCAAGAAAATAGATACAAAGTATAGCATGAGTATCAAAACAACTAGTAGGCATCATTGGCCAACTAATCTTGGAAAGAAAATATAATATGAAAAGCCAGGAAGTAAATAGTGAATAGAGGTCTAGTAAGGAAAGCAATAACAAAAAGTTTAACTATATAGATAATGAGTCTAGAAAGGACGAAGTGTTAAAGTAAAGTAGCTATCTATAACCTTAAAGTGTACCTCCGTCATTCCATAAGGTAAACTTGACTGCAATTTAAAAGTAAATAACTTAAATGGACCCTATGAGCCCGATGAGTGCACATAAGTGTTAAAGATAATACCAACTAAGACTAAAAATAATTTTGTTGGAGTTAAAAGTAATACTACGACTAAAAATATTCCCATATAGAAACGATCGACCTCAGACATGAACCGCGGTGAAGGAACACCAAAGAACCTAGTAGAACCACAATGTTAGGATTCCAACCCGACTAATAGAAGTTTGCTCGGACTTAAAGAATGGCTAAAAGATGTGTAAGGGGCTCAAACCGTGGCTAAAAGTGATGTGCCAGTGTCTCGACATGTGGCTAAAAGAGATGTGCCAGGGTCTCAACACGTGGCTAAAAGAGATGTGCCAGGGCCTCAAACCATGTCTAAAAGAGATGTGCCAGTGCTTTGAAATGTGGCTAAAAAAGATGTGCTAGGGCCTCGAATTAAGGCTAAAAGACTCTGAATATCTCCAAATCACATGAACTTTTTCTTGCAAGAATGCACCATAGAGACAAACCACCTTTAGAATCAGATGGGCCCACTTCATCTCAAAACCCAAGACTCGATCAAATAAAAAGAACAACGCCCCAAATCACAAATGAAACTCACCAAGTCCAAAACATAAGAGAAGTTATGGATGAATGGTCACAAGAGTTGAGTTTTCATCTAGCTAAGGATCCATACTATTAGACCCAAATAATTTATTTAAGTTTATAGGGAGCTAAGCCATCTGAAGCTATTTATGAGTATTTCTAAGGTGAAATGGCTCAAATATGCAAGTCTAACGCAATCACTAGACTATGACTACGATAAAGCCAAGAACAAGCTACCAATATCAATACAACCATACAAATAATTACAACATGGCATGACACAACAACACATATGAGGTACACATGCTAAATTTCTACAAAATTACTCGAAAAGAAGCTAAGGCATTGTAACACCTCAGAACTTGGTAAGTGAGTTGGAAAGGGAGATTTCAGAAATGGTTGCTGGTTTACTCTTGTATGAGCCTTCCTATGGACCATACAAGGTCCTATGGTCTATAAGAGAGTCGTCGTGAGATGATTCCTGGAAAAGTTGAAATGTTAGGCCTCTGAAGTTCCCCACATACCAATAAGATGATCCAAATGAAGTTATTCATAGGAAGGACCCCAGACTTGGTTAAATATTTGAGGTTCAAGGGTTCTACCATTGGGGCCTATGTCCTGTAAAGGGGTATACAAACCATACTAAGTGGTTTGTAGAATTTGTTTAGAAGTTAGGTCTTTAGTATCTCGACTTACAAGTGACTAGTTTGTATAGGCGATAGGTGGGTTTGTAGGGCCACTCCGACAGTTATTAAGTTCAGAGTTATTAAGGTCTTTTAGATCCTTTTGACTCCATAAATATGCCATTTATAGACTATATCTAAGTCCTATAACTGATATTACCCTTCAAAATCTCCCATTCTCTCTCATTCGCTCAAACCTCTAAAATCCCTGAAGACCTTCTTCTCTAAACCTCATTCCAAGGATTCAAGGTGAAAGCTAGGGTTCCTCAAGCTTCAACCCCCTTCTCTAATTCAAAAGCTTATGTTAATCAAGGTATGCGGGAAATTCTTCACTGGATCCCTTTTCATCAATTGAGTCCCAAGTAATTCTCAAATTATACTTTAGGATCTTACTCAAAATCTAGGGTTTTGTATGATTCTTCACGGGTTCAATTAATTATGATTCAATTCACTATATTTGATCTTATTATGCATGATTTGATTCAAATTACAGGTTTTCAAGGTTTTTTTATGTGAACCCATGTTATATGCTTATTTTATCATCGTGAATTGAATCTTTGAAATTATGCATGCATGAAGAATTGTAATGACTATGATTCTAGGGTGCTTTTAAATAAAGTATCTCCTTTTTTATGAAATTAGATTGCTTTTGATTGAAGTATTCCTACTATGAAAGATTTCCATGATTTAGCCACTTCCGATTGAAGTATGGTTTTATTAAGAAAAGATAATCAAGATTTAGATGCTTTTGATTAAGTATTTTCTATACTCGATTATGTAATGAAATCATGGTATTTTAAAAGAGCTATTCATATAATCTATGAGTCTTTGTGATTGAATTAGTATTACTAGATTCTTATCTTTCAAAGACTAAGATATGAATATCATATTATTCTTTATGATTTCCATTGGGAGTTTACTTAGCACCGAGTGGATTTGTGTGATTTCCAAAGTCCTTGAACTATGTGCCCACGTAGGATATCTCGAATGGGACAATTAGCTAGTGGATCCACCTAAGAATAAGACCATGGTACATACCTTGGTAAGTAGGAAAATCTCTTCTCAGTGTGGGAGAAATACACTAGATTCCATTTATAGCTCATATGATCTATGTTGATTAACAGTAAACATCCCATATATGATATTATTTTTTACTTAATTGATGTTTTTGACATATGTCCTGAATTTTTATTGCAATGACCTCTTTTAATTTATGAATAAAGCTTATCCAATTGATATGTATTATTGATCATGCATTATCATGTTTATGCTCATGCATCGTTCTCCATATTCAGTATATTTGAAGTATGGACACATATATGTCTTGTGACTATATTTTTACATAATATAGGATACGACGTTCCTCCATCCGTCCATGGCTAGTTGATTGATTCAAATTTTCTTAGTTCAGGGTGAGCCCCCATGGTTCAAGGGCATGATTACACATAGGAGTTCCCTATCTATTTCACTCATTTATGTTTTCTGAAGTATTTCATAAGCTAGGGCTTGTATTCACATCTATGATATAGAGGTTTGTTGTCAGACTTAGTCTAATTCCGCATTTATAGTCTTTATAATTTGATTTTAGTATCATGTTCATTTGAAGTATTGAGACTTATATTCTGCTTTATCCCTCTATTTCTTTATGTTATTTATCTTAGTGTCATACTTTGGTCAAGTAGCTTGTTTAGGGTATCTCAAGATCTTATTCACCATGTCACATCTAGGGGGTAGTTGATGAGTGGTAGATTTACACTCATTTAAGGCCTATTCAACAATTAGCGGCCTCAAAGCCTAATCATGTCCTATTCTAATGATATTTTGATGATTTACAACTATGAAGGCTAAGGGACAAGGAAAGGATGAATGTTTGAAAGAAGGACCAAAAACATGAAAAGAAGTGTAAAGTCCATACTATTGATTGCCTAACAAGAAGGGTGGATCACCCAATGGGTACGACCTAACCCAAATTGACAGTGCAAAACAACTGAAGTAATTGAGGTAGATAGACAAACTCAAAGGGGAGCGACGATTTGCCTAATGCCAAATGGTGAAGAAGATGACCAACGCCGATTGTGACATTACTTGTAGAAAAATTGAAGGCTTAAAAGGCAAAAAAAGGTGGTACTCGGTGATCCACTAAATGTGAAAGGCATACTTGAATGAGCTTGCTGACAGAGGTTCAAACACATGAAGCCTAAGGTAACAGAAAGGCGAGCTAAGGTGCGATTGCCAATTCAGTGAATGTCCTTGGCGAGCCCGACTAACCTCACTAAAATGGTCACGCATTGAATTTTGAACCAAAATTTGGGAAATTATAGATATCCCTAAGTAGAGAGAAAGAATGGTCTTGAAAATAGTGAGAGAGTTCTGAATCGTTTAGAGAGAGAAACACTTTTACTTTGTGAAGAACACTTCTTGTTTTGGAGGTTTTCAATTTTTCTATTGAAATTGATAATTTGAAGTTAAATTTAAAGTTGGTCTTGCTTAATTTCAGTTATTGTGTTGTTTAGTTATTCACATAAATTAGACCAAAATGAGATTCTATGAACTGATGCTATGAGATCGAAAGAAGATTAGTATAATTGAAGATGACCCAGCCTATCCATGAATATTTATCACTATAGAGCAACACAATTAGCGCTATGTGATATGGATTTCCAATCCCTGTACCCCTAGATTACTTGTTACTTATTTGGATTTCTGAACTCGTAGGTTAATTGTATCTATTGATTACATAACCCTTTTCATAAATTTGGTGGGGTCATCCACCCAAATGTTCTTATTGCTACAAAGGAATTAATTTTACATTTCAAATTTATTGATAGAATTCTCTGCGCTATATCACTCCCTGTGGGATTCAACCCTGACTCTTCGTTGGGTATTTTTATTGACTATGACCACTTACTCTTTAAATTTATTTTAGAGAGTAGTTTGAGCGTTATAAAAAATGGTGCCGCTGCCAGGGAGATGATGGCTAAGAATTCAATTTGAGAAATTAGTTTATAAATTTGTTTAGTTGTAGTAGACTTTTCCTTGGTGTTGCTATTTGTTGATTTGAAGATCTAAAATATGAGTGACCAAGGTAGTGACAATGATAGTCAATAAGGTGAAAAACGACAATATGGGTGATTGAAATGACATGCCCATGAACGTTATTCAGACTACTGGAGCCACCCACTTACCTTCAACAGTGAGGAGGGCAGTTTTTCATGTAACTGGAACAATGCTACAACTGCTCCAATTAAGAGGAATGTTTTGGGGCTTAGCTCATGAAAACCCCCACGAACACCTTCAAAGTTTTTTGGATATGTGTGGGGTGTTTGTGTTAAAAAACATCTCACAATAGTACATAAGGTTGAGGCTATTCTCGTTCTCTTTGATGGGTGAAGCTACTAGGTGGTTGGTGGAATTGCCAAATGATTTTCTCACTTCTTGGGTGGAGTTGACTGAAGCCTTCTTGGAGAGATTCTTTCCCCCTTTAAAGATGGTAAATCTTAGGGATTGGATCCAAAACTTTAAGAGAATTGAAGGTGAACCTCTACATGAGACATAGTTGGAGTTCTGAAAATTACTCTTGCAATGCCCAACACATGCTATCCCTGAGCGTTTACTGCTGTAATACTTCTATTGTAGCCTCTATTCAATCAATAAAGGTGTGGCTGATCCACTTGCCCAAGGTGGGTGATGCGACAACCATATGAGGTAGCATTATTGTTGCTTGATGACATGAACAAGGTAAACCGAGAATGGCATAATAGGGAGGACTAGGTATCTTCTCTAAATCTAATCATTAGTAAGGAACAAATTGAGAAAGAGCATGGCTAAAATGATGACTCAACTTGATTTGTTGTCCAAGCATGTCGTGGGAGGTAGGTTGAAATCAGTGAATGCGGTTGGAATGAATAGTGGATAGTACCCGGAGGATGCCAAATTTGAGGCATTATACAATGAGGAAGTACAATATTTGGGAAATCAAATGGGGAGGGGGGTTCTTACCCAAACTACTAAAGACAAGGTGGGAACTATGGTTGGAGCAAGGAAAGAGAGGGTGGTTGAAAAGATTGGAGAGGGGGGAATTGGAGAGATAGGAAGGCTCACAAAGATAAGTATATTCCTCCCCTTGATCGTCACGACCAAAAGAACCACCTGGTCTAGAAGGGAACCGAACCGAGGATATGCTCACAAGGATCTTAAACAAGGTTGAAGGATCTGACAAGCTGCTGAAGGAATTCAAAAATGACTTATCCACTTTACCTCAAACAGTGATCTCTCAATCGGTGTCAATCAAACAACTGGAGACTGAAATGTCCCAAACCTCCACTCATCTCAATCAAAGGAAAAAGGGAACATTGCCTAGTGATACCAAACTGAACCCCAAAAATGATTATTGAGAAATTAAGAACTATGTCGTGCCATGACATTAAATAAGGCACTTCTTGGGAGGCCACCCAAGTTTTTACTTTAGTTTTATTGATTTCAACAACGTGTGTTACGAGTGCAGGTTGAAAGGAGGTCAAAGTGTTGCTCAGAAAAAAATTAGGCGATGCCAACACCACATCGGTGATCCGCCGAAGGCATTGTGCAGACTCATTCTTGTCCACCTTTTGAGCTGGAAAAAGTGAAAAAGAGTCCTGTAAACTTAGGCAATCTGAGATCCAAACGACGATCTGCCAAAGTACACTATGTGGAATCCATCATGTTCGCCAAATCAGCCTTCAGGTTTGGTCTTTGTTCAGCCCTCTTCAACAAGCTTCAGCTCCTTCGGCGGTTTATCGAATGCACTCGGTGATGTTAGTAGTAGACTGCCAAATGCGCCCGACCTAAAAATGCCAAGGGTCTTTTCATTTTCAAAAAGAAACTCTTTGATACCTTTTAACTCTTTTTCTTCCCTAAGATTTCAATACCATATTTAGCGTGAGAGTGCCTCGTGTGGTTTTCCTTTAGAGTGAATTTAGATTGCTTGCTTTGAGACCCAACACTATATTCCCTCTTTTTCTATACTTTGTGTCAATTTGAGGTTGGTATTTGATGCATATCTAAGTATTGTACTTAAATTGTGTTTTTAGACATGGTCTATTAGCTATTTAAAGTATATTGTTGGTTGATTTTGTTGGGTAGTGCTAAATAGATCATATGAAACTGTGCCCATAAGTTAGATATTTGAATATGTGCCTAAAAAGACTAAAATTGATTGTGTTATTTAGATGTTGAAAATAAGTTCTCATATGTGTTGGGACTTGGTAAAATTTTATGTGGGTGAAAGTCTGATTAGCCCGATGTTTCTCCAATTGCATAATTTTACTCAATAATAGATGGAGTGACAACTTTCTTAAGGAAAAATCGTCAATTAGAGTGATAATTTATGTTCTTTGGGGGCAGTCTAAGTACCCATGGGTAGAATAAGCTTGTGGGTAGATTATAAAGCTGTTGGAGAATTTGGTATTGATACATATTGTAACTCGTTTCATGAAAATAGGCATTGGGCTGAACAGTGCTGGTTCAATGGGTGTGTCTTAGCTCACAAAGGCGATTAGGCAAATCATCGAGTAAGACCTAGATCACCTTTATTGCTTGAATGTGTGGTAGTGGTAATATGTTACACCACAAAATAGGGAGGTATAAATAGCCCTGGATACCGTATTCGATCGAGTTAGCCACTGAAATGTACTAGCTAACTCAACTGCGGGACAAAAATATCAGGCAGCACAAAATCTGGAATGCGAAGCCTGGACAATTATGGTCATGACTAGAATAAAAATAAACCATATAAACAATGGTAGAAAAGCCAAAAATAAAGATGTACTAGCTAGCCGACAAGGCCGCAACTGAAGACATACCTACTTACAGATACATATACATACATGCCAAGCTTATGGTCTAGAGATTGAAACCTACATAAGCACTTTCGAGACAAGGTCCCGACTATATCTAAACTATACAACAAAAGTAAACATCCTCTGATAGCCCAGGATAAGATGGAGCTTACCAACTCAAAGCTGAACCCGAATCCTAGCGGGTGGGTCGATCAGAATCCCTTCGCGGACTTGCTCACCCAACACAAAAGAAGTAGCGTCCCCATGCAATTTGACGTTAGTACGAATAAAAATGTAATGATAATGAAGGCAGAAAATAGAATCATAAGTCGATGCTATAAAAGGGTAATAGAGATACCACCTAAAACTAAAATTCAAATAATCTCCATGGCTGACATTTGACCTCATACTATTTAAATATGCATGTTATGCTTGTATAATTATATGTCGTGAATACATATATATATACATATGAAAATGCATAATGTACCAATACAAAATGCTAGTAATGGTGGTGACTCTCAGTAGCTAGCCGACATCATATTCACCAATGTGTGGCCATCTGTGTCTCTTAAATATAAATATAGGCAATAAGCCCCATACCTCCAGATTATAGTTCTGAAGTAGAATGCATAGCATGTCATGTCATGGATTCATAATGCATTTATTTTACCACTTTCATGTTGCCAATCTTTGCCTGTTTGAAGTCTTATTCTCATAGTCACGTAATCACTTTCGTATAACATGTAAATCTCTCATGGAACGTGATATGTTTTTCCGAATAAGCTTGAAAACTTAACTCGAGTTTTAGAAAGATAACATGACATTGAAGATGTTCATAAAAAGCATAAGGTGCTTCACTTAGTTCCTATACTTGGTTCCTAGATAATTTATAAATAAAGTATTTCAAAAATCAAGTGTTCGAATAGTTTAACCATTTAAGTTATATTTAAGAGTTTTGAAAATCGTGTGTTATTTCAAAGATTTTTCATAATAAACTTTAGCGGGAAAAAGGGGCTGATTACAAATACTAAATGTCTCCCACAATATTTTTAAGGCACACCACCTAAAGAAGAATAAGAATTCATACATATGGACATATAGTCAAGAAAATCGATAAAATGACATGTAGATGTCGAATACCCTATTTATCTGAACGAGTGGAATATCAAAATAATAGCATCATGAATATAATTCAGCTAAGATCCCAATGCCGTTCACAGAAGGTCTTCTAGGAATAGAATAGTAAGATATCACATTTGGCATTTTAGGAGTTTCCCAGGAGTCGTGCTAAAAGGAAAGACAGAGCTTAGCCTTAACATACCTTTCCTATGAACACTCAAATGATCTTATAAGTTCCTTCACAAAATTTGTTCCGTACATCATACTCTTCACAAACACTTATACCCAACTGGTCACACCTATAAATAATTTATAAATTGAGCTTAAATTGGCAGATTAGACATATGGCCCTAAATTTAAGAAACATCCATAGAATAGTAAAAACAATCTATAAAAAGTCCCAAGATGATTAACTTAGCAAATCAAGTGTAAAAGTTGAAGAAACATCAATAACTTCCAATTTATTTCTACACAAACTAACTCTAAATGCAGCTAACAGAAGGGGAAAATGATTGCCACATGTAGAGATCACGTTTCTGAGGGCAACCTTTAATAGTAGAAATCACTAAAAACTAACCTTCATCATGCAAGAACTCCAATAGAACCCTTTGATGAGTCCACAAATTGGACTCATCTGGGGCTATATTTTAATAGAAAATGTGTCCTCAAATGCTCCTTTTACCTCAATATCTGATGAAAACCCTTACGTTTCAGGTATTTGAAGTTTGAAGGAAAGCATGGACACTACGTCACAAAAAAGAACGAAAAGGGCTGAAAAGAACGAAGAAATGAAGGCCTGAGGATCATCGAGACCACTTGGCGAGTCACCGAAGGGTCCTACTTTGCCTTTTGTTACAATGTGCTGAGCCCTGAGGGAAATGATCAAGTCGGCAGGAGAAAGGGAGCAATCGGCGTATCACCGAATTGTTCCGCGAAGCAGTACTATGTCGCCCCAATGACACAGAGCACGACGATGCTGAAGGTTGGTGCAAGACGGCGACGAACTACACCAAAGGGCGAATTGCCAAGTTGATCGGTGATTCTAACTTATGACGCCGAATGATCTGCTGCAGCACAAATCTGTAATAACTATAAATACTAGTTAGGATTGTAGTTTTTAGAGAGGAACCATTATTATAATTTTTATATAGAATTGTACTTTTGATATTTTTTCTCTAAGTGTGAGAGGATTTTGGAGACCTGAAGGAGAAGAGGGTTTCATCTTCTAGATTTGGAGTTGGGACTCTTGGATTCTTCATTCTTGGCCTGTAACAAGACTTAAATCATCATACCCATTTTAATGAAAGATCATTTAGGTATAAATTTATATCTCTTGATGTGTGGCTAAAACCCCCACTTCTTGGGGAGTGATTTAGAGAATATGGGTTAAGATAATTGTTGGGTCTTGATAACAACAAGGTTAAGGGAGATCACAAATAGAGAATTAAATATTAGAATGCGGAAGCACAAAGAAAAGAAACAAAAAAAACTAAATAAAGATATGGGAAATTCGAAGGAAAGATCCACGAATTTCCAAAGATTAGATGTTCTAAGGCCTTGAAAAGATCCAAGTAACAACGTATAGATTTATGGAAGAAATCTAACGCCTTTACTTGAGAAAACGAATCAAAACGATAGATTCGGATCTTGACCGCTTTATGAGTAACTAAAGACAATAATTAGTATGTAGAAACTAATCACCTTCTAAAGAATACCAAAAAGAAACCAAAGATATCACAAGAAGAAGTTACTTTATACCTTAAACTATGAAACTAGTAAAGGTTTAAAGATAAATTCTCAAAGAACAAGTCACAAAGGTTCAAAGAACTCTCTCAAATATTCTTAATATCAATCTAAATTGTCTTTAATGAATGAAAAGGACTCCTATATATAGGAGAAGGGAAAAACGTCCAAGAAGCCAAACCCTAAAAAAAACAATTACAAGGAATCCTACTCTAGAAAGGAAATAAAGTAACCTAACTAGGAACAAATTTAGTACTTCTAGGAAAGCATTAAATGGTACTTAGGAGACCATAAATAGACTAAGGAAAATATTAATAACCTATATATAAATAAATAAATAAGGTAAATCCCAACTAGGAAAAGAATCTTGACAATCTTGGAAAGTTTGACTAGTCTTCTCTCAAAACTTGGGCAGAAAGCAACTCTTGTTGTGGCTGATTCTTGGACTCTTCTTGACCTTTTTTGCACGAAATTGGACCTTAAAATTCCTCATCTTGGGCTTGAATTTGGGCCACCAAATAATTGTAGCATTTGGACAATTCCTCTCCCTTGGGCTTGAGCTCTTCTTCCCCAATAAGAAACCTTTGGATCAGCGATTGAAGCCCATTGAGCTTATCATTGAACTCCTTGGTTTGAGATCTTGTTATGGGCCTCCTTGGAGTTTCTAAAGCGTCATCCTTGTCCTTCAATGGAGTAGAGCTTCCTTGGATGCTATCATTCCCCTCTTCTTGAAGAGAATTCGTCCTCGAATTCAAATCTGCATCAAAATGGGAAAGATCAGAAACATTAAAAGTAGCACTAACTTGGAACTCACCAGGAAGATCAAGTTTATAAGCATTGTCTCCAATCCTTTCAAGGACTTTGTATGGCCCACTTCCTCTAGGATCTAGTTTGGTCTTTCTTTTGGAAGGAAATCTTTCCTTTCGCATATGCACCCAAACCAAGTCACCAGGTTTAAAAACAACATATTTTCTGCCCTTATTCCTTCGCAATGCAACTTCCTTGTTCTTCTTTTCAATTGCAAGCCTTGTTTGTTCATGAATTTTCTTCATCATATCAGCCTTCTTCTTACCATCAAGATTAGCAAAATCATTAGTAGGCAAAGGCAATAAATCAAGGGGGGTAAGGGGGTTGAATCCATATACAACTTCAAAAGGAGTCTTACCAGTAGAAGAATGGAAGGTCCTATTATAAGCAAATTCTACAATAGGTAAGTAATCTTCCCAAGAAGTCAACTTTCCTTTCAAAATAGCCCTCAACATGTTCCCTAAAGTTCTATTAACCACTTCCGTTTGCCCGTCCGTTTGTGGGTGACAAGATGTAGAAAATAGCAATTTAGTTCCCAACTTTCCCCAAAGAATTCTCCAAAAGTGACTTAAGAACTTGGCATCCCTATCGCTAACAATAGTTCTAGGTATTCCATGCAATTTAACCACTTCCTTTACAAACAAGTCAGCCACATGAGATGCATCATTAGTCTTTTTACATGGGATAAAACGAGCCATTTTAGAAAATCTATCTACTACCACAAATATACTATCCTTACCATACTTAGTCCTTGGCAGCCCCAATATGAAATCCATAGAAATATCAATCCAAGGGGAATTAGAAACAGGTAAAGGAGTATAAAGACCATGCGACAATGTTCTAGACTTAGCCTGTTTACATTCAAGACAATAAGAACACATTTTTTCAACATCCTTTCTCATGCTAGGCCAATAAAAATGTTCAGAAAGTATTTCCAGTGTTTTGGGTACACCAAAATGTCCCATTAGCCCTCCACAATGTGCTTCCCTAACAAATAGTTCACGCAACGAGCAGTTAGGAACACAAAATTTATTTTCCTTGAATAGAAATTCATCTTGAAGATTAAATTTCTCAAAAGGACCTAACTTACATTCAGCAAAAATCTCACCAAAATCAGAATCATTAGCATAGAGGAACTTGATTTGGTCAAAACCCAATAACTTTGAAGTAAGAGTAGAGATCAAAACATACCTTCTTGAGAGTGCATCAGCAACCACATTCTCCTTTCCTTGTTTGTAAGCAATTACATAAGGAAAAGTTTCAATAAACTCTACCCATTTAGCATGCCTACGACTAAGTTTACCTTGGCTCTTCAAGTATTTTAATTACTCATGATCAGTCTTGACCACAAATTCTCGAGGCCACAAGTAGTGCTGCCATGTAGCTAACGCCCTCACCAAGGCATATAGCTCTTTATCATAAGTTGAGTAGTTCAATGTTGCTCCACTTAGCTTTTCACTAAAGTAGGCAATTGGCTTGGAGTCTTGCATCAAAACTGCACCTATGCCCTTACCAGAGGCATCACACTCAACTTCAAAAGACTTAGAAAAATCAGGCAATTGCAAAAGAGGCGCAGAACACAATTTATCCTTCAGCAAGTTAAATGCATCATCTTGTTCCTTTCCCCATGTAAAAACCTTATCTTTTTTTATAACTTCAGTTAAAGGAGCAGCAATGGTGCTAAAGTCTCGCACAAACCTCCTATAAAAACTAGCAAGTCCATGAAAACTCCTAACTTCAGTTACACTATTAGGTTTAGGCCATTCTTTTATTGCCTTGATTTTCTCATCATCTACTTCAACTCCCTTAGAACTGACCACAAACCCTAAGAAAACCACACGATCCACACAGAAAGTACACTTTTTGAGATTAGCAAATAAGCGCTGATTTCTAAGAACTTCAAAAACTTGTTTTAAGTGCTCTAGGTGTTCATCCAGATTTTGAGAAAAGATCAAGATGTCATCAAAATACACCACAATAAATTTTCCATGGAAATCTTTAAAAACATGATTCATTAGTCTCATAAAAGTGCTTGGTGCATTAGTCAAGCCAAAGGGCATAACTAACCACTCATAAAGTCCATATTTGGTCTTAAAAGCAGTTTTCCATTCATCTCCAGGATTCATACGAATCTGATGGTAACCACTCTTTAGATCAATTTTAGAAAAGATTTTGGAACCATACAGTTGGTCCAACATGTCATCAAGACGAGGGATAGGATGGCGATACTTTACCGTTATCTTGTTGATGGCTCGACAATCTACACACATCCTCCATGTTCCATCCTTTTTGGGGACCAATAGGACTGGAACAGAGCATGGGCTCATACTCTCTCGAACAAATCCCTTTACAAGCAATTCTTCAACTTGCCGTTGTAATTCTTTGGTCTCTTCAGGATTGCTCCTATAGGCAGGCCTATTAGGAAGTTGAGACCCAGGCACAAAGTCTATTTGGTGCTCAATCCCTCTCAAAGGTGGCAATCCCTTTGGAGTGTCATCAGGAAAAACATCTTCAAAATTCTGCAAAAGAGAAGAAACACTATTTGGCAAAGAAGGAGTTAGTTGTTCAAAATTAATCAATACTTCTTTGTAAGTAAGTAGTATTATGGGCAGTCCCTCTCTCCTAGCATTCAAACACTCTTTGGCTTTTATATAAAGGCTCTCATTTTTCTTTTCCTTAGCCTCTTTCCTCTCACCAAAACATTTTATTTTTTACTCACACCTCTTTTACCTCTTTACTTAGATCGCTGCCCTCTCTCTCTTTCTCTCGGCCATCTCTCTTTTTTCTATCTCTTGGCCTTTTTCTTTTCCCTCAAGCTCACTTTTTACCTCTCCCTTTTGTTTTCCCATTGTTTCCCTCAATCGTTTTTGATCTTCAAACACTTGAGAAGGAGATAATGGTGCAAGAGTATACTTCTTACATTATGCAGAAGACTATACCTATTCTTTCTCCCATGATGAGTAGTATCCCTATCATACTGCCAAGGTCGGCAAGTAAAACATGACATGCTTGCATTGGAACTACATCACAAAGAATCTCATCTTCATACCTACCAACATTGAATGAAATCATGCATTGTTTGTTTACTTTTACTTCTCCACAATCATTCACCATTGGAGCCTATATGGGGTAGAGCGCTTCATGCATGCAATTCCTAGTTTATCCACCAAGTATGAACTCACCACATTTGCACAACTTCCCCATCAATAATCATAGAATAAGTTTCGCTTTTATCCCACACCTAGTATGAAACAATTTCTCTCTGCCCTTCATCAACACTACCAAATTGATAGTCATAATTCTCCTAACCACCCAATTATACCATCATTAGGCAGTTCCAAATCATCTTCCTCACTTACACCTTCTCCCTCTTCTTCTTCCCCCTCACTTTTTTCACTCTCATATTCTCCATTCTCTCTAAGTAGGATGTTTCTTCTACTTGGACATTCATGCATCATATGCCCCTTCCATGACATTTGTGACATTGAATAGAACTTGAAGGTTTTAGAAGATTTAGGATTAAAGGTTTTACCTCCCTCCTCAACCTTACTTTACCTCTATCATCTTGAGGTTTGGAAGGAGCTTTCCCCTCTTGAGTTGACCATGGCTTCTTAGAGATAGTGTTTGGTCGACTTCTCCATGAGTTATTTTGCTGCTTTTTCTCAATTTGTTTTTCAACTTTTACAGACAATCAACTAACTCATCTAAGTTACATATTGTTGTATCTCTACTACATTAGCTATTTC
Source organism: Solanum verrucosum (assembly GCF_900185275.1). Classification (NCBI taxonomy): domain Eukaryota; kingdom Viridiplantae; phylum Streptophyta; class Magnoliopsida; order Solanales; family Solanaceae; genus Solanum; species Solanum verrucosum. Next base: position 355,154 of record NW_026020214.1, read on the forward strand.
TGTATTTAAACCATTTAAAATCTAGCTATTGTAGCCTCTTCTTCCTCCATGCAGTTAGCTTGGATCATAGCCATATCCATGCTTTTGAAGTACTCATCCACCGACATGGAGCCTTGCTTCAAGCGTTGAAGGCGAGATTGTAGATCTCTTTGGAAGTATGATGGAATAAATCGCTTCCTCATTACCTCTTCATCTCTGCCCACGTAGCAATAGGTGGTAGCTCCTCTTGCAATCTGTCCCTAGCAGCTTTTTCCACAAGAAGCAGCATAATCAGAAAACTCAACAATAGCAAGTTTAACTTTCTTACCCTCAGAGTAGTTATGGCAATCAAAGATGGCTTCAACTCGTCTCTCCCAATCAAGGTACAAGTCTGGATCCTTGTCCCCTTGAAAGATGGCATCTTCATCTTTATACTATTTATATTATCATCTTCTACTCTACCTCTTTGTCCCCCTCCTATCTCTTCTTTCTAGATTAAATTCACATCAAAATCATCATTATCATATTCAGGATTTACAAAAGGGATATGGGGTACATTCCTTCTAACTTGGGGTCTAACATTATTTGGGGGGTACAACATTATTCTCCCTCCTAATTGCAGCTATGGTGTCATTCTGCTCGATAATCATATCCCTCATCTCTTGAAATTGAAGGGTCCATCTCTCAAATTGTTGGTGCATAGCTTGAAGGGTGAAGTCGTTCCTTCCTTTGACCTCGGCTTCTAAACGAGCCCTTTCCTCATCACCACCTGATTAGACATCTAAAAAAAAAAAAAAGAATAAATGATCAAGTATCACACTTTTAATATGGCTTTTACCCTCTTTTAAACTCACCCACACTTGCCTTTTTCCACAAAAAATCACCTTTGAACGAGAATACTTTGTAGATTTATAATTAAACCAAAACGTGTATCAAGTTCGTAGTAATAAAGTATGGAATCTTGGGTACAAAAGAAAGTAAAGAACTAGTCCTAGAACAAGTAGGATTTAGTTGAAACAAAACGCGAATAAAAAGGGACTTATTTTAGAATTATAAGAACAAGAAAAAAAAAAAATTCCTCTTATTCTTAAGGTCTAGAATCCCCTTTCTTGCTACCTTCTTGCTTGGAAACAAATTAATGCAAAACTTGGGAGTGCAAGTAATAGTTTACTTGGAGAGCAAGTAATAAGATTTCTTGAATAGCAAGTAATAAGCTTTCTTGGGGTATCAAGTAATCAAATTTCTTGGAGGACAAGTAATCAGATTTCTTTGAGAGCAAGTTATAACTTTTTTTTTTTCTGTTCACGCAACTGTAATAATTTTTTTTTTTTTTTTTTTTTTGTTGCTCTAAGAAGAAATCCCAAGATTTATCAAGAACGGAATCTTGATAGAACCGCTCTGATACCACTTGATAACAACAAGGTTAAGGGAGATCACAAATAGAGAATTAAATATTAGAATGCGGAAGCACAAAGAAAAGAAACAAAAAAACTAAATAAAGATATGGGGAAATTCGAAGGAAAGATCCACGAATTTTCCAAAGATTAGATGTTCTAAGGCCTTGAAAAGATCCAAGTAACAACGTATAGATTTATGGAAGAAATCTAACGCCTTTACTTGAGAAAACGAATCAAAACGATAGATCGATCTTGACCGCTTTATGAGTAACTAAAGACAATAATTAGTATGTAGAAACTAATCACCTTCTAAAGAATACCAAAAAGAAACCAAAGATATCACAAGAAGGAAGTTACTTTATACCTTAAACTATGAAACTAGTAAAGGTTTAAAGATAAATTCTCAAAGGAACAAGTCACAAAGGTTCAAAGAACTCTCTCAAATATTCTTAATATCAATCTAAATTGTCTTAATGAATGAAAAGGACTCCTATATATAGGAGAAGGGAAAAACGTCCAAGAAGCCAAACCCTAAAAAAAACAATTACAAGGAATCCTACTCTAGAAAGGAAATAAAGTAACCTAACTAGGAACAAATTAGTACTTCTAGGAAAGCATTAAATGGTACTTAGGAGACCATAAATAGACTAAGGAAAATATTAATAACCTATATATAAATAAATAAATAAGGTAAATCCCAACTAGGAAAAGAATCTTGACAATCTTGGAAAGTTTGACTAGTCTTCTCTCAAACTTGGGCAGAAAGCAACTCTTGTTGTGGCTGATTCTTGACTCTTCTTGACCTTTTTGCACGAAATTGGACCTTAAAATTCCTCATCTTGGGCTTGAATTTGGGCCACCAAATAATTGTAGCATTGGACAATTCCTCTCCCTTGGGCTTGAGCTCTTCTTCCCCAATAAGAAACCTTTGGATCAGCGATTGAAGCCCATTGAGCTTATCATTGAACTCCTTGGTTGAGATCTTGTTATGGGCCTCCTTGGAGTTTCTAAAGCGTCATCCTTGTCCTTCAATGGAGTAGAGCTTCCTTGGATGCTATCATTCCCCTCTTCTTGAAGAGAATTCGTCCTCGAATTCAAATCTGCATCAAAATGGGAAAGATCAGAAACATTAAAAGTAGCACTAACTTGGAACTCACCAGGAAGATCAAGTTTATAAGCATTGTCTCCAATCCTTCAAGGACTTTGTATGGCCCACTTCCTCTAGGATCTAGTTTGGTCTTTTTTTGGAAGGAAATCTTTCCTTTCGCATATGCACCCAAACCAAGTCACCAGGTTTAAAAACAACATATTTTCTGCCCTTATTCCTTCGCAATGCAACTTCCTTGTTCTTCTTTTCAATTGCAAGCCTTGTTTGTTCATGAATTTTCTTCATCATATCAGCCTTCTTCTTACCATCAAGATTAGCAAAATCATTAGTAGGCAAAGGCAATAAATCAAGGGGGGTAAGGGGGTTGAATCCATATACAACTTCAAAAGGAGTCTTACCAGTAGAAGAATGGAAGGTCCTATTATAAGCAAATTCTACAATAGGTAAGTAATCTTCCCAAGAAGTCAACTTTCCTTTCAAAATAGCCCTCAACATGTTCCCTAAAGTTCTATTAACCACTTCCGTTTGCCGTCCGTTTGTGGGTGACAAGATGTAGAAAATAGCAATTTAGTTCCCAACTTTCCCCAAAGAATTCTCCAAAAGTGACTTAGAACTTGGCATCCCTATCGCTAACAATAGTTCTAGGTATCCATGCAATTAACCACTTCTTTACAACAAGTCAGCCACATGAGATGCATCATTAGTCTTTTTACATGGGATAAACGACCATTTTAGAAAATCTATCTACTACCACAAATATACATCCTTACCATACTTAGTCCTTGGCAGCCCCAATATGAAATCCATAGAAATATCAATCCAAGGGGAATTAGAAACAGGTAAAGGAGTATAAAGACCATGCGACAATGTTCTAGACTTAGCCTGTTTACATTCAAGACAATAAGAACACATTTTTTCAACATCCTTTCTCATGCTAGGCCATAAAATGTTCAGAAAGTATTTCCAGTGTTTTGGGTACACCAAAAGTCCCATTAGCCCTCCACAATGTGCTTCCCTAACAATAGTTCACGCAACGAGCAGTTAGGAACACATAATTTATTTTCCTTGAATAGAAATTCATCTGAAGATTAAATTTCTCAAAAGGACCTAACTTACATTCAGCAAAATCTCACCAAAATCAGAATCATTAGCATAGAGGAACTTGATTTGGTCAAAACCCAATAACTTTGAAGTAGAGTAGAGATCAAACATACCTTCTTGAGAGTGCATCAGCAACCACATTCTCCTTTCCTTGTTTGTAAGCAATTACATAAGGAAAAGTTTCAATAACTCTACCCATTTAGCATGCCTACGACTAAGTTTACCTTGGCTCTTCAAGTATTTTAATTACTCATGATCAGTCTTGACCACAAATTCTCGAGGCCACAAGTAGTGCTGCCATGTAGCTAACGCCCTCACCAAGGCATATAGCTCTTATCATAAGTTGAGTAGTTCAATGTTGCTCCACTTAGCTTTTCACTAAAGTAGGCAATTGGCTTGGAGTCTTGCATCAAAACTGCACCTATGCCCTTACCAGAGGCATCACACTCAACTTCAAAAGACTTAGAAAAATCAGGCAATTGCAAAAGAGGCGCAGAACACAATTTATCCTTCAGCAAGTTAAATGCATCATCTTGTTCCTTTCCCCATGTAAAAACCTTATCTTTTTTTATAACTTCAGTTAAGGAGCAGCAATGGTGCTAAAGTCTCGCACAAACCTCCTATAAAAACTAGCAAGTCCATGAAAACTCCTAACTTCAGTTACACTATTAGGTTTAGGCCATTCTTTTATTGCCTTGATTTTCTCATCATCTACTTCAACTCCCTTAGAACTGACCACAACCCTAAGAAAACACACGATCCACACAGAAAGTACACTTTTTTGAGATTAGCAAATAAGCGCTGATTTCTAAGAACTTCAAAAACTTGTTTTAAGTGCTCTAGGTGTTCATCCAGATTTTGAGAAAAGATCAAGATGTCATCAAAATACACCACAATAAATTTTCCATGGAAATCTTTAAAACATGATTCATTAGTCTCATAAAAGTGCTTGGTGCATTAGTCAAGCCAAAGGGCATAACTAACCACTCATAAGTCCATATTTGGTCTTAAAAGCAGTTTTCCATTCATCTCCAGGATTCATACGAATCTGATGGTAACCACTCTTTAGATCAATTTTAGAAAAGATTTTGGAACCATACAGTTGGTCCAACATGTCATCAAGACGAGGGATAGGATGGCGATACTTTACCGTTATCTTGTTGATGGCTCGACAATCTACACACATCCTCCATGTTCCATCCTTTTTGGGGACCAATAGGACTGGAACAGAGCATGGGCTCATACTCTCTCGAACAAATCCCTTTACAAGCAATTCTTCAACTTGCCGTTGTAATTCTTTGGTCTCTTCAGGATTGCTCCTATAGGCAGGCCTATTAGGAAGTTGAGACCCAGGCACAAAGTCTATTTGGTGCTCAATCCCTCTCAAAGGTGGCAATCCCTTTGGAGTGTCATCAGGAAAAACATCTTCAAAATTCTGCAAAAGAGAAGAAACACTATTTGGCAAAGAAGGAGTTAGTTGTTCAAAATTAATCAATACTTCTTTGTAAGTAAGTAGTATTATGGGCAGTCCCTCTCTCCTAGCATTCAAACACTCTTTGGCTTTTATATAAAGGCTCTCATTTTTCTTTTCCTTAGCCTCTTTCCTCTCACCAAAACATTTTATTTTTTTACTCACACCCTCTTTTACCTCTTTACTTAGATCGCTGCCCTCTCTCTCTTTCTCTCGGCCATCTCTCTTTTTTTCTATCTCTTGGCCTTTTTCTTTTCCCTCAAGCTCACTTTTTACCTCTCCCTTTTGTTTTCCCATTGTTTCCCTCAATCGTTTTTGATCTTCAAACACTTGAGAAGGAGATAATGGTGCAAGAGTATACTTCTTACCATTATGCAGAAGACTATACCTATTCTTTCTCCCATGATGAGTAGTATCCCTATCATACTGCCAAGGTCGGCCAAGTAAAACATGACATGCTTGCATTGGAACTACATCACAAAGAATCTCATCTTCATACCTACCAACATTGAATGAAATCATGCATTGTTTGTTTACTTTTACTTCTCCACAATCATTCAACCATTGGAGCCTATATGGGGTAGAGCGCTTCATGCATGCAATTCCTAGTTTATCCACCAAGTATGAACTCACCACATTTGCACAACTTCCCCCATCAATAATCATAGAATAAGTCTTCGCTTTTATCCCACACCTAGTATGAAACAAATTCTCTCTCTGCCCTTCATCAACACTACCCAAATTGATAGTCATAATTCTCCTAACCACCCCAATTATACCATCATTAGGCAGTTCCAAATCATCTTCCTCACTTACACCTTCTCCCTCTTCTTCTTCCCCCTCACTTTTTTCACTCTCATATTCTCCATTCTCTCTAAGTAGGATGTTTCTTCTACTTGGACATTCATGCATCATATGCTCCCTTCCATGACATTTGTGACATTGAATAGAACTTGAAGGTTTAGAAGATTTAGGATTAAAGGTTTTACCTCCCTCCTCAACCTTACCTTTACCTCTATCATCTTGAGGTTTGGAAGGAGCTTTCCCCTCTTGAGTTGACCATGGCTTCTTAGAGATAGTGTTTGGTCGACTTCTCCATGAGTTATTTTGCTGCTTTTTCTCAATTTGTTTTTCAACTTTTACAGACAAATCAACTAACTCATCTAAAGTTACATATTGTTGTATCTCTACTACATTAGCTATTTCTGTATTTAAACCATTTAAAAATCTAGCTATTGTAGCCTCTTCTTCCTCCATGCAGTTAGCTTGGATCATAGCCATATCCATGCTTTTGAAGTACTCATCCACCGACATGGAGCCTTGCTTCAAGCGTTGAAGGCGAGATTGTAGATCTCTTTGGAAGTATGATGGAATAAATCGCTTCCTCATTACCCTCTTCATCTCTGCCCACGTAGCAATAGGTGGTAGCTCCTCTTGCAATCTGTCCCTAGCAAGCTTTTTCCACCAAGAAGCAGCATAATCAGAAAACTCAACAATAGCAAGTTTAACTTTCTTACCCTCAGAGTAGTTATGGCAATCAAAGATGGCTTCAACTCGTCTCTCCCAATCAAGGTACAAGTCTGGATCCCTTGTCCCCTTGAAAGATGGCATCTTCATCTTTATACTATTTATATTATCATCTTCTACTCTACCTCTTTGTCCCCTCCTATCTCTTCTTTCTAGATTAAATTCAACATCAAAATCATCATTATCATATTCAGGATTTACAAAAGGGATATGGGGTACATTCCTTCTAACTTGGGGTCTAACATTATTTGGGGGTACAACATTATTCTCCCTCCTAATTGCAGCTATGGTGTCATTCTGCTCGATAATCATATCCCTCATCTCTTGAAATTGAAGGGTCCATCTCTCAAATTGTTGGTGCATAGCTTGAAGGGTGAAGTCGTTCCTTCCTTTGACCTCGGCTTCTAAACGAGCCCTTTCCTCATCACCACCTGAATTAGACATCTAAAAAAAAAAAAAGAATAAATGATCAAGTATCACACTTTTAATATGGCTTTTACCCTCTTTTAAACTCACCCACACTTGCCTTTTTCCACAAAAAATCACCTTTGAACGAGAATACTTTGTAGATTTATAATTAAACCAAAACGTGTATCAAGTTCGTAGTAATAAAGTATGGAATCTTGGGGTACAAAAGAAAGTAAAGAACTAGTCCTAGAACAAGTAGGATTTAGTTGAAACAAAACGCGAATAAAAAGGACTTATTTTAGAATTATAAGAACAAGAAAAAAAAAAAATTCCTCTTATTCTTAAAGGTCTAGAATCCCCTCTTCTTGCTACCTTCTTGCTTGGAAACAAATTAATGCAAAACTTGGAGTGCAAGTAATAAGTTTACTTGGAGAGCAAGTAATAAGATTTCTTGAATAGCAAGTAATAAGCTTTCTTGGGGGTATCAAGTAATCAAATTTCTTGGAGGACAAGTAATCAGATTTCTTTGAGAGCAAGTTATAACTTTTTTTTTTTCTGTTCACGCAACTGTAATAATTTTTTTTTTTTTTTTTTTTTTGTTGCTCTAAGAAGAAATCCAAGATTTATCAAGAACGGAATCTTGATAGAACCGCTCTGATACCACTTGATAACAACAAGGTTAAGGGAGATCACAAATAGAGAATTAAATATTAGAATGCGGAAGCACAAAGAAAAGAAACAAAAAAAACTAAATAAAGATATGGGAAATTCGAAGGAAAGATCCACGAATTTCCAAAGATTAGATGTTCTAAGGCCTTGAAAAGATCCAAGTAACAACGTATAGATTTATGGAAGAAATCTAACGCCTTTACTTGAGAAAACGAATCAAAACGATAGATTCGGATCTTGACCGCTTTATGAGTAACTAAAGACAATAATTAGTATGTAGAAACTAATCACCTTCTAAAGAATACCAAAAAGAAACCAAAGATATCACAAGAAGAAGTTACTTTATACCTTAAACTATGAAACTAGTAAAGGTTTAAAGATAAATTCTCAAAGAACAAGTCACAAAGGTTCAAAGAACTCTCTCAAATATTCTTAATATCAATCTAAATTGTCTTTAATGAATGAAAAGGACTCCTATATATAGGAGAAGGGAAAAACGTCCAAGAAGCCAAACCCTAAAAAAAACAATTACAAGGAATCCTACTCTAGAAAGGAAATAAAGTAACCTAACTAGGAACAAATTTAGTACTTCTAGGAAAGCATTAAATGGTACTTAGGAGACCATAAATAGACTAAGGAAAATATTAATAACCTATATATAAATAAATAAATAAGGTAAATCCCAACTAGGAAAAGAATCTTGACAATCTTGGAAAGTTTGACTAGTCTTCTCTCAAAACTTGGGCAGAAAGCAACTCTTGTTGTGGCTGATTCTTGGACTCTTCTTGACCTTTTTTGCACGAAATTGGACCTTAAATTCCTCATCTTGGGCTTGAATTTGGGCCACCAAATAATTGTAGCATTTGGACAATTCCTCTCCCTTGGGCTTGAGCTCTTCTTCCCCAATAAGAAACCTTTGGATCAGCGATTGAAGCCCATTGAGCTTATCATTGAACTCCTTGGTTTGAGATCTTGTTATGGGCCTCCTTGGAGTTTCTAAAGCGTCATCCTTGTCCTTCAATGGAGTAGAGCTTCCTTGGATGCTATCAGGTCTTCCTTGCTGATAGATTGTAGTTTAATGGTGATTATGTCTAGTAGTTGTGGATGAATTTAACAAATTTGTAGTTGCAAATACAAGTTTATTTATGTGTTTTTGGCTTGCTCGAGGAAAAACTCGCGAAACCAAGACTACTAGATTGATGGCCTAAGGAGTGGGTTGACATGAGGTTTAGCTCGAGAGAGTAAACCCTAGTCCCATATCCTAACACTCAGCTCGAAAGAGTGAGTGGGGTAAGGCGTAGGCTGGTCTTCATGGGGCAAGTGGGTGTCCGAGAGTAACCCATTTGAAACGGGGTAAGTTGCTCGAGAGAGAACTTATTTCTACATAAAGCTTAGCCTAGTCACTATTACTTTATAAATTTTCTATTGAAAACATGTACCCAATAATTTAGATTAATCCATATTCCGGTCACATCCCAAGAATCCCCCTCTCATTGCTTAGATTTCCTTGTTCATTTCACTAAGTTTAGCGTACTTGTGACAAAACCCCCATTTGATATTTGACACTTTTGTGTCCCCCTTTTTTAATTTACAATGTTTTTACTCGTTAATATCTTTAGCTACGACTAGTTAGAACTAAATTTTATTTTTCTATAAATTCTCAAAACCATTCTCTTGGGACGATCCCAACCCTTGGTTGGGTTACTAAACTATTGTACGATCGTAGACACTTGCATCAAAAGTTGTGTCTTGATTACTACTACATCAAAATGGCGCCGTTGCCAGGGATTGGTGTTATTTGAGAATTTTTAGATTAATAGAATTTTTGCTCTTCTTAGTTGTAGTATACTTACCTAATTTTTAGTTTTGTTTCCTATGTGAATATTTCAGAAAGCATGAGTGTTAATGGTAGCAACGGTAGCCAGGTAGGCCACCAAGACGACATCAAAAATCTCAACAATGTTCAAGAGCCCAACATCGACATAATTGGCCCCCATCTCATGGGAGGTGTTGGCGCCATCCGTTTGCCCCTAACTGAGGGAAATACAGTGTTCCACATAACGAGCACCGTGTTGCAACTATTGCAACTAAAGGAACTTTTTAGTGGACTAGCTGATGAGCATCCTCACGAACATCTTCAAAACTTTGTGGATGTGTGCGGACCTTTCTCGTTCAAGAACATCTCTTAAGAGTCGGTTCGATTGAGGCTATTCCCTTTCTCGTTGATGGGAGAGGCATGCATGTGGCTAGCCGAGCTACCACGTGAATCCATTACTTCTTGGGAGGAGTTGGTAACTGCATTTCAAGTGCGATTTTTCCTTCCCTCGAAGATGATTTCTCTGAGGGATAGTATCCAGAGCTTTAAACGTCTAGAAGGAGAGCCTCTGCACGAAACTTGACTGCGGTTTAAAAATTTGGTGCTACAATGCCCGACTCATGGTCTGCCTGATAATGTCTTGCTACATTACTTTTACCGAAGCTTGGACTCGGTGAATAAAGGTGTCACTGATGAACTTTCACCTGGAGGCCTGATACAATAATCGTATGCAGTAGCAGCCCAACTTTTAGATAGCATGACGACTATCAATAGGGCATGGTACACCCATGAATATCAAGTCTCCCCTCTCACATTCATACTATCTAAGAATTAGATGGACAAAGATAATGAGAGAGACCAAAACATGGCCAAGATCATGACACAACTTGATATTCTATCAAAAAATGTCATGGGGGCTGGTGACCGTGGTGTCAATGTTGTGGGGTCGGGTGAGCAAATCCTGAGGAGGCAAATTTCGATGCCTTGTATATTAAGGAGGTGAACTTCCTAGCCAACCAAGGTGGTGGTTATCAATCAAACTACCTAAGGAAGTGTGGTAACCAAGGTTGGGCTAGAGATGAAAGATGGAAGGATCATGAATGGAGAGACCTTAACCCAAATTGGAAAGATGGGGAGAAGGATAGATACGTACCTTCTCATGAGCACCAGAAACCCAAGGATTTGGAAGGTGGTAGATCTAAGGACATGCTCTCGTGTATTCTCAACAAAGTTGAAGGGTCAGACAAAATGCTAAAAGGCATGAAAGAAGATGTGTCTACCCTTAGCCAGACTGTCACCTCCCATTCAATTTCAATCAAGTAGTTAGAAACCCAGATGGGTCATATCTCGTCTCACCTTAATCTGAGACAGCCAGGGGGTTTCCCAAGTGATACCTTGGCTAACCCTAAGAATGAGGTTTGAAGATGGACTTGCGTCGTGCCACAATGTTAACTACGGCGCTGTTTGGGAGGCAACCCAAAGCCCTTTATTTTTTTTTGTTTTACTTTGATAAAATAATGGTGTTGATTGCGTATGTGAAAGCGTGGAAGTTGAATGAGAAGCACATATTGGTGAATGAAAGATCCATTCTGCGAATCGCTAAATGATTCGACGACCCCGACGCACTTTGCCGTTTGATCCAACCCAGTTGGGGTTTTGATTTGTAAAACTCGGCGGGACAAGTGAACACTCTGTGAATCGCCAAGAGGATCGACGATCGGAAATAATGTCGCCGATTGGACAAGAACTGGACGGTCTTTCCACCAAAGGTTTAAAAAGCTAAAATTTCATTCTCTTTCCATCACTTTTTCAGTTTCCCAAACTCACACATGCACTCTAGTTTTAGTATTTCTTGCACTTTCAGAGTACTTTAGTTAAATTGTGCGCAGATTTGGATCGCATTGCTGCCTAACACGTCAATACAATCTAATTCAGTACCAAAGGTTGGTAATTGAACCCATCAGTTATTTTATCAAAATTTACACTCATTTGCAAAATGATTGATAGTATAAAATCTCTTCTGAGTCTCTGAGTTACTGGGATTGCATGTATTATTGATTATGATTCAGTAGCTTTCGTGTGATTTGAGGGACTCCCATTTAACTGTGCTTTGAGTTGAGGTTTTTTTTTACGCTGGGGAAAGTGTGAAACTTCTTTGGGTCTTCGTTGAAATTGTGTTATTTAAGCCTAAATTGCATTATGTGGGTTGCGGGGAGAAATTTGAAAGAAATGGGTTGAAAATATACACGTTTGGCTATTCGGCGAGATGAATAAAGCTCGCTGAATTGCTCGGCGGTTCACCTAAAGTCCTCATTTCTCCTTTGACTGGATGCTATAAGTATTGATTGCTCTGTGGCTTTCGGTGGTCAGCCTAAATCGCAATCCACACTCGGTGACTCGCCAAAAGACCCTTTGTTCGCCCTTTGTTTGTGCCCTTTTATCATTCATACAACATTTTCAACGAATATCATAGCTAGATAAGCACATCGCCAACTAGTTTGGCGAAGCAATTCTGCACTTAGAACCCTCCCTTCTCCTATTTAAATTACTGTCTAACTTGTATTCGAAGTCTTTGCAGAAATGGCTAGACCAAAAGTCGCAGGGAGAAATTAACCACCTTGGGACGTAAGAGCACGTGAGTTTAAAGAAGATGAAAAGAACGCAGAGCTAGCCAAACAAAGGAAATATACCAAGGAAGCTAGGACCAGAAGGAGGATTCTTATTGATCCCACCATTCCTCCGTGGAGACGCGGATTCTACACATCTATAGATTCCTTTTTGGCGGCTCATGACGTGGATAGAATGGGTGAGGCAAACATCATTGCGGAAGCTAAGGCAAATGAAAACAATGCGAACCAGGATGGAAACATTTTGGGAGCCATTGTTTTATATCAAGCTGATGTATCAAACACCAATGCACAGGTAGATGAAGCGAATACATAAACATGATCCCCTCTTTTACCTTCCGCTCTGAGTTTCTTTATTTTTATTGCCAAATATTTTATCCCGTGTATTTGAGGAAAACTGTTTAATATTTTATCCACAAATTGGACTCATCTGGGGCTATATTTTAATAGAAAATGTGTCCTCAAATGCTCCTTTTACCTCAATATCTGATGAAAACCCTTACGTTTTAGGTATTTGAAGTTTGAAGGAAAGCATGGACACTATGTCGCAAAAAAGAACGAAAAGGGATGAAAAGAACGAAGAAATGAAGGCCTGACGATCGTCGAGACCACTTGGCAAGTCGCCGAAGGGTCCTACTTCGCCTTTTGTTCCAGTGTGCTGAGCCCGGAAGGAAAGGATCAATTCGGCGGGAGAAAGGGAGCAGTCGGCGTATCACCGAATAATTCTGCGAAGTAGTACTATGTTGCCCAATGACACGAGCATGAAGATGCTAAAGGTTGGTTCAAGACGGCGACGAACTACAACAAAGGGCGAATCACGAAGTTGATCGGCGATTCCGACTAATGACGCCGAATGATCCGTTGTAACACAAATCTGTAATAACTATAAATACTAGTTAGGGTTGTAGTTTTTAGAGGGGAACCATTATTATAATTTTCATATAGAATAGTACTTTTGATATTTTTTCTCTAAGTTTGAGAGGGTTTTGGAGACTTGAAGAAGAAGAGGGTTTCATCTTCTAGATTTGGAGTTGGGTCTCTTGGATTCTTCATTCTTGGCCGGTAAAAAGACTTAAATCTTCATACCCATTTGAATGCAAGCTCATTTAGGTATAAATTTTTATCTCTTGATGTGTGGCTAAAAACCCCAATTCTTGGGGTGTGATTTAGCGAATATGGATTAAGATAATTGTTGGGTCTTGCTTGCTGATAAATTAGATGTAGTTTAATGGTGATTTCGTCTAGTAGTTGTGGATGAATTCAACAAATTTGTAGTTGCAAATACAAGTGTATTTATGTGTTTTCGGCTTGCTCAAGAGAGAAGTCGCGAAACCAAGACTACTAGATTGATGGCCTAAGGAGTGGGTTGACATGAGGTTCCGCTCGAGAGAGTGAACCCTAGTCGCATATCCTAACACTCAGCTCAAGAGAGTGAGTGGGGTAAGGCGTAGGCTGGTCTTCATGCGGCAAGTGGCTGTCCGAGAGGAACCCATTTGAAACGGGGTAAGTTGCTCAAGAGAGAACTTATTTCCACATAAAGCTTAGCCTAGTCATTATTACTCTATAAATTTTCTATCGAAAGCATGAACCCAATAATTTAGATTAACCCGTATTCCGGTCACATCCCAAAAATCCACCTCTCATTGCTTAGTTTTCCTGGTTGCTTTCACTAATTTTAGCTTACTTGTGACAAAACCCCCATTTGATATTTGACACTTTTGTGTCCCCCTTGTTTAATTTACAATGTTTTTACTCATTAATATTTTTAGCTGCGACTAGTAAGAACTAAATTTTATTTTTCTACAAAATCTCAAAACCACTCTCTTGGGACGATCCCAACCCTTGGTTGGGTTACTAAACTATTGTACGATCATAGACACTTGCATCGGAAGTTGTGTCTTGATTACGCAAACATCACCCTCTTTTAAGTATTCTTTCTTGTTAGTAAGTGAAAAGAAATATTTTTATGGGTTAAAATGTTGAGTAGCCGACATACCATATTTTTTACCCAACCCGGTTTGTGATCTGGATTCTTCCCAGACAATTAGCAGTAAAACACTCATAACCTTTTACTCCAATGTAGATTTGATGCAAGGTTCTATGCATTGCAAGCTAGAATTGTAGATCTTTGATTTGATAAGTTATAGGTCTTGTAACTCTTTCTATATTGTGAGAAAACATCCAAGACATTTGACCCAACGTTCAAGAATTTTTACTATAGAAACTTTGATAACTTTTGCCGATTATTGTTTCGCCAATTTTCTTGACTTCAAAACTTAACATACGACTATTATGATATACATCATAGAACATTATTATTAGAATCTTAGACACTCATAGGCTTATCCCCAAGGCATGGGCTAACTTAAACCTTTCAAATAGGTGAGGTGTTACACGAGCCATTTTTTTAATCTTGAAACTTTGTTTAAGGAATTTTTTTAACCTAAAACTTCAGTTTAGTTCCTTGATATTGCCACTTATTTACAATGTTGTTCTCTAATGTACTAAACCAAGTCATATACTCCTCATATAAATACACCACGCTACGCCAAATATATTATGCAAGAATAAAAAAAAAGTATGGGATTTCACATTCTCCCATCCCCCTTAAGAATATTCAACGTGAATGGATCTAGAAATTCCTTGGTTGAACTTTTGTTTTCTCTAGTACTTCATTTGCGAGTCGATATTTATTATACTCGCAAACCTAAAGTCGAATTCCAAAAAATTTCAACTATTAAGCTTCGTATAGCTATCTCGCAGAAAAGACATAAAAATTACAATTTCAAGTTACTTAAAATACAATTAAGTTGTTGTGAAGAAGTACTTGTCAATTATTGAAATATGACTCACCTTAAGTCGTAAACAACTGGGGGTACTCCTTCCTCATTTCATCCTCCGCTTCCTAAGTCATTTCCTCGACATTGTTATTTTGCCACAACACTTTCACAGAAGCTACTTCTTTAGTTCAAAGCTTTCTTACTTGCGGATCTAAATCAACTATTGGTACCTCTACATAAGATAAATCTTCAGCAATGTGAATATTCTCAATGGGCATAATAAGTGAACGGATCTCCAATGCACTTCTGCAACATAGATAAATGAAATACAAGATGGATTGTTTCCAATTCTGAAGGCAAATCAAGCTCGTATGCCATCATACTAATCTTTTGAATAATCTTATACGGTTCAACATACCTAGGACATAACTTCCCTTTATTTCCGAATTGCATGACGCCCTTTATCAGTGATACTTTCAAGAAAACCCTATTTTCTACATCAAACTCAAAGTGCCATCGTCAAACATCTATCTAAGACTTATACTAAAATTTTAATGTATGCAACCATCTATAATCAACTTAACCTTTTCCATCGCTTGTTGGACTAGATTGGGACCTAAAAACTCTGCTTCCCTGACCTCCAATCAACTGATTGGTGACCTACACTTTCGATCGTATAGTGCTTTGTAAGGGGACATCTAAATACTAGCTTGAAAGTTGTTATTATAAGCAAACTCAATAAGAGGTATATGTTCATCCCAGCTCCCTTTTAAATCCCAGACACAAGCACGTAACATATCCTCAATGGTTTGAATAGTATGTTCTCATCTGTTTGTGGATGAAAAGTGGGGCTAAGATTTACATGAGTGCCTAGATGATATGCTCAAATTATGCTTCCCTAAAGAAGTATAAGCGATCGTTATCAAGTAAAGAACCCAACTTGAAGGCTGGGGTCGATCCCACGAGGAATATGGTTTAGACTTCACCATAACTTATGATTATATTCGTTTAGTCAACTTATTTACGAGACAAGTAAGTAAAGGGGGGGGGGGGGTTGTGTATCAAATAACTAATTGTTGTTAAGTAAAAAGTGAGCAAGATTCAAACTTTGTTGTTATCAATGACAGAGAGAAACTAGGGTGTATGTGTTCCCCATAAGCTATTAACTCGGTAATCCTAATTATAGTAATCCCTTCCTAGTGTATCACATGCAAAGTGGTAAGTGATGTATTCCTAAGTGCTTGGTCCACCAAATAGGAAATTTCACCCCGCACCTTGGTCCAGCTACGTGTGTATAATTTACTAACCCTTACCTTTACCTCAGATTAGAGATCACATCAATGTATG
The DNA here is from genome assembly GCF_900185275.1 of Solanum verrucosum. Taxonomy (NCBI): domain Eukaryota; kingdom Viridiplantae; phylum Streptophyta; class Magnoliopsida; order Solanales; family Solanaceae; genus Solanum; species Solanum verrucosum. Next base: position 371,384 of record NW_026020214.1, read on the forward strand.
GCTTAGTTTTCACCCACGCACCAATTGACATTACACTATTATATAGTATCACACTAAATCTCTGTTGATAATTATTTTCTTATTAACTACCTCCTTGGTCCGACAAGTAGCAACAAGGCGAGTTCTAACGTTGGCCATTGTTAAAAAGACTTCTAAGCGAAAGAATTACCAATACATGCATCTACACTAGTCAAGAATTACTTAGTTATTATTCATACGTTATTAATTGCTCATGGTTCCCACAACCCTAGTTGTGAATTTAGCTACTCATGCTTGAAAGAACATGTAGAACAAACTCGTAATCTCCAATTGAAATTCAAAGCAAAAGCCTTTATAAACCGAAATTAGGAAATAAAATTGCTAAAGTTTGCAAGTTAATTCCCAAGAAAATACCAAGAACTAAAAGTATACAATGGTGTCTAACCCCTAAAAACGAGGTTTACACATCCTATTTATAGAAAAACTTTTCCTAAACAAAAAGGAAAAAGAAATAAGGAAATAAAACTTCTGGACGAGGCTTTGATCGACGAGACTGACCTACGGACCGTGGATCGACTAGTGGTCCATAGGTCCCTTCCGTAGCTTGATACTTAGAACTTTTTCCACAAAGGCTGGAACCTTCAACTCTCAGATGCAAACGATGGGTGTCTAGTACAGACCGTAGGTTCACATACGGTCCGTGGGTCCCTTTCCGTGGATCCACACTTCGAACTTTTCATCAGGTACTAGAACTTCAACTCTCAATGATCATTGACGGACGTGCAGGACGTCCCGTGGGTCGACATTCGGTCTATCAATCACCTCCGTAGTTCCACACTTGGTCAGACTTCCCAGATGAGCAATCCACGCTTACCCACGATGGACCGTGACTGGACCTACGGTCCATAAGTCACCTCCGTGGGTTGCTCCTTCTGCAAAATTTCAATTGTCATCTCTCTCGACCTCGTCCAACCTTATTTCCTGCAAATATAACACAATAAACATTAGTTCTAATACAAAATGGCCCTAGACACGCACAACTCTTAAGTGAAATGTATTAAAAATACCGTAAACTCACGGTATATCAACACCCTCAACTTAAATTCATTGTTTGTCCTAAAGTGACGCACTAAGACTCTAAACGACACTTGTGTAGAAGCAGACATTCAAACTCAAGCAATCACATGACTTTCTATCCCAACTCCCTTTTCTAATGCAAATCTTTTCTTTTAGATTCAACAAGCTAACTCATGTGGATCAAGATATGACAAAGATCGACTGATAGACACAAAACATACACTTTTTCACAATTACCAAGGTACCAACTCTTCGACAATGTAACTAGTGCCCTCTCTTCAAACGAAATCCTTTTCACACAGAAGATAAGAATTTTGAGTTTGAGGATTCATTCAACACTTAAGCTCAGAAGTGACTTCAAGTACAGTTAGTGCTCAATACCATAGGCTTTCCCTTATTTTCACTGCTTAGAGTCTCCAAACTAGTTGCTAGGATCACTATTGGACTTTCTTAGCTTGTAACGTAGGCTCAGGGTCAGATGTGGTACATTTTGGTACTTTTTAGTGACTTTTTTCCTTGCTTGACATTACATTGTCTTTTTACCTTTTTTAGACCTATTTTTGATATCCTTCCTTTTTTTTACTTTCTTTCCCTTGACTCTTTTCACCATGGATGTGACTTTTGACTTTGTTGCTCTTATTTTTCACTTTCTTTATTTTTCTCTTTCACTTTTTTTCTTTATTTTTCAACACTTTAATTTATCATCTTTTTGCTTCATTGGCACAAAGTCACATCCTCTTCTATCTTTCATTTTTTCTCTTTTCAATACAAAAAACTCTTTTCATACCCTTTTTTCTTTTGGTTTCCTCTTTCATAGCCACCCTCAACTTATGGATTTTTCATTAGTTGAGGTGCACAATATCCGATGTCGAACCATGGCCAAGATTGAGGTCACTTTTTTGCATTAGCCACCCTCAACTTAGGCTTTTCGCCTAAGTCAAGGTGCACACGTCCAATGAGGGACCGGGGCCAAAACACTTATTTTAGGGAAGGTGAGTTAGGTGAATCAAAAGAAATGGTCAATTTTAGGCTCAAATATTTGGATCATAGGGAACATTGATTTCATTTGGTTGGATCCTTTTAGGCTTAAGTTGACTAATTTGAACAAGGGCCTATGATCACTTACCAACTTCTAGCCTAGATCATCTTAGCAGGACCAACCAGGCAAGTTTTAGATTGGCACAACTGTCTGAACATTCAACTTTCCTCACACACTCTTGGCACTTAGTTTCATTATCAGATTACCCAGTTCAAGTTTTAGCTTAAGTCATGAGTTCAAATCGGTTTTTATCATGTCACATTGAGATCCAACACATTCAACTCATCAAGACTATAGATCTAGCACTATTCAACATATTTGGACAGTGATAATTTTTACTCATGCCGGCTCAACAAAAATTAAGACAATCTCTTGGGGAAAAGAACATAGGCAAGAAAACCCCAAGAGAGGATTATGAGTTGGGTTACTCAGACTTCACCCTATCACTCACAATCCATTTACCCCACCCCCAACAAAATAGAGTGCAAAATTGTCCCCTATGCACAAAAAGTAAAGAATAAAGGATCGGGTGAAACAAACCTGTGGCGCATAGCGCCGAAGACCTCTCAACAAGCGGGTTGGTCCGGTTTCCTGGAGACTGCTGGAACAACACTTGGGCCACCATCAGTAGTGCCCGTATCTATCATTTCAGCACCCTCAGTAGTGCTAACATCAATTCTTGCCGCACCATCAATAGTGCTCACATCAACTCGCATCGCACCATCAGTAGTGCTCATGCTGCTAGAGGTACCAACACTAATCTCCTTAGACCGCTGTTGGTTTAATTCCTCATCAACTATAGATGCCCTCCGAGCCACTTCAGTCTACTGGCGTTCCCTCTTGCTAGCTCTCCTAGCCTCAATATCATCAGAAGCCCGACTATAGTGGGGGAGCTTCCCCGCATAATGGGAAGAAGAAGGTGGTGGCATCTCATCTCTAAATAAAGCATCTAAAACCATATTATCAACCGGTGCTGTGGGGGCCGACTCAGGCTCAGTCTCTGGTGGAGCTAGGAGGATGTCAAGATCAACCAGGAGACTAGCTAACTCTGCCTGGAAAGCAGAAACGTCAGTGGTGGGGGCTGGTTGCTATAGGACGCGCAACTCAAATGCATCAAGGCATTGGTGAACGGCCTGAACCTTACAGTCCATCATCTGCTCCATCAGCTGCTCAACCCTAGTCATGGACTCCTCAATCGCACGCTGCATCCAAGGCCATACATATTGAAGTAGTGTAGCCATCTAGGCCTCCAGTTTCTGGGTATAGGCTAGAGGCACGGTAACAGACCCTGATGAGGGGGTGGTTCTGGAGGAGCTAGGGGCCTGACTGGCGGCCAGCGAATGGGAAACCAGGGCATCCTTAGTAGTGGCTGGAGGGGCAGGCTCCTTACCCTGCATCTACTCCACATCTGCAACCAAGTCGCTCCTAATGGTGGCATCTCAACCTGCGGCTCTCTGCGAAGTGCAGCTGCATTGGCCTCATCCCGAATCAGGCCGATATTTAGCTTCTTGGTCGCCTGTACCAGCTTGTCACAGTGCCAAACCGGTACTCCAGCATCCCTACACAGCTGAAAAATGAGGCATGGGAAGGGTAAGGTAGTAATGGCCTTGAAGTCCCTCTCGTGTATCTTTACAATCAGCATGCAGGCAAAGTCCATCTCAAACACAGTAACTAATGCTGCAACCCTAATCGCGCGGTCCCCTGTGAGTACATTGTCTGCCTGAGTAGGAGACACCCAGTTCCGTACCAACAACTAGAAGAATTTGGCCACAAAACTCAGGGTGGCCTTCTTGATACCCAAGCTCGGGGTGCTGACCCACTCAGTGTGCTCTCTGTCTATAACAAGATGAAGGGCTAACCACCATAATAGAGTTTCCCTCTGATATGCTTTCCTCTGGGATTCCCCGCTCCTAACAATGTCTAAACGATAATCAAACTCAGCCATGTTGATTGGTAGAATGTTGCCCGGACTGTAGAGGAATATGTCGAGAGTGGTCTCAGATATGTCAACTGAAACCTCGCGCACTAATGTATCCTTGAGTGGAGGCTGGGTAGCGGGCTTGGCCGTCAATCTAACCTCTGAGGGTAGTTGCATATGAAGCATATAACTTCTTGATGATCTCCTTTATGAAAGACCCCAGGCTACGGGCCATCCACTCGCACCTGTGCCTTTGGAAGAGATCATGGATGGCGGGTGCAATGTGGAGGCTGCCTGTAAGAACCCGACGCTCCTCGGTGACCATTCGAGCCATCACCTTCTTCTCAATCAACATGGGAGCATCCTGGTATATTTGGAACTGGCCGCTCACACACCATCGATTGTGATCATACGGATTTGCTCAAGGCTCAAAACTAGGAGGTAATGGGACATCACTTACACTATTAGCCTTAGAGGATGAGGCGTTGGCACCATTAGAAATGGAGCCGGAGTTAGATACAGACTCAGAACCAACCGGTGAACCGATCGGTGTATCCTTTTCATCAAGCTGGGAGGCAGTGACCACGTCAGAAACCACCCACTGGGTTTGATTCCTTGTAGTGCGTGGTGCAGTGGGGGGTGTCCTAGTAGTAAGTGGGACATATGCAGGGTCAGTCTCCACATCGGTATCCTCATCAGTCAGCTGAAATGATGGTGCCACTGATTTTGACTTTCCCTTCGCGGCGTAAATCAGAGCTTTCTTGGGAGCCATGGTACTTGTAGAAGCTTAGTTAGTACCAAAACAAACCAATAAAACACTCAAAATTTTGTAGAAAAAGGAACGAAACAAAACAAAACAAAAAAACCAAAAAATTTCAGGGCAGTAGCTGAACTGCTGACCCACGGTGAGTACATACGGTCCGTAGGTCCCCTCCGTAGGCCAGAGTACCCAAAAGTTGGGTCTTTGATGTGAACCACGGATGTACAGAACGGTCCGTCGATGGAACGATGGACCATAGTCCACGTCTGTGGTTCGACACTTGGTAACTTTTTTATGTACAATAGATCCACAGACCTGACCTACGGTCCGTGGACGGGGTCTCGTGGGTCAGGCCTGTGCCAAGTTTCAGACATCCTCATTTTTGTACCCATTATTGTACAAATAAAACAATCAACCTAAATCTAATCATGCATTTTAACACAATATATGGTAGTTTGTCATCAATAGGGTTCCGATTAATCAAAATTTATTCTTTTTAATATACCGAACTATGAACCCTAAGTCAAAACTTCCATTTAGACAATTTATAATGAGTTAGTTTGATTAAACAAACAATACAATAACATTCTATCATCCCAAGGGTGTTTTTAGCATACAAATCATTGTTTACACACAAAACTTTACCACCCAGGTCAAGATCCACCTCGTAACTTCATAAAAATAACAATGAACGGAAAAAATCAGAGTCTTTAAAAGTTTGAAAATTTGAATTTCAACCTTTTAAACTATAAAAGTTTAAATTTCACACTTTAAAAGTTTGTATTTTAAAAATTTAAATTTTAAACTTTAAAAGTATAAAAGTTTAGTTCACTTTAAATCTATTCTATCGGCACTAGTTGCATAGGAAACCGAGTCCATAACTATACCACAAGGAATTTTTTAAGCGTCATATAAATAGAACTAGTACATGTAGAATACGGGGTTTACACTCAACTTGTTCCGCATTCAAATCGGCCACAATAATGACCGGTAAAGTACCATCTCTCCCCAAGAATACATACTTCAAATGTGATGGTAGAGCCTTAAGCTCCAATTTTGGAGCCTCTTCAACAAACGGTTTTGCGGGTAAAGAGTTGCGATTCTTTATATCTTACTCCAATCTCTTCGGTTTGGAACAGAATTTGAACCTATCAAGTGCGGCAACTAAGTCTTCATAGTCTTCAATACTGTCACCCTCAAATTTCATCATCATCGCTACAAGTGCATCAACACTCAACCACTCTTTAATAGACACATCAGAACCTAGCTTCACAATATGATTCACCACTGATACTGACTTGAGATCGCTTTCCTGCTTCATGAACCTACATAAATTAAAAGTTACCTCTTCACTATTCAATCAAAACGTCATCTGCCCTTTCTCTATATCGACCAAGGCACGCCCAGTAGCAAGGAATCGTCTCCCTAAATGATGGGAACCTCAAAATCAACCTCACAATCAAGTATCACAAAATCCATCGAAAAAATAAACGACTCCACCTTCATAAGTACGTCTTGGAGAACACCAATGGACCTCTTCACAGTTCTATCGGCCATGAGTAATCGCATCGCAGTTGGTTTTGGGGCCCCTAAACCCAACTTCTTATAAATAGACAATGGCATCAGATTAATAATAACACCCAAATCACACAATGCCTTTGCAAAATGCAATAACCCAATGGTACATGGAATAGTGAAAGCACCAGGATCCTATTTCTTCTGCACAAGAGATCGAGTAGCAATAACACTACAATGTTGCAACCCATCATCATCTTCAAAACTCAGGGCCCTCTTCTTAGTCACCAAATCTTTCATGAATATCGCATACCCATGCATTTGCTCCAAATTTTCTATCAATGGAACATTGATGGAAAGCTGTTTCAACAGAGTAATAAACATGCGGTATTTCCCTTCTTCATTCTTCTTTACCAACCTCTGTGGGAATGGAGGTGGAGGTCTAGGCACGGGGACAACTTTTTGGGTTATCTCTGCTTCTTTCTCTGTAGCATTCTTGGACTCTCCAGTAAACTTCAATGTCATCATTATCTTTTTCAACCACAATTTCAACCTTAGACGACATAAGTGGATCAATGGTTTGTTTACCCCTCGAGTAATGACTGCCATACAATGCCCATCTTTCTTTGGATTTTGGATGGTGTTGCTAGAAAGTGTGCTAGGCTGACGTGGGTTCACTGTAGTAGACAACTAATTCATCTACTGCTCAAGTTGCTTGATCAACACTGCATGGGCATCAAATTTTTGACCAATTCTAGACAAGTCATTCCGCATCTCCTTCACATTTTCATCAGTCGAATCAAATCTCTTCATCATCTTCTGCATCATATCCTCAATCCATGACATACTACCCCCAGCTTCCCTATTGCCACATTCCCAATTTGCAGTAGGAATATAAGGACCAACCCTATCGTTTTTGTTGCAATAACTGTTCCGATTGTAGTTTTTGTCGCGATTGTAGTTCCCATCCCAGACATATTGACCCTCTCGATTGTAGTTGCCATAGTTCTGACCTTGGTTTCCTTGTCGTTGGCGCCAATTTTCCAAGTTGGAAATTGGGCGTTGGTTCATAAACCCTCCGTCTGATCATTCACCAAGTAAGCATCTTCCTCAAAATAGCATTCCTCAATCGGTGTGTCATGACTCGAGAGCACCCCCTAGTTGTAACATGGCGTAGTTGACCCCAAAGGGGTTGCATACAAGCCCTTAGCACATTCTTAACATAAGATAAATAGAAAATACGAAAGAATTTAAAACTTTTGCAATCAAAGTCATTTTCTCAGAAAAGCAAACAGAAGACTTTCTAGACTTTGTCTCAAACCATCTATTACAACTTTATAGAATAAACTCTTGGGACACAGCCCATACAATAGTTTCAACATGAAAATAAAAGACATAAAGGAATAAGGGTTTCGTCCTCGAAGCTATGAGGACTCAGCAACTCTTCAACTCTTCTAGATCCTTGAAACCTAGCCTCCAAAGCAACTCAATCTCCAAGACCCTATATTTGGTTAGAATGTAGAAAATATGCGTTAGTACAAAAGGTACTACGTATGAAAGCTAGAACAACATCATAAGAACATCTCAAATGGTTAGTCAACATAATACATAAGCATAAGAGATAATAACAAGTCATAACATAATCATTATAGTCATTACATGGTCTCCAACATAAGCATTATAAACATACAAGTCAACATAAGGTATAATAATGAACATAGAAGATAAGATATAATAAGCACAATAGACTCTTAGTCACCTTTACCCTTATAGTCTAAGTGCATAATCAACTCCTAAGTCTTTCTACCACAAGGGCACCACACTTCTAGGTAACCTCAAGGCACCCTTGTGCAATGCGTAAAGGGCATCCCATAATACACTTCATACTAAGAATTTCCTTGAAGTCATCCTAGTCATATCCACCCTCCTTTGGTATCACTATTGACTCACTTCAAGTAGACAAGGGTACTATCATCTCTAGTCAATCATATCTTAGAAGACATCTATGGCAACTATCTATCAAGCATATCTCATGTAAGACTAGCCCTTATTGTCCAAGTATAGGAACTCTAGGATGACACTTTACTAAGTCTATCTAGTTGCTTCTTAATTTGAACTATAAGAGATACTATCCTAGCTACATCTAGTTTATCATATTGGAACCCTAGGAAATTCTATACAAAGAATAATCTAAGTTCACTAGACTCGAACCCTTGGAGATGCTACTTAAAGCATGATCTTAGTTCATTATAAGGCTGAACCCTATGAGATACTTCTTTTAGCATGTCTAAGTTCATTTATCATTATGGACTCTATGAGGCCTTACTAAGGCATATCTAAGTCCATTTATACTATTGACATTATGAGGTACTTTATTAACTTGTCTTAGTCCCTCATTACTTAGAACCCTAGGATATACTACATTAAGTACATCTTGGTTCATTAAGTTGAACCCTAGGAGATACCACATTAGGTACATCTTGGTTCATTAAGTTGGGTCTCTAGGAGATGCTCCTTCAAGCATAATCTTAGACCATTACTTGCATTGGACTCTAGGAGATGCTACATTATGCATAGTCTTAGTCCATGAGGTTTGAACTCTAGGAGATGCTACATTTAGCACAATCTTAGTTCATTAACAATCTTTCTTCATTGGGATATAGCCTAAACCGACATGAGAACATATGATCTCTTATGGTGTTACCCGTACCATCAAGGGTTGGATGACTTGCCAAGGTGGAACTGGTTTGTTAGCTTAGTCGGATCCACTAGCTAACTCCCTATGGTGCATGTAGTTAAGGGATACGAAGATTGATACTAGAAACCCAAACTCCACTAGGTAATGTTTCCATCTCATGAGACACACTTGTGATAATCAATACTCTTCTAGGTGAGCGATCTCTTGTAGGAAGCCCAAACTAACTATGTGGGAACCTCCATGAAAGCCTAAACTCATCTAGGTGGGAACCTCCATTCTCATTTCAATATCCTCTCGGTGCTAGGCATAAAATCCAAAAAGATAATCATTGAGTCTCTACTTTGACTCAATTTAATGGAAAGGTGTTCTTAACTACCAACCCATGCTAATACCTCCTTTAGACCATGTGTGAGCAACTATCACCATCCATGACAGGTATAAAGGCTTTCTAGCCTTAGGTTCAATTAGTTAGGAGAAGTCCTTTAACCCTAGAACCATTACTATGTGAGAAGTTCTTCATGTTAAGTTCATATTCATATTTAGCCTTATGTCTAGAATTCTTCATTAGACAAGGATAACATCATTACCTAAGTGATTCTATCAGTTCCTACCATCTAGGATTCATTAGGTGATCTAGGTAGATAAAGGTCTCTCAACACAATTGTATTCATTAGCCTTGGATTCATATGTAGATTATACTCTTGAAGCCTTAGCATCTATAGTTAATCATAATGCACTTAACTTCAAAGCCTAGTTATCAAGATTCATTACTTCAAGCCTTATATTCAAGGTTTACTTCTTATCATCACCATTCATATCTAGTTTTAAGGTATTCTTAACCACATTCATCATTACTAAGTGATTCTAACCATAATTGATCAAAAAGGTTCAATTCTCACTTTACAAGTCAAAACCAATCATACATCATAGAGTCTAGTTCAATTCATGATTAGATGATCCTAACTAAGATCAATTAGTATTCAAGACATTGAAATAGGAAGATCACATAAGGACCTTCAACCTTGCCTCTAATGGCATCAACCCACAATATCACATTCATCAAATTAGACTAGGGTTTACCATTGAAATCACATGAATTCATCATATTATCATTAAACAAAGACATTTCAGTCATAATTGGGTGATATCCACTAGATTGGAATCACACCCAAGCCCTACCCACAATGCAATCACAACCCTAGCTAGAATTGGGTCTTTTGAGCTCACAATTGGGGGAAATATATGGGGGCTCCATGGGTGGAATAACCCATGGATGAAGAAGCTTACATAATTTGAATCACTTTCCTAATCCAAGCTTGAATCCATGGTGAAATCTCGACCAAGAAGCTGCCCTCTTCTCTTTCCTTCTTCCTCTTCTTGTTTACTTCTAGAGAGATGATTTTTGGAAAGAGTTGTGGGGTCTTTAGTTGGGTGAGGTAGAATGATTAGTTTAGGGTTTATTTAAGCTTCTACAGGTGGTTATATAACCTATTAACCGACCTACATTAACCCCTAATTAATAACTAACCCAACCCCTAACTTCTAACTTAAAAAGGAAAGCTGAAAACTGGCAGCATCTACGTTTGGCGATCCACGAACAGTCGATTGATTAATGATCCGTGGTTTGATCTAGTGGTTTGAAGCTGGGAGTCTAATTTTTTCAGGCCTCTAAAAAAACTAAGTATGCACTGACGTTCATGATCGACGAGGCGTCAATGGCCATCCGTAGGTCACCTCCAAAAAGCTGTTTTTTTGCAACTGTTTTGGGGGTCTAGTTTCCAAACGATTCCATGGTTTAGTTTAGGGTGTTTTTAGCTTAAAATGGTCATGAAATAACTAAATAAACAACCTCATAAGCCCTTAATCAATAAATCAATTGAACTCCAAAACACCAACCTAAAACTAGAGGGCTGGAAAGTTGGCAGCACCTATGCTTGCCCATTCACGGACCGTGGATGGGTTCATGGGCCATACTGGCATGTCGTCGCTTGGTTCAGAGACTTGGAAAATGTATCGAAGACTCCCAAGACTAATTATTGACTTACGGAGCCTATCCACGAGCCGTAGATCAATATACTGGCCGTGGATTGCAACCATAGATCACCTCAATCTTGGCAGTTTTGGGGACTGTTTTGGGGTCCTCCTCAAGGGCCCATCGAGTGGTGTTTGGGGAGTTGTACCCAGACGTTTAACCCTTAAACATGGTTTTCTAGGTACTAGGGTCACTTCTACAAGATTTATCCCTCAAAAAACACAACAAACTTGAACGACAAGACTCTAGAACACACTAGCTCAAATGACTACTTTCCGGAAGTTTTAGTCGTTTCTTGACGTTTGACTTCTAAAATCAACAAACTAACTCTAAAAGCCATTTTTCATCATTTAAACAAGATTCCAAGTATAAACTAACATGTGAGACTCTAAAGTCACCTATTTAGCTTCCATTAGACTCTAGCTTGTTTTTACTATATTTTCCGGGTTGTTACACGGTGGTGGTGGAGTCGTAATCAAATAATTCACTGCATTTACCTTTTCTGGACCTCCGCTTACATGCTTCAATACCAACCCAAGTTCTGTCCTTATTTGAGCCATCTCCTCACGAATGTCATCGGCCGATTGACTAGGTGCAAATTGCACTGCAAAAGTGCTTCTTCAAGTGTCTGACTTTCGAGTGCTCCATACTTTATTATTTCGAAAAATCTTCTCTAGTTTCTTAGAAATCTCCTCAAAAGTGAACTCACCATATGATCCTCCAGTGATAGTATCAAGCACAACCTTACCATTATCGTCTTGACCTCTGTAGAAATACTCCTTCAGTGACACATCATCAATACGGTGGTTCGGAACACTTCTTATGAATGTTGTGAACCTATCCCACGAACTACTCACAGACTCTCCAGGTAGTGCCACGAATTTGTTGAGTTTATCTTTGTGGTTCAACTTCTTTGACAATGGAAAGTACTTGGCCATGAACACCTTATGCAATTGGTCCCATTTATGAATTGAGTTGTAGGGAAGCTCAAAAAACCATACAACAGCATCACCGGCCAATGATAGAGGGAAGACTCCAAACCTTATGGTGTTCATATCCAGCTCAGGTCGACCCACACAACTCTTACAAACACTCCTCAACTTGGCTATGTGCCCATATAGATCTTCTGATGCCATTCTAGAAAACAAACCCTCACTGTAAGCATTGCATCAAACTGCTAGTCACCACGAATGTATGCCAAGAGGTAGAAGAGGGAGAACTATGGGTCCTTTAGATTCAACAGTGTTGAATTCGACCCTATAATTATCACCCAGTCTTGTTTCTGGTGGATCTTGCACCCTCAATGCATCTCTAAGTAGATTATCACCATGAACCTGAGCATTCTCATTATGCACTTGATCCTCAGGCTCCTCTATGAGTGGATTATCATGGACCCCTTGATTATTCATCCTTCTCAAAGTTTTTCTCAACTCTAGATCGTATGGGGTCAATGGTTCGCCTTGATTATGTGTACTTTGCATACACTAGAGTGGAAACTTGAAGAAAACAAAAACAAAAACAAAAGAAAACATAAAATTAGGAAATAATTGACTAAAGTTCAATAATGTAGTTAAACTTAATCTAAAAGCCTTATTCCCCGGCAGCAGCGCCAAAATTTGATACACTCAAATTACACTTCCCTAATAAGTATAAGCGATCGTTATCAAGTAAAGAACCCAACTTGGAGGTTGGGTCGATCCCACGAGGAATATGGTTTAGACTTAACCTTAACTTACGATTATGTTCGTTTAGTCAACTTATTTCTGAGACAAGTAAGTAAATGGGGGGGGGGGGGTTGTGTATCAAATAACTAATTGTTATTGATAAACAAGTGAGCAAGATTTTAACTTTGTTGTTATCAATGAGAGAGAGAAACTAGGGTGTATGTGTCCCCCATAAGCAATTAACTCGGTAATCTTAATTATAGTAATCCTTTCCTAGTGTATCACATGCAAAGTGGTAAGTTATGTATCCCTAAGTGCTTGGTCCGCCAAATAGGGAATTTTACCCCGCACCTTGGTCCAGCTACGTGTGTATAATTTACTAACCCTTATCTTTACCTCAGATTATACATCACATTAATGTATGACTTAGTTTTCACCCACGCACCAATTGACATTAGACTATTAGATAGTATCACACTAAATCTCTGTTGATAATTCTTTTCTTATTAACTACCTCCTTGGTCCGACAAGTAGTAACAAGGTGAGTTCTAACGTTGGCCACCATTAAAAAGACTTCTAAGCGAAAGAATTACCAATACATACATCAACACTAGTCAAGAATTACTTAGTTACTATTCATTCGTTGTTAATTGCTCATGGTTCCCACAACCCTAGTTGTGGATTTAGCTACTCATGCTTGAAAGAACACAATTCATATTAGTAGAAAAAGAATTCATGGAAATTACGTATTAAGAAGAAACCCGTAATCTCCAATTGAAATTCGAAGCAAAAATCTATATAAACTGAAATTAGGAAATCAAATTGCTGAAGTTTGCTAGTTAATTCCCAAGAAAATACCAAGAACTAAAAGTATACAATGGTGTCTAACCCCCAAAAAATGAGGTGTACATACCCTATCTATAGAAAAACTTGTACTAAACAAAAATAAAATGAAATAAGGAAATAGAACTTTCGGACGCGACTTCGATCGACGAGATGAACCTACGGACCGTGGATCAACCTACGGTCCGTAGTTCCCCTTTGTAGCTTGATACTTAGAACTTTTTCCATAAAGGCTGGAACCTTCAACTCTCAGATGCAAACAACGGGTGTGCAGTATAGACCATAGGTTACCTTCCGGTTGTGGGTCCCCTTCTGTGGCTCCACCATTAGAACTGTTCATCAGGTACTGGAACTTCAACTCCCAGTGATCATTGTCGGACGTGCAAGACGGCCCGTGGGTCGACCTACGGTCGGTCACTCACCTTCGTAGTTCCACACTTGGTCAGACTTTCCTGATTATCGATCCATGCCTTCCCACGACAGATAGTGACTGGACCTACAGCCCGTAGGTCACCTCCGTGGGTGGCTCCTTCTGTAGAATTTCATCTGTCATCTTTGTCGACCTCATCCAAGCCTATTTCCTGCAAATATAACACAATAAACATTAGTTCTATTACAAAATGGCCCTAAACAAAAACAATTGATGAGTCCAAGATTTGAACTCATTTAGGGCTCTAGTTGGACAAATTTAGTGTCCTCAGATGCTTTATTTGTGCCAATAACTGATGTAAAATCCTTGATTTCCAAGTATTTGGATTGAGGAACAAATCATGGACACTAAATTGCAAAAAGGAACAAAGCGAGCTGAAGGAAGGAAGAAATGAAAGCCTGGTGATCGCCAAGTCCCTTTGGTGAGTCACCGAAAGGCCATTAGCTCGCCTAAAGTTCCAGTGTGCCAAGCCCTGAAAGAGAAAATCAAGTTGGCGAGAGAAAGGAGCAGTCAAAGGGTCACCGAGTTGTTCCGCGATGCAGTGTTGGATCGCCCAAAGTTACAGACCTTAAGAATGCTAAAGCCAAAGCAAGAAGGTGATAAAATGGGTCAAAGGGCGGATCGCTGAGCTGATCGGCGATCCCGACTTACTGCGCCGAATGGTCCTTCACAGCCTATTTTTGGCGACTATAAATAAGTTTTTGAACATTTAGTTTACAATCTTTTCTGAGTTTTTATCATTATCAAGTATCTAATTTTTGAATTGAGAGAACTCTGAGTTTGGAGACAAGTTTTCCTTAGCTTTGAAGAATTGAAGATTTCCATTCTTGAGAAATTAGAAGTGGGTCTTTGAGATTCTTCAATTTGGACCTTTGTAAAGACAAAATTAATCTTACGGAAACACAATTTGGTAACGATTTTTATCTTTTTATGATGTCTAGCTAAATCCCCAATTCTTGGGGTGTGATTATGTGATTATGGGCTGATTTAGCTTTTGGGTGTTGCTAATTGTTCGTTTAAATGCTGTTTAGAAGTGATTTCAATCAGTAATTATGGTTCAATTTAAAGAATTGTAGTTGCAAATGCAGTTCTACCTTCATGTTTTTGGCTTGCTCGAGAGAGAGGTGATAAATCCAAGGTTACTGAATTGATGTCTGTGGGTATTGTCATGGGTTTAACTCGAGAGAGTGAATCCTAAAACCTTTTCCACACATTCAGCTCAAAAGAGTGAATGGACTAAAGCGAAGGCTGTTCTTATTTGCATGCTTGTTGGTGTTCGAGAGAAACTGGCTTGATTCGGGGTAAATTGTTTTAGAGAAAGTTTATCCCCTCTAAATTCTAGCTTATTCACTGATTTACAACTATTTACTAACAATTGCAATTAGCCATTTGTCTACTTTAGCCTGTAATACAATCACATCCCAAGAACCCGTCTCATTATTGTCTTTTTTTGTATTATTTGTTGTTGTTGTAGCTGATAGTTTAAACCAAACCCCCTTATTTGACATTTGTGTCACCCCTTAACTTGAATTATGTTTTTATTCGTAAATGTCTATTCCTATGATTGACTTCAGCATATTCATACTTTCCTATTGAATCTTAGGCATGTACCAATCCCTGTGGGATTCGACCCCAACTCATTTAGTTGGGTTATTATACTGACTAACGATCGTTGACGCTTAGAACTGAATTAAGTGTCATTTGAACGTTAATCAAAATGGTGCCGCTGCCGGGGAGTGGTGTTGGTCAAGATTCTTTAGTTAAGTTGAATTTTGTTCTTGTTAGTTATAGTCGAATCTACTTACTTTTAGTTTTGTTTTTCATGTTCCCTATTTAGAATAGAAGGAAAAAGAATAACTTGTAGCAATGGTGACCAAATGGACCACTCTCCTTTGAGAATGATGATTCTTAAGGATAACATCCTAAGTTTCAAGAAAATGGAGGGTGAGTCAATCCATGAGTTGTGGCGGAGATTTAAGTCACTATTGCTGCAATGCCCAACTCATGAAATCTCAGATAACATGCTATTTGACAGCTTTAATAGAGGTCTTGGTCCGAAAGATAAAGGAATGGCTGACCAAATTTCTCTGGGTTGTCTCACATCACTACCCTATGCAATAACAGTCAAGCTCCTTGATCATATGGCCAAGACCATCAAAGAGATTGAGAAGGACTAGATTTTGGCCATATTGTTGACTCAGCTGGATCTCGTGGCCAAGCATATTATGGAATTGGAGGTACCATCCAAAAAGAAAGATCGGTACATTCCCCCTCACGAGCGTATAAAGCACAATGAGTATGAGGGTGGATAGGTAGAAGAGATTCTCTCACTCATTCTGTACAAAGTCGACGAACATGACGAAGTGTTAAATGAGATAAAAGAAAATCTGTCACTACTGAATCAGATGACTGATTGAATAACGCTAACAAAGACACTTAATCCAGTTCTAAGAGTCAACGGTCATTAGTCAGTATATAACCCAACCAATTGGGTTGGGATCGTTCCCACAGGGAGTGGTAAGTGTTTGAGAATCAACAGCAAAGTACGGATATATTCAAGTCAATTATAGGATTATATATTTACGAAAAAAAACATAATTCAAATTAAGGGTGACATAAGTGTCAAATAACATGGGGGTTTTGGTTTTAATTATCAGCTACAACAAAATCAAATAACACTAATTAACAAGTAATGAGACAGGTTCTTGGGATGTGATTAGATTATAGGCTAATGTAGACAAATGGGTAATTGCAATTGATAGTGAATAGCTGTAAATCAGTGAATAAGCTAGACTTTAGTGGGGATAAACTTTCTCTTGAATAATTTACCCCAAATCAAATTGGTTTCTCTCGAACACCAATAAGCAACAATTAATAACAGCCTACACTTTAGTCCATTCACTCTCTCGAGCTGAACCCATGAAAACCCAATACCCACAGACCATTAATTCAGTAATCTTGGTTTTAAAACCTCTCTCTCGAGCAAGCCAAAAACACGAAGGTAGAGTTCCATTTTCAACTACAACCCTTTAAATT
Organism: Solanum verrucosum; assembly: GCF_900185275.1. Classification (NCBI taxonomy): domain Eukaryota; kingdom Viridiplantae; phylum Streptophyta; class Magnoliopsida; order Solanales; family Solanaceae; genus Solanum; species Solanum verrucosum. The sequence continues at coordinate 388,375 of NW_026020214.1, forward strand.
AAACCACAATTACTGGTTGAAATCACTTTTAAACAAAATTTACACTAACAATTAACAATACCCACAAGCTAAATCAACCCATAATCACATAATCACACCCCAAGAATTGGGGTTTTAGCTAAACATCATAAAAAGATAGAAATCATTACCAAATTGTGTTTCCATCAACTAGCTAAGATTAATTTCATCTTTACAAAGGTCTAATTTGAAAATTTTCAAAAACCCACTTCCTATTTCTCAAAAATGGAAAACTTCAATTCTTCAAAGCTAAGGAAAAGTTTAGTTCCAATACTCTCAGTTCAAACTCAAAAATTACTCTAATGAATGTTTAGAATAAAATTTGATACTAGACATAATGTTTGAAAATGTATTTATAGTCGCCAAAAATATGCTACGAAGGACCATGCAGAGCAGTAAGTCGGGATCACCGATTATCCGCCCTTTGGTTAGTTCTATCGCCTTTTTGCTTTGGCCTTCAGCATCATCAAGTTTTGTAACTTTGGGTGATCCAACACTGCATCGCGAAACCGTTTAGCGACTCATCGACTGCTCTTTTCTCTCACCGACTTGATTTTCTCTTTCAGGGCTTGGAACACTGGAACTTTAGGCGAGGTAATAGCCACTTGGCGATTCACCCAATGAATTAGGCGATCAATATGCCTTCATTTCTCCGTTCTTTCGGCTGCCTTGTTCCTTTTTCTCCTTAGTGTCCATGCTTTGTTCCTTAATCGAAATACCTGGAAAACAAGGATCTTATATCAGTTATTGGCACAAAATAAGCATATGAGGACACTAAATCTATCCAAATAAAGCCCTAAATGAGTCCAAATCGTGGACTCATCAACACCCCAACTTAAATTTTTGCTTGTCCTCAAGTAAAACTCAAGTTTAGCAGTTCAAAAAGAATGTCTCAAACAGTGCTACGCAAGACTCAATCATGATTCACACAAAAACACTCAACTTACTCATACAAAGATCAATTGTGTACTCAAAGATTCAAGTTGTGACTCACCATTATCAAAGATTCTCAAGTTCACAATACTTGCTTCAAATGCACATTCAAGCTCAACAAAGGTACTCAAATGCTCTCACACAAAGAATGATTCCATAATCCCACACAATGGTTCAACAATTTATAGCTCCGAAATCATAATCAACACTCACACTCACAAAGATGAACACATGCATGACTCCACCCATAGGTTTGCCCTTATTTTCAAATCAATACTTGTTTCAGCTTACTCAAGAATAAAAAGGTCTTTTCAAGGTTTGTAACGGGGCTGAGTGTAAATGTATGGTCATTTAGGCTCAGTGGCTGCTATTCTCATGAAATATGGTGTGAACAACACTTCATTCCCTTTCTTTCATCATTCTCATTCATGTTCTAAAGTCACCCCATTATTCACTTTCCATGGACTATTGGATATCCTATATCTTTTTGCATTTTCACAACTTTATTCCACAACTTTTTCATTTTTCTCTTCTTTTTCTTATTTTTTTATATGGAGGGGTTCAATATTTCTCAAAACCATAGGTCAGAGGGGACGTTTTTGCATTTCTTGATTTACATTCTCTTTTCACCACACCCCCAACTTAGGAATTTGACCTAAGTTAGCTATTCAAGAAAACCACAAATCATGAGGATTATGGGTAATGGATAAAGAAAGGTCACAATTTCATCAAGTTTCTTCCAAGGAAAGGGTTAAGGCTCAAAAGGTGTTCAAAAGAAGTTCACACACTCACAAGGTAGGCCACAAAAGAGATATAATGTCAAATTGTTTCACTCTTGAAAGTTTCCTAAGATCATCTGAAGAGCTTGCATCACTTGTCAACTGGACCAACGGGGCAAATTTTAGGTCTCATCACCCATGGTTTACGGTAAGCTCATCACACAAAGTATTGAAACCAATGTCAAACAAGACTCCACACTTTTGCTAGTATGCAATGTTCATCACAAGAAACTCAATTTGATAATTGACTAGTCACAAGGAGATGCTAAAAGTTCACATATTGCCTATGCAACTTCATTTGGCCTTATCGTAGCCGCACATTCATTTTTTGTTCGGTTATGAGCATTATTCAAGTCATCGGTATTGATGAAGACCCATACTGAAATTTGCAAGAGAATAACTACATTCAAACACAAACAAGAGGTGGCACAATTATTTTTTGGAAGGGTCAAAAAATCATTTACAATTATAACAAGGAGCCACAAGCTCAATCAACCACAACAACAGTGCTAAACACAATCAATAGCACAAAAACCCAAATATATAGACAGAACAATAGTCACAAAAGGTGGGCCTCACCCCAACACAAACAAAAGCTATTTGTCCTCAAATGCAAGAAATAAAATATCCAAAAGTCAATAAAAATAAGATAGGGAAGGAGGAAAGAGGGATCCTATCTAAGCAGTCACTCCATCTATCTATCTAGGTATCAGTGCCCGGTGTAGTACTCTGATCCTAGGCATCAGTGTATGGAGTCAACTCAGAAGCAATACCACCAGCTCCACTAGGATGAACTAAGGATGTAACTGCCAAAAAAGCTTGCACAGCCACATCTACCATGACCTTTTCAGTTTCCGTAAAGCCCTCGTAGGAAGCCTCCTTAACAACCCCAACCATCTCCTCACCTGTCTTAGCCTCGAACTCAGGATTAGCTGCCTTATCAACTCTAACATCATCTCCGGTGGTAGTCGGAGGCATATTTGGGATCTCCACCTTCCCAAAGATCATGGATATGTCGGTGGACTTCAGCTGGTCCACATCTCTCTTCAGTGCAACAATGGTGGCCTTTAGAGCCGTCACCTCTTCGATGGCCCCTTGGCCACACTCACACACTACTGTCCTAGCCACAAGCACATCAATAGTAGCACTCAATAGTGTCACAACATCAGCAAGAGCTGCCTAAATCTTGCCCGAAATGGAGGCCTTAAGTCTGGCAGCACGACGATCAACGGAATGGGCTAGTTGCCCCATCCGTAATAATAGAGCCTGAGTGAGTGGGGCTCAGAAGATAGCAACAACAACAACTCTGGGGGGCAATGTAGCAGCAAAGGAACTAGGGGTGTCAGAAGTTACAACATTGGATGTACTTGAAGGCCCAGTGGCCAGAGCTGGAAAAGGTGCCTCTGCAGGTAATGTGTCTGTATCTACAATTGGGAAGAGTCCACCGGTGCTGCCTTCTTCTTCTTCTCCACCTCATCTTCCAAATACTCTGCCTCGATTCTACGGATATTAGTAGAGGATGTGGGAATAACTTCCACATCTTTCTTCGCACCTCTGGGAAACCGAGCCTATTAACACAACTCGGTGATCAACACAGGGAAGGGAAGGGAAGTCTGGCGGTGCTTGGCCTGCATGAGCATCCCAAAGTTCAGCCTTGTCCCTGCAATGAGGCAGCCTAGGCAGGCTGCCTTGGTGTGGTGGAGAATAGACTCGTTTTGGGAGGGGATGATCGGGCTGCTGATGAAGCCAAACCAATACCTCGCTACCATATTGAGGTCCTTCTTTTCAATAGCTTCCCCAACCTCAAGCCACTAGGGAGTGCCGTCTGATATCAACTGAGCCAACCACTTCTTCATGTTCTCTAGCATCTTTGTCCTGATCTTGTTTTGACAGTCATCCTCAAGTCTCGTAGTGCATTGTAGGACAACATTGATGGCAGCAAAATCACACTGAACCCTCTTCCCCTTGAAAACCACATAGTCAACCAGGTGACTTCCTTTTTCCCTTTCCTTTCCCACAAGTTTTGGGAAGTTCGGTGGCCTTGGCCCTAGATGCAGCTGCATCTTCATTAAGTTTTATCCCTTTGGCCTTCTTGGGGGGAGGCATGTCCCTACCAACGACTTTTTGTCTAGCCATGTCTGCAAAATCAGAGAAAAGAAGATGCATACAGACTCTCTGAAATAGTCGGTGAGTCACCGAATCTCTTTGGCGAGCTAAATCGGGCTTACCGAAAGGATTGGCTCAAAAATCCTAGAAAATTTTTGCATGTCGGCGATGGGAAGGGCCTTTCGGTGAATCACCAACAACATTCAGTGAGCAAGGACTAGCCCGCCGAGAGTTACAGTGCATTTTATGGTTAGGGGGACAAACAAAGTGCTATCAAGGAAGGCCTTCGGTGAGTCACCGAGTGCACTCGACGAACTCAAGCTTCTCACCAAAAGTTACAGAACCTTTTTCAAGATAAAGCATGAATTTAAAGGTGATAAGGGGAGCTTCAGTGAAATGCCGAGTGGTTCGGCGAGCTCGACCCAGCTCGCCAAACGACCCAACGTGCCTACTTTTAATCCAACTTCCCAAACTCAACCCCGCAGCCCCCGAAAACAAAATCAAAGCACGCACTATTATAATTAAACTAAGACCCATTACACCCATTCCCCCGGGATACTCAGACTTCTCCTGGTTTGACAAAAAAATTGTATTTGATGACTTTTACCCTTAAGAATGACGTTAACCGCTCTGTCATTGGGCAAAATACGTCATTTAGCTCAAATGCGAATTACTTAGACTTCATCCGACTAGACCCAACAACATGCAAGCACAACCCCATAATTTTAATCAATTTTAAAGCACAAAATCTCAGGAAATCAACATTATAGGAATTTGAGGCATGATATTCAAGTTAAACTAGGCACACACAAATACAATTATGATCATAGAGGCTCAACACACATCACTAAGATACAAATCACTTGCAAATGAGTACAAATCGCTAAAAACAGAATTATGATCCAGTTAATGTGGAGGTCCAAACGGTAGACCAAGTCGTGATCGCCGACATAGTCGGCGATTCGCCAATCACATCCTGGGATCACCGAGTTTTACAGACTCCAATTTGAAAATGTCTTGAGTCGCAGTTCAAGTCGGGCATGCCGACCTCTTCAACGATGCGCCGAATGGACCTTTGGCTCACCAACTTGAAATTTTCATACACTTTCCACACTTCGACCTGCACAATCAACACACCATTATTTCAAACTTAAAAAGAAAGAAAATAAAAACTTGGGTTGCCTCCCAAGCAGCGCCTTAGTTAACGTCATGGCACGATGCAAGTCCACATTCAAACCTCATTCTTGGGGTTGGCCATAGTATCACTAGGCATCCCCCCTTGTTGTCTTGGGTTTAAATGAGATGAGATATAACCCATTTGGGTCTCCAACTGCTTGATCGAGATGGAGTGGGAGGTAATCATCTGGCTAAGGGTCGATACAACTTCTTTCATTTCTATCAAAATCTTATCCAACACCTCAACTTTGTTGAGGATACGAGAAAACATATCCTCCGACTGACCTCCCTCAGAATCCTTTGGCTTTTGGTGCTCATGGGGAGGAACATATCTATCCTTCTCTCCTTCTCTCTCTTTCCAAGTGGGGTTATGGTCCCTCCACTCTCGTTCATGATCCTTCCAACCTTCATTCATGTTCCAACCTTGGTTACCACCCTGCCTCGTGTAGTTTGAACGATAACCACCACCTTGATTGTCTAGGAAATTCACCACTTCGTTGTACAAAGCCTCAAACTTGGCCTCCTCAGGATTAGCAAACCCGATATCTACAACTTTGACACTTCGAGCACTAGCTCCCATGATATATTTGGACAAAATGACAAGTTGTTTCATGATCTTGGCCATGATTTTGTCCATCTCTTGGTCTTTCTCCATCTGGTCCTTGGTCAATTTGAATGTGAGAGGAGAGACTTGGTCTTCATGGTTGTACCATTGATGAGTCCACGATTTGTACTCATTTAGGGCTATATTTTGATAAAATTAGTGTCCTCAAATGCATGTTTTATCTCGATATCTGATGAAAACCTTTAAGTTTTAGGTATTTGAATTTTGAGGGAAAGCATGGACATTACCGAACAAAAAGGAACAAAAGAAGCTAAAAGAACAAAGAAATGAAGATCTGTGAATCACCGAACCCATCCGGTGACTCGCCAATAGATCACATTTTTTGCATTTGTTCCAGTGTACTGATCCCTGAAGGAAATGAGCAAATCGATGGTGAAAAGGAGCAGTCGGTGTATTGCCGAGTGACTCTGCAAAGTAGTGTTACATCGCCCAATGATACAGGACACAAAGATGCTGAAGGCAACTGACGAAAGGTGACAAAGCATACAAAAGGGTATATCGCCGAGTGCATAGGTGATCCCGACTAACGTCGCCGAAAGATCCTTCGGAGCACATTTTCTGAAAACTATAAATACTAGTTCTGTAACACCCCTAAATACTAACCAAGAGTCGCATGTCGATTTACCGTTGCTTAATTACTAGAATATGTTTTAGTCTCATTTTGGGAACTTGAAGTGTTGTGATAATTGCCAACTTGCTTAGCATAAATTCTTATCATAATTTAAGGATTTGTGATGGGGTGTTTAGGTAATATCCTAATTAGAATTATGTATAACTTTAAAAGGAAGGTAAGGGATGTAGATATATATGTATGCTTTTTGGGCAGCCAACTTTTTGTTTGGGCAGCCCCTTTTGGTGACATCTGTACAACTGATAAGTATCACCTTTGTAACTATATATTTTCACACCTCCTTCAATTAAATTCATTTCCCTCAAGTCTAAGAACATTAGAACCTTAGCTTCACATATTGTTCTTCAAAATCACAAGAGAAAACGTGGCCCTTTTTGGCTGGAATTCAAGAACACACACTTCTTTTTAGTAAGTGACGAAATCTGTTTCTGAGCTGGGTAGTGTTTGGTATTTTATGCATATCTCTCGATCTAGACCTTAGTTTACAGTGAGTAAATATGATTTGGAAAGATAATTCGTATAGCTACAACTCTTATGTTTATGTTAAACTCTGATTCAGCTGTTATGGATTCGAAATATGGGACGCAACATAGGACAAGTTCTGTCCAGATTTTAGAATTTCAAATTCTGTATGAATAGCTGTTAGTGTTTTGACTATATCTTGTTGTACAAAATACCTTTTTGCGGTGATTCTTGTTTTTTTGCAACCCTAAGAGATGTATATACATATTTCATGAAGGTTATAAAGTCTAGTTTTGCTGTTTTCCGTTTCAAATCTAAGTTGCGACATGAGGTACTAGGCTGGCCAGAATCACTGTTTTGGAGCATTGTTGTGTTTGTGCAGGCTAATTTTACTTGTGATGATAATCCCGTTTTACATCAATATTATTGAGCTGCTAGGGATTAAATAAGTTGTTTAATTGTATTTTAAAGGTTGTATATACTCGTGAACAAGTTGAGGACCTTGATACGTTGGTTGGACTGTTTCTTTGCTAAGGCACTGAGGTTTGTGTATAAACTTGTACTTGCACTCTTTTAACCTCTAGTATATTTGAAATTGGATCTTGGTACCTTGGTTACCTCTTGTCACTTTGCATTGTTGTGTTGGTATCCTTTGAGACGTTAAAGATGCTTGTGTAACTCGCCCACTTGTACGGATTGTTTGATCACCTAGCACTCTTGTTGGGACCTTGTCCTTCTTGTGGCTGTGACTTTGTCACTCTTGGCATGCCTCTTGATTCAGATCATTTGCCATCTTGACTTTGGATTTTTAGTTCGTCTTAAGTATGAATGTTGTCCATTTTAAGTACGAATTAGAAAGCCATTTTTAATATGGTTCTTGGTTCTCTTGATTATTGGTCTTTGACCCTTCTTGATACAGGGCGTTAGCCCTTCTTGATACTTGCTTGTGCTTGGTGTGAGGACATGATGTACATATTGAGCGAGCCTTGTTGTTGAATCTCTTGGAAAATGATGCTATGAACGTTCTTGACATTTGGGTCATTAAATATCGAACTTGATACATCTTTATATATTGTTTACTTGATTTATTAATTATGTTCAATTATGTTGCCCATGACTTGAGAAAGTTTGTTTTATGAATCGGATGGCTCCGAAACTATAGTTTTGCACCACTAAACTATATGCTTAGCGATAGTTGTTTCTATCGTAGGGGAATGATCGAGTGGATCCATGAAGTGGGCCATTGGAGATGGAGTTTTTGAGAGCCTTAAGGAAGATCACACTTGCATTTAGGCATCTATATTTTGTATAAACCTTGGGACTTGTACATGATCTTTGTGTTGTATATTTACAAGAAATTTTGATGACTAATGTGATCATGTTACCATGGGTTGTAAATTAAGTATGGCTATATGTTTTGTTCTTTTGGGGTGTGTAAGCCCAAGTATTGCAATATACTAAATTTACTATTTGTTTTGAATATTTTTGTGAAGCATGACGGGCTGATTTCGGTACTCCGAAATGGGTAATATTCGTGTTATTTCATCCTTAAGTGTGAAGATAATATATGCATGAAAAGCCCATCGGTTATTTGCTTAAATTAATTTTGGGAGGGTTTTTCCGTCATAAGTTGAAACTCCATGCCATATCAATTTTGACATCACATAAATGTTTAAATGGACAAGATGCACATCCTTATCTATTTATTTTTCCCTTTATGAACCTAATCCCTCTATTAAACTACAATCAATATGGCCATAGTAAATCTCTTTTAAATATCACAAGTATTTAAGTAGTTTTCTTGCTTAGGTGGTAATATCATTTTCGAAAGGGTCGTTACAATTATTGGTATCAGAGCCTAGGGTTTGTGGTTCTAGGACTTTTATTGTTACTTACTTGTATACTTGTTCACATTCAAAAAAGGTTCTATTTGTATTATTTGTTCACTTGCATGATTTATAATATTTTTATCGCATGTAGAGTGCACATGCATCATGTACATGTCCCTAACGCAATGTGATCTTTCTTTTGAAGGATTAAATTATGGCCTCTTCTTCTGACCGACCTATGGAAGCTGATCGTGAAGGGTCGGGTAACTCTGTGCCCCAACCTCATGCACTAGAGGAGGTTGGAGAACCTTTCTCGAATCAATATGTTCCCCACACTAATGGGTCTAAAGTGGGAAACCATCAGGGTGTAAGAGTGGGTTCACATCCTCAGATGAGCCGTGGTACTCAAGCTATGAATCCTCCTTTTCAACAAATGGCTGAATTCTTCCAGCATATGGCTGAAGCGATGCATGATCCCAATGTGATTAACTTTGAGAAAATGAGGAAAATGGGTGGAGTGGAGTTTGAAGGCACCGTTGATCCCACTGATGCTGAACAATGGCTGGAGCGCATGGAGAGGGTGTTTGAGCAGTTGGAATGTTCTGATGTTGCCAAATTTAAGTATGCTATTTCACTATTACAGAAGGATGCTTATGATTGGTGGGTAAGTGTTCCAAATGCCAAGGTAAAACCTCTTGTTCTTACTTGGGATGATTTTCTTAGGGAATTTCGTATGAAGTATGTTCCACCTGCTTATTGTGATGGAAAGAGAAAGGAGTTCTTGAATTTAAGGCAACGAGGCATGTCTATTGCTGAGTACCAACAGAAGTTTCTAAGGCTCTCTCGTTATGCTGGGGGTATTATTAAAGAGGAAAAAGACAAGTGCAGGAAATTTGAAGACGGTTTAAATGATTCCATTAGAAAGAATGTGGCAATCCTGCAACATGAGAACTTTTGTAAGTTAGTGTCTGCTGCTTTTACTTGGGAGCGACTTGATAAAGAAGAAGCTAGTAGAAATAAAAGCAAATTCCGAAAGCCTAGAACCGATTTTGGGGGGCCATCAAAAAGGGGAAGGTTTGATAACTCTAAGGCTAATAGTGATAACAGGCCACCACAACAAAAGCAAAGCAGATCAGATTTTTCTACAGCTAGCATGCCAAATTATGGCCAAGGTAAGCCTCGCGTTCCCACTTGTCCGCAATGTGGAAAGAATCACTATGGTACTTGCAGGAGAGCTTCTGGTGCATGTTTCAATTGTGGGAGCTTTGATCATAAAGTGAAGGATTGTCCTAATCCTAATAATGCTCCTTCCTTGAGAACTGAAGGCTCAGTTCATAAGCCTTCTATTAATCCTCCTCAAACTAATAGAAGTGTAAGACCTAAAAACACCCAAGCAGCAGGTACAAGTAGAGCTAATCAAGCTAGTGGACAAAGGGCTATTGCACGTGCTTATGCTATGAGGCAGAGGGATGATCAAGATGGACAAGACGTGGTTGTCGGTAAATTTCACTTATTTGGCTTATGTGTGTTTACATTGATTGATCTGGGTTCTACACATTCATATATTTGTTCATCACTTGTTCTTCCTGAAAATGTGAAATCTGTGAAACTTAATTATGATGTGCTGGTTGAAAGTCCTTTGGGTTATCAGGTTGTGTGTAATCGAATTTATCGTGATTGTCCCTTCGTGATTCAAAGTCTGGTCTTCCCTGTTGATTTGATTGAAATGCCCTTCAAGGATTTTGATGTTATTATCGGGATGGATTGGCTTCATAAATATCATGCAGTGGTAGATTTTAGATCAAAGCATGTGACTTTTAAAGATCCGACATTTTCGCACATCCTTGTACAAGGTGAAAGATCGTTGACAGCTAGTATTATTTCTGCGGCCTTGGCAAGAAAATTGATGCGTCAAGGATGTGGGGCATACCTTGCTCACATAGTTGATACACGGTTGGAGAGTCCTTGTATCAAGGACATACCTGCTGTATGTGATTTTCCAAAAGTCTTCCCAGAAAACCTTCCTGGATTGCCCCCGGAAAGAGAGATTGAATTTCCAATCGAGCTTATTCCTGGATCTACCCCTATTTCTATCACTCCTTATAGAATGGCTCCGGCAGAATTAAGAGAATTGAAAGCTCAATTGCAAGAACTTCTTGAGAAAGGTTTTATTCGACCTAGTGTTTCTCCTTGGGGAGCCCCTGTTTTGTTCGTCAAGAAGAAAGATGTCACTCTTAGGCTTTGCATCGACTATAGACAATTGAACAGAATAACAATCAAAAATAGATATCCGCTACCAAGGATCGATGATTTGTTTGACCAACTGAAGGGTGCTAAAGTATTCTCAAAGATTGATTTAAGGTCTGGATATCACCAACTGCGTATTAGAGCGGAAGATATTCCTAAAATTGCTTTTAGAACTCGGTATGGGCATTATGAATTTTTGGTGATGCCATTCGGATTGACAAATGCTCCTGTGGTATTCATGGATTTAATGAATCGAGTATTCAAGCCTTATCTTGATCAGTTTATGGTTGTTTTTATAGATGATATTTTAATATTTTCCAGAAGTAGTGAAGACCATATAAACACCTCCGGATTATTTTACAAATTTTGAAGGAGAAGGAACTTTATGCTAAACTTTCCAAGTGTGAATTTTGGCTTGATGAAGTGACATTTCTAGGACATGTTGTATCAATTGAAGGCGTGAAGGTGGATCCTAGTAAGATACAAGCAGTTGTTGACTGGAGACCTCCCAAAAGTCCAACCGAGGTAAGAAGTTTCTTAGGCTTAGCAGGATACTACAGAAGATTTGTGAAAGACTTTTCCATTATCGCCTCTCCTTTGACTAAACTCTTGCAAAAGGAAGTAAAGTTTATTTGGGATGACAAATGCCAAGAGAGCTTTGAAACTCTCAAATCCTTGTTGACTCAAGCACCTATACTTACTCTACCAATTGAAGGGAAAGAGTATGTAGTATACAGTGATGCTTCTCACAATGGTCTCAGATGCGTTTTGATGCAAGAAGGGAAGGTTATTTCTTATGGCTCTCGGAAATTAAAACCGCATGAATTGAATTATCCTACCCATGATCTTGAACTTGCTGCTGTAGTGTTTGCTTTAAAAATATGGCGGCATTATTTGTATGGAGAGAAATGTCATATATTTACTGATCACAAGAGCTTAAAGTACTTGGGTACTCAGAAGGAGCTAAACCTTCGACAACGTAGATGGCTTGAACTCATCAAGGATTATGACTGTACAATTGATTATCATCCAGGTAAAGCCAATGTGGTTGTCGATGCCTTAAGTCGAAAATCCTTCGCAAGCATTTCCTTGAGTCCTTTATCCTTGCTTCTTGAATTAAGAGCTATGAATGTTTGTTTTACACCTGAGTCAAATGGTTCAGTTATTGCTAATTTGCAAGTGAAGCCAATATTACATGAACAGGTGAAGGAAGCACAAAAGATAGATGAGAAACTTGTAAAATTGACCAGAGAAGTTCAAAATGGGGAAAAGCTTGATTTTACATTAACAGAGGATGGTGTCTTATTTTACCAAAACAGGTTATGCGTCCCTAATGATGACAGCTTGAGGAAAAAAATATTGAAGGAAGCACATACTTCACCATATGCAATGCATCCTGGAGGTACAAAGATGTATCTGACCATCAAAGAACATTATTGGTGGAATGGTATGAAGAGAGACATTGCGGAGTTCATTTCTAAATGTTTGGTTTGTCAACAAGTAAAGGCAGAACATCAGGTCCCAGTTGGTTTACTACAGCCCTTGTCGATGCCGGAATGGAAATGGGAGAGAATAACTATGGACTTTGTTTCTGGACTTCCTCGCACTCAGAGAAATCATGATGCAATATGGGTGATTGTGGACAGGCTAACCAAGAGTGCTCACTTCTTAGCAATCAAGATGGACTACTCGCTTGAGCGTTTAGCCGAATTGTACATTAATGAGATTGTAAGACTACATGGGATCCCTGTGTCTATTGTATCTGACCGAGACCCAAGGTTTACATCTAGATTTTGGGGTAGCTTGCAGGAAGCTTTGGGTACTAAGTTGAGATTTAGCACTTCGTTCCATCCTCAGACGGACGGCCAGTCGGAAAGAGTGATACAAATTTTGGAGGATATGCTTCGAGCTTGTATTATGGAGTTTGAGGGTAGTTGGGACAAACACTTGGCTTTGATAGAATTTGCTTATAATAATAGCTACCAATCGAGTATTGGAATGCCTCCCTATGAAGCCCTTTACGGAAGGAAATGTCGGACCCCTCTTTGTTGGAGTGAAGTTGGTGACAGAAAGCTTGTTGGTCCTGAAATTGTGCAACAAACAGAGGACAAGGTAAAAATGATCAAGGATCGTCTAAAGATTTCTTCGGATAGACAAAAGTCATATGCTGATCTTAAAAGGCGGGACATTGAATATCAAGTGTGAGATAAAGTATTCCTAAAGGTGTCTCCATGGAAAAAGATTATGAGATTTGTCCAAAAAGGAAAACTTAGTCCCCGATTTATTGGACCTTATGAGATACTTGAAAGGGTTGGACCAGTTGAATATAAATTAGCTTTGCCACCGAAGTTGGAGAAGATCCACAATGTCTCTCATGTTTCTATGCTCAGAAGATATCGTTCGGATCCATCGCATGTTCTCCCAGTTGAATCTATTGAGGTTAATCCTGACTTGACGTATGATGAAAAACCTATTTTAATTCAAGCTCGGGAAGTGAAGCAACTTAGAAACAAGAGAATCCCCTTAGTAAATGTACTTTGGAGGAACCATTCTGGAAAGGAAGCTACTTGGGAAAGAGAAGAAGACATGAGAACCCAGTATCCGCACTTGTTCCGGGACTAGCGTAAGGTAAATTTTGAGACGAAATTTCTTTAAGGGGGAGAGAATTGTAACACCCCTAAATACTAACCAAGAGTCGCATGTCGATTTACCGTTGCTTAATTACTAGAATATGTTTTAGTCTCATTTTGGGAACTTGAAGTGTTGTGATAATTGCCAACTTGCTTAGCATAAATTCTTATCGTAATTTAAGGATTTGTGATGGGGTGTTTAGGTAATATCCTAATTAGAATTATGTATAACTTTAAAAGGAAGGTAAGGGATATACATATAGATATATATGTATGCTTTTTGGGCAGCCAACTTTTTGTTTGGGCAGCCCCTTTTGGTGACATCTGTACAGCTGATAAGTATCACCTTTGTAACTATATATTTTCACACCTCCTTCAATTAAATTCATTTCCCTCAAGTCTAAGAACATTAGAACCTTAGCTTAACATATTGTTCTTCAAAATCACAAGAGAAAACGTGGCCCTTTTTGGCTGGAATTCAAGAACACACACTTCTTTTTAGTAAGTGACGAAATCTGTTTCTGAGCTGGGTAGTGTTTGGTATTTTATGCATATCTCTCTATCTAGACCTTAGTTTACAGTGAGTAAATATGATTTGGAAAGATAATTCGTAGAGCTACAACTCTTATGTTTATGTTAAACTCTGATTCAGCGGTTATGGATTCGAAATATGGGACGTAACATAGGACAAGTTCTGTCCAGATTTTAGAATTTCAAATTCTGTATGAACAGCTGTTAGTGTTTTGACTATATCTTGTTGTACAAAATACCTTTTGCGGTGATTCTTGTTTTTTTGCAACCCTAAGAGATGTATATACATATTTCATGAAGGTTATAAAGTCTAGTTTTGCTGTTTTCCATTTCAAATCTAAGTTGCGACATGAGGTACTAGGCTGGCCAGAATCACTGTTTTGGAGCATTGTTGTGTTTGTGCAGGCTAATTTTACTTGTGATGATAATCCCGTTTTACATCAATATTATTGAGCTGCTAGGGATTAAATAAGTTGTTTAATTGTATTTTAAAGGTTGTATATACTCGTGAACAAGTTGAGGACCTTGATACGTTGGTTGGACTGTTTCTTTGCTAAGGCACTGAGGTTTGTGTATAAACTTGTACTTGCACTCTTTTAACCTCTAGTATATTTGAAATTGGATCTTGGTACCTTGGTTACCTCTTGTCACTTTGCATTGTTGTGTTGGTATCCTTTGAGACGTTAAAGATGCTTGTGTAACTCGCCCACTTGTACGGATTGTTTGATCACCTAGCACTCTTGTTGGGACCTTGTCCTTCTTGTGGCTGTGACTTTGTCACTCTTGGCATGCCTCTTGATTCAGATCATTTGCCATCTTGACTTTGGATTTTTAGTTCGTCTTAAGTATGAATGTTGTCCATTTTAAGTACGAATTAGAAAGCCATTTTTAATATGGTTCTTGGTTCTCTTGATTATTGGTCTTTGACCCTTCTTGATACAGGGCGTTAGCCCTTCTTGATACTTGCTTGTGCTTGGTGTGAGGACATGATGTACATATTGAGCGAGCCTTGTTGTTGAATCTCTTGGAAAATGATGCTATGAACGTTCTTGACATTTGGGTCATTAAATATCGAACTTGATACATCTTTATATATTGTTTACTTGATTTATTAATTATGTTCAATTATGTTGCCCATGACTTGAGAAAGTTTGTTTTGTGAATAGGATGGCTCCGAAACTATAGTTTTGCACCACTAAGCTATATGCTTGGCGATAGTTGTTTCTATCGTAGGGGAATGATCGAGTGGATCCATGAAGCGGGCCATTGGAGATGGAGTTTTTGAGAGCCTTAAGGAAGATCACACTTGCATTTAGGCATCTATATTTTGTATAAACCTTGGGACTTGTACATGATCTTTGTGTTGTATATTTACAAGAAATTTCGATGACTAATGTGATCATGTTACCATGGGTTGTAAATTAAGTATGGCTATATGTTTTGTTCTTTTGGGGTGTGTAAGCCCAAGTATCGCAATATACTAAATTTACTATTTGTTTTGAATATTTTTGTGAAGCATGACGGGCTGATTTCGGTTCGGAGAAATGGGTAATATTCGTGTTATTTCATCCTTAAGTGTGAAGATAATATATGCATGAAAAGTCCATCGGTTATTTGCTTAAATTAATTTTGGGAGGGTTTTTCCGTCATAAGTTGAAACTCCATGCCATATCAATTTTGACATCACATAAATGTTTAAATGGACAAGATGCACATCCTTATCTATTTATTTTTCCCTTTATGAACCTAATCCCTCTATTAAACTACAATCAATATGGCCATAGTAAATCTCTTTTAAATGTCGCTAGTATTTAAGTAGTTTTCTTGCTTAGGTGGTAATATCATTTTTGAAAGGGTCGTTACAAGTTCAGTTTTTATTTTTAAGGGTGAATTTTACCTTATTTATCTAGTTTTCAGATTACTAAGTTTGAGATATTCTCTCTAGGTTTTGGAGAGGGTTTTGAAGAACTTGGAGCTTCCAAGGGTTTCGTCTTCAAGGAATTGGACTTGGGTCTCTTGGATTCTTTACTTCTGGCTTGTTTTAAGATTTAATCATGCATACCCATTGATGGAAACTGATATTGGTATACGTCTTTATCTCTTTTACATGTGTAGTTATAACCCCAATTCTTAGGGTGTGATTTTGTGAATGTGGGTTAGATTAGTTGTTAGGTCTTGCTTGCTGATAGTTTATTTATAGTTTAAATGTGATTTCATTTAGTGGTTGTGGATGAACATAATGAGGTTGTATTTGCAAATATAATCTCATATATCTGTTTTCGACTTTCTCGAAAGAGAGGTTGTAAAACTAAGACCACTAAATTGATGGCCAGTGTGAGTGGATTGACATGATGTTCAGCTCGATAGAGTGAACCCTAGTCCCATATCCACACATTTAGCTCGAGAGAATGAATGGGTTAAGGTGTAGGCGGTCTTCATGCGGCAAATGAGTGTCCAAGAGGAACACATTTGAAACGGGGTAAGTTGCTCAAGAGAGAGCTTATCCCTCTTAAAGTCTAGTCTAGTCACAAATACTCAATGAATTTACTATAAAAAGCATGTACCCAATGATTTAGTATATCCCGTATTTCTATCACATCCTAAGAATCTCGTCTCTAGACTTGTACATTTTTCCGGATTTTCAATGTTTTAGTTGTTTCTTGCTTACACACCTCCATTTGAAACTTGACGTTTGTGTCACCCATTTTAATTTGTCATGTTTTCATTTGCCAAAATCTTTAGCTACGATTAGCTTTAGTACTTTCGCACTAAACCAATAATTTTCACGCCCACTCCCTTGGGACTCGACCCCAACTCTTTGTTGGGTTACTAAACGATTTTACAATCGTAGACACTTGCATCAAAAGTTGTGTATTGATTATGCAAACATCAAAATGGCGCCGCTGCCGAGGAATGTTAATACGTGAAAGTTTTTTTTTTTGCTTTAAGACGAATTTTGCATTTGGTAGTCGTAGTTTACTAAATTTATTTTTAGGTTTGTTTTCCTTTGAATTTGTTGATATAGGTAGGTACCCTAAGCATGACTGGGGGAAATGGTGAAAACTCAGCTGAGATGAGCCAAGAAGTCGAGAGGGACTTCGAGTTAACTGCACTGGTAACTCAGCTGAACGAATTGTCCACCAAAATAACGGAGGTGGAAAACCAGTGCAAGAGTTAAGGGAGGTACATACCTCCTCATGAGAGGAAGTAGTCTGGAGACAGGGAGAACAATCGTGTCGAGGACACACTCCAAATCATTCTCCAAAAGATCACCGACCAAGATCGAATGGTGGAAGAAATGAAGGAGAGTATTGAAGTGTTGAATCAAATGGTTGGCTCTCACTCTAGATCAATCAAGCTGATCAGGACGATCTTGAATTATGCGGTGCCTCCTCTTCACTCAAACGAACTATTGGTGTTACATATTACCACTAGGGCCAACCCAACTAATGAAGAGTGAGTATGGACTCGCTTCCTGCCACGACGTAAAATAAGACGCTTCTTGGGAGGCAACCCAAGGTTTTAAATGCTTTATTTTGTTTTTGTACATAATGGTGTGTTAGTGGTGCAGGTTTGAATGAGGAAAGTCATGAAAAATATAGATTGACGAGAAAATGGTCAGTCGGTGAATTGTCGATGAGGTCAGTGAGCCCGACTTGACCCACCGTTTGGCTCAATTCAAGGTTAAGTCAGAGCCTGTAAGACTCGGTAGAATTACGAAGCAGTTCGGCGTGTCACCAATCAGGTCAGCGACCTTGTGTAGATCACTGTCTTGACCTCCAAGAAATGGAAAGAACTTTAGCAATCGGTTGGGAAGGTGATCACTCGTCAAGTCACCGTATGAATAGGCAAGTGTGACTAACATCGCCGAACAGGCGCGAACTGGATGGTTTATAATGGCCAAGAGACTTAAAATTTGAAATTCTTCACCTTCCCTCACTCTTGAATCTCCTAAACCCACACTAAGGTAGTATTTTCTTTATTTTAGCATTTTTTCTATCATTTTAGTTCATTGATTTGTGCTCGGAGTTGGAATACTTTGCCGCCTAAATTTTCAATCACAATTTAATCGGCATCAAAGTTTGGTCTCTGAATGCCGAGATTACATTAAAAAATTGTTTAGTCATTAAAAATAATTGTCTCTTAGTGATGTGTGCTGGGCCTCTCTGGTAGTATTAGAATCATTAATTGCTTATTTCAATTTGAAAAATCTTGCCCGTATGGTTTGACTGTTAAATGCCCGTGATCTTTGTGCTTTTTAATAAGTTGAGTCGTAGTTGCGTGTTGTTAAATGATTGGGTGAAGTATGAGTAGCCCACGTTTGTGCTAAATGTCAAAAATTTGCTTAAGGATAGAGCGGGTGACACTGTTCTTAAAAGGAAATATCATCAAATGGCCAATTGTAGCAAATTTAGGAGAAATCTGAGTTACCCGGGGTGATGGGGAGTATGGATCTTGTTTGAATTCCATGAGTGCATGCTTTGATTTTATTTTCGAAGGTTACGGGATTGGATTTGTAAAGATGGGTTGAAAATAGGTATGTTGGGTCGATTGGTCAGCTAGGTCGAGCTCGCCGAACGACTCGCCGATTCACCTAATGTCCCTATGTCACCGATAACTTGGCGCCTTGATTGATATTTGGTACTGTAACTTTCAGCAAGAAGTCTGAGGGCGCCGAAAACACTCTACAACTCACCGAAAGTATTCTTATCTCCCTTTGTCTAAAGTCCTGAGTCTATGGTGAACTATTACTTTCGACGGATAATCACTTGCTCGCCGAAAGTATTTGGCGATTCGCTGACAAGTTTTCCCATCACCGAGTTGAGAAAATTTATAAGCTAAACCCTTTGGCGAGCACTATCTAGTTCGCCAAAGAGGTTTGGCAATTCGCCGACTGGATCGGTGAGTTTTTCTGCAATAAGATTCTCTGTGATTGTGTTGAGTATTGCCTAATATCTCGATCTTTTACAGATATGGTTCACACAAACTTAAATGAGCCACCGCGGAAAAAAAGCTTAGGGCATTACATAAATGAAGGAGGATCAAATCCTCCACAGAAATGAAAACAGAATCTCCCACTAGGAGACAAAGGCAAGTGTAAAAAGCATACAACAAAGAAAGGAGTAGCTATTGATATCCAAGTTGAGTGGTCTGAGCCTGAAGATGATCAACCCTTGATTCATCGATAGAATAGACTCCGAGATAGACCTCAACCCACATGTACTAGAGTTTCATCAGCTGCAGCTCCTCCTGAATCAAATGCAGTGCCAGCTGAGGAACCCTTAGTAACTCCGGCACTGCCTATTGCTCCTCCACCTAGGTTGCTGAATAGAGTAAAGGGTGAAGGAGTCCGGACTATCATAGAAGAGAAACTTCTATCTATGGAGGTTCTCAAAGACAATCATTCTGATGTGCTTGAAACTTTCCAATACCATGGATTCGAGCAGTTCACACGGCCTCGAGACCCTTACATTCCCTCCTAGGTAAGAGAGTTTTACACTACTTATGGGGAGTTAATGCCTAAGAACAAGAAGAAGGCCAGTGAGTTTAGACCGATTAAGTCGGTCATAGTTAGAGGCAAGGAGGTTGTGTGCCACAACGAGCATTTTAACAGTGTACTAGGTAGACCGTTGCACTCTGTGCTTCCTTATGAGGGGTTGCCTATTGTTCAGTCCTTGGATGATTTGAAAGGTTGGTTGGCTCCAATTGAGAAGAGGAATATGAACACCACCTCTAGGTTCTGGTTTGGCTTTATCAATAACACACTAATGCCATCCAAGAACAAGTCTATTATGCGCCATCCTATGGTCGATTGCCTTAGTTCTATCATGGCCAGGAGGTGGATTGATCTGGGACTACTAATTTCACAGGATATGGCCATGAGAGCCAAATAGAAGATGATGTCTCTGCCATTTGCAGTTCTGGTCACTGAGTTGTGCCGGTTAGCTTGAGTACCTCATGACACTACAAGGGATGTTGAGGTCACCCCATCTTTCTCCATCGATATCCGGCGTATAGTGGCTGAGTTCACACGAGAGGAGGTTGACAAGAGGAGAGCAGCTCTAACAGATGCTTTTCCAGAGGTCAATGTTGACTCATTACCAGCAGAGGCACCTTCGCCTACTCCGGCCTCTAAGACCTTAGGTATACCTGCTCCTTCTTCCTCTTCCACATAGACTCCAGGTGCTTCCTCATCCTCCCAGCTTGCCAGGATCACTCAGGCCATGATCCTGAAGATGGGGCAGTTGGCCTATTTAGCTGATATGAGACCAACCCGATTGGAGAGGTCTTTTCCGGAGATGATCGACAGAGCCATACTAGCAGAACTTACCCCCCTTCAGACTTGTGTTGATGCCTTGGCAGTGAGAGTCATTGTTTGTGAGAGTAGACAGGGGGAGACCTCTGAGGTGAAGGCTTTAAAAGCCGAGCATGCGAGTTTGAGGAAGGACGTAGACTATCTGAAGTGTACTGACATCATATCATTAATAGAGAGGGTAAATGATGAGAATACTCCTGAGAATACTAGAGATGTGTACGGGGAGGGCGCACCACATGCAGAGACTGACAAGGAATTAATATCAGTACATGCGAAGGAGACAAGGGAGATTAGAGATGAGAGCATATTCAGAGACTTGCCAGATCTTATAGAGACGGTTGTGTAGCCGGTGATCCAGACATTGCCGACTTAGACGTCCACATCAGCTCCTAGTGGATCTGGCATTGTTTTTCCGTCTGAGGCTACTCTGGCCACTGATGCCTATATAGAGACTGCAACACCAGCCACCGAGACCCCGACAGAGTGAGAGACGGCATAGACATGACCTTTCTTTAACTGCCTCTCTGTCTTATTATATTTTTACTTTTGATACTTTTAATTGCATTTGAGGAAAAATACTTTTTAATTGTGGTGAGTGAGGTCCATACCTTTTGTGTTGATAGTTGTGTTTTGTGTATATATCTGTGTTGGTCTGCATTAAAATTGCGTTTTATCTGTTTTTGTTTGAGCTTGAGGCACCTTTGGTTTTAAATTGAAAAATTATTTCGGCCCTTCTTAAAATTTTGAATTTTCAACACATTTTTGCAACCTCTCATCTGTTGAATGTGGCAATTCTTTTGTAAAAAATTGAGTCTCAGTTCCGATCAAAACCAATGACTTGAATAGTGCTCTCAATCAAAAGAACATAATTGCGTGGCTACGAAGAGGACAAATGAAGTTGCATAGACAATATGTGAACTCTTTGTTTCTCACTTTGACTAGCCTAGAATCAAATTGATTCTCTTGTAATGACTGTTGCACACTAGCGAAAGTTTGGAATCTTGTTTGACTATAGTGTCGACACCTAGTGTGATGAGCTTACTTTGAAACACGCATGATAGATCCTAGAATTTTCCCCAGTGGTCCGATCGACTATGTAAGGCGAGCTCTTGATATGATCTTAGGAGATTTAAAGAGTGTGAACCGATTTGACATATACCCCCCTTTGTGGCCAACTTTATGTGTATGTGCAAACCTTTATTGAACACCCCTGGAGCTTGACCTTTCTTTGGAAGAAACTTGATAAACACTAAACCTTTCTTTATCCACTAACTAAAATCCTCTTGGTTTTTGGTTAATTGAATAGCCAACCTAGGCCAAAAGCCTAAGTTGGGGATGTGGTTAAAACATAGGGGCAAGTCAAGAAGTGAAAGGAAAGTCTCCTCTTACCCATGGTTTTTGAGAAACATGGAACCTCTCCATATAAAAAAAGTTATAAAAAGAAAAGAAAAAGAATGAAAAAGAAAATTGGGGAATAAAGTACCAAAGAATTGGGGATTCGAAACAATCCATGGGAAGTGAATAATGGGATGACTTAAGAGCACTAAAAAAATGATGAAGGAAAAGGAATGGGAGTGTTGTGAATACCACATCTCATGAGGATGAAAGACACTAAGCCCAAATGATCATACCTTTGCACTCAGCCCCATTACAAGCCTTAAAAAGACCTCTTTGATCTTGAGTATGCTGAAACAAATGTCGATTGGAAAATACGGGCAAACCTATGGGTGAAAGCATGTATTGTTTTCGTCTTTGTGAGAGTGAGCGTTGAAATTAATTCCAGAACTTTAAATGAGTAAACCATTATGTGCGACTATGGAATCATTCTTTCTGTGAGGGTAGTCGAACACTTCAGTTGAGCTTGAACTTACATTTGAGGCAAGTATTGTGAGCATGAGATTCTTTGATATTGGTGATTCACTACTTGAAACTGTGAGTGCACAATTGATCTTTGACTAAGTAAATTGAGTCTTGTTGTGTGCATTCATAACCGAGTCTTGTTTGGCACTGTTCAAGACACCCTTTTCGAACGGCTAAACTTCAGTTTGCTTGAGGAAAAACAAAAGTTTATGTTGGGGGTGTTGATGAGTCCATGATTTGGATTCATTTAGGGCTATATTTTAATGAAATTAGTGTCCTCAAATGAATGTTTTATCTCGATATCTGATGAAAATCTTTAAGTTTTAGGTATTTAAAGTTTGAAGGAAAGCATGGATACGATCGAGCAAAAAGGAGCAAAAGAAACAAAAAGAACGATGAAGTGAAGATCTTCAAATCACCTAACCCATTCGGTGACTCGCCAATAGATCACATTTTTGCATTTTGTTCCAATTTGCAGAGCACTAAAGGAAAAGAGAAAATCGATGATGAAAAGGAGCAGTTGGCATATTGCCGAGCGACTCCACTAAGAAGTGTTACATCCCCCAATGATCCATGACACAAAGATGTTGAAGGCAACTGACGAAAGATGACAAAGCAGGCAAAATGGTGGATCGCCGAGTGCATCGGCGATCCCGACTAATGTCGCTGAAAGATCCTTTGGAGCACATTTTCTGAAAACTATAAATACTACTTCAGTTTTAATTCTTAAGGGCGAATTTTACCTTTTTTATCTAGTTTTTAGATTAGTAAGTTTGACATATTCTCTCTATGTTTTGGATAGGGTTTTGAAGAATTTGGAGCTTCCAAGGGTTTCGTCTTCAAGGAATTGGACTTGGGACTCTTGGATTTTTCACTTTTGGCTTGTTTTATGATTTAATCTTGCATACCCATTTATGGAAACTGATATTGGTATACGTCTTTATCTCTTTTACTTAACTAGCCAAGGGAGGAATTTACCAAACCATCCTTGGCATGGCTGAACCGTTGACAAATTGCAGGCCCAATTGATGGACCCCCATCCACGGACCGTGGATGGGTTGACGGGACGTACTGTCCTTCCGTGGTCTGGGGTTGTGGCTTGCATTTGGGGGCCATGACCTACGGAGGCCATCCACGGGGTGTGGTCACCTTCTGTAGGTCACCAAGTTCTTGGCAACATTTTGTTTTCAAGGGGTCTTGGGGGTTAGGCTTAGGGACCTCCTCAAGGACCCTTAGGGTGGTCATTGGGGGGTCGTACCTTGATGTCTAACCCCCTAAACACCTCAACCATGGTTTGGGACAACATAAAGCACCATCAAACTTCACACCAAACTCTAACGCACACACACGTTAGAATCTAGTTTCACTTATTCAATTTTAGGGTCGTTACATTATCCCCCACTTTGGAACATTCATCCTCGAATGACTCTTAAAACACATTAAGGGGGTTAATGACTCAAGACTACCAACCCATAAAGCATGCAACATCATAGTCAAATGCACACAACTAGGAGGAAAAACCAACTGCACATCAACAAGGCTCAAAACTCAACAACAAGGTAGGAACTATACCTACAAACTCATTATGCATCAAAACTTCACATTCTTCATTTTATTGGAAGAACTTCCTTCTCAAAGTCACATCATGTTCATCACAACATCATTAATCACATTTAAGCATGCTCAACATTTATCCTCATGAAGCATATAGACAATTCATACTAAATGAACATTAACATGAGGAACATAATTCATGAAAACTCATTTTCTCATTCAAACAAGAATTCATCAAGAACATGCATATCAATAGGGAGACCATGGAAACACAATATCACACATGACTCCAAAAACGTGAAACAAGCCAAAAAGTAACTCTTTGTCTTAGAATTGATTAGGCATATAAAGGAAAAGGTAAGGATATCGAAACTCGCAACGACTTTACTACTCAACATACCAACCCCCACTTAGGAGTAAACCCAACTAGGGCTAATCATGAACACCACAAAGGAACCTTAATCAAGACATTCACAACTTACTAGAAACCATCAACATACCGGTGCCTTTAAACGAGGAAGGTCTTCATTAAGCAACTCTTGCTCACAATCAACCTTACCACATCACTCAAGGCCTCATATGAGTCTACCACACCGGGTCTAAATTCCTCAAACTCATTACACCTCATAAGGTGAGAAATTCAATCAAGTGTAACTCATGAACATGAAGGACACTCAAAGACCTTACCATCAAGGGTCATTTCCTCCCACTTAGGAATAAGCATATACAAACTTTTTACAACATCACTTCTTTCAATTCTAAGGTCGGAGCAAGTCATCACTAAACCTTCACCCTCATCACACAAGGATGATTCAAAAATAAGGTGAATTACACTTTTACCCTTTTTTAAGGAGTCTACTCACTCAACACATCAAAACATTTCTAAAACACCTCATTTCATCAATTCTTTCAACATACCTCAAAACTCATCATGACCTTTTACCAACAACACACCTAACCATAAAGCAACCCATTCATACTAAAGGCAACATCGCAACATATCACCTCAAATCTAGCAAGTTACATAGCCACAATTGACATCAATACTCACCTTTTTCTCCCTCGATCCTTGAAGCATTACCCTTTCTAGTAGTCACATCTTCAAGACCACCAGACAAGGAAAGAGAGAAAGAACTTATGGAGTCAAACTTTATGGCACGACTTGAAGAATAATGAAAGAAATGTAACTTTCTAATGTCATATAGACTCTCGCTCATATATTTGTCGCGTCTCACACCGATGAACAAGACTCTACTAGACGTGGCTTGTGAGACATCAACCCTAAAACCATTTCCAAAATCTTATGCTCTAATACCATGTTTGTCACGACCCGAGACTATACCCCTGAAGCAATACGGTGTACTCGACCCCGAAGGGGTCTTATACATGCCTCATAGCATTCATTTATCGCATAGGTAATCAAAATAGTATGAAATGAAAACTTTTTATTCAAAATAATGGCAAGCACTTATGGGCAGTCTATGGAAAAATAAGGAATAACTAAGGATTTATGTCAACTAGCTAGCTTGGGGGTTCGCCTTCTTAAATCTCCAGACGAAGGGGTTATTGTGCAAAATGCGGTAGAATCCTCATTAGTAGTGGAAGTGAAAGAGAAGTAGTACGTTGATCCTATTCTATTAAAGCTTAAGGAGAATGTATAACAGGGTATGACAAAGGCATTTGAGCTTATGCAAGAGGGACTACTTCGATGTCAAAACAGATTCTGTGTACCTAATGTAGATGAATTAAGAAACAAGATTATGATGGAAGCACATCATTCGAGATATTTTGTCCATCTGGGGTCAACTAAAATGTATCACGACTTGAAAGAAATGTATTGGTGGGGGACATGAAGAAGAACATTGCGAAATTCGTGGCTCAATGTCCAAATTGTCAACAAGTAAAAGTAAATCACCAAAAGCCCGGAGGATATATGCAGTGTATAGAACTTCCAATTTGGAAGTGGGACACGATCAACATGGATTTTGTCACTGGTTTGCCTTATTCATTTCGGAAGTTTGATTCTATATGGGTAATTATTGATAGACTAACCAAATCAGCGCACTTTTTGCCGGTCAAGACTACTTAAATAGTTGAAGAATATGTGAGGCTGTATATTAAAGAGATAATTCATCCACATGGAGTGCCAATCTGTATTATATCTAATATTGGAGCTCAATTCACTGCAAATTTTTGGAAGTCATTTCAGAAGAGTTTGGGCACACAAGTAAATTTAAGTACAACCTTTCACCCCCAAACAGACGGTCAGGCAGAGCGTACAATTCAAACACTTGAGGATATGTTGCGAGCTTGTATATTGGACTTCAAAGGTAGTTGGGATGATCATTTGACATTGATCGAGTTTGCATACAACAATAGCTACCATTCAAGTATTAAAATGGCACCTTATGAAGCTTTATATGATAGAAAATGTAGATCCCCAATTGGCTGGTTAGAAATAGGTGAAACTGCCTTATTTGGGCCAGATCTTGTGCATCAAGCCATGGAAAAAGTCAAAGTGATACAGCAGCGGCAAGAAACAGCTCAAAGTCGACATAAATCATATACGGATGTTAGAAGGAGAGGACTAGAATTTTCTATAGGGGATTGGGTGTTCTTGAAGGTGTCACCAATGAAAGGGGTAATGAGGTCTGGAAAAAAGAGAAAGTTGAGTCCACGCTATATAGAGCCATATAAGATTATCCGAAGAATTGACCAAGTTATGTATGAGTTAGAGCTACCTTAAGAGCTTTCAACCATTCACCCGGTGTTTCATGTTTCAATGCTTCGAAAATGCGTAGGTGACCCATCTCGTATTACTCCTATTGAAGATGCACAGGTTAAGAGAGATCTCACTTATGAAGAAGTACCCATCGCTATTCTGGATCGACAAGTTAGGAAGTTAAGAAATAAAGAAGTAGCTTCTGTAAAAGTATTATACCAACAAGTAGAAAAAGTTACATGGGAAGCTGAAGAGGCAATTAAATTGAAGTATCCTCATCTCTTTAAGATCAATGAGAAGGATGAAGATGCGTAGTTGAGGTGTTGACAAGTAAGTATAAGTTTATATGTATTATGTGATTATTAGTAGTACTAACTTAGGCTTGAACATGTTTGGGCTGGATAACCATGCTAACATTCGAGGACGAATGTTTTAAGGGGGGAAGAATGTAACAACTCGTATTATGCATATGCTTGTTATATTTTTGTGATACTTGACATAGCCTTATAGTATAGGTGAGGGACCATGATTCTTATATGATTAGTGTTGGTTTAAACTAGCTCGGAAGGTGATGTGATGCCTTGCACGTTTCAACATGTGTACTGCAAGTTAACTCCAACGGGAGTACTTAAAGAGACAGTAAGGTAGTAATTGAGCTTAAAGTTGAAAGTTAAGTTCTAAGTTAAAGCAAAAAGGATTAATATTTAGAAAATGGAATAAAATAAGTGAGTTGCTTGCTTGACTTAACTAAGCTAGTACGTGATAGGTATGTGCATCACCTACTGTGACTTATTGACCTGTCCAAAGGACCAAGTAGGTGCATCACCTACTTGAGCTATATGGATCTAGTTTAAAAGGCCAAGTTTTATTGATCATATTTGGGCCTATGCTAATGGACTCACTTGAGGCCCAAACTAAGTTAAATAAAGGAAAATGAAATTTAAGCCCAACAGCCAAATCTGTCAAGGCCCAATATTTAAGCCCAAGTGAAAGCAAGTAGGTGCATCACCTAGTTTGACCTTTTGAGCTGCTTGATGTACATAAGCAGGTGCATCACCTACTTGACCAATTAGTGACTAAAATGAAGCTTTCTAGAGGATATTCTTAAAGGTGAAGAAAGCTCAATATAAGATATATTGGATTCTATTCTCACTCATTTTAACACACAATATTGAGGATTAACTCCAACTCTCTCTCTATTTTGTCTTAAGGATTAAAACAACAGCCTTAAATTTCTTCTAGGGTTCTTGAAGAAACCCTCATCTCTGCAAGACAAGGTAAGTGAAAAAACTTATGGATTTCACTTAATTCTCCCATGGATGATTAGGAAAACATGTTATTCATGCTTAATTATAAGTACTAGGCAGAAGTTCCCACAAGCAACTGCTCACATTCCTTAATTATTAAGATAATTTTCTCTTCTTCTTTGGTTTAAGTGTGAAGGGAAGTTGAAGTTCTAGAGGAATTCAAGTTATAAACCGAAGTTGCAGAAATTGAGGTAAGGTGACTGCTCCATTTTCTTCCTCCTTATGTATGAGTTTGAGTGAGGAATTATGGGTGCGTTGTCATAAAGAACTCAAGGGGGTGGTGAGTTCAATAATTGGTTGTATGATAAAGAATATTTGAGGTTGTTTTATGTGTATTGTTGTTGGTGCATTTTGGGTAATCTTGGAAAAGGATATATAATGTATGTATTGGGTAGAGAAGGAGTGATACACATTGTTTTAGGGGTTGTATGGGCTCATTATCTGTCAATGTTAGCTACTGTTTTACAAGGCTCACGGTGTGATTGCTGCTAATTTAAGTTTATCATGACTTATATTGTAGATTCAAACTTGAAAGGGGAGGCTGAATCGTGATAGTTGTATTGGTCAGAGGATAAGGTATGTAAGGCTATTCGATTCAATATTCTTCGGCATGAAATCTGATACTTGCAATCAATATTAATAAGGGAATTTCCTAAGTTCTATTCCTAGTAAAGGAAACATAGTGACAACGTACGATCTCCAAATAGCTGACAATATTTCCTCCTCTCCTTATTGTATAAAATTACTTCATTATATGTTCACTACTCTATACTTGTGTAATTATCCTTTTATGTGCTGGCATAGAAATGGTATTCGTAAAAGCAAGTTTGGTGAATCCTCCTCTTAGTCAGTTGAAGTCAATCGTGTCATTTTAAGCTCACAAGTAATGCATTGATGTTACATAGATCCTTATGTCATTCTTACTGCCTTCAAGTATTATTTTCATGTTTTCTACTACTGGTCCATAGTTCCAAATATCAAAAATGATTATGACTACCAAAATAGCAATCTCAAAGGTTAAAGAATCTAAGTAAAGCAATCTTTATAAATAAAGGTGGCAGCCCAGGGGAGAAAGCCTAGTATGGTCCTATCCTAATTGGTATAGAAGGGTGGCAGCTCAGGGGCGAAAGCCTAGCATTGGCCGATCCCAATTTGTGTAATTATGAGGACCGCATCCCAGGGGTTAAAATGCCTAGCATGGGTCATCCTCTTATACAACTGATTAGTTGGTCATTGGTATCACATGCCTTATATAGATCATAACACATAGAAAGGTAAAGACAAGAATTAACATACCTGATCCCATAAGAGTTAACAAAGGTGGTCTTCTACTCTGATTTATGCACACATACATTGATACTTGGTTTCATTCAAACTCTTATTTTATATAAGTTATTGCCTTACATATTCAGTACATTTTCTCGTACTGACGTCCCTCGCGGGGGACGCTGTATTTCATGCTGCAGGCATATGTACTTCAGCTAGTACACCTCCTCAGTAGGAACATACGACAGTCAGCTACTTTTGGTGAGCTCCAGATTGATTCGGAGCTTTACTAAGTCCTTGGTATCTCATTTTTGTATTGTATCGTAGTTAAGAATAAGGCGGGGTCTATCCCGACCTACTCTAAAGTTTTCTATCTTTTAGAGGCTTTGTAGACTTATTATATGGTTCAGTTGCGTCTTAACAAGTTGTGGCCTTAATGGCCAAGCCTTGTATATATGTATTGGATCTACCAATGTTGGTTTGTATTGCTGCATCCTATGTGAACTTTTCACAAGAGTGTCATAGTTATAAGCATTGTATGCACAGGTTGCATGTTGGTTCTCTCGGTACTTGAGGGCATCGGCTGCCTATTCATCTTCATGGGATTTGAGGCGTGACTACCTCAAATAGTGCTACACAAGACTCAATCGTGAATGCACACAACATGACTCAACTTACTCATGCAAGGATCAATTGTGCACTCAAAGATTCTCGTTGTGACTCACTATAATCAAACATTCTCAAGTTCACAATACTTTCTTCAAATGCAAGTTCAAGCTCAACAAAAGTACTCAAATGCCCTCACACAAATAATGATTCCATATTCACACACAATGGTTTAACAATTTATAGATTCGGAATCACAATCAACACTCACGCTCACAAGGGTGAACACCTGCATGACTTCACCCATAGGTTTGCCCTTATTTTCCAATAAACACTTGTTTCAGGTCACTCAAAATAAAAAGGTATTTTCAAGGCTTGTAAAGGGGCTGAGTGTAAAGGTATGATCATTTTGGCTCAGTGGCTGCTATCCTCATGAAATGTGGTGTGAACAACACTTCCTTCCCTTTTCTTCATCACTTTCCAATTCACCCCATTATTCCTTTTAAATGAACTTTGGACACCCCATTTCTTTTTGCAACTTCATTTCAAAACTTTTTCATTCTTCTTTTCTTTTTCTCTATTTTTTTCGTATGTAAGGGTCCATATTTTTCACAACCATGGATCAAGGGGGACTTATTTGCATTTCTTGATTTACCTTCTCTTTTCACCACACCCCCTACTTATGCTTTTGGCCTAAGTTAGCTATTCAAGCCAACCACATCTTGTGAAGATTAAGGGTGAAGGGATAAAGAAAGGTCACAATTGCATCAAGTTTCTTCCAAGAAAAAGAGTAAGGCTCAAAGGGGCTCAAGTAAAGATCACACACTTACAAGGTAGGCCATATCACGCCCCGAGACGTGGACACGGGACCTAGGACCACAAGTGATCCCAAGCTAACCCTGCTAGCATGATCATGAGCATACTAAAGATAAGTTGAATAATAAACTAATGCGGAAGCTATAATCATAAATAAAATGAAAAATTTGGGGAAAACCCATATACTATAACTGAGATATATGAAAACTAATGAGTTTAATATAAAGAAGATATTAACTAAATTCTAAGTTGAATCTAACTATGTCTGAAATAAGCCTCTAAAGTGACTAGAAAAGTTGGGACATGCCCCAACTAGATCTAGCAAATCTGAAACTAAAGGACTAAAAGTACTGAAAATATAAACATGTCACTAGTCCTCGAAGAATGAGGACTCACCACTGATGTTGTTGAACTGACGATCGGGAAGTGATCTGGATGTTGAGAATCTAAACCTACATCACGAGAAGATGTAACACAGGGTATGCGTCAGTACTTCAAAGGTACTGAGCATGCAGGATAGAAGAAACTGAAATAACATATAACTAAACAAAGCAAATAAGCAATGATATAATTTGAACATGGTATAGATATTGAATGCTGAGCTAATTGAATGCAATGACCAATTTATAACATGTTGAAACTGAATATTGGATATACTGTTAAATGGTCCATGCAATAGAATCTGAGTGAATTGTGGGAGCTACTAATAACCAATAGTAAAACCACATGAGCTAAATGTGGAGTCCGATGTATATTCCTAATTGAGAGGACCCAATATACCCTGCAAGAGGTATAGAGATATGATGGCGTGATTACTGAAATGATGCCCACACAGGGGACTTTCAACCTACATGGCTAGTAGTTCTGGGACTATTTGGGTACGTTGAACCCTAGTCCAACTCGGTATTATGCTACTCCTAATGGATTAGGTAATTAATACATTATGATTGAATTTCTGTAAGTTACTGGATAGCTCAAACTAAACATGCAAACTAAGTATGCAACAATTAAATTGACATTGATGAATTAATAAATGAGGCATGTATAACTAAATAACTAAAATATCTTACCTAGCATGTGTAATTCAAGTACTAAAGAAATACATAGCTAGGGTTCTGGAATTCATGCAATAAACTGAATATTAATATACTAATTTGATTTAGATAATTCTAACAGCTAAGAACACAATAATTCTAACATTCAAGAAACTCTGGGTCTAGTCATAATAAGGGAATCAAGAAACTGACTGAAAACTAGGGACCTAATGGGTGAAAGGAAGCCACTAGTGAAATGCCACACACCTGGTGATGAATTCCAGGTAGAAATCTTTCAATTTTGGGGCTGGAACTGATGGAACCTTGTTGTGTTCTTGAACTAGGATTCTTGACTTATTTTCTCTTTTTATGCTCTAAGTTTCTAAGTTTTGATTAAAGAATTGACTTATGTAAGTTCTAGTTATGTTTCTAGGCTAAAACTAACCAAAACGACGAAGTTTAGGGGTCCAATGCATAAGAAAAAGACCAAAAGACCCCTTATTTAAAATCGGTTGAAGCGACCTATGGACTAATTGATGATTCATCGATGGATCCATGATCCATCCTGTCTGTCTGTCGATGAGTTCAGAGACCAGGTTCTGAGTGTCTCGACCTACGGACTGATCAACGAACTGTTGATGAATCCACGATCCGTCATGTCAGTCTATGGGTCATGCCTTATAATGGTTTTTGTCTGAATTTCTTGGGATGGTTGCAGATGCGAACCATGGACCACCAGGACGGGCTGTGGATCAACCTACGGTCCGTGGGTTGCACCTGAAACTTCTGGAAATCTGCATTAAGTTCTGTTTTCGGATACGGGGTGTTATAGGCCACAAAAGAGGTATGATGTCAAATTGTTTCACAGTTTAAAATTTCTGCCTAAGATCATTTCAATAGCTCACATCAATTGGTCAATCGGACCAATGGGGCAAATTCTAGGTGTTATCACACATGGTTTACGGTGAGCTCATCACACAAGGCATTGACACCTATGTCAAACAAGACTCCACACTTTCGCTAGTGTGAAATTTTCATCACAAGAGACTCAATTTGACAATCGGCTAGTCACAACGAGATGCAAAGAGTTCACATATTTTGTATGCAACTTCATTTGGCATCATCATAGCCTCACATTCATGTTTGTTCGATTGAGAGCACTATTTAAGTCATCGGTATTGATCACAATCGAGACTCAAATTTTCACAAGAATAGCCATATTCAGACATGGTAAAAAAAGGTGGCAAATTTTTTGGAATGGTCAAAATATCATTTACATTTAAAATAAGGAGCCACAAGCTCAAAAATCCACAAAAACAGTGTCAAACACAATATATAGCACATAACCCAATGCATATACAAAATAATATTCACAAGAAGAAGGTATGGAAATACCTCACCCCACCACAAACAAAAAGGAATTTGTCCTCAAATGCAATAAAATATCCAAAAATCAATAAAAATGACACAGAGGGAGGTAAAGAGGGACCATGTCTACACAGTCGCTCCATCTGTCGAGGCATCAATGCCCGGTGCATCACTCTGATCTTGGGCATCGATGCCCGAAGTTATATCAATAGTACTAGTTTCACTAGGGTCGGCCAAAGGTTTGTCTTCCAAAGAGGTCTTCACGACTGCATCTACCATGGCCTTCTCTGTCTCCGTAAGGCCCTCGTAAGAAACCTCCTCAGCAACCCCAAGCATTTCCTCATCTGTCTCAGCCTCAGACTCGGGATCAGCTAAATCCTCAGCTCGAACATCATCTCTGGTGGTAGCTGGAGGCATATCTGGCTCAACTGGCACATTTGGGATCTTCACCATACCAAAGATGATAGACATGTCGGTGGACTTTAGTTGGTCCACATCTCTCCTCAACGCAACAATAGCGGCCTTTAGAGCTGTCACCTCCTCATTGGCCCCTTGGCCACGCTCGCACACTGCTATCCTAGCTGCAAGGGCATCAATGGTAGCACTCAAAGCTGTCACAGCATCAGCGAGGGTTGTCTGAATCATCCCCGGAATAGTGGCCTCAATTCTGGCAGCACGACGATCTGGAGAATGGGCTGGATGCCCCATCCGTAGCAATGCAGCCTGGGTGAGTAGAGGTCGGCCAACATCATCAGCATTACTAGATCTAGGGCACAGGAGCAGTAGAGGAACTAGGAGTAACAAAAGGAGCAGTAGTAGATGTACCTCAAGGCCGAGGGGCCGGAGTAGGCAATGTTGCCTCCGCAGGTAGTGTTTGAGGATCAACAATCGGGGATGTATCCACCGGGGTGGCCTTCTTCTTCTCCGCCTCATCTTTCATGCACTCTGCCTCAATACTCCGGATGTTAGTAGAAGATGTGGGAATCACTTCCTCATCCTTCTTCTCATCTCTAGGCATCCGAGCTCATCTGCACACCTCGGTGATCAACATCGAAAAGGGGAGGGAAGCCTGGAGCTGTTTGGCCCTCATAAGCATCTTCTGTGCAATGATCATCCTCAGATTTAGTCTCGTCCCATTAATGATGCAACCAAGACAAGTTGGTTTGGCATGGCAGAGGATTGACTCGTTATGGGATTGCATGATGGTACTGTTGATGAAGCCAACCCAATACCTCGTTGCTACATTGATGTCCTTCTTTTCGATAGTTTCGCCCACCTCAAGCCACTTGGGAGTACTGATATCAAAAGAGCCAACCACTTCTTCTTGTTTTCCAGCGTCTTTGTCTTGATCTAGTATTGATAGTCATCCTCAAGTCATGTCGTACAATCTAGGACTGCATTAATGGCAGCATAATGACACTGCATGTTTTTACCTCTAACGACCACATAATCAACCTTCTTAAATTTGTCTGCTGGCTTCTTCTTTTCTGGTTCCAGTGCTCCATAGGCAGCGTAGAACTCTCAGATCCAATTTGGAATGTATGGGCCACAGGGTTTAGTGAATAGCTGGAACTTGTAGGACCTTAGGCAGCTCATGATCTCCGGATATTGGTCAATGAATCCATCAGTAGACAACCTTTTTTACTCTATGATGGTCCTCAGCCCCTCAGTCTTCAGCCTGTTCATAGACCGAGGAGGAGGACCCTGTACTAACAGTGATAGGACCACAGCCTGTGCGGGAGCAGGAAGAGTAGTGGTGGCCTGGGGAGTCCTGATCCTAGACGAATCATTCATCCTCTTGGATCGTAGCTCCGCTCTCTGGGCTGCTAGTAGCTCATCTTCAGGCTCAGAAGTTGCAACCTGATGCTCCTAGTGCTTACTCTCACTCTCAGAAGTGGTGAGTTGAGTGGCATAGATGTCGTCATTGTCAGAGCTGGCCTCCAATGATGCAGGTGTAGGACCCTTGACTTTTCCCTTTCCCTTCCCACCTGTTGTGGGAAGTTTGGTAGCTTTTGCCTTGGATGCAGCTACATCCTCGTTGATTTTTATTCCGTTATCCCTCTTGCGGGGCAGCATGTCTCTTCCGGCCACTTTTGGTCTATCCATGTCTGTAAAAACATTAAAAACTGTAAGAAAGAGTTCAGGAATAATTGCAGAAAAATAGTTTGCAGACAGACTCGTTGATCCGATCGGTGAGTCACTGAATCGCTTTGGCGAGCCAGATCGGGCTCGCCGAAAGGATTGGCTCAAAATTCTCCAGAAAATTTGGCATGTCGGCGATGGGATGGCCCTTTCGATGAATCGCCGACGGCAATCGGCGAATTACCGACAGTAATCCACGAGCATGGACTAGCCTGTCGAAAGTTACAGTGCATTTTTATGGGTCAGGAGCGCAGAAAGGGCGATCAAGAAGGACTTTATGCGAATCACCAAGTGCACTCGGCGAACTCAGGCTTCTCGCCGAAAGTTATAGAACCAAAATCACCTTTAGCATGAAATAAAAGGCGATCAAGGGTGATTCGGCGAACCACCGAGTGGTTCGGCGAGCTCGACTCAGCTCTCCAAATGACCCAACGTGCTTACTCTCCACCCAACTTCCAAAACTCAACCCCGCAACCCCCGAAAACAAAATCAAACTATGCACTCATTAAATTAAACTCAGACCCATTACACACATGCCCTCGGGATACTAAGACTTCTCCCGGTTTAGCTAAATTTGGTAGTTTGACAACTGTTACCCTTAAGAAGGATGTCAACCGCTCTATCATTGGGAAAAATATATCATTTGGCACAAATGTGGGTTACTTAGACTTCACCCGACTAGATCCAGTATCCTTTTAAAACAACCCAACAATTTTGATCAATTTAAAGGCACAAAATATCAGGAAATCAACAATATAGGCACTACATTCGAATTAAAACAGGCAGCCAAACATACAATTACGATCAAAGAGGCCCATCACACATCACTAAGATTAGAATAATTGCAAATGAGTAAAAATTACTAATTACAAGTTCGGGGTTCGGAAAACCAACCTTAGAAGCCGAATAAATAACTTCTAAAGCTAGGCGGCAATGATATCCAACTACGAACACACAATCGATGACAAAAAAGTGATAAAAGCACAAGAATATTGGAAACTAAAGTACGGGTGTTAGTTTGGAAAGTTGAAAAGTTAGGGAATGTGAAGGATTTTAAACTTTTGGCCTTTAAAAACCCTCCAATTCTTGCCCATTCGGCGACATAAGTTTTTCTCCCTGACCCACTCAGCGACACGCCGAGTGGGCACTTACCTCGCCGAGTTTTACAGGAGCTCCATTTAATGTGGGGGTCCAAACGGTGGACAAAATCATTATCACCGACCTGGTTGACGATTCGCCAATCTGCTCCTGGGCGCGCCGAGTTTTACAGACTCAAACCCTAGAATTTCTTGATTCCAACGGCAGTCCAAGTTTGGATCGCTGACCGCTTCGGCTAGTCGCTGACCGCTTCGGCGAGTCACCGACTGGATATTTAGCTCACCGACCTGCACTTTTCGAACACATCCTACACTTCAACCTGCAAAATCAACACACGATTATTTCTAAAACAAAACGAAAGCATTAAAAATACTTTGGTTGCCTCCCGAGAAGTGCCTTAGTAAATGTCATGGCACGATGCAATTACCCACTCAATTTGGATTTGTGGGGTAGAGACGAGACAACACATGACCCATTTGGGTCTCCAGCAGCTGAATAGATATGGAATGGGAAGCAATCATTGATGAGTCCACGATTTGGACTCATTTAGGGCTTTATTTGGATAGATTTAGTGTCCTCAAATGCTTATTTTGTCCAAGTAATTGATGTAAAATCCTTGTTTTCCAGGTATTTGGATTGAGGAACAATGTGTGGACACTAACGAGCCAAAATGAATAAGGCAGCTAAAAGAACGAAGAAATGAAGGCATGTTGATCGCCTAAAACATTTGGCGAATCACCGAGTGGCTATTACCTCGGCTACAGCTCCAGTGTGCCAAGCCCTGAAGGAGAAAATCAAATCGGCGAGAGAAAGGAGCATTCGCCGAACGGTTCTGCTATATGACTTCATGTATTAGGACACTACTTCGGTTCAAGTGCCAATGATTGCGTGTAGTGATATAACCCAACCAAGGGTTGTGATCGTTCCCATAGGGAGTGCTTTTGAGAATTAATAGAAAAGTAAAATCATGTTCTAATCAATCATAGCTATAAACATTATCGAATACAAAAATAATAAGTATAAGGGATGACATGAATGTCAATTATCAAGGGGGGTTTGTATTAACTAATCAACAAAAATGTAAGGAAACGAGATAGAGAGATGGAATTCTTGGGAAGTAATGGGAATATGGGATAAAAGACACTATCGGGTAAATGTTATTGATAGTACATCGCTGAGTATTTGTAACTAGGCTAGACTTTAGTGGGGGTAAATTCTCTCTCTAGCAACTTACCCCGAATCAACTCGGTTTCTCTCAAACACCGAGTTGCCACTTTTAAACACGGCCTCCACCTTAGCCCATTCACTCTCTTGAGCTGAAAGTGTGGGAGAGGACCTAGGATTCACTCTCTCGAGCTGAACCCACGACGACCCAATAACCACTAACTATCGATTTATTATCTTACTTTTAAAACCTCTCTCTCGAGCAAGCCAAAAACACTAAGATGAAATCGTATTTGCAACTACAATCTCATTAAGTTCAAACACAACTACTAAACGAAATCACATTTAAACAGTGCATATACCAACAATAACAAACACCCAACAGTAAATTTAAGCCATATTCACAAAATCACATCCCAAGAATTGGGGTTTTAGCTAGACGTAGAGAAAAGGAAGAAAATGATACCAAATTGAAGTAACATCAACTAGGTATGATTTATATTCACTTTAAATGAGTCTAAGATGAAGAATCTTTAACACCCACTTCCAATTTCTTGAAATTGGCAGTCTTCAAATCTTCAAAAGCTAAGTAAAATATTTTTTACTTGAAAACTTAGAAGACAAAATGTTGTATCTTAAATTGTATACTAGAATAAAAATTCAAACTAGTATTTATAGTTGTAAAAAATGTGTTGCGAAGGATCACTCGGTGTAGTTAGTCGGGATTGTCGATGCACTCGGCGATCCGCCCTTTGGTCTGGTTCATCGCCTTTCAGCTCTTGCCTTCAGCATCTTCGCGTTCTGAATCATTGGGCGATATAGTATACTTCGCGAAACTGTTCGGTGACACGTCGACTACTTCTTTTTATCGCTGACTTTACCTTTTCCTTCAAGGCTCATCACACTAGAACTTAGGGCGAGGTTAAGGCCTTTTGGGGACTCACTGAATGCATTAGGCGATCCTCAGGCCTTTTTCTCTTCCTCTTTTCTGCAGTTTTGTTCCTTTTTGCCATGTAGTGTCCATGCTTTGCCTCAAACTCTAAATACCTGAAACCTAAGGATTTACATCAGTTATTGAGACAAAATATGCATTTGAAGACACTAATTCTATTAAAATAAAGCCCTAAATGAGTCCAAAATGTGGACTCATCATTATACAGTGTTGGATCGCCCAAAGTTACAGAACTTGAGGATGCTGAAGGCCAAAGTAAAAAGGCGATGGAACTAACCAAAGGGTGGATCGCCGAGTTGATCGGTGATCCCGACTTACTACGCCGAATGGTGCTTTGCAGCATATTCTTGGCGACTATAAATACATTTTCAAACATTATATTTAGTATCAAATTTTATTCCGAACATTCATTAGAGTAATTTTTGAGTTTGAATTGACAGTATTAAGACTAAACTTTTCCTTAGCTTTGAAGAATTGAAGTGTTCCATTTTTGAGAAATCCGAAATGGATCTTTGAGATTCTTCAAATTTGACCTTTGTAAAGAAGAAATTAATCTTTCCTAGTTGATGGAAACACAGCTTGGTAATGATTTTTATATTTTTATGATGTCAAGCTAAAATCCCAATTCTTGGGGTGTGATTATGCGATTATGGGTTTATTTAGCTTGTGTGTATTGTTAATTATTAGTGTAAATATTGTTTAAAAGTGATTTCAATCAGTAATTGTGGTTTAATTTATAGGGTTGTAGTTGCATATACAACTCTACCTTCCTGTCTTTAGCTTACTCGAGAGAGTTTTTTAAAACATAGATTACTGAATTGATGGTCTGTGGGTATTGGGTTGTCATGGATTCAGCTCGAAAGAGTGAATCCTAGACCCTTTTCCACACATTCAACTCGAGAGAGCGAATGGACTAAAGCATAGGCTATTCATAATTGCTGCTTATTGGTGTTCGAGAGAAACCAATTTTATTCGGGGTAAATTGTTCGAGAGAAAGTTTATCCCCACTAAAGTCTAGCTTATAAACTGATTTACAGCTATTCACTATTAATTGCAATTACCCATTTGTCTACCTTAGCCTATAATCCAATCACATCCCAAGAACACGTCTCATTACTTGTTAATTCGTGTTATTTTATTGTTGTTGTAGCTGATAATTAAAACCAAAACCCCCCCCCTTTTATTTGACACTTGTATCTCCTTTAATTTGAATTATATTTTTATTCGTAAATATCTATTCCTATGATTGACTTGATCATATTCGTACTTTGCTCTTCATTCTCAAAAAAGTACCACTCCATGTGGGAACGATCCCAACCCAATTGGTTGGGTTATATATTGACTATCAACCGTTGACTCATAGAATATGATTAAGTGTCTTTGATAACGTTATTCAATCAAAATGGTGCCGCTGCCGGGGAGAGGTGTTGGTTGAGAATCTTTAGTTAGGTTGAATTTTGTTCTTGTTAGTCATAATTAAACTTACTTAATTTTAGTTTTTTTTTCCTTGTTTGTGTTTTGACATAGGAAGTATGAGTGTGAATGGCAGCAATGGTAGCCAAGTAGGCCATCAAGATAACATCGGAAACATCAATGATGTCAACGAGCCCAATGCTAATGACCCCCATATTATGGGTGGAATTGGTGCCATCCGCTTGCCTTCGGCCCAAGGGAATGCAGTTTTCCATTTCACAAGTACTATGTTGCAGCTCTTACAATTGAAGGGGTTGTTCGGTGGTTTGGCTCATGAGGATCCCCTTGAGCATATTAGAAATTTCGTGGATGTTTGAGGGTCATTCTCCTTCAAGAATATATCCCAAGAGTCGGTCCGGTAGAGGTTGTTCCTATTCTCTTTGATGGGAGAAGAATGTAAGTAGATGGCTGAATTTCCACATGAATCAATCACTTCGTGGGAGGAGTTGGTCACCGCAATTCAAGTGCAATTTTTCCCTTCTTCAAAGATGATAAATCTTCGGGATAACATTCAAAGCTTCAAGCGTCTGGAGGGCGAGCCAATTCATGAAATTTGGCTACAATTGAACAAGTTGGTGCTCGAATGCCCAACTCACGGCTTGCCTGACAACGTGTTGCTGCAGTATTTTTACCGGAGCCTTGACTCGGTAAACAAGGGTGTTGCTGACCAACTTTCTTCTAAAGGTTTGATGTAGTAACCTTGTGTGATAACGGCTCAACTCTTGAATGGAATGACCATAATCAACTGGCATGGTTGATGTTCGTGTAATCAAAACACAACTTACAATGTAAGTGTCTACGATCGTACAATAGTTTAGTAACCCAACCAAGGGTTGGGGTCAAGTCCCAAGGGAGTGGGCGTGAAAATTAGTGGTTTAATGCGAAAATG
Source organism: Solanum verrucosum (assembly GCF_900185275.1). Lineage (NCBI taxonomy): Eukaryota > Viridiplantae > Streptophyta > Magnoliopsida > Solanales > Solanaceae > Solanum > Solanum verrucosum. Next base: position 428,909 of record NW_026020214.1, read on the forward strand.
CTAAAGATAATCGTAGCTAAAGATTTTGGCAAATGAAAACATGACAAATTAAAACGGGTGACGCAAGCGTCAAGTATCAAATGGAGGTGTGTAAGCAAGAAACAACTAAAACAGTGAAAATAAGGAAAAAATACAAGTACAAAGATAGGAATCTTGGGATGTGATAGGAATACGGGATAGACTAAATCATTGTGTACATGCTTTTGATAATAAATTCATTTAGTATTTGTGACTAGGCTAGACTTTAAGAGGGATAAGATCTCTCTCGAGCACCCATTTGTCGCATAAAGACCAGCTTATGCCTTAAACCACTCACTCTCACGAGCTGAGTGTGTGGATATGGGACTAGGGTTCACTCTCACGAGCTGAACCTCATGTCGACCCACTCACACTGGCCATCAATTTAGTGGTCTTAGTTTTATAACCTCTCTCTCGAGCATGCCGAAAACACATATATGAGATTATATTTGCAACTACAACCTCATTAAGTTCATCCACAACCACTAAACGAAATCACATTTAAACTACAAATAGACTATCAGTAAGCAAGACCCAACAACTAATCTAACCCATATTCACAAAATCGTACCCCAAGAATTGGGGTTTTAGCTACGCATGTAAAAGAGATAAAGACGTATACCAATATCAAATTCCATCAATGGGTATGCAAGATTAAATGTTAAAACAAGCCAAAAGTGAAGAATCCAAGAGTCCCAAGTCCAATTCCTTGAAGGCGAAACCCTTGGAAGCTCCAAGTTCTTCAAAATCCTTTCCAAAACTTGGAGAGAATAAGTCAAACTTACTAATCTAAAAACTAGATAAAAAAGGTAAAATTCGCCCTTAAGAATAAAAACTGAAGTAGTATTTATAGTTTTCAGAAAATGTGCTCTGAAGGATCTTTCGCTGACATTAGTCGGGATAACCGATGCACTCGGCGATCCGCCAGTTTTTCTACTTTGTCGCCTTTCATCAGTTGTCCTCAGCATCTTTGTGTCAGGGATCATTGGGCGATGTAACACTACTTAGCGGAGTCGCTCGGCGATACGCTGACTGCTCCTTTTCAACGCTGATTTACTCATTTCCTTTTGTGCTCAGCACATTGGAACAAAAGGCATAAATGATTTATTGGCGAGTCACCGAATGGGTTTGGTATTCGCAGATCTTCATTTCTTCGTTCTTTTAGCTTCTTTTGCTCCTTTTTGCTCGATCGTATACATGCTTTCCCTCAAACTTCAATTACCTAAAACTTAAAGGTTTTCATCACATATCGAGATAAAACATGTATTTGAGGACACTAATTAGCCCGAAATGAATCCAAATTGTGGACTCATCAACACCCCTAACTTAAACTTTTGCTTGTCCTGAAGCAAACTCAAGTTTAGCCATTAGAAAAGGGTGTCTTGAACAGTGCTACACAAGACTCGATTTACTTGTTTAAAGATCAATTGTGCACTCAAAGTTTCAGTAGTGACTCACCAATATCAAAGAATCTCATGCTCACAATACTTGCCTCAAATGTAAGTTCAAGCTCAACTAAAGTGTTCGACTGCCCTAACAGAAAGAATAATTCCATAGTCGCACATAATGGTTTACTCATTTAAAGTTCCAGAATCAATTTCAACGCTCACTCTCACAAAGACAAAAATAGTGCATGCTTTCACTAATAGGTTTGCCCGTATTTTCCAATCGACATTTCTTTCAGCTTACTCAAGATCAAAAAGGTCTTTTTAAGGCTTGTAATGGAGCTGAGTGCAAAGGTATGGTCATTTGGGCTTAGTGTCTTTCATCGTCATGAGATGTGGTATTCACAACACTCCACTTTCTTTTCCTTCATCATTTTTGTTAGTGCTCTTAAGTCATCCCATTATTCACTTCCCATGGATTGTTTCGAATCCCCAATTCTTTGGTACTTTATTCAACAATTTTTTTTTCATCCTTTTTCTTTTTCTTTTTTTTATATAGAGAGGTTCCATGTTTCTCAAAAACCATGGGTAAGAGGAGATTTTCCTTGCACTTCTTGACTTGCCCCTATGTTTTCACCACACCCCCAACTTAGGCTTTTGGCCTAAGTTGGCTATTCAATTAACAACACCTCAAGATGATTATAGTTAGTGGATAAAGAAAGGTATAGTGTTTATCAAGTTTCATCCAAAGAAAGGTCAGGCTCAAGGGGTGTTCAATAGAGGTTTGCACATACTCACAAAGTAGGCCACAAATGGGGTATATGTCTAATCTGTTCACACTCTTTAAATCGCCTAAGATCATATCAAGAGCTCACCTTTCTTAGTCGATCGGACCAATGGGGTAAATTCTAAGATCTATCATGCATGTTTCAAAGTAAGCTCAATACACTAGGCATCGACACTATAATCAAGTAAGATTCCAAACTTTCGCTAGTATGCAATGGTCATTACAAGAGAATCGATTTGATACTAGGCTAGTCAAAGCGACATACAAAGAGTTCGCATATTGTGTATGCAACTTCATTTGGCCTCATCGTAGCTACGCATTTATGTACTTTTGATTGAGAGCACTATTCAAGTAATCCGTATTGATCGGAACCGAGACTCAATTTTTTGCGAAAGAATAGCCACATTCAAAACATGAGAGGTGGCAAAAATGTGTGGAAAATTCAATTTTTTTTTGGAAGGGTCAAAATAGTTTTGCAATTTAAAACCAAAAGAACCTCAAGCTCAAACATCCACAGAAACAGATATAACACAATTTTAAAGCAGAACAACCCAAATATATACACAAAACACAACTATCAACACTAAAGGTGTGGGCCTCACCCCACCACAATTAAAAAGTATTATTTCTCAAATGCAATTAGAAGTATCAAAGTAAAAATATAATAAGACAGAGAGGGAGTTAAAGAAAGGTCATGTCTATGCAGTCTCTCTCTGTCGGGGTCTCGGTGGCTGGTATAGCAGTCTGTATATGGGCATCAGTGCCTAGACTAGCCTCAGACGGAACACCAATGCCAGATCCACTAGGAGTTGATGTGGATAACTTAACTGGCAATGTTTGGATCACCGGCTGCACAACCGTCTCTATAAGATCTGGCCAAACTCTGAATATGCTCTCATCTCTTCTCTCATCTGTCTCCTCAGCATGTACTGATATCAACTCCTTGTCGGTCTCTGCATCAGACTCTTTATGTGTTGTGCCCTCCCCCTACACATCTCCAGTGGTCTAAGGAGCATCCTCATCATCTGCCCTTTTTATTAATGAAGTGATGTCAGTACACTTAAGATAGTCTACGTCCTTTCTCAAACTCACAATCTTGACTTTTAAAGCCTTAACCTTAGAGGTTTTCCTATGTCTGCTCTCACAAGCAATGACTCTCACTGCCAAGGTATCAATAGAAGTCTGAAGGGGGGTAAGTGCTGCTATTATGGCTCTGTCGATCATCTTTACACCAAACCTCTCCAGTCGGGTTGTTCTCATATCACCTAAATAGGCCAACTCCCCCATCTTCAAGATAATGGCCTGAATGATCTTGGCAGGCTGCGAGGATGAGAAAGCACCTGGAGCCTGTGTGGAAGAGGAAGAAGGAGCGGGTATACCTAAGGTCTCAAAGGTCGGAGTAGGCGAAAGTGCCTCTGCTGGTAATGAATCAACATTGACCTCTAGAAAAGTATCTACTGGAGATGCTCTCCTCCTGCCAACCTCCTCTCGTGTGAACTCAACCACTATACGTCGGATATCGATGAAGGAAGATGGGGTGACCTAAACATCTCTCGTAGTGTCATGAGGTACTCCAGCTCACCGGCACAACTCAGTGACCAGAACTGCAAATGGCGGAGACGTCAGCTTCTGTTTGGCTCTCATGGCCATATCCTGTGAAATCAGTAGACCCAGATCAATCCACCTCCTGACCATGATAGAATCAAGACAAGTCACCTTAGGATGGTGGAGAATAGACTCGCTCTGGGATGGCATTAGGGTGTTGTTGATGAAGCCAAACTAGAACCTAGAGGCAATGTTCTTATTCCTCTTCTCAATAGGAGTTCATGCATCCATCCACCATGGGGTGGTGTCAGAAATAATCGTAGCCAACTAACCCTTCAAATAATCTAGGGACTAAACAATATGCAATCCCTCATAAGGAAGCACAGAGTGCAGCGGTCTACCTAGTACAGTGTTAATATGCTCGTTGTGGCACTCAACCTACTTGCCTCTAACCATGACCGACTACACCGGTCTAAACTCACTGGCCTTCTTCTTGTTCTTAGGCACTAACTCCCCATAAGTAGTGTAAAACTTTATTACCTAAGAGGGAATGTAAGGGTCTCAAGGCTGTATGAACTACTCGAATCCATGGTATTGGAGAGTTTCAAGCACATTAGGATGGTTGTCTTCCAGACCCTCTATAGATAGCAGCTTCTCCTCGATGATAGTCCGGACTCCTTCACCTCTTAGTCTGTTCAGCAACCTAGGTGGAGGAGCAATAGGCAGTGCCAGATTTACTGAGGATGCCTGAGCGGGCAGTGCATCTGATTCAGGAGGAGCTGCAGCTGATGAAACTCTGGTGTGTGTGGGTTTTGACGTATATCTCGGAGCCTATTATGTCGATGAATCAAGGGTTGATCATCTTCAGGCTCACACCACTCAACTTGGGTCTCAATATCTACTCCTTTCTTTGCTATATGCTTTTTCCTCTTGCCTTTGTCTCCCGATGGGAGATTTTGCTTTCGTTTCTGTGGAGGATTTGATCCTCCTTCATTTATGTAATGCCTTTAGCTTTTTTCCACAGTGGCTCTTTTAAGTTTGTGCGTACCATATCTGCAAAAGATCGAGAGATTAGGGAAAATCAACATATTCACAGAGAATCTTATTGTAGAAAGACTCGCTGATCCAGTCGGCGAATCGCCAAACCTCTTTGGCGAACTAGATCGTGCTCACCAAAGGGTTTAAGTTATCAATTTTTGTCAACTCGGCGATGGGAAAACCTTGTCGGTGAATCGCCAAATACTTTCGGCGAGCAAGTGATTATCCTCCAAAAGTAACAGTGCAACATAGACTCAGGAGTGCAGACAAAGGGAGATAAGAATACTTTCGGCGAGGGCGATTCACTGAGTGCGTTCGGCGCCCTAAGACTTCTTGCCAAAAGTTACAGTACCAAATATCAATCAAGGTGCCAAATTATCGGTGAGATGGGGACATTAGGTGAACCGCCGAGTAGTTCGGTGAACTCAACCTAGCTCGCCAATCGACCCAATGTGCCTATTTTCAACCCATCTTTACGAATTCAATCCCGCAACCCTCGAAAATAAAATCAAAGCATGCACTCATGGAATTCAAACAAGACCCATACTCCCCATCACCCCAGGATACTCAGATTTCTCCCGAATTTGCTGCATTTGGCTATTTGATGATATTTCCTCTTAAGAGCAGTGTCACGCGCTCTATCATTGATCAAATTTTCTACATTTAGCACAAATGTGGGCTACTCATACTTTACCCAATCATTTAACAACACGCAACTACGACTCAACTTATTAAAAAGTACAAAGATCACGGGCATTTAACAGTCAAACCATACAGGCAAGATTTTTCAAATTGAAATAGGTAATTAATGATTGTAATCCTACCACAGAGGCCCAACACACATCACTAAGAGACAATTATTGCAAATGAGTAAAAAAAATTTGAATGTAATCACGAGATTCGGAGACCAACCTTTCATTCCGATTAAATTGCAATTGAAAAGTTAGGCGGCAAAGTATTCCAACTCCGAGCACAAATCAACGAAGTAAAATGCTAGAAAACTGCTGAAATAAAGAAAATACTACCTTAGTGTGAGTTTAGGAGATTCAAGAGCGAGGGAAATTGAAGAATTTCAAATTTGAAGTCTCTTGGCCATTATAAACCATCCAATTCGCGGCGATGTTAGTCGCACTCGCCTATTCACTCGGTTATTCGTCGAGTGATCACTTGCCCCACCGATTGCTAAAGTTCTTTCCGTTTCTTAGGGGTCAAGACAGTGATCTGCATCAAGGTCGCCGACATGATCGGCGACACGCTGAACTGCTTCGTAAGTCCACCAAGTTTTACATGCTCTGACTTAACCTTGAAATTAGAAAAACAGTGGGTCAAGTCGGGCTCGCCAACCTCATTGGCATTTCGTCGACTAGCCATTTTCTCGCCAATCTGTATTTTTCATCACTTTCCTTATTCAAACCTGCACCACTAAGACACCATTATTTCCAAAAACAAAATAAATCATTTAAAACCTTAGGTTGCCTCCCAAGAAGAGCCTTATTTAACGTCGTGTCACGATGTGAGTCCTTACTCACTCCCCATTAGTTTGGTTGGCCCTAGTGATAATATGTAACGCCAATAGTTCTTTTGAGTAAAGAGGAGGCACCGCATAATCCAGTAGTGTCCTGATCAGCTGGATTGATCTAGAGTGATAGCCAACCATTTGATTCAACACTTCAATACTCTTATTCATCTTTTCTAACATTCGATCTTGGTCGGTGAACTTTTGGAGAATGATTCGGAGTGTGTCCTCGACATGATTGTTCTCCCTGTCTCTAGACTGCTTCCTCTCGTAAGGAGGTATGTACCTCCCTTGACTCTTGCACTGGGTTTCCACCTCCGTTATTTTGGTGGACAATTTGTTCAGCTGATTTACCAGTGCGGTTAACTCGAAGTCCCTCTCGGCTTCTTTGCTCGTCTCAACCAAGTTGTCACCATTTCCCCTGGCCATGCTTAGGGTACCTACCTACATCAACAAATTCAAAGGAAAACAAAACTACAAATAAATTTAGTAAACTACGACTACCAAAAGAAAAATTCCTCTTAAACCAAAAAAAACACTTTCACGTAACACCATTTCCCGGCAGTGGTGCCATTTTGACGTTTGCGTAATCAAGACACTAATTTTGATCCAATTGTCTACGATCGTACAATAGTTTAGTAACCCAACCAAGGGTTAGGGTCGAGTCCCAAGGGAGTGGGCGTGAAAATTATTGGTTAAGTGCGAAAGTGCTAAAGCTAATCATAGCTAAAGATGTTGGTGAATGAAAACATGACAAATTAAAATGGGTGACACAAGCGTCAAGTTTCAAATGGGGGTGTGTAAGCAAGAAATAGGTAAAACAGTTAAAATAAGGAAAAAATACAAGTATAGAGACGGGATTCTTGGGATGTGATAGGAATACGGATAGACTATATCATTGGGCACATGCTTTTGATAGTAAATTCATTGAGTATTTGTGACTAGTCTAGAATTTAAGGGGGATAAGCTCTCTCTCTCGCACCCATTTACCGCATGAAGACCAGCCTATGCCTTAAACCACTCACTCTCTCGAGCTGAGTGTGTGGATATGGGACTAGGGTTTACTCCCTCGAGCTGAACCTCATGTCGACCCACTCACACTGGCCATCAATTTAGTGGTCTTAGTTTTACGACCTCTCTCTCGAGCAAGACGAAAACACATATAGGAGATTATATTTGCAACTACAACCTTATTAAGTTCATCCACAACCACTAAACAAAATCACATTTCGACTACAAATAGACTATCATCATGCGAGACCCAACAACTAATCTAACCCATATTCACAAAATCACACCCCAAGAATTGAGGTTTTAGCTACGCATGTAAAAGAGATAAAAACGTATACCAATATCAGTTTCCATCAATGGGTATGCAAGATTAAATCTTAAAACAAGACAAAAGTGTAGAATCCAAGAGTCCCAAGTCCAATTCCTTGAGACGAAACCCTTGGAAGCTCCAAGTTCTTCAACACCCTCTCCGAAACTTAGAGAGAATAAGTCAAACATACTAATCTAAAAACTAGATGAAAAAGGTAAAATTCATCCTTAAGAATTAAAACTGAACTAGTATTTATACTTTTTAGAAGATGTGCTCTGAAGGATTATTCGATGATATTAGACGGGATCACCGATGCAATCGGCGATCCGCCATTTTGTCTACTTTGTCGCCTTTCATCAGTTGCGTTCAATATCTTTGTGTCATGGATCATTGGGCGATGTAACACTACTTAGCGGAGTCGCTCGACGATACGCTGACTGCTTTTTTTCATCCCCGATTTACTCCTTTCCTTTGGTGCTCAGCAGACTGGAACAAAAGGCAAAAATGTGATTTATTGGCAAGTCACCGAATGGGTTTGGGGATTCGCAGATCTTCATTTCTTCGTTCTTTTTGCTTCTTTTGCTCCTTTTTGCTCGATCGTATCCATGCTTTCCCTCAAACTTCAAATACCTAAAACTTAAAGGTTTTCATCAGATATCGAGATAAAACATACTGTTGAGGACACTATTTTCTTCAAAATATAGCCCTAAATGAATCCAAATCGTGGACTCATCAACACCCCCAACTTAAAGTTTTGCTTGTCCTGAAGCAAACTCAAGCTCAGCCATTCGAAAAGGATGTCTTGAACAATGCTACACAAGACTCGATTAGCAATGCACACAACAAGACTAAATTTACTTATTCAAAGATCAGTTGTGCACTCAAAGATTCAAGTAGTGACTCACCAATATGAAAGAATCTCATGCTCACAATACTTGCCTCAAATGTAAGTTTAAGCTCAACTAAAGTGTTCGACTGCCATCACCGAAATAATGATTCCATAGTCACACATAATGGTTTACTCATTTAAAGTTCCGAAATCAATTTAAATGCTCACTCTCACAAAGACGAATACAATGCATGCTTTCACCCATAGGTTTGCCCGTATTTTCCAATCGACAGTTGTTTCAGCTTACTCAAGATCAAAAAGGTCTTTTTAAGGCTTGTAATGGGGCTGAGTGCAAAGGTATGGTCATTTGGGCTTAGTGTCTTTCATCCTCATGAGATGTGGTATTCACAACACTCCCCTTCCTTTTCCTTCATCATTTTTGTTAGTGCTCTTAAGTCATTCCATTATTCACTTCCCATGGATTGTTTCGAATCCACAATTCTTTGGTACTTTATTCCCCAATTTTCTTTTTCATTTTTTTTCCTTTCTTTTTTTTTTTTTTTTTTTCTTTTAATAGAGAGGTTCCTCCCTTGGCTAGTTAAGTGTTTGGACGGTTATTTTGAGTTTATTAACATATTTTAAGAGTAATAAAAGTGTAAAACTCTACTTTACATTCCATTATTTTCAAAACCACAAATACAAACTACCTTTCCCCTCCAAAAGATCTCTCTCTAGAACCTCCATTAGAAGTGAAGACTCCAAGCTTCCAAGGTCAGAATCTTCAAGGTTTTCAAAGGATTTTCAAGGGAATTTCGTGGGAATCAATAGCTAGGTATGGTAGTCTTGATCCTTGTCTAATTTTCCATTCAAGGAGCCAATTCAAAGGTAATTTCAAAGTATGAAAAATCTAGGGTTTCACTCGATCTCATGGTTTCTTTCATCAAACGTTTTCAAATGGTTTCTATGAAAAATTATGATTGTATTAGTATTTAATTGATGATTTATGTTGAAAATACTCCATGAACCCATGAATTCTCTCAATTTCTAAATTGTGTCTTACGAAGTGAGTTTGTTGATCATAATTGAATGTTGATGGATTATGCCTAGATTGATTTAGATTGTTGAATTGTATCATTATACGCTAATTATAGTAAATTGTTGGTGTGTTGGTGACTTTTGATCATTTCCTTGAAAAGGCAAGTTATGGCCTAATTACATGTGGAAGTGGAATTGTGCTTGATCTATTGATCCAATTGGAAGATGGAGGTGTTTATTTACTAAGTATATTATGGTATTGAATTTATGGATATATATTCTTTGTACCCTACATGTGGAGGTTAATGTATAACTATGAAGTGAAGTATGTGTGTGATCCAAATGAATGAATTATAATCATGTTTAGAAGATAATTGTGTTAGAATTGAATGTTATCTCTCTATTAACACTCGTGAATGTTGATGATTATGTGAAACGATATTCTCAAATACTCACACACATTTGAACGAAGAATGAATGATGTTAATGATGAAGTACTTATGGAAAAGCTATTCTCAATTGTACTCTAATGAATGTTAATGACTTGTTGTGAAAGGACTTTCTCACAATAATGGGGTTTTTAGGTGAAAGCTATTCTAATCTTTGAATCTATCAGCTTTCCAATTAAATAATGAATGTTGGGTTGGGATGGATGCTCATCCGGGAGTTGAGGGGGGGTATCTAGTAGCAATTCCTTTTCACATAATGAACTAATGTATTGAATATAGTGTACTCCGTGAGGAATAATGCTAAGCACCTAGAGGATATGGTTTGAGATGAGTGCTCATCCGTGAGTGAGGCACGATACTTAGTAGCAATCTCTTAAGATGGATGCTCATCCGTGAGTTGAGGCGGGGTATCTAGTAGCAATCTCTCTCTCCCCTAACTATGTGCCCATATAGGTCTAGCTAGTGGATCCACTTAAGGTAAAGAAAAATAGTCCTACTTTAGGCAAGTAGGAATCCCTTATCCGGTGAGGGTGACACCGGGATTCCATGAATTGCTCACATGGTCTATGTCGTTTAAGGTTTACCCCCACAAAGAATGTTTATGAACTATGGCTTCTTAAGGATGTACTACTTAGTGTGGGTGGTGGCATGGGATACCATCTATGCATTGTGCAAGTAGGCAAATATTTAAGGGAGGTCATGGTGTGTTCCTTATAATGTTAATGATATGAATGGGCTCTTATAATGACATTTATGAGAACGGTGATCTAATGTTTAATGATTGAAGGTGCTCTTAATGTAATGAAGCTAATGAAGAATGTTGACTCTTTTATGTTTATATGTAAATAGGCATGCTATACTTAGTTTGTATCATGAGTTACTTCCTTGTTATGACTTGTTGTATATGAATGTGCCTTGTCTAGGCTGACTTCAAAGGAGTATTTACTGTTAGTAGTAGTATGGGATGCTACTTGCACATTGCACAAGTATGACTTAGAGTTGCCTTAGATGTTGGTCTTAATGAGATAATGTGATTCATGTGATGTTTTTGTTTCTTATATTCTTTATTGTGTAAAGGTGGAAAAGATTAATGGTAAGTTCACTTTTGGTGATCTTAATGTGGTACCTTGGTGTGGATAGCTGTATGGGACACTATCCATACATTGCACAAGGTATAGCATGAGGGTTGCTTGAGGTGAAGGCTTAAGGTGAAGGTAAAGGTTTACATGTGATTTTGTTCTTATGTGAAAATATGACTTGCATGTTGGTTGTGACTTATATTATGCCTCTTTTATCAATGTTCATGAAGTTTTACTAAAATGGCATATATCTTGACTTTCAAACAAAGATGTCCTTTTTGGGCATGTTTTCATGGCTATCATACTTAGTACTTTATATGCTAACCCATATTTTCTTTACCTTTTATGAAGTGTAGGGATTGGCACTCAATTTGATCCTTCCTAGTCAAGCTTGGAATAGAGTTCTCCAAGACATTTTGGGTATGTCCTCATAAATCGAGGACAAGGACTTTTAATGTTTCTAGTTCTTTCTTGTTTTAAGACTACTGTTAAGACTTCGATTGTAAAGGACCGTGACCTTATTTTGTTATTGATTTTGTGTCTAAGATGGCCATGCGAAATATAGACTTCCGTTTGCGTTTAAATGTTTTCGAACGATAGATTGTATGGTTTTTTAATAAAAAGTTTTAATTTTGTACTATTTCGATTACCTATGCGATGAATGAATGTTATGAGGCTTGTATAAGACCCATTCGGGGTTGAGTACATCGTGTTGCTTCCGGGTATAGTCTCGGGTCGTGACATCTTCGACGTTGTGTAGCATAATGAGTAAGAGGACCTCTTCAATTTTCCCACCCACTTGCTTCTTTGTCTTTCAACGCTCGTGAGGTGGGATGTACATGTCCTTCCTCTTGGACACTACCTTTAATTCCATGACTTTCTTGGCCAAGATATCCAGTTGGATTAGCAATGTGGCCAATTCTTGGTCTTTTTCTTTCTCCTTGTTGGTCTTGGCCATGTTATCAAGGAGTTGGGCTGCTTTAGCATAAGGTAGCTGGATGAGACCATCTGGATAGATTTGGTCAGCCATTATTCTATTTTTGTTGCCAAGATTCCGGTAGAAGCATTCCAGAAGCATCTTATCTGGAATTCCATGAGTTGGGAAGTTTTGTAATAAGGTCATAAACCTTTGCCACAACTCATAAATTGCTTCACCCTCTGATTTCTTGAAATTTAGGATGTTATCCCTAAAAATCATCAATCTCAAAGGAGGGTGATCCATTGGGTCACTGTTGCTACCAAATCTACTCCAATTCTCTGCTCAAACAGCAACACAGAAACCAAAACTAAAAATCAGAAAGTTTAACTATAACTAGCAAGAACAAAACTCAACTGAACTAAAGAATCTTAAACAACACCACTCCCCGGCAGCGGCGACATTTTGATTTCACGTATCAGGACACTTCTTTCAATTCTAAGTGCCAACGATCGTTAGTCAGTAATATAACCCAACTAAGTGAGTTTGGGTCGAATCCTACAGGGAGTGGTACGTGCTTAAGATTCAAAAGACAAGAATACATATGTTCAAGTCAATCAAAGGTAAAGATATTTATGAATAAAAGCATGGTTCAAGTTTGGGGTGACACAAGTGTCAAATAACAGGGGGGTTTTGATTGTAATTATAAACTACAAAAGCAGCAAATAACACGAATAAAACAAATAAAGAGACGGGTTCTTGGGATGTGATTGGATTATAAGCTAAGGTCGACAAATGGGTAATTGCAACCAATAGTAAATAATTGTAAATTAGTGAATAAGCTAGATTTTAGTGGGGATAAACTTTCTCTCAAACAATTTACATCGAATCACACTGGTTTCTCTCGAACACCAATAAGCAATAATTAAGAACAACCTACGCTTTAGTCCATTCACTCTTTTGAGCTGAATGTGTGGAAAAAGGGTTTAGGATTCACTCTCTCGAGTTGAACCCATGACAACCGAATACCCACAGACCATCAAATCAGTAATCATGGTTTTAACACCTCTCTCTCGAGCAAGCCAAAAACACGAAGGTAGAGTTGCATTTGCAACTACAACCCTTTAGATTAAGCCACAATTACTGAATGAAATCACTTTTAAACAACATTTAGACTATCAATTAACAATACCCAATAGATAATCAACCCACAATTACACCCCAAGAATTGAGGTTTTATCTAGACAACATAAAAAGATAGAAATCGTTACCAAATTGTGTTTCCATCAACTGGGTAAGATTAATTTCGTGTTTACAAAGGTCAAGGTTGAAAATTTTCAAAGACCCACTTTCAATTTCTCAAAAATGGAAATCTTCAAATAAGGAAAAATATTGTCTCCAAATTCTCAGTTATATTCTCTAACTCTGACAATTAATATTAGATTTGATACTTGAAACTAAACTAAGAATTTAAAAGTGTATTCATAGTCGCCAAAATTATGTTGCGAAGGACCATCGGCGCAATAAGTCAGGATCACCGATCCACTCGGTGATTCACCCTTTGGTCAATTTCATCGCCTTTTTTCTTTGGCCTTCAGCATCTTCAAGTTTTGTAACTTTGGGAGATGTAGCACTGCATCACGAAACCGTTCGACGACTCGCCGACTGCTCCTTTCTACCACCGACTTGATTTTCTCCTTCAGGGCTTGGCACACTGAAACTATAGACGAGATCTTGGCCATTTTGCGACTCGCCCAATGGGTTAGGTGATCATCAGGCCTTCTTTCCTTTGTTCTTTGAGCTGCCTTGTTCCTTTTTGCTCATTAGTGTCCATGCTTTGTTCCTCAATCCATATACCTTAAAATCAAGGATTTACATCAGTTATTGGCACAAAATATGCATTTGAGGACACTAAATCTATTAAAATAATGCCCTAAATGAGTCCAAATCGTGGACTCATCAACCACCTCTTTAAATCTTCCAGAGTCTTCTGTTGAATCTAATCGACCAACACATGGATGACCTTGGCAGTGCACCACAACACCTCATTGATGTCGATGTTACTACATTTAACTCTTCTTCCCCGCACCACTAAAGGATCCACTAGTGCAAACGATCTTTCCTTCTTCTTCTCCTTTAACACTAACTTTCCATACTCAACATAGAATTCTCGAACCCACAATAGACCCAACACACAAATAACCCAAACCCATGATTTCAATCATTCAAAGCACAGAAATCAATAATTATGGGTTAAGTATAAACAGAAACATGATATGACAACTATCCACACTAACAAGGATCAATCAATCAATCAAGATTATGCAAGTAATTCAACAAAATTACAAGCATACATCGAAAACTACTAAAAATTAAGCTGAGTTCGGCACACCAACCTCAAAAATAGAAAGAGAAGTTCTAGGTTAGCGAGTACGGAAGCACAAATACACAAATCCCACCAAATAGTTGATCCCCACACCAAATTAACAAGGGAAAATATAATCTAGATATAAAGTGTATAAGTGCAAAGGTCAGAAAATGTGAAATGAAGGAAGATGTTGAATTTAAAATGGTTGAGGACTTTTAGGCCTTTCAGTTCGCGCGCCAGTCGGTGATACCGTCGATGACCATTAAGTGATGCGTTGAATGGTATTTTTGTTTGCCGAATGTTACAGAACTCCAGCCATTTAAGTGGTCAAAACAGCAGTCAATATCAGGCTCACAAACCTATTCGGCGAGTCATCGACTACTGTTTAAGCTTGCCTAATTGCTTCTTTTACCAAAACATCAAATTTTCACCCAGCACATTGAACACCACATATTCAATAATCAACTTTAAAAATTAAAAGCTTGGGTTGCCTCCAAAGAAGTGCATTATTTAACATCGTGGCATAACAAAAACATTCTTTCAAACTTCATTCTTTGGTTGACCATGGTATCACTCGGTAAACCTCTATTTTGTCTTAAATTTAAATGAGTCGAGATTGAACCCATTTGTGCTTCCAGCTGTTTAATCGATACTGAATATGAGGTAACTATTTGGTTCAGATATGAGATGTCATCTTTCATTTCCTCTAACATTTTTTCCGATCTTTCCACTTTATTGAGAATGTGTGCAAGCATATCTTTAGTGCAGAAGTTTTCAAGATCAGGCCTTTGCTCCTTTGGATTTTGACGCTCATGAGGAGGAACATATCTCTGTTTGTCACCATCCCACTCTCTCCAATTTGTACCACGGTCACGCTACTCCTTGTATCGATCTCTCCAACCATCATCACAATCCCTATTCCAGCCTTTGTTCCCACCCGGCCTTGGATAGTTTGGGCGGAAATCTCCTCCTTGATTAGTTAAGAAATGAACTTCCTCATTGTACATATCTTTAAATTAATCTTCATCGGGATTTACTCCATCAACTCAATCGCATGCAAAGCTTTAGAACCATTACCCATGATCTGCTTTGACAATAGGTCCATTTGGGTCATCATCTTGGACATGTTTACCTCTCGCTCTTGGTCGTTTTCAATTTGTTCCTTTGTCAACCTGAATTTCAAAGGGTCTACTTGATCCTCTCTACTGTACCAAGCATGATTGATCTTTGTCATTTCATTTAGGAGAGTAGATGTTATTTCAAAAGATTGTTGCATGATTCCTCCTTGAACAAGCTGGTTAGCCACACACTTGTTGACTGAATCTGGACTCTGGTAGAAATATTGTAGGAACACATTGTTTGGGACTCCATGAGTTGGACGTTGGAGCAGCAATTTTTGAAACCTCGGCCATGTCTTATGAATCGGTTTACCATCCACTTTCTGAAAGTTCTTAATATTATCTCTTAATGTTAACATCTTCGAGGGAGGGAAAAACCTTACACAAAATGCATATGTGAGCTCTTCCTAAGAGATGATTGAATCCCTTGGAAACTCAGCCAACCACTTTGTTGCTTCCCTCATTAGGAAAAAGGGGAACAAACAAAGCCAGACCAACTCCTGCGAGATGTTCTTAAAGAAAATTTCCCACACATATCCACAAAGTTTCAGATGTGGTCATGAGGATCCTCCATTGCTAGACCTCCAAATTGGCCCTTTATTTCTAACAGTTGCAACATAGTACTTGTCAAATGAAACAGTACATTGCCCACAATCAGAGGCAATTGAATAGCACTCGCACTCCCCAGCTGATATTCATTGTCATGTGCAAGTTACCGATGTCATCAATATGCCCAAGTTTGCTAGCATTGCTCCCGTTAACATTCATCTCTTCACCTGTTCAAGAGTAGCCAACAAAACACAATAAAAAAAAAGTTAATTCAACTACAATACAATTAGTTTACAACTAAACTTCACTAAAAGAATTCTAAACACCACTCCCCGGATTCTAAGTGTAGGCGATCACAATCAAGTATAAACCCAACGAAGAGTTGGGATCGATCCCACAACAAGTGATACGGTAAATAATTTAATTATAAAGTGAAAAGAGTGTTCTAATTGATTCTAGGAGTAGACATTTTTGAAAAAATTAAAGTAAATGGAAGGGGTTTGACAATTAATGTCAATTGGGGGGATTAGAGTGATCAATTAACAACTACGAACACAAGGAGTAATAAAGTAGAGAGGGAACCTTGGGTATGTGATCAATTTAACACCAAGCAATATGGGTGATTAGTATTTACTAAAAGTCGTTGAATCTTAGTGGGTAGGCTAAGATTAAGGTGTCATAGCCACTTATCAATCAACTATCATGAATCAAGAGAGTTCTCTTGAACCTCGACAAGCATAATCAAGATAAACTACCCAATACCTCAATTTATTTACTCTTTCAAGCTAGATTGGTAGGATTGAATTTAGACTTACTTTTTCAAGCTAAGTCCACAATAACCAAATAACTACAATCATCAAATAATAGTTTTAACTCTAAAATCTCTTTCTCAAACAAGTTTAGAATACTATGCTAGAATTGCATTTACCACTACAATCCACTAATTAAAACACAACTACTAATTGAACCCACTTGAAATCAAAAATAAAATTAGTAGATACTAACACCCATAAGCTACTTTCAGCATTCAATCACATAATCAGACCCCCAAGAATGGGGGTTTTAACAACACACAGTAAAGAGCAACAAATAGTTACAAGGTAAGTTTTCCATTAGCTTGGGTAACAATCTACAAGTATTCCAAGTGCTTGAATTAACTTCCCAAAACATTAAAAATCTAAAATATACTCAAAAAATTAAAGAGCAGTGTAAGGGATCAAAAACTTGATGTATGAACTCTCAAAAACTCAAAATTATCACCTAAAAAACTACAGAACTCTAGAACTCTCCTTTCATAATCACATTTATACTCTTCAAAATGTTAAGTTACAGAGGCACTCAGTGAAAGAATTCGAGACTTGCCGACCGATTCGGTGATTCACCTAGTTCTCCCCTCAATCACTTTCTTGTATTAGCTTTCCCACACTTTCATTCTGTTACTTTAGGCGATCAGAACTTCCTTCGCCGATCCAGTCGGCAGTTCGCTGATTCACCTTTTCAAACGCCAAGTTATATGTGTCCAAGGGCTAGGCTGTTGGAACTTTATGCGGGCTGAAGAGCTACTCGGTGAGTCGCCGAGTGGCTTTGGCGATCATCATTCTTCCTTTTGTTCAGCTATTTCAACTTTTTCGCTCTTTTTTGCCCTGGTAATGTCCTTGCCTTGCTCTTTTGACTTCATTGCTGCAAATTAGAATTTAAACATCAGTTTCGAGCATAAAATAGGCATTGAGGATAGTGAAACTCTAGTTATTAATCCCTAAATGAGTCGAAATTCCTAACTCATCACAAGTAGGTGAACATATTTGGCTAACTCCTTCTGTTCTTCCTCAACATGTGCTACACTACCCATATACAGTCTGCCGAGAGCATCACCCACTACATTGGCCTTACCCGGATGGTAAAGCACATACACGTCATATTATTTGAGGAATTCAAGCGATCTCCTCCAATAAAGAATCAATTATTTATGGGTGAACACTGGATGCTCTTATGATCTGTGAACAGATCAACATGAACACTATACAAGTAATGTCTCCAAATATTTAGGGCAAATACAACGGCATCAAGTTCAAGGTCATGTGTCGGGTATTTCTTCTCGTTGAGCTTACGCTGTCTAGAAGCATAAGTTATGACCTTACCTCCCTATATCAACACACAACTTAGGTCGACCTTGGATGCCTCACAATAAATTACATACCCGTCTTAACCATCTGGTAGAGTCAAGACCGGAGTTGTAGTCAACGTAGTCTTCAGTGTTGAGAAGCTTTTCTCACATTCATCTGACTACAAAAATTTGACCTTCTTGTGAGTCAACTTGGTCAAAGTGGAAGCTATGGATGAAAATCCTTCAAAAATCTCCTTTCTTAACCGGCGAAATCCAACAAACTTCTTATATATGTTGGAGAGATGGGTATGGGCCAGTATGGTAATGCGTAAATTTTATGAGAGTACACTCGGATCCCTTCTCTTCACACCACATAAACAAGGAAAGGGACCATTTTTTACCAAAATTCATATTTACTGAACTTAGCAAATAATTGGTGATCTTTGAGAGTTTGCAGAATAACTCTCAAATGAGTAACATTCTTCTCTTCATTCCGAGAATAAATGAGGTTATCACCAATAAAGACGATAACGAACAAGTTTAAATACTGTTTGACACCCTTTTTATTAAGTCCATGAAAGCTACAGGAGAATTTGTTAGTCCAAAAGACATAACTACAAATTCATAGTGACCATACCGAGTCCTAAAGGCTGTCTTTGGGATGTCACTATCACTGACTCTAAGATGATGATAGCCAGATGTGAGATCTATCTTAAAAAAGCAACTAACACCTTGAAGGTGGTCGGCAAGTCATCAATCCTACGGATAGAATATTTTTTTCTTGATTGTGACTTTGTTCATTCAGTTCCTTGATTCCACATAACGTGTTTAGACCTAGGGTTTCTAAAATCTTGGGAATAGTGGTGATATTAGTTGCTATAGTATCTGTAGTCTAAATATCATGTTTTCTTGAAAAATGTTGCTTAATTCCTTATATAAAACTCAGAAGCCTAGTTTGTGTAGATTCTCTTGGTTCATGAATTATACTTGCTAGGTCAGTAAAACATAAAATCATGCTCTAAATTTTGAATGTCACATTCTCAGTACATAAATGTTGCATTCTAAGTTAGCATGTCAGTATTTAGTTCATTTGAGCTTCATATATATTATGTTTGCAGTAGACTTTGCACCGAGTTTGGACAAGGGTTCAGCGTACCCTCATAGTCCCAGAAGTATGTGCCCGCATAGGATTATAAGTCCCCTCTGTTGGGCATTAGATTTTGTGATCACGCCACAGTCATGCCTCTATACCCATGGAAAGGTACATTGATCCTCTCGATGGGGCATATACATTGGAATCCATGTTTAGATCATGTGGCTTACGTCGTTTAAACGTGGCTCCCACAGTCAGAATTTTTGTGCATTGACTAGGTTTTCAATTGTTACTTCAGTATACAGTTCTGTATGTTATCTTCATGATTTGTACTTGGTCAGTGCATTCAGTTTATCTTTAAGTTGTACTTCAGTACATATTTACATCCTTGTTCAAATTATGTCATTGCTTAGTTATGCATTATTTAGCTTATATACTTTATTCAGCTTAGTATTAATATTGTGCATGCTCAGTACATTCCAAGGACTGGCACGTGCTTTGCGCTACTTTGTTTCATGATATAGGTTTAGGTATTCAACATCCAGACACACATAGATCGATTTTTTGTCTGCATTCAACAACTTCAGTGGTGAGTCCTCATATTCCGAGGGCAATAGAAATGTTTTCATTTTAGTCATATTTTTTAGTTTCAGTCTTGCTACAGTTAGCTGGGGGCATGTCCTAGCAATTCACTTGAGTAAAGGATTTTCAGACATAGTAGTAGATCCAACTTGAGTTGTTAAGTGGTAGTATCAGTTATTACTAAACTCTTATGGTTTATAGTTATATTCAAACTATTTTGGTTTTATTCCCACACCAGATATTTATTGATTTTGATTCAGTATAGTTCATGCTTTATTTTTTTTCACTATGCTTATGATATGCCAGACTCAAGGTTAGCTTGGGGTCACTCGTGATCCTAGGTCCCGTGCTACACAAAGGGGTAGCCTCGGGAAGTAACATTTTACAAGTTAGATTCTCCCATTGAAGTTAGGGTTTTATTTAATCTTCATGGGTTCTTTTAAATTATGATTCAATTGTTTATTTTCTATCTTTTTATACATAAATTGAAGTAATTAAATGTTGTTAATTTTAATTTACTCAACCTGTCACGACCCGAGTCTACACCATCGTAACACTTCGGAAACTAGTAGGATAAAATAGAGCTTAACATGAGGGTTAGAGTCATAAACGTACCTCCCTGTACCTAAATATATAGGGTTTTGAGTTAGAACTTCAAGGTACGACCCCCAAGGACCAACAATGGGTCCTTGAGGAAGACCCTTAGAGGCTGCCTGGGCAGTGACCCACGGAGGGCACCCAAACCTCATGGGTCAGGACACACCTCGTGGGTGAGGGGCGTAGATCAAGCCTGCAAAATCAGGTCTCTGAACCACCCACGGTTCACCAGCATGCCACGTTGGTCCATCAACGGACCGTGGTTGTTGGGTTGTTGGTGAGGCCTAAAACTACCTTTTGGGAGTTACACTTAGGGGGAATTATGGGGTTTTCCTGTTTTCATTAATATTAAGTGACGTTGTGTTACGCTAAATTAGACTAACTATATAAGGTTGTTTAGTCACCAAATTAAGTCATCTTCCTCATAATTCCAAATCCCAAAAGAAAGGCCCAAACCCTCTCCAAAAATTCTTTCTCTATAACTCCAAGGAAGAAGAAGAAGGAAGGTGAAGCTAGGGTTGAAGGAGCATGGTTTCTCTACTCAATTTCATTGAAATTCATAGCTAAGGTATGGTAGATCTTTATCTATGGATAGAATTCATTCATGGAGTCCCTTCAAAACCCCAATTTCAAAGATAGTAATTCCCCAAAAGTTAGGGTTTGACTCAAAGTCATGAATTCCTTTAAAAAATGATTCTATTGTTTTAATTGCTTTATATTGTGATTGAATTGATGATTTAATATGGGTTTATGATTAAATCTCCCAAAAATCCATGAAATCCCCATATTCCCAATTTATGACCTTGTGAGGTTGGTGAATTGTAGAAAGATGAATATTATGAGATTATGCTTGTAGTAATTGAGTTAGTTGAATCATGTTATTATCAATGTCTAATGTAGTAATTCTAGATGTGTTGATGGAATATGATCTATTGTCCTTGAAGGGAAAAGTATGAGAATTATGCATGATTATGAGGGTAATGTATATGCTTTAAGAACACTTTGAGAGTACAGTGAATATTATTATGATCTTGTTGTTGTGTTGTCGAAGGTTATCCTCATGTAAACAATTATGTATGAATATGATATGATGTGAAAGGTGTTCTCACAATATGATGATTCTAAGGTTGAAAGACTATCATCACCTATTGAATCTATGAGCTATCTTATGAATTATGTTTGATTGAGTGTCAAGACATTCTTCCATGAATATGAATTCAATTCAAAACTTAATATGAACTACTTGGGAATAATGCTTAGCACCGAGTGGATATTGAATATGTGATGGGGTCCTTCTATGCTCATTGGGTCCGGGTTTCTAGTAGCAATTTACTTATCCCATAAATTATGTGCCCTCATAGGTATTTAGCTAGTGGATCCACCTAAGCTAAGAGTACGGATCTACCTTAGGCAAGTAGAACAACCCCTTTTCAGTGTGGGGTAGACACCGGATTCCATGTTATATCACATGGTCTATGTCAGTTAAGGCTTATTCCCACTATGACAACAATATGAACAAGAATATGAAATATGAACTATGGTTACGCAAGAAGCTTTACTTAGTATGGGTGAGATTATGGGATCTTATTCATGCATTGCACAAGTATGCTTTAAGGGTATGTATGGTATGTTCCTCTTATGATATGATGATCTATGAGATCATTATGCTTATGACTTATGCTTTTCCATTATGTTCAAATTGATGATTTAACTTAGTAAATTGCATGCATTCAACTAAAATGTCTCTTTTAGTATGTTTTCATTATTTTGTGCATGGCTATCATAATTAGTACATTTTGGTAATAACCCATATTTTCCTACATTTTCCCAATTGTAGGGTCCGGTTCTCAAGGAGGTCCCCATTTTGGCTAGATCTTCGATTTGTTCATTTCTTCTTGCTTATTGGTGAGTCTTCATGGTTCAAGGACATATGTTATCTTTGTAGCTCTTTTCATTGTATTTCATTTTTGGATTATGTTGTATGGGCTGTGACCCTATTTTATTCGACTATTGTAGTAGATGGCTAATTGAGACAAGTCTAGACTTCCGCTTTCCTTTATTAAAATTTTGACTTGAAATGCGTTTTTACTCTAATTGTTCTATTGCTTATGTTATGGTATACTAAGTGTCTTACATGGAGCCATTTTGGGTTTTGTATGCCTTGTTACATCTAGGGGGTACCCCTGCGTCGTGACATACTTGGTAATCAGAGCACAAGGTTTAGAATGATTGTAGGATGATGTCTCATAAGCTACGTCTAGTAAAGTCTTGTGCATAAGTGTGAAGTGTGCCACACTTATGAATGAGAGGCTATAAGATGCTTAGGAAATTTCACTTCTTTCATTACTCTTAAGTCGTTACTTAGAGTTTAACTCTATAAAGTCTGTCTCTTAATCCTTCTCTTGTGTCTTCAGGATATGAATACACGAAGGGCTAATGCTACAAAGATGGAAGAGGAGAATATAAATCAAGAAGCTCCTCCCCAAGCTCCTCATGCTCCGATTAATTCTTCGGTTATGTCCAATAAGGATGTTAGGTTGCCTTTTCAAATGTTGGCCCATGCTTTGGTGGCTCAAGCCAATAGGGATGTTGTGACTCATGTGAGTCCTATTGTGAATTCGACTGCTTAAAGGGTTAGTGATTTTTCTGAAATGAACCCTCCCGAATTTCATTGCTCTAAAGTTGAAGAGGATCTCCAAAGGTTTACCGGTGATGTTTATAAAGTTCTTGCTATTATGGGGGCGTCTTCGGAAAAGAAGGAGGAGTTAGCCGCCTACAAACTAAAGGATGTTGCTCAAGTATGGTATGATCTATAGAAGAGGGGAAGATCCATAGGAGTGGGCCCTGTTGAATTGGAAACGTTCAAATCGACATTTCTTTATAGATTATTTCCCCAAGAGTTGAGGGAAGCTAAGGTGGAGGAGTTCATTAACCTTCGTCAAGGAAGTATGAGCGTGAAAGTATATTCCCTAAAATTCACTCAATTGTCCAAGTATGCTCCCACTATGGTGGTAGATTCGAGGGATGAGATGAGTAGGTATTTCACGGGTGTGTCTGACTTGGTTGAAGAAGAATGTCGTACGACAATCCTTCATCATGACATGTATATCTCAAGGCTTATGGTCTATGCTCAACAAATTGAGGATTCAAAACTCAAGTAAAAGAATAGAGAGGTGAAAAGAGCTAGAACCGGTGATGGAAACTTCTCCAATGTAAAGTCCGATGGAAAAGTTCGACTAAGGTTCAAACAAAGATTTTCCAACAAAGGCTCCTCTAGTGCTCCAAGGGTCAACAAGGATAGAGTTTCCAACCCAAAACCTCAAGGAGGTAACGGTGGTGGTTATTATGTGGCTAGACCTAATTGTGCAAAATGTGGAAGAAGACATGATGGTAAGTGCCTAGTTGGCACCGATTGGTGCTTTCATTGTGGAAAGAGTGGCAAGAAGATGAGAGATTGTCTAATGCTCAAGGTTAAGGTAAGGGAAGATAAACAAGCTCCTCCAAGCGATTCAAACTCCAATGCCCAAAAGCAAAACCGCTTTTATGCTCTTCAATCCTGAGGTTACCAAGAGAGCTCCCCGGATGTTGTGACCGGTAAGTTAAAAGTCTTTCTTATTGATGTGTATCCCTTGTTAGATCTCGGTTCTACTTTAGCCTTTGTGACACCTTTTGTTGCAACGAAGTTTGATAAACTCCCTGAAGTTTTAGTAGAACCTTTTTCGGTCTCTACCCCGGTTGGTGATCGGTAGTGGCTAAGAGAGTCTATAGAAGATGTCTCATTTCCTTATCCCATAGAGTCACTTTGGTGGATTTGGTAGAGTTAGACATGTTAGACTTTGATGTGATTGTAAGTATGGATTGGTTGCATGCTTGTTATGCCTCTATTGATTGGAGGACTCGAGTGATTAAATTCCAATTTCATAATGAGGCTATTTTAGAGTGGAAGGGGGAAAATTCTATACCTAGAGGTCAATTTGTTTCTTGTCTTAAAGCTAGTAAGATGATCTCAAGTGGGTGTATTTACCATCTTGTGAGGGTGAGGGATGTTGATTCTGGAACCTCTCTTGAGTCAGTTCTGGTAGTGAATGATTTCCCTAATGATTTCCCCGATTATTTGCCATGTATTCCTCCCTAGCGGGAAATAAATTTTGGTATTGATCTTTTGGGGGTTATGCAACCTATCTCTATTTCTCCTTAAATAATTGCTCCGGCGGAGTTGAAAGAGCAATTAAAAGATTTTCTAGATAAGGGTTTCATTCGACCAAGTATCTCTCCATGGGGTGCTCGGGTATTATTTGTTAGAAAGAAAGATGGGTCACTTCGAATGTAACACCCCTCAAAATGAAGTAGGATAAAGTAGAGCCTCACATGGGTCCTATGCATTAATAACTTGTTAAAATAATGAAGAATAGCCTTTTTAGTCAGTTTTAAAGAGTTTGGAAGTCAAACGTCAAGGGACTACCAAGACGTTTGGAGACTAGTCTTTTACGTGTTGGTGTGTTCTAGTATGTTTTTCATGTTTTTATGTGTTGTATGGAGTCTAAAATTAGTGGAGGTGACCCTAGTATCTTAATAAATATTTTTAGGGTCAAAACGTTCGGGTATGACTCCCCGGGACCACCATAAGGGTCCCCGAGGAGGACCCCAACCCTTGGCCAAGCAAGCTGCCAAGGTAGCTTGAAGTTGTTCTTGGAGGGAGTCGCTGCGCGTTGCGGACCTACTCCACCAATGGCCAAAAAGTGGCTCCGCGTCGCGAACTTGTTTCCCGATGAAATCTGCGAAAATAAAACTCAAGTTGGACTTGTTTAAAAAGGTCCAACTAAGTGAAGGGTAGTTTGGGTACTTTGGGTTATTATTATTTTATGTGTTTTTAAGTATTTTAAAGGTATTAAAACATTTAAGAGGTGTTTTTGAATTCATTCTTCCAAAATCAAAACCCCAAAGTTCTTTCTCTCTCTAAAGTTCTCTCAAGTTCAAGGAAGAAGAAGGTGGAGAGCTAGGGTTTCAATTAAGGATTCCCTTCCACCAAATTTTGTTGAGATTTCATCAATTGAGGTATGGTGGCTCTTCATCTAGGACTCAACTTCCTCCTAAAGTCAATTTCAAAGGATTTTACAATGTTTTCAAAAAGTGACTAAAAGCTTGTTTTTGAATTCTATCTAGGGTTCTTGCATGAAAATGATTTGAAACGTTTGGGTATGGATTAATTGATGTTTGTATGTGGTTTTTGAATGAAATACTCCATGAACCCTTGTCTTCTACAAAACCCTAAAATTTGATATGAAGTGGGTCTATTTCTATAAATTCAAAGTTGATGGAATTATGTGTAAAGTGAATTGTATTGATATCTCTTGTGTTAATTAATGTTTATTTATGATTAATTGTTGATAATGGATGAATTAAGGGTGGTAAGCCTTATGGGTGAAGTATTGGTGATTTTGGCTATAGCTT
The DNA here is from genome assembly GCF_900185275.1 of Solanum verrucosum. Classification (NCBI taxonomy): domain Eukaryota; kingdom Viridiplantae; phylum Streptophyta; class Magnoliopsida; order Solanales; family Solanaceae; genus Solanum; species Solanum verrucosum. Next base: position 454,689 of record NW_026020214.1, read on the forward strand.
TGGATTATGGTAAGAAGGCTTGAACTCTCTTTATTGAATTGATTGTTGTTAGTAGGTTGGATACACCTTTGGTGGAAGTGATATATCTTATTCTTGTGTGGTATTATTGTGAATTGTAGCCATGAAGGCATTGGTGAAATTGTTGTATAATGTTGGAATATGGTATTATTGTAAATTGAGGCCATGAAGGGCATTATATGAGTGTTATTATATTGTTGTGTTATTATACACATATGAGGCTATATGTAAAGTCCTTTATGATATGTGGTTATGATGGACTATGATGAGTCTCTATAAGATGATGTTGTAGCTCATATGCTAGACTTGAGTATCTTGTCTTGTGTCATGAAAGCTTGATTATGTATATGAGTATATGAATGTTTGGTTGGGCTATGACTTAGTAATGGAGCTCTTCCTATAAATGCTAAAAGAGGAATTCTAGGCCAAGACTTGAATTGGTATGACTTAAGCATAGTGCCTTTTCATGAGTCTAGCTTTCCTAACTAAATGTATAACCTTGAAGGATGGGCCTTAGGGTGATGTTCCCTTCTTGAGTGAAATGATAGACTTAGAGATGGATAGAGCCGAAACGGCATGAGAATCCTTATCTAAGAAAGTCAAATGAGCTATCCTTATGAACCTAGATTGGCTATGACTAAGAAATAGGGCCTTTCTTGGGAAGAGGTACTCTAAGTTGGTTGAACTAGAAAAAGAACCCTCTCTAGTACATATATGATTGAATACGCTATGGAAACCAAGGCTACGCATCGAGAGGATGTGGTTAGGATGATGGCCTAGTTGAGCATGAGATTAGGCACAATGAACATCCTTGGACGTCTCTTAAACCATGTGAAAACATGGGTTGCTTTTAGTTCTACCCTTGGCAAGTAGAACAACCTCCACGAAGTAGGATAGACTCCGGATTCCATACCTTGCTAGTATGGCCTATGTAGGTTAAGGCCTATTTCCATCATATGGGATGTGCACTCTAATATTGGATAGGTTCTACAACGTGTAGGTAGTAGTATGGGATGCTATCTACACATGGCATGAGGAGGCTTAGAAAATACTAAAGTGAGTTCCCTAAGCCTTAGGGCTATTATGTGATTGTCCCATATATGCTTGTGTGTCTCCTAAATGGTTTTATAAAGAATGTTGACTTAGTATATTATAATATAATGATAAAACCCTTGTCTATGGTAACTCTTAGGAACACTTAGGTGTATATGAAGAGGTTGTATGGGTAGTCACTTCATTATTCACTTAAGTGTGGTTTAGGGTGACTTGAGATAGAATCTGAAATAGTAATGAAGGACTTACTTTGCTATCCTTTTTTTACTATTGTACACTTGTGTTAATTGAGTTGTAAATGATGTGAATATGGTCTTATTTGTGAATGGTGACTTGAAATGAGGGTTTATGCTTGTGGTTGTAAAGGTTTGTTAAAGAAGGTTTGTTAAAGAAAGTCTTAAAAGCATACATTCCTTGTAAATGTCCGTCGTGCATGTTTTCTTGCATGGTCATCATACTTAGTACTTATTGTACTAATTCCATATCTCTCTATTGTTACAAGTGTAGGTGGTGGAAAGTGAAGGGATCTTTTGAGGAAGCTTGGGATATTGACTCTTCTCAAGAAGCTTGGTATGTCCTCGTATATTCGAGGACATAGTTGTTACCTTTCTAGTATTTCCACTTAGACATTGTATAAGACTTATATTTTGTTGTAAAGGGACGTGCCCCTAAGATTCTCTATTCGTGTCTAAGATGGTACATGAGACTTAGAAATTCTACTTCGTTACATTTGAAAGATTTTATGAGTATTACGAATTTACCTTAAAAAGTGTTTAAATTCCTTACGGTTTTTATTACCGAATGCGATGAATGAATGCGAAGAGGCTTGTATTAGACCTCCGAGAGGTTAAGTACGCATAATACGACTTGGGGGTGCTCCCTGGTCGTTACATCGAATGTGCATTGATTATCACCAATTGAACAAAGTGACCATTAAGAACAAGTATCCCCTTTCGATAATTGATGACTTGTTTCACCAACTTCAATGGGCTAGTTACTTTTCCAAGATTGACTTTCATTCGGGGTTTCACCAATTGAGGGTGAGAGAGGATGACATTCTCAAGACAGCTTTCCGAACTCACTATGTGAATTATGAATTCCTTGTGACGTCATTTTCTTTAAGCAATGCCCCAGCGGCATTTATGGACTTAATGAATAGAGTGTTTAGGCAATGCCTAGACATGTTTGTGATTGTGTTTATTGATGATATTTTGATCTATTCAAGGAGTGAGAATGAACAAGTGGACCATTTTAGAATTGTGTCGCAAGTTCTTAAGGACCAACAACTTTTTGCAAAATTTAGCAAGTGTGAATTTTAGTTGGGGTTTGTGGCTTTTCTTGGTCATATTGTGTCAAGTGGGAGTATTGAGGTAGATCCTAAGAAGACAGATGTGGTCAAGAGTTGGCCTAGACTTCTAACTCCTTCTGATATTAGAAGTTTTTGGGTTTGGCCGGTTACTATAGAAGGTTTGATTAGGGGTATTCCTCCATTGCTTCTCCGTTGACAAAATTCACTCAAAAGAAAGCTAAATTTGTGTGGTTGGAAGCTTGTGTGAAAAGTTTCCAATAATTGAAGGATAGACTTACTTCCGCTCCGGTATTGACTTTATCGGAAGGTACAGATGGTTTTGTAGTGTATTGTAATGCATCTAGAGTTGGGTTGGGATGTGTGCTTATGCAAAGTTGTAAGGTGATTTCCTATGCTTCAAGGTAACTTAAAGACCATGAGAAGAATTATCCTACCCATGATCTTGAATTAGTTGTGGTTGTGTTTACCTTGAAATATGGAGGCATTATTTGTATGGGGTCCATGTGGATGTGTTCATGATCACAAAAGTCTTCAATATGTTTTTAGTCAAAAGGACTTAAACCTTCGTCAACGAAGGTGGTTAGAATTGTTGAAAAATTATGACATGAGTGTCCTTTATCACCCAGACAAAGTGAATGTGGTAGCGGATGCACTTAGTAGATTGTCTATGGGTAGTGTGGCTCATGTATAGGATGAAAAAAAAGAGTTGGTTCGTGAGGTGCATAAGTTGGCCCGACTAGGTGTTCAACTAGTGGATTCCGCCAAGGGTGGTGTCATGGTTCATGATGGGTCGGAGTGGTGGATGATAAGGCTATGCAAAGTCTAGATCCTATCTTGGTTGATTTGAAAGAGGCGATACTCAAAAAGTTTGTTGAGGCTTTCTCCCAAAGGGGAGATGAGGTACTAAGGTATCAAGGTAGGTTATGTGTTCCAAATGTTGATGGCTTGATAGAGAAAATTTTAGAAGAAACCCATAGTTCTCGGTATTTTATTCACCCAGGAGCCACCAAGATGTACTGTAACCAACGGGAAGTCTATTGCTTAGAATGTGATGAAAAAGGATCTCACTGAATTTGTTGCCAAATATCCTAATTGTTAACAAGTTAATGTTTAGAATCAAAGGCCGAGAGGCTTGTCACAAAATATTGCTATTCCTACTTGGAAGTGGGAAGATGTGAACATGAATTTTACTATAGGCTTTCCACGTACTAGGCGGCAACATGGCTTTATATGGGTAATAGTGAACTGAATGACTAAGTCCGCTCATTTCATTCACGTCAAGGTGTCCTGCTTGGCAGAAGAATATGCTAAGTTGTATGTGAAGGAGATAGCAAGGCTACATGGTGTACCCTTGTCTATCATTTCAGATCGAGGTCCCCAATTTACTTCACTGTTTTGAAAGCCTTTCCAAAAAGGGCTAGGTACCAAGGTGAAGCTTAGCACCGCTTTCCACCCTCAAACGGATGGTCAAGCGGAACGCACCATTGAAACTTTAGAGGACATGTTGAGGTCATGCGTGATAGATATCAATGGCAATTGGGATGACCATATGCCGCTAGTTGAGTTTGCTTATAAGAACAGTTATCATTCAAGTATCGACATGGATTCCTTTAAGGCTATCTATGGTAGGAGATGTAGGTCTCTTATAGGGTTGTTTGAAGTGGAAGAAGTTGCTCTCCTAAGCCCGAAATTGGTAGTGAGGCCATTGAGAAGATTTGGGTTATTAGAGAGAGGTTAAGGATGGCCCAAAGAATGCAAAAGTTCTATTCTGATGTTAGAAGGAGTCGAATTTGAGGTGCATGATTGGGTTTATTTTAAGATTTCATCCATGAAGGGTGTTATGAGGTTTGGTAAGAAGGGGAAACATAGTCCTCAGTTTTTGGGTCGTTATGAGATTTTTAGGTGTGTGGGCAAGGTTGCATATGAGTTAGACTTTCCAAATGAGTTGGCGTTAGTGCAGCTGTTGTTCCATTTCTCAATTTGTAACACTCCAGAAACTAGTTGTCTTAACTAGAGCTTCTCGTAGGTGTTAGAGTTGTAAAACTTGATTCTCTAACTTAGAATGAAGAGTTTGGGGGTTAAATGTCAAGGTACAACTCCCCAAGGACCAACCAGGGTCCTTGAGGAGGAACCTAAAGCCTACCACCAGAACTGCCAAAAGCAAGTGAACCATGAATGGGACCTACGGGGCGTAGGTCCATCCAGGCCTCGTGAGAGATACTCGTGGGTTGAGACAAATTTTCAAACTGCAGAACCCCAACCAATGAACCTGCAGGATGCCACGTGAGTCCACTCACAGACCGTGGGTCCTAGATCGTGGGTCGTGCCTGCAAATATGTCTAAGTCGGCCAAGTGTAGAGGTCTTTAGGTAAATTCCTAATTACGTTAGTTTGATGTGAGGTCACTTTATATTGTTTTAATAGATTTATGTAAGACTTTTTAAGTCATTAACCACCTCATCCACCTCATAAATCCAAAGATCCAAAATCATAACCAACGTTTCCCCCAAACAAACTCTCTCTAGAACTCCAAGAAAGAAGAAGAAGAAGAAAGGTGAAGCTACGGTTGAAGAATCAATATTTTATCCTCAACTTTGTGGTGAATATTCAATAATGTATGGTAGCTTTTCATCTATGGGTAGCCTTTACCCGTAGAGCCTTTCCAAAACCCCCAATTTCAAAACTAGAAAACCCAAAAGTTAGGGTTTGACTTTGATCTCGTGGATTCCTTTCAAATTCATTTTAAATGATTCAATTTTGTTTTTTTATGGATATATTGATGATTTTATATGATTTTAAGTTATATTCCTCAAGAATCCATGAATTACCCTAATTTCCCCAAATTGGATCTCAAAGTGTGGGTATTGATTGATGCAAGTAGAATGTTATAGAATCATGAATGAAATGAATTGATTACTTGAATTATGTATTAATTGAGGAATTTCTATGATTTGGATATTGAATTTCTCCAAGAACCCATGCAACCCTCATATCCCCAATTTATGTCTTTGTGATGTGGGTGAATTGTAGTGAGATGAATATTATGAGATTATGTTGTAGTAGTTGAGTTATTCGAATCATGTTATCTTCCATGTTTAGTTTAGTAACCCTAGATGTGATTGGTTGAATGTTATCCTTGATCAATGAGGGGTAAAACATGAGAATTATGCCTATGTGTGGGCTTGATGTGCATACTTTATGAACATGATTATAATTTAATTGTTGTGTTGTTGAAAGGTCATTCTCACATACACACTTATCCATGATTATTCCATGATGTTGGCTATGTTATTGTGTTAATTGAAAGGCTATTCTCATAAACACATAATGAACATGATGTGAAAGGTTTTCTCACATAATGAAGATTCTAAGGTTGAAAGTCCATTCTCACCTAATTGAATATTTGTCTTTGGTGCCAAAATAGTTTTAGCGTTTGTTCGATATTGTGACAGACTATTTGGATTAAGCCTTATTTTATGATAACTTTGTTTGATATATTTGTTCGACATTGTGACATATTTTGTACTACTTTGTTTTAATCTTTATCTTTAATTGATATAGATGGTAGATAAAGACAAGGGTAAATAAAAAATATCCTCTAATTCAAAAAAGAAATTTAAGGTCAATGCTATGAGAAGGCCCACTGGAGTCGTGATATCTAATGGGCCTTCTCGAGTTAATATTTCAAAACGAGCCTTAGTTTCAGCTACTTGCTCGGTACACTAGTCACATAATGCCTATACTCATGTGGCTCCACAATCTTGATATTCTATATCTACACCCACTATGGTACATAGTTCGGGTTACCAAACATTGCAGGGCTATTCACATCTTGGTCGTGAGTCTACCATACCATCAGCTAGTGCTAGTCAATGCAATAATTTGAATACTAATAATGGATCAATTGGACTTTCCAATCTTTGTCTTGAGGCCAATGGCTCAGAGCCTAATACTCCCACCACCCAACACTCAGATGCACATGGTCCTCAGCCAGGCGATAGAGACAATTTTTGGAGACTCCTCATCGAGCCTTTAGGATACAAGTATGATTTAATTATGTTTCATCTTTCATTTATCTATTTATATTTTAATTGATTGATTATTATTTTTTTACCCTAATTTGTCAATGAACCCGTATTTCAGGTTACGTCTAGATGTGGGTATGCCAAAGATTATTTTAAAGTGCGTCGGAACTCACTATAATGGTGTGTACCCGAATTGGAGTTCAATTCCACTTAACACCCAAGGGCAGATGTTAAACGAATTTAAGTTAAGAATGTATATAAATTAAATTCACATCATATACATTTAAATTCGATATTCATTTGAACAATAAATATTTAGTTATCTTTTATTACAGAAATATTATGTATGAGCTCCCAAACATGAGGAAGAAGTTCAAGTGAACTTCATGCTTAAAGCTTCAAAGTTGCTTTCTAGCACATTTTGTGACTGTCGGAGACAAAACATAATTCCTAAGTTTATGTTACCAGATCGGTGGGCAATGTTACTAGAACATTGGAGTACTGATGAAAAAATTAAAAAGAGGAGTGAGATTGGGAAGACGGCTCGCGCATCAGAAAAGGGAGGCTCTTTGCACACTGGTGGAGCTATTAGCCAGGTTACTAGGAAGGAAATAATGGTATACTTTCTTAATTTAGTAAAATAATTTTTTTCTTTTTTGATAAGTAATTTTTGGAGATTAATGAGTTCAAAATGTAGGAAAAAGAGTTGGGTAGGCCAGTAGTTGTAGAAGATATATTCAATGTTACTCACGTAAAGAAGAGTACGAACCCCACAGAAGAAGAAAGATGGATTTATCCATGTGCTCAAGAGACATATGTAAGAACTCCATTCAAACTAATCTTTTTTTTCTTTTCCTTGTATATATTACATTCTTATTCTTAGAGTTCTTTGTTTAAAATACAGGATAGTTTTATACGAATATCTCAAGAATATCGTAGTAATCTACCTCTTGAGAGTCAGGACAGACCACTTACACAAGAAGAAAACGAGAATCTTTGGCAACAGAGTGCAGGTGAATCGATTAGAGGTTAAGTCTACAGCTTCACAGAAAAGGCGTATCAGAAGAAAAATTCTTGGTATTGTGGTTCATCATCCTCAAGCTTCGATGGTGGGGATAGAGAGACAATATCTGCAATGGAGAGCAAGATATCTTATCTCAATGCCGAGTTTGCTCCTGTAGCCTATAGAGAGAAGAAGAGAGAAGAAAGAGAGGGGAAGAGAGAAAAGGAGATTGCGGCAGCAAAGGAAGCAGAGAACAAGAGGTATGTAGTGTTTCAGGCCCAACTAACTTTTCTTTTTGAATTAGGAAAAATTATTCCTCCATGTTCGGCCAGTAGTGACGGATCTAATCAGGAGGGTGATGAGAGTTTTGATAAGGAGAGTGAGGGTGATGAGGATTAGTTGTATCTATTTGACATTTTAAACTTCTATATTTTTGGAATTGTTTGATCATGTTTTAGTTTATTTTGAAGTTGGATGATGTTTATTTTAAAGTAATTTAATGTATATGTTGAAAATATTGTGTTGGCAACTCTTCGGGTTGTTTTGGTATAAATATACAGGTGGGCAACTAAAGTTGCAGCAATTTGCTGCTAGTTTTGTAGCAAAAAACCGACCACCGGAGGTCAGAATCTTAAAAACTAAAAATAAAGATACCGAACTCCGAAGGTCAAAATCTCAAAAATAAAAAATAAAAAATAAAAATACCAACTTCTGGAGGTCAGAATCTCAAAAATAGAAATTAAAAATACCGACCTCTAGAGGTAAGAATCTCAAAAATAAATAAAATAAAAAATAAAAAATACCAACCTCTAGAGGTCGAAATATAAAAAATAAACAAAATAAGAAATAAACAATACCGACCTCCAGAGGTCGGAATTTAAAAATTAAGAAATATTAAAATTAAAATATACCAACTTCCAGAGGTCGAAAATATTAAAAATTAAAAATTAGAAATTAGAAAATACCGACCTCCATATGTTGGCATTTCAAAATATGAGAAATAAATATTCTGACATCTAGAAGACCGAAATAATAAAAATAAAAAATAAACAAATATATAAAAGTGACCTTAGGAAGTTGGAAAATAAAATAATGAATTTTCTGACTTAAAATTAAACTGACCTCGAGAGATCAGTAAATATCGACCTCCAGAGTAGGTATCGAATAACGACCAAGCTTATTCCGACCTATGCTGGGAAGTCGGTATTTGGTCGGTATTTCAGGGAATACCGACCTCCGGAAGTCGGTATTTGTAGGTCGGTATTCACTATTTTTTAGTAGTGATTGATAATTGAGTTTTAAGTCATGAATTATATTTACAAATGCAGTTCTAGTCTAGTATTCTATGCTTGCTTGAGAAAGAGGTTTCATAATTAAGGTTATCAATCGATAATTGTAGTGATTGGGTTGTTGTGGATTCAGCTCAAGAGAGTGAGTCTTAACTCGATCCTACCTATCTAGCTCGAGAGTGTAGGTAAATTGAGGTTTTGGGTTGTTTATAGTATGATGCTTGTTGAGGTTCGAGAGAACTCACTTGATTCATGATAGTTGATCGAGAGATGGCTGTTACACATAAAGCCTAGCCTACCCACTAAGATTCAGCGACTTTTTGTAATTAGTAATCACCCGTATACAGAAATTGGTAATTAATCGATCACATCCCCAAGTATCCTTTTTTTCTTGATTACTCCTTTGTTTTAGTAGGTGTTAATTGACATACCTTATCCCCTCATTGACACTAGATGTCAACCCCTTAGATTTAGTTTAATGGTTTCGATAACTTTTATTCCTATAACCGATCAAAACATGCCTTTCACTTTGTAATTGAATTCTCTACCGTATCACTCCCTATGGGGTCGACCCCAACTCTTCGTTGGGTTTATCTAGATTGCGATCACCTATACTTAGAATTGGATGACGTGTAGTTGAGCGTTATCAAAAATGGCGTCGCCGCCGGGGTGTGGTGTTTAGAATTCTTTGAGGGAAATATAGTTGTGATATAATCTTATTTGTAGTTGAATCGACTTACTTTATTTTGTGTTTATTGTTGGTTGCTTGTGAACAAGTCACGACATAAGTGTAAACGGAAGCAACGGTAGCCAACTTGGACACCAAGATGACATTGACAATTTGAATGATGTCAATGAAGCTCAATTGGGTGGTGTAGGTGCTATTCGTTTACCTCCGGTCGTGGGAAATGTTGTATTCAACATGACTAGCATGATATTGCAACTATTGCAAATGAAAGGATTATTCGGAATGGCTAGCTCATGAGGATCCCAATGACCATATCTGGAACTTTGTGGACATGTGTGGTCCATTCTTATTCAAAAACATCTCACAAGAGTCAGTCTGGCTCCAGCTGTTTCCTTTTTCTTTGATGGGGAAGCAACCAAGTGGTTAGTTGATCTACCGAGGGATTCAATTACTTCTTGGGAAGAGCTTACCGAGGCATTCCACATAAGATTTTCCCTTATTCAAAGATGATGACACTAAGAGACAATATTCAGGGCTTTAAATGTTTTGATCATGAATCAATCCATGAAAACGTGGCTGAGGTTTCAGTAGTTGTTACTCCAAAGTCCGAATCACGGACTTCCAAACAACGTGTTGTTACAACATTTCTACCGCAGTCTAGACATGGTTAAAAAGGTGTGGCTTATCAGCTTGTCTAAGGAGGAATTATACAGTAACCTTTAGAGATAGGGTCGACTCTTCTTGATGGGATGGCAAAGATAAACCGAGCTTGGTATACTAGGATCACGTGTCTCCTTTGACATTCAGGATGACAAAGGAACAAATAGAAAAGGACCAAAAGCGGGATGAAACATGACTAAAATGATGACCCAAATAGATATTTTGTCAAAACATGTCATGGGTAGTGGTTCTAAGGTCATAAACCCAGTAGGAGTTAGCGGAATAAATCCCAATGATGCACACTTTGAAGCTTTGTACAATGAAAAAGTGCACTTTCTAGCAAATTAGGGAGGAGGCTTCCGCCAAAATTATCCAAGGCCATGTGGAAACCAAGGTTGGAATAGAGAGCATGATGAAGGTTGGAAGGATTGTGATTGGGAGTGGTGTGACCGTGGTACAAACTAGAGGGAGCGAGATGGTGAAAAATAAGGATATGTCCCTCCCCATGAGCGTCAAAAGCCAAAAGAGCAAAGAGCTGACCCAGAAAATTTTTGCACTGAAGATATGCTTGCACGCATTCTCAATAAAGTTGAAGGGTTGGAGAAGGTGCTTAAAGAAATGAAAGAGGACGTCTTAACTCTAAACCAGACGGTTACTTCTCACTCGGTATCCATTAAACAACTGGAAACACAAATGGGACAGATTTAATCACATTTGAACCCAAGGCCAAAAGGGGATCTACCAAGTGATACTTTGGTTAACCCAAAGAATGAACCCTGAAAGCGTATCCACGTCATGTTACGATGTTAAATAAGGTGCTTCTTGGGAGGCAACCCAAGTTTTTAAGCTTTTATTATTGTTGTTTGAATAACGAATGCTGAATGTGCACGTTGAAAAATTGAAATTTTGGAAAAGGAGAAATTAGGGGAGCCCAAGTAACAAGTCGGCAACAGATCGGTAAGCCCGTTCTGGATCACCGTTTTGACCAACTAGTTAGCTAGTGGTTCTGTAAAACTCGATGGGCAAAAGAGCCATTCGGCACATCGCCAAATCGGTCAGTGACATAAGTGAGCGTAGTCGACTGGCATGCAAACTGAAGGGTCAAAAGGCCAAAATAGTTTTTAAATTCAGAAGAGTGCCTGATTTCATACTTTTTGACTTCTACACTTTCACAACCGCATATTCTTCTATTACCAGACCCATTCTTCGTGTATTTTTGTGTTGGATCAATTGCTCGGGGGTGGATTTTTCTTGTTGTTGCTTAAATTGGCTTTGTTTTATCTACTCTTGTGGTTAGTTTTCCGAACCCCATAATTGAAGTTTCATAGCCTTTAATGCATGATCATTGTCCTATTGTGTTGTTCGCATAATATTAGTGATTAGTTTGAATGATTATTGTTGGTTGTGTCTATGAGATCCCGAATTGTGTTTGTTGGCCCATATTTATGAAATCCCGTGATTTTGCTTGATTCAAATTGTGGGTTGTGCTGATTATATTGTTGGATCTAGTGTGGGTGAAGTCTGAGTAACCCAAATTATGTTAATCGTCTTATTTTTCCCAATGATAGAGCGGGTGATAAGTCCAAGATTTGGACTCATTTGGGGATTTGTTTTGATAGTTTTAGTGTCCTCAAATGCCTAACTTATGCAATAAATTGATGTTAAAGCCTTAATTTTCAGGTATGTGGATTAAGGAGCAAAGCAAGGACACTAACAGGCAAAAAGGAACAAAACAAACTAAAGAAGTGGAGAAAGGAGAGCCTGGTTATCGCCAAGACCACTTGGCAACTTGCCGAGTGGCTCTTCAGTCCGCCTAAAGTTCCAGTAGGGAAGAAAACCAGTCGGCGATAGGAAAGAGGCAGTCGGCGATAGGAAAGAGGCAGTCGGCGAATCGTCGATCAGTTCTGTGATGACAAGATGGATCGCCCAAAGTTGCAAGACTTGAGGATGCTGAGAACCAATGCATAACGGCAATAGAAGAGAGCAAAGGGCGGTTCGTCGAACCACTCGGCGAACCCGACTTACCTCTCATAATGGCCCTTCGTGGCTAATTTTTTGGCAACTATAAATTGTATTTTGAACTGTTAATTTGGGGGCTTGCTACCATCTAGAATAGTTTTCTTCTGAGTTTTAGGAGTTTCCTTGTAGACTTAAGGCTCTTTGAGACTCAATTCGGAGATTTTGCAAGTGGGTACTAATTTTCTTCAATTCAGAACATTGTAGAGGCTTGAATACTCTTACCCAATTGATGGCATATCGATTTGGTAACCCTTTTTACTTTTTTATGATGTTTTGCTAAAAAACTCCAATTCTTCGGGTGTGATCATGTGATTATGGGTTGAATTAATTTATGGGTATTGTAATTACTAGTTTAAATGCTATATTTAAGTGGGTTTAAGCATTAACTGAAGTTTAATTTATAAATTGTAGATGCAAATGCAGTTCTAATTTTGTGTTCTTGTCTTGCTCGAGAGAGGGAGGTTTTGGAACCAAGGCTTTTGATTAATGGTTTGTACATGTTGGGTTGATTTGGGTTCAGCTCGAGATAGTGAATCCTAAACCCAATCCTACCCATCTAGATCAAGAGAGTAGATGAATTAAGGTGTGAGTTGTTCTTAATTGCTATGCTTGTTGATGTTTGAAAGAAATCACATGATTCAGGGTAGTTCTTCGAGAGAAAGCTATCTCCCTTATAGTCTAGCCTACCCACTAATATTTAGGTATTTACTAGTAGTTTCAATTACCCATATAACAAAATTTGCCTATAATTGATCACATCCTGAGTATTCCTCTCTATATTGGTTTTTCAATCCTGTGTGATTGCATTGTAGCTAATAATTGCAAACAAAAACCTCCATCTGACATTCGTGTCACCCCTTTTGATTTGTTTCATGTCTTTTTCGATAATTTCTATTCCTATAACTATTAACACGTTTATACTTTATAACTGAATTTAAACACGTACCACTCCCTGTGGGTTCGACCTCAACTCATTTGTTGGGTTTTATATTGTTTAACGATCGTTTGCACCTAGAATTGGATGAGGTGTGTTTGAAACATTAATAAAAAATGGCATCGCTATCGGGAAGTGTTGTTTAGAATTCTTTTATCAAAGTTTAATTTGTGATCTTGTTGGTTGTAGTTGAATCGATTTAATTTGTTTTGTGTTTGTGATGGTTGTGTTGAACAGTAGAAGAAATGAATGACGCAGGGTGTAATGGTAGCCAAGTGGGCCACCAAGGCGATATTAACGATCTTAATAGCGTAAATGACCCAATCTAATTGGGTGGAATTGGATCAATTTGTCTACCTTCAACCGAAAGGAATGTTATATTCCATGTTACTAGCACAACAATCCATCTCCTCCAAATGAAAGGACTTTATGGAGGATTGGCTCACGAAGACCCACATGAGCATATGCAGAATTTCATGGATGTTTATGGTCCGTTCCCATTCAAGAACATGTCACAAGAATCAGTCAGTCTTAGGTTGTTCCTGTTATCTTTGACAAGTGAAGCTAGCAAATGGTTGCCAGAGTTATTGGAGAATTCCATCACCTCTTGGGATGAGCTTACCACAGCGTTCAATGTGAGATTCTTTCCCCGTCGAGGATGATGATACTCAGAGACAACATTCAAGGTTTCAAGCGATTGGAAGGCGAACCAATCCACGAAACGTGGCTGAAGTTTAAGAAGTTATTACTTCAATGCCCAACTCACGGATTTCCAAAGGACGTGCTGCTACAGTACTTCTATAGAAGTCTTGACTAGTACTGCCCATGTTGAGGAAAAGAAGAAAGAGTTAGCAAAAGATGTGCATAGACTTGCACGATTGGGAGTTTGCCTAATGGATTCCTAATCTACCTAATAAATGCTTGAATATGTGAAGTGATAGATTCACTTGAGTCATGAGGATCCCAATATCTAATGTAGAATTTTAGATATGGTATTATGCATGAATATAGCATGACATGAAAGGTTCTCTCACATAAAATGATTCTAGGTTGAAATGTTTTCTCACCTAAAATGAATCTAAGTCCTAGGACTCTAAGATGTGATGGGGCTTATGGTGATTCCCCTAAATGACCTTTACATGATAGGAATGTGTGGTGAGTTCCCTTAGTCCTAATTAGTTTGTTATGGGGAGTGTGAGGTGATTTCCCTTCATTTATGTGTGACTCCCAAGGCAAGTGGTGAATACCCATTAGCCTTTAGTTTGATAATGATCTTTCCTATCTTGAAGTTTTACATTGTATCTTTGCATGAGTTTGTCTTTGAGTGTTTTATTGTCTAATATGTGTGTAGTTGTAGATGGTTATTGATATTATATGAATGTTCTCTATTTTTATCTTGTAATGCTTTAGCTTTCCCTTGTCTTTCTAGTGTCATCGTTCTTCTTATTTATATTTGATCTTTCTGAGCTCGGTCATCTAATGATACCTACTGGTACCCCGTGTTTGGTACTCATACTGTACTTCTGCATCTTTTTCTGATGCAGCTCCCAGTTCGAGCCACCCTCAGTAAGCGTTTGGATCTCCGGTGGTTGTCACCCACACTAAGTAGTACACCCTTAAGAATTCTTTGTGGGGATAAGCCTTAACCGACATAGACCATGAGAGCATGACATGGAATCCCAGTGTCACCCTCACCAGATAAGGGATTCCTACTTGCCTAAGGTAGGACCACTGTTCTTTAGCTTAAGTGGATCCACTAGCTAGACCTATGTGGGCACATAGTTATGGGATAGGGAGATTGCTACTAGATACCCCACCTCAACTAAAGTATGGGTATCCATCTCAAGAGATTGCTTCTAAGTGCCCCACCTCAACTCACGTATGAGCACCCATCTCAATCCATATCCACTCGGTGCTTAGCATTATTCCTCACGGAGTATTTGACAATCATTACATTCATTCATTATTCTGGGATAAAAGATTGCTACTAGATAACCTGCCTCAACTCACGTGAGGGCATCCATCCCAAACCCAACATTCATTCATTCATTCGAAAGCTCATAGATTCAAAGATGAGAATAGCCTTTCACCTAAGAACCCCCTTATTGTGAGAAAGTCTTTTCACAACAAGTCATTATCATTCATTAGAGTACAATTGAGAATAGCCTTTCAATGGACTCATCATCATTAACATTATCATAGAACTTCATTCATTATTCATTCATGAGTGTGTGTGTATATGAGAATGACCTTTCACATAAAGCTAGATGTTTGCGTAATCAAGACACAACTTTTGATGCAAGGTTCTACGATCGTACAATAGTTTAGTAAGCCAACCAAAGGTTACGATCGTCCCAAGAGAGTGGTTTTGAGAATTTATAGAAAAATAAAATATAGTTCTAACTAGTCGTAGCTAAAGAAATTAACGAGTAAAAACATTATAAATTAAAAGGGGTACAGAAGAGTGTCAATTTAACAATGGGGGGTTTTTGTCACTAGTAAGTAAAAACAGCAAAATAAACAAGGGTTTCTAAATAATGAGAGAGATCCTTGGGATGTGACGGGAATACGGGTTAATCTAGATTATTCGGTGCATGCTTTCGATAGAAGATTCATAGAATAATTGTGACTAGGCTAGACTTTAAAGGGGAAAAGCTCTCTCTCGACCAACTTACCCCATTTCAAATGTGTTCCTCTCAGAAACCCATATGCCGCATGAAGACTAGCCTACGCCTTAACCCACTCACTCTCTCGAGCTGAGTGTGTGGATATGGGACTAGGGTTCACTCTCTCGAACTGAACCTCATGTAGACCCACTCACACTGGCCATCAATTTAGTGGTCTTAGTTTTACGATCTTTCTCTCGAGCAAGCCGAAAACACATAAATAAACTTGTATTTGCAACTACAAATTCATTAGATTCATCCACAACCACTAAACGAAATCACAATTAAACAACAAATAAACTATCAACAAGCAAGACCCAACAATTAGTAACCCATATTCTCTAAATCACACCCCAAGAATTGGGTTTTTAGCCACACATCAAGAGATAGAAATTTATACCTAAATGAGCTTGCATTCAAATGGGTATGAAGATTTAAGTCTTGTTATATAGGCCAAGAATGAAGAATCCAAGAAACCCAACTCCAAATATTGAAGATGAAACCCTCTTCTTCTTCAAGTCTCCAAAACACTCTCAAACTTAGAGCAAACATATCCAAAAGTACTACTCTATGTGACAATTATAATAATGGTTCTTCTTTTTTAAAAATTAATAAAGAGTTTAGTATTTATAGACTTCAGAAAATAGTGTTGGTGGATCGCTCGGTGGGGTTAGTCGCGAACGCCGAATGACTAGGGGGTTCTTCCTTCTTCTAGTTCATCGTTGTTTGTGCTTTGCCTTCAGCATCTATGAGTTCTGGATCATTGGGCGGTATATTTCATCACCTTTTTTATCCTTCTCCTTCAGGGCTTTGTGTACTGGAACAAAGGGCGGAGTGCATCCCTTCGGCGAATCGCCAAGCATGCTTAGCGATTCTCAGGCTTCAACTTCTTCGTTCTTTTCAGCCTTTTTGTTCTTTTTTGCACCTAAGTGTCCATGCTTCCACTAAAACTTCAAATACCTGAAACTTAAGTGTTTTTATCAGATATTTAGACTAAATAAGCATTTGAGGACACTATTTCTATTAAAATAAAGCCCTAAATGAGTCCAATTTGCAGACTCATCAACACCCCCAACTTAAACGTTTGCTTGTCCTCAAGTAAAACTAAAGTTCAGCAGTTCAAATAGGATGTCTCAAATAGTGCTACACAAGACTAAATCATGAACATACATAACAAGACTCAAATTACTCATGCAAAGATCAATTGTGTACTCAAAGATTCAAATTGTGACACACCATTACCAAAGATTCTCATGCTCGCAATATTTACTACTTGTGCAAGTTCAAGCTCAACAAAAAGTATATAAATTCCCTCATATAAAGAATGATTCCATATTCACACACAGAGGTTAATCAATTCAAGATCAGGAATCAGATGCAATGCTCACACTCAAAAAGAGGAACACAATGCATGTTTTCACCCATAGGCTTGCCCTTATTTTCCAATCGATCTTCGCTTCGGCGCACTCAAGATCAAAAAGGTCTTTCTAAGTCTTGTAATGTGGATGAGTGCAAAGGTATGGTCATTTAGGCTCAGTGACTTTTTCCTCGTGAGATGTGGTATTCTCAAGGCATCCCTTCTTTTCCTTTATCAATTCTTTTTCTAGTGCTTCTAAGTCATCTTTTTATTCACCTCAATGGATTGCTTGAAACCCAATTTCTTTTGTACTTTATTCCATGACTTTTATTTATTTATTTTTAATATGGAGGGGTTCCATTGTTCTGAAACACCATGGGTTAAGGGAGACTTTTCTTGCACTTCTTGACTTCTCCTTTTCCTTTTCACCACACCCCCAACTTAGGCTTTTAGCCTAAGTTGGCTATTTGCTAAACCACAAATCAAGAGGATTATAGGTAGTGGGTCAAGTAAGGTATAGGGTTCATCAAAGTTCTTCCAAATAAAGGTAAGGCACAAAGGGTGTTCAAGAGAGTTTCACACGCTCACAAGTAGGCCACGAAAGAGGTATATGTCAAATTTGGCTCACACTCTTCAAAAGTTGCCTAAGATCATTTCAAGAGCACACCTTACTAAATCAATCAGACTAACAGGGAAAATTCTAGGTTTATTCATGCAAGATTCAAAGTAAGCTCATCACACAAGGCATCGACACTTAAGTCAAACAAGACCACACACTTTCGCTAGTGTGCAACGGTCATTACAAGAGAATCAATTCGATAAATGGCTAATCACAACAATATGCAAAGAGTTCACATATTGTCTATTCAACTTCATTTGGTCCCGTCGCAGCCGCACGTTCATGTTTTTTCAATTGAGATTACAATTCAACTCATCAGTATTAATTGAAATCGCGTCGAAATTTGCCTCGTCAGGATTTGCACACCCAACCCCCACAACATTGACACCACGGGCACCAGCCCCCATGACAATTTTGGATAAAATATCAAGTTGTGTCATGATCTTGGCCATGTTTTGGTCTCTCTCATTATCATTGTCTATCTGCTCCTTGGATAGTTTGAATGTTAGAGGGGAGACTTGGTCTTCACGGGTGTACCATGCCCTATTGATAGTCATCATGCCATCTAAAAGTTGGGATGCTACTGCATACGGTTGTTGCATCAGGCATATAGGTGAAAGTTAATCAGCGACACCTTTATTCATTGAGTCCAGGCTGAGGTAAAAGTACTGTAGCAAGACATTATTGGGAAGACCATGAGTCGGGCATTGTAGCACCAATTTATTAAATTGCAGCCATGTTTCGTGCAGAGGCTCTCCTTCTAGACGTTTAAAGCTTTGGATACTATCCCTCAGTGACATCATCTTCGAGGGAGGGAAAAATCGCACTTGAAATGCAGTTATCAACTCCTCCCAAGAAGTAATAGATTCACATGGTAGCTCGGCTAGCCACTTGCATGCCTCTCCTATCAACGAGAAAGGGAATAGCCTCAACTGGACCGACTCCTGAGAGATTTTCTTGAACGAGAAAGGTCCGCATACATTCACAAAGTTTCGAAGATGCTCATGAGAATCCTCATAAGCCAGTCCGCTGAAAAGTCCCTTTACTTGCAAGAGTTGCAACATGGTGCTCGTTATGTGGAACACTGCATTTCCCTCGGCTGGGGTAAACGGATGGCTCCAACACCTCCCATGAGATGGGGGCCATTGATGTTGATGTTGGGCTCTTCAACATCGTTAGATTTCCGATGTCATCTTGGTGGCCTACCTAGCTACCGTTGCTACCATTAGCACTCATGCTTTTAGAAATATTCACACAGCAAACAAAACCAAAAATTAGGTAAGTAGACTACAACTAAGAAGAACGAAAATTCTACTAATATAAAAATTCTCAAATAACACCAATCCCCGGCAAAGGCGCCATTTTGATGTTTGTGTAATCAAGACATAACTTCCGATGCAAGTGTCTACGATTGTACAATAGTTTAGTAACCTAGCCAAGGGTTGGGATCGTCCCAAGAGAGTAGTTTTGAGAATTTATAGAAAAATAAAATTTAGTTCTAACTAGTCATAGCTAAAGACATTAACGAGTAAAACCATTATAAATTAAAAGGGGCGACAGAACAGTCTCAATTTAACAATGGGGGGTTTTTGTCACTAGTAAGTTAAAACAGCAAAATAAACAAGGGTTTTAAATTAATCAGGGGGATCTTTGGGATGTGATGGGAATACGGGTTAATCTAGATTATTGGGTACAAGCTTTCGATAGAAGATTCACAAAATAATTGTAACTAGGCTAGACTTTAAAGGGGATAAGCTCTCTTTCGAGCAACTTACCCCGTTTCAAATGTCTTCCTCTCGAACATCCATTTGTCGTATGAAGACCAGCCTATGACTTAAACCACTCACTCTCTCGAGCTGAGTATGTGGATATGGGACTAGGATTCACTCTCTCGAGTTGAACCTCATGTCGACCCACTCACACTGGCCATCAATTTAGTGGTCTTAGTTTTACGACCTCTCTCTCGAGCAAGCCGAAAACACAAAAATAAACTTGTATTTGCAATTACAAATTCATTAGATTCATCCACAACCACTAAATGAAATCACAATTAAACCACAAATAAACTATCAACAAGCAAGACCAACAATTATCTTAACCCATATTCGCTAAATCCCACCCCAAGAATTGGGTTTTTAGCCACACATCAACAGATAGAAGTTTATACCTAAATGAGCTTACATTCAAATGGGTATGAAGATTTAAGTCTTGTTACAGGCCAAGAATGAAGAATCCAAGAGACCCAACTCCAAATCTAGAAGATGAAGCCCTCTTCTTCTTCAAGTCTCCAAAATCCTCTCAAACTTAGAGCCAAAATATCCAAAATTCTACACTGTGTGAAAATTATAATAGTGGTTCTTCTTTTTTTAAAATTAATAATGATTTTAGTATTTATTGACTTCAAAAAATAGTGTTGGCGGATCGCTAGGCGAGGTTGGTCGCGAACGCCGAATGGCTCAGCGATTCGCCCTTCTTCTAGTTCATCGCCCTTTGTGTTTTACCTTCAGCATCTATGCGTTCTAGATCATTGGGCGGTATACTTCTGCTTCGCGAAATTGATCGGCGAAATGCCGACTGCTCTTGTCATCGTGTTTTCTATCCTTTTCCTTCAAGGCTTCGCTTACTGGAACAAAAGGCGGAGTGCGTCCCTTTGGTGAATCGCCAAGCATGCTTGGCGATTCTCAGGCTTCAGCTTCTTTGTTCTTTTTAGCCCTTTTGTTCCTTTTTGCGCCTAAGTGTCTATGCTTGCACTAAAACTTCAAATACCTGAAACTTAAGTGTTTTTATCAGATATTAAGACTAAATATGCATTTGAGGACACTATTTCTATTAAAAGAAAGCCCTAAATGAGTCCAATTTGTGAACTCATCAAAGCCTCATCATTCAAAGGTGTTAATTGAGAAATAACATTAAATCATAACACGTTTTCATTCTAAATATGATCAGTATACATTCATTGAAATCACACAAACAATTTACTTCATGATCACACATAGTTCCTTCACATATAGAGGAACAAAGAAGATATCCATCAATTCAATACCAGAATATACATAGTAAGTAAACACCTACACCTTTCAAGTGGATCTATAGATAAAGCACAATTCTACTTCAACATGTAATTAGACCATAACTTGCCCCTTCAAGGCCATGATCAAAAGTGACCAACACACCAACAATTTACTACAATTAAGGCATGTATAATGATACAATTCAACAATCTAAATCAATTTAGTCATAATCCATCAACATTCATTCATGATCAACAAACCCACTTTATAAGGCACAATTTAGGAATTGAGAGAATTCATGGGTTCATGAAGTATTTTCAACATAAATCATCAATTAAACACCAATACAATCATAATTTGTCATTAGAAACCATTTCAAAACGTTTCATGAAAGAACCCATGAGATTGAGTAAAACCCTAGATTTTTCATACTTTGAAATCACCTTTGAGTTGGCTCCTTGAATGACAAGTTAGACAAGGATCAAGACTACCGTACCTTGTTATTTATTCCTACGAAATTCCATTGAAAATCCTTTGAAAACCTTGAAGATTTTGACCTTGGAAGATTAGAGTCGTCACCTCTAATTGAGGCTCTAGAGAGAGATCTTTTGGAGGGGAAAGGTAGTTTGTATTTGGGGTTTTGAAATAATAGAATGTAAAATAGAGTTTAACATTTTTAATACTCTTAAAATATGTTAATAACCCCAAAATAACCGTCTATAAACTTAACTAGAAAAGTTTCAAGGTGGTCCTTGTGGGGTCATACCTTGACGTATAACCCCTAAACACCTCAACCATGGCTCAGGACAACATTAAACCACTTCCAAACTTAAGACACACTCACTAGTTAGGCTCTAGTTTCACTAGTTCATTTTTAGGGTCGTTACAATAAAGTATCACAAAATAACAGAGAGGGAGGGGAAAATCATACTGTCTACTCATTCACTTCGTCTGTCAGGGCATCAGTGCCCGGGGTAACACTCTGAGATTGGGAATCAGTGTCCGGTGAAGAATCAGTTGTGGACCGGCTAGAGCCTGCCATAGTAGTGTCTCTGAAGGAGGCCTGTTGGGCAGTCTCAAACATGGCACCTTCTAAGTCGGCCAGATCCTCATAAAAGGCCGCATCTCACACCTCAAGATTTTGCTCATCCATAATATCATCTCTGGTGTAGCTGGAGCTACCTCAGCATAAGCTTGAATCTCAACATTCGAATCATCTGGGATCTCCACCATCCCAAATAATGAAGTAAAATTTATGGACTTCAGATGGTCTACATCCTTCCTCAACTTAGAAACATCGGTTTTCAAAGTTGTAACCTCAGTAGTAACACCTTTTCCTCTCTCCCAAGTCTCTACTCTCGCCGTGAAAGTATCCATGGAAGCCCGGAGAGGTGTCAGCACAACAGTAATAGCTCTCTTAATCATCCAGGGCACCTCGGCCTCTAGTCGAGAAGCCCGCACATCAGCAGAATGGGCTAGGTGCCCCATCTTGAAGAGCATGGCCTGAGTGATCAGAGGTTTGGAGGTAATAGAACCAGCAATAGCTCTAGGGGTGGGGAAGCAGTAGAAGAACTCGGAGCCTGAGAAGGAGTAAAACTAGATGTACTTGAAGGCCCAGAGGTTGGAGTAGAAAAGACTGCCTCTCTAGGTAATGAATCGATATCAACCTCCGGGGATGTATCCACTGGAGCTGCTCTTCTCCTATCAGCCTCGTCCTGAGTGAACTCGGCCTCTATACGTCGGCTGTCGATGGACGATGTGGGTATAACCTCAACATCGTTCTTCTCATCACGAGGAACTCCTACCCCACGACACAACTCTGTAATGAGTACAGGAAACACAAGGGACATCGGGCACTATTTGGCCCTCATGGCCATATGTTACTCGATAATCAGCCCAAAATTCAGTCGCTCCCTAGTAATAATAGATCTGAGACAGGCCACCTTTTGGTGGCGGAGAATGGACTCGTTCTGTGACAGCATGACTGAGCTGCTGATGAACCCAAACCAGTACCAAGCTGCTACATTGAGGTCTTTCTTCTCGATTGGCACTCCAGCCTCAATCCACCTAGGAGTGCTATTAGAAATTAAGGGAGCAGGCCATATCCTCAGGTCATCCAGAGTCATTGCAGTGATCATACTCTAGTACTTGTGCACAAAGCATACAGCCCTCTCAAACACAGCGTTGATATCATCGCTATCGCATCTCACTGTCCTCCTTCGGACCATCAGAGACTCTAATTAATGTTTCAAGCACACCTCATCCAATTCTAACTGCAAACAATCGTTAAGCAGTATAAAACCCAACAAAGAGTTGGGCTCGAATCCCACAGAGCGCGATACGTGTTTAAATTCAAATAGGAAGTACAAATGTGGTATAATCATCCATAGGAATAGAAATTATCGAAAAAATACATTAATCAAATTAAAAGGGGTGACACGAATGTCAAATGGGGGTTTCGATTTTCAATTATCAATTACAAAGTAGTCACAAAAACTTTAAAATAACAATAACCTTAGTTCTAAAACCTCTCTCTCGAGCAAGAAAATTAGAATTGCATTTGCAACTATAATTCATAAATTAAACCACAATTAATGATGAAACTCACTTCGATTTAGCATTTAAACTAGTAATTAACAATACCATAAACTAATTCAATCCATACTCGCATGATCACACCCCAAGAATTGGGGTTTTAGCCAAACATCATAAAATGGTAAAAACAATTACCGAATGGATTAGCCATCAACTAGGTAAGAGTAATTTAGTCTTTACAATGATTCAATTTGCGTAATATTCAAAACCCACTTCCAAAATCTCCGAATTGCTCTTAAATTGTTCAAAACTATAAAAACCTACAGACAAAAGTGTTCTAAGCTAATTTAGCATTAACCAGTGTAAGTCAACTCTGTCGGCATACTAAAATAATTGTTCAAAAATCTAATTTATAGTAGCCAAAAATAACCCACAAAGGGTCGTATGGCGAAGTAAGTCGGCTCGTCGAACCACCCATTGATCTCTTTCATCGCCTTTTTTCCTTGGCACTCAGCATCCTCAAGTTCTGTAACTTTGGGCAATCTCTCTTTGCATCACGGAACTGCTCGACAATTCACCGATTACTCTTTTTTGTCACTGACTTGGTTTCTTCCCTCAGGGCTGGCACACTGGAACTTTAGGTGGTCAAGCTAGCCACTCGGCGATTCGCCAAGTGCTCTTGGCAATCACCAGGCTTGTCTTTCTTCATTTCTTCAGTTTGTTTTACTCATTTTTGCCTGTCAGTGTCCTTGCTTTGTTCCTCAATCCATATACCTGAAATTCAAGGCTTTAAAATCAGTTTATGACACAAATTAAGCATTTGAGGACACTAAATCTATATAAACAAGGCCTCAGATGAGTCCAAATCTCAGACTCATCAACACCCCCAACTTAAACTTTTGTTTGTCCTCAAGTAAACTCAAGATCAGCAGTTCAAAAAGGGTGTCTCAAATAGTGATGCATAAGACTCAACATGAATGCACACAACAAGATTCAACTTACTCATACAATGATCAATTGTGCTCTAAAAGATTCAAACTGTGACTCACCATTATCAAAGATGCTCATGTTCACAATAATTGCTTCAAATGCAAGTTCAAGGTCAACAAAGGTACTCAAATACCCTCACAACAAAAATGATTTCATATTCACACAAAGTTCTTCAACAATTTATAGTTTCGAAATCACATACGACTCTCACACCCACAAAGATGAACATGTGCATGACTTCACCCATAGGTTTGCCCTTATTTTCCAATCAACATTTGTTTCAGCTCACTCAAGATCACAAAGGTCTTTTCAAGGCTTGAAACGGGGTTGAGTGTAAAGGTATGGTCATTTAGGCTCAGTGGCAGCTACCCTCATGAAGTATGGTCTGAACATCACTTTCTTCCTTTTCTTTAACAATTTGATTATGCTCATAATTCACCTCATTATTCAACCTCAAATGGACTACCGGATACCCCATATATTTTTCAACTTACACTACTTTATTTCACAACTTTTTCATTCTTTTTTTTCTTATTTTCTTTCTTTTTTTTACATGGAGGGGTTCCATCTTTTTCAAAACCATTGCTCAAAGGGGGAATTTCTCCCACTTCTTGATTTCCTTTCTCTTTTCACCAGACCCCCAACTTAGGTTTTTGGAATAAGTTGGCAATTCAAACAAACCACACTTCATGAGAGTTATGGGTGAATGGATAAAGAGGGGGTCACAATTGTAAACACGGGAAATCATCTTTTTAAGCATTTAGGCATAAGTTCAAAAATAATACGGGCAATCCGATACATAAAACATGATTTAAACAATTACCCAACACATTTCAACACATATTTACTGATAGAATTTGATTTCAACCACTAATCAAAGGTGCGGGGTTCGGAAAACAAACATGTATGCCGAATTGATATTTTGAAAAGTTAGGCAGCAAAGTATTCCGATTCTGAGCACGAAATCACACACAAAAAGTGAACGAAATAGTAAAGTATAGAGAATCTAAAGTGCGGGTGAGAGTGTACGGGGTTAGAAATGAGAAAATATGAAAGATTTTGAAATTATAAAATGTTTAGCCTTTTAAAACCATTCAGTTCGCGGCCCTTTCAGCGGTATAAGTCGACCACGCCAAACCACTCAGCGATGCACCGAGTGGTAACTCACTTTTTTGAGTTTTACAGGACCTCCAGTCAATTTGGGGGTCCAAACGGCGGTCAAAATCGGGCTCGCCGACCTGTTCGGTGAGTCGCCGATTAAGTAATTGGCCAGCTAAGTTTTACAGACTTCTACTTCAAGTTTTGTAGGTCCAACGGCAGTCCAAGTTGGGCTCGCTGACTTCTTCAATGAGTTGCCGAATGGACTTTTGGCTCGTCAAACTGCACATTCTCAAACACACTTCAGTTTTCACCCTGCATAATCAACAGCCGTTAATCAAAATCAAACTTAAAGCATTAAAAACTTGGGTTGCCTCCCAAGAAGCGCCTTAGTTAACATCGTGGCACCACGAAAGTACCCATTCAAGTTTCATTTTTGGGGTTAGCCATTGTATCACTAGGCAATTCCCTTATTGTCTTGGATTCAAATGTGACGAAATTTGACCCATTTGGGTCTCCAACTGCATAATAGAGACTGAGTGAAAGGTCACCATCTGGTTGAGAGTCGAAATATCCTTTTTTATTTCTTTCAACACTTTATCAGACCTTTCAACCTTGTCGAGAATGCGTGAAAGCATGTCTTCCATACGGCCACCCTCAGATTCCTTGGGCTTTTGATTCTCATGGGAGGAACATACCTATCCTTCTCCCGCTCTCTTTCCTTCCAGCTGCGATCACGCCAATCTCTTTCACGATCTCTCCAACTCTCATCTCTATTCCAACTCTGATTTCCACCCGGTCTTGGGTATTTTGCACGATAGCCTCCTCTTTGATTGACTATGGAGTTCACTTCCTCATTGTACAATGCTTCAAATTCGGCTTCATCGGGGTTAACTCCACCAACACCCACAACATTAACACTCTTTATAGCAACACCCATGACATTTTTAGACCAGATGTCCAGCTGGGTCATTATCATTTCCATGTTTTGGTCTCTCTCTTGATCTTTTTTTATCTGCTCATTTGTCATTCTAAAGTTGAGAGGAAAGACTTGGTACTCACGAGCGTACCATGCCCTATTGATCTTCATCATGCAATCAAGGAGTTGGGAAGCTACTTCATAGGGTTGTTGCATTATACTACCGAGAACAAGTTGATCAACAACTCCTTTGTTCACTGAATCAAGACTCCTATAGAAGTGCTGCAGCAGTACATTATTGGGAAGACCATGAGTTGCACATTGCAACACCAAATTCTCAGCCACGTCTCATAGATCGGCTCACCGTCCAAGTATTTGAAACCTTGGATGCTATCCCTAAGTATCATCATCTTTGATAGAGGGAAAAATCTCACTAGGAATACTGTGATCAGCTCCATCCAAAAAGTAATGGAATCTCATGGTAACTCTGCCAACCACTTTCTTGCCTTGCCCAACAGAGCAAATGGGAACAACCTCAGATGGACCAATTCTTGCGATATATTCTTAAATGAGAACAGTCCATATACATCAACAAAATTTCTAATATGCTCATGGGGATCCTCATGAGCCAACCCCCCCAAATAATCCTTTCAATTGTAGGAGCTGAAGCATGGTGCTTGTGATGTGAAATATAATGTTTCCTTCAGCTGGAGGTAAATGAATGGTTCCAACACCATCCATTTGGACTGGGTCATTGATGTTTAGGTCATTAACATCATTGAGGTTTCCAACATCATCTTGGTGGCCCACTTGGCTACCATAACTTCTGTTAACGCTCATCTCCTCCTCTGTTTTAACGAAAGCAACACAAAACCAAAACTAAAATAACTAGATTCAACTATAACTAAAAAGATCACAATTCAACTTCACCAAAAGAATTTTAAACAACACCACTCCCTGGTAGCGACGCCATTTTGGTACGTTTCAAGCACATCTCATCCAATTCTAGGTGCAAATAGTCATTAAGCAGTATAAAACCCAACAAAGAGTTGGGGTCGAATCCTACAGAGTGTGCTACGTGTTCAAATTCAATTAGGAAGTACAAATGTGGTCTAATCAGCCATAGGAATAGAAATTATTGAAAAAAGACATGAATCAAATTAAAAGGTATGACACGAACGTCAGATGGGGGTTTTGGCTTTCAATTATCAACTACAAAGCAGTCACAAAAACTTTGAAATAACAATAAGGAGAGGAATTCTCGGGATGTGATCGATTATAGGAAAATTTCGATATATGGGTAATTGAAACTACTAGTAAACAACTAAAAATTAGTGAGTAGGCTAGACTATAAGGGAGATAGCTTTCTCTTGAACAACTATCCCGAATCACGTTAGTTCTTTCAAACATCAACAAGCATGACAATAAAGAACAGCCCACACCATAATTCATCCACTGTTTCGAGCTAGATGGGTAGGATTCAATTTAGGATTCACTCTCTCAAGCTAAACCAGCTCAACCCAATACCTACAAATCATTAAATTTATAACCTTAGTTCTAAAGACTCTCTCAAGCAAGTAAAGTACACAAAATTAGAACTGCATTTGCAACTACAATTCATAAACTAAACCACAATTAATGATTAAACTCACTTCAATTTATCATTTAAATTAGTAATTAACAATACCCATAAACTAATTCAACCCATAATCACATGATCACACCCTAAGAATTGGGGTTTTAAACAAACATCATAAAAGGGTAAAAACGATTACCGAATCGATTAGTTATCAACTGGGTAGGAGTAATTTAGTCTTTACAATGCTTCAATTTGCAGAAAATTTGAAGCCTACTTCCAAAATCTCAAAATTCAATATCTCAAATTCTTCAAAACTATGAAAAGCTATAGAGAAAAGTGTTCTAAACTAATTTAGAATTAACCAGCATAAGTCAACTTTGTCAACATACTAAAATAATTGTTCAAAATCTAATTTATAGTCTCCAAAAATAAGCCACAAAGGGACGTTTGGCAAAGTAAGTCGGGCTCGCCGAACCACTCGGCGAACTGCCTATTGATCTCTTCAATCGCCTTTTTACCTTGGGCAATCTCTTTTTGCATCACAAAACTGCTCAGCGATTCACCGACTGCTCAGTTTTTTTTGCCGACTTGGTTTCTTTCCTCAGGGCAGGCACACTGGAACTTTAGGCGGTCAAGCTACCCACTCAGCGATTCGCCAGGTGCTCTTGGCGATCACCAGGCTTGTCTTTCTTCATTTATTCAGTTTGTTTTGTTCCTTTTTGTCTGTCATTGTCCTTGATTTGTTCCTCAATCCATATACCTGAATATTAAGGCTTTAAAATTAGTTTATGGCACAAATTAAGCATTTGAGGACACTAAATCTATATAAAGAAGGCCCCAAATAAGTTTAAATTTCGGACTCATCAGACTGCACCGGTCTGAAGGCACTGGTCTTCTTCTTTCCCTGGGGCACCAGGTCACTATAAGCAGCATAAAAATCCTGAACCCATGTAGGAATGTATGGGCCACGGGGACTGGTGAAGACCTCGAACCTATGGAACCGGAGACTGTCCCACACCATCCGTGGACAGCCTCTTTCCTTCCAAGATGGTATTTAATCCCTCTACCTTTAACCAGTTGAGTAATCGGGGAGGAGGACCCTGAACTGGTGGTGCTGGAACCACCATTTGTGCTGGTGCTGGCACTGAATCTAAACCAAGAGGGGTTAGCTCCGAAATCCTAGATGGATCATTACGAGCTTTGGAACGTAGCTCTACTCGTCATGCCTGCAGCAACTGATTATCCTCAGACTCAGAGAATGAAGCTTGAGAATCAAAGGACTCCCCCTCACTGCTGGAGTTGTTCTTCAGTGTCTCACCTACGGGCATCTTGCCCTTGCCTCCTTTCGGATGTAACTTTTTGCTCTTTGCATTGGAAGAAGTTGTTTCCTCATTGATCACAATCCCTCTTGCTCTTTTCGGGGAGGCATGCCACTATCATCCAAATTTGTTCTAGCCATATCAGTAAAACACATAGAAAAGTGTTAGAAATAGTCCAACAAAAATACAGAAATTAAGTCGCAGAAAGACTCACTGAACTAGTTGGCGAGTCACTTAGGCAAGCGAGACCGGGCTCGCTGAAAGTACCAGCATGAAAAATTTCGAGAATCAAGGCATTTCAGCGTTGTTCAGGGCCATTTGGTGAATCGCCGACACCAATCGGCAAGCTTGGAGTAGCCCACCGAAAGTTACATTGTATTTTAAGGGTTAGGAGTGTAGAAAGGGCGATCAAGAAAAGCCTTTGGGCGAGTCACCGAGTGAACTAGGTGAGCTCAACCATCTCACCGAAAGTTACAGAATGAAATCAACCAAATTTTGAAATTAAAGGCAATCTAAGGGGGACTTCGACGAACCGCCGAACCACTCGGTGAGCTCGACGAAGCTCCGCCAAATGGCCCAACGTTCCAATTTTCAACCCCAAACTTCAAAATCAAACGCATAAACTATTCAATTAGAACTAGACCCATACTACACATGCCCTCAGGGTACTCAGACTTCCCCCGATTTAGCCAAAATTGGTCATTTGATGACATTTACCCTTAAGAATGACATCAAACGCTCCATCATTGGGCAATTTACGTCATTTAGCACCTTAAAGTTCACCCAACTAGACCCAACACAAATAAACTGCAACCCAACAATTTAAAATTGATTTTATCAAACAAGACATGGGAGTCGATCAGTTTTAGACCTTTAGGCACACATTTCAACATTTACGGGTAATATAAAACATAAAATTCAATTAAAGCAATTACCCAACATCAAACAACACCTAATTACCTATTGTATTTGATTTCAACCACAAACTTAAAGTACGGGGTTCAGAAAACCAACATGTATGCTGAAATTAGAAGTTGAGTTCCCTAACTCCGAGCACAAATTCAAACAAAAAAATGTAAGTAAAAGCAAAATATTGAAGATCAAAAGTGGGGATGAGAAGGTATGAGAGTTAGAAATGAGAGAAAATGATGGATTTTGAAATTTTAAACTGTTTGGCCTTTAAAACCTTTCAGTTTGTGGCACCATCGGCGGAGTAAGTCGTGCTTGCAGACCCACTTGGCGATGCCCCGAGTGGTACTTTACCTTACCGAGTTTTACAAGACCTCTAAGAAATTTGAGGGTTCCAACGGCGGACAAACTTGGGCTCGCCGACCTGTTCAGCGTATCGCCGATTAAGTCTTTAGCTCACCGAGTTTTACAGAGTTCCCCGTCAAGCTTGGTGGCTCCAACTGTGGTCCAAATTAGGGCTCGCCAATTTGTTCGGCGGGTCGCCGAATGGACTTTTGCTCGCCAAACCTCCCATTTTCCAACACTTTTCACCTTTCAACCTGCACCATCAACACCTGTTATTCAAAATCATAAACTAACACATTAAAAACTTGGGTTGCCTCCCAAGAAGAGCCTTAGTCAACGTTGTGGCACGACGAGGATACCAAATCAAGCTTCATTTTTAGGGTTTGCCATTGTTTCACTAGGCAACCCCCCTTGTTGTCTTGGATTCAAATAAGAA
This sequence comes from Solanum verrucosum, assembly GCF_900185275.1. Taxonomy (NCBI): domain Eukaryota; kingdom Viridiplantae; phylum Streptophyta; class Magnoliopsida; order Solanales; family Solanaceae; genus Solanum; species Solanum verrucosum. The sequence goes on from NW_026020214.1 coordinate 485,469, forward strand.
GAATTTGACCCATTTAGGTGTCTAGCATCTTAATAGAGACAGAGTGAGAGGTCACCATCAGACTGAGAGTTGCAACATCTTCTTTCATCTCTTTCAATACTTTGTCCGACCCTTCAACTTTGTTGAGAATACGTGAGAGTATATCTTCTGTACGGCAACCTTCATATTCCTTGGGCTTTTGATGCTCATGGGGAGGGGCATACCTATCTTTTTCACCCTCTCTATCTTTCCAAGTGGCGTTACGATCACGCCAATCTCTGTCACGGTTTCTCCAGCCCTCATCTCTATTCCAACCTTGATTTCTACCCAGTCTTAGGTAGTTTGAACGAAACCTCGTCCTTGATTGGCTAGGAATTTCGCTTCCTCATTGTACAGCGCTTCAAAATGCGCTTCATCGGGGTTTACTCCACCAACACTCACAACATTATCACTCTTTGTACCAACACCAATGACATTTTTAGCCAAGATATCCAGCTGGGTCATCATTTTAGCCATGATTTGGTCTCTCTCTTGATTCTTTTCAATCTGCTCTTTTGTCATTTTAAAACTAAAAGGAGAGACTTGGTCTTCACGAGTGTACCATGCCCTATTGATCTTGGGCATGAAATCAAGGAGTTGAGACACTACTTTATAAGGTTGTTGCATTATTCCACCAGGAACAAGTTGATCAGCAACTCCTTTGTTCACCTAGTTGAGGCTCCTATAGAACTATTGCAGCAACACATTATTTTGAAGTCCATGTGTTGGGAATTGCAGCACCAACTTCTTAAACCTCAGCCACATCTCATGGATTGACTCACTTTCCAAGCGTTTAAACCCTTGGATGATATACCTGAGTATCATCATCTTCGATGGGGAAAGAATCTCACTTGAAATGTTGTGATCAGCTCATCCCAAGAGGTAATGGAGTCTCTTGGTAACTCAAATAACCATTTGGTAGCTTCACCCATCAAAGAATATGAGAACACCCTAAGATGGACTAATTCTTGTGATATTTTCTTAAATGAGAATGGACCACAAAAGACCACAAAGTTTCGAATATGCTCATGGGGATCCTCATGAGTCAGCCCCCCAAATAAACCTTTCAACTATAGGAGTTAAAGCATTGTGCTAGTAATCTGAAAAACAATGTTTCCTTCATTTGGAGGTAGACGTATTGCTCCCACACCACCCAATGGAATTGGGTCATTGGCATTTAGGTCATTTACATCATTGAGGTTTCCAACATCATCTTGGTGTCCCACTTGGCTACCATTACTTTCGTTAACGCAGACTCCTCATCTGTTTTACACAAGCAACACAGAACCAAAAACTAAGATAAGTAGATTCAACTACAACCAAAAAGATCACAATTTAACTTCACTAAAAGAATTTTAAACAACACCACTCCCCGGCAGCGGCGCCATTTTGATGAATTATCATTTCAAATACACTTCATCCAATTCTAAGTGCAAACGATCGTTAAACAATATAAAACCCAACAAATAAGTTGTGGTCGAACCAACAGGGAGCGGTACGTGTTCAAATTCAATTAAAAAGTATAAATGTGATCTAGCTAGCTATATGAATAGACATTATTGAAAAAGACATGAAATAAATAAAAAGGGTTGACGCGAATGTCAGATGGGGGAGCTTTGTTTGCAATTATCAACTACAAAGCAGTCAAACAAAATTGAAATAACAATACGAAGAGGAATTCTTGGGATGTGATCAATTATAGGCAAATTTCACTATATGAGTAATTGTAACTACTAATACATAGCTAAATATCATTGGATAGGCTAGACTATGAGTGAAATAGCTTTATCTTGAACAACTATTTTGCTTCAAGCGATTTCTTTCGAACATTAATAAGCATTGCAATTAAGAACAACCCAAACCTTAATTCATCCACTCTCTCAAGCTAGATGGGTAGGATTCAGTTTAGGATTCACTCTCTCGAGCTGAACCCATATCAACCTAATACCTACAAATCATTAATCAAAATCTTTAGCCCCAAAACTTCTCTCAAGCAAGCTAAGAACACAAGTTTAGAACTGCATTTGCAACAACAATTCATAAATTAAACCTCAACAAATGATTAAACCAACTTCAATTTAGCATTTAAACTAGTAATTCACAATACCATAAGTTAATTCAACCCATAATCACATGATAAATCCCAAGAATTAGGGGTTTAGTCAAACATCATAGAAAGGTAAAAACAGTTACCAAATTGATAATCCATCAACTGGGTAAGAGTATTCAAGGCTTTACAATGCTCAAAATCAAAAAAATTAGTAACCCACTTGCAAAATCTCCCAATTGAATCTCCCAAAATCTTTCAAGTCTACAAAGAAACTATTCTAAATGGTAGTAAGCTAAAATCTGGAAAAGAAAACTGTTAAATGAACAGTTCAAAATTCAATTTATAGTTGACAAAATAAGCCATGAAGGGCCATTAGGCGAGGTAAGTCGGTTTCACCAAGTGGTTCGGTGAACCGCCCTTTGCTCTCTTCTATCTAGGGGTGTTCATCGGTCGGCTCGGTTCGGTTCGGTTCGGTTCGGTTCGGTTTTATGTATTATCGGTTCGGTTTATCATTTTTTGGTTTTTAAATACATTAAACCAATAACGAACCAATAAGATAATTTTTTATCAGTTTTCAATTTATCGGTTTGGTCCTTAATGGTTCAATTTTTGGTTTATCCAATAAGAAAATGCTTATAAAACAAATATATGACTTCTATAATAAATTTGACATGACAAGACAATAATGTAACTTTACAATAGCTCATAAAATAGAAATAACAATAAAACAATGAAAAGAACTATACATGTGTAACACAAAGAGAAATCAAGAGGAATATGGTTCTTACTTTAGGTTTTGGCGATTTGTATAATGTAAAGTTGTGAACTCAAAGTCACGGCGAGGTATGAATTGATGGCTAAATGACAAAGACATAACTATTAAGATATTGAGATTAATATTTACCAATATGTATGTATATGTAAAAGTAGTAAATTGCTACAGTCTTAACTCTTAATGGGTTATCGATTTATCCAATAACCCAATATTGAAAACCAATACAGAATTGATAACCAAATAATTTTTTTTATAAAACCATTAAGAAACCGTTAACCCAATAACTCAATAGCAAAAACCCAATAACACTTTTTTCAATTCGGTTTATCGGTCAGTTCGGTTATTGCACACCCTACTTCTATTGCCTTTTTGCATTGGCTCTCAACATCCTCAAGTCCCGTAACTTTGGGCGATCACTCTTATCATCACGGAACTTATCGGTGACTCGTCGACTACCCCTTTCTTGTCACCGACTTGGTTTTTTCCCTTAGGGTTGGCACACTAGAACATTAGGTGGTCAAAATAGCCACTCGGCAATTCGCCAAGTGCTCTTGGCGATCATCAAGCTCGCCTTTCTCCACTTCTTCATATTGTTTTGTTCCTTTTTGCTTGTTAGTGTCCTTGCTTCGCTCCTCAATCCATATACCTGAAAATCAAGGTTTAAACATCAGTTTATGGCACAAATTAAGCATTTGAGGGCACTAAAACTATATAAACAAAGCCCCAAATGAGTCTAAATCTTGGACTCATCAACAGTTCGATTTTGAATTCAATTATGAAATTATAACAGTAATTTCAATAGCTGAAGGAATAGATATTATTGGAAACTTTTAATAAAATTAGAAGGGTAACATTAATGTCATATAAGGGGTTTTAGATTAGAAAGCAACCACAACAAATAATTAAAAGTAATCAAATAGGTGAAAGATACTTGGGGGATTGACCGACTAATTCCTAAATTTAACTCAATGGGTGTTAATTCATTACCAAAAGTACTAACTCTTCGTGGGTAAAATGAACTTTAGATGAGATAATTTTCTCTCGAACAACTACCTCGTTTCAATTGAGTTATCTCAAGCCTCAATGTGCTAATTATCAAAACCAGTCCACAACCTCACTACATCCACTCTCTCGAGCTAGATATATAGAAAAAGACTTGGGATTCACTCTCTCGAGCTGAACCCACCATGACCCAATGACTACGAGTGCCAACTTATCACCATGGTTTTACACTTCTTTTTCAAGCAAGCATAAAACACTAAATCATATTGAAATAAACATTCAACAGAGCAATTTAACACCAACAATAAATCAAACCCACTTCGAACTAGCACTACAATTGATAATAACTAACACCCATTTAGCCATATTCAGCAATTAATCACATTGTTAAACCCCAAGAATGGGGTTTTAGCTATTCATCATAAAAGTATCAAATTCAGTACCTAATACATGCTCCATAGCTGGGTATTGATTTCCCAAGCCTCAAAATGAATAAAATCTCCTTTTATTACAACACCCACTTCAAATCTTTAACGAAAAATGCTTCAAATTCATAAGAATAGTGTTTTTGTTCTTCTCTATTTCATTCTATAATGGTTGGATGCCTTCTCTCTCTTCCTTGTGAGAGTTCTAACCTTGATTCCCTGCCTGCCTCAAGTAGCTTGGGTGGAAACCCTCCTTAACCTTGTGAGAGTTCCAACCTTGATTCTCCCCTGGCTTGAAGTAGCACGACTCTTTTAGACTTTACTCTCAAAGCCTTAGCACATCTAGATCATCACATTGACTTTACTCTCAAAACCCTAGTGATCATCATTTATGACTACAAGCTTTATACTCAAAGTTTTACTTCTTATTATCATCATTCATACCCAAATTTAAGGTTTTCTAATCATATTCTTCATTACTAGGTGATTCTAGTCATAATTGATCGTAAAGATTCAATTTCATCTTTACAAGTCAAGATCAATCATATTCAATAAAGCATAGTTCAATTCATGATTATATGTTCACAATTACTACACATTACATTGATTTAAGAAGATCACTCATGAACTTTCAATTTCACCTCTAATGGCATAAACCCACAAAATATCACATTCATCAAATAGACTAGGGTTTACCATAGAAATCACATGAATTCATCATAATATCATAATTCAATGTTAATACAATCATAATTGGGTATTATCCACTAGATTGGAATCATACATAAGCCGTACCCACAATGTAGAAGGAAACCCTAGCTAGATTGGGTTTTTGACTTCACAATTGGGGGAAAATTTTCAATGAGTTCCCTTGAACCTCAACACTATACATTAGATAACCAGCCCACGTTCTCATCAAATCCACTCTTTTGAGCTAGATACAAAGGCTGGGTCTTGGGTTTCACTTTCTCAAGCTGAAACCGTCAAGATCCACTACTAAGAATGCCAAATTACTACATTGGCTCTGTACTTCTCTCTCGAGCAAGTACAAAACTCTGAAATCTATCACACCATAGATGCAATAATGAAGTTAAACTACCATAATAATTTAGACCCGCTTCAGATTAACACGAACAATCGCTAATTGATAACACCTATTTAGTAGAATGCCACAATTAGTCACATTATCAAACCCCCAAGGATAGGGTTTTAGCCAATCATGGAGAAAATATGAAAATCAACACCTACCACATTTTTCATAGCTGGGTAAATGAAATTCAAAAGTTAAAATCAACTAAAGTCTTTTGTAGCACTGTTGGAGACATCCTTTTTGAACTGCTAAACTTGAGTTTTACTTGAGGAAAAGCAAAAGTTTGAGTTGGGGTATTGATGAGTCCTAGATTTGGACTCATTTAGGGCTTTATTTATAATGATTTGGTGTCCTCAAATGCTTATTTTGTGCCAATAACTGATGAAAAACCTATTATTTCCAGGTATATGGATTGAGGAACAAAGCATGGACACAAATTTGCAAAAAGGAACGAAGCAAGCTGAAAGAAGGAAGAAAAGAGAGCCTGGTGATCGCCAAGTCCATTTGGCGAGTCGTCGAGTGGCCATTTGACTGCCTAAAGTTCCAGTGTGCCAAGCCATGAAGGAGAAAATCATGTTGGCGAGGGAAAAGAGCAGTCGGCGGATCACCAAGTGGTTCTGCGATGCAGTATTAGATCGCTCAAAGTTACAAACCTGGAGGATGTTGAAGGCCAAAGAAAAAAGGTGATGGAATTGACCAAAGGGTGGATCGCCGAGTTGATCGACGAGCCCGACTTACTGCGCTGAATGGGCTTTCGCAGCGTATTTTTGGCGACTATAAATATGTTTTTGAACAATTAGGAGATTATCTTTTCTTTTATGAAATTTTATTCAAAACAATCTTGAGAGGAATTTTAAGTTTGAACTCAAAGTATTGAGACAAGTTTTCCTTGACTTTGAACAATTGATGTTTTTTCACTTTTGAGAAATTTGAAGTAGGTCTTTGAGATTCTTCAAATTGGACCTTTGTAAAGATGAAATTAATCTTACCCAGTTGATGGAAACACAATTTGGTAACGATTTTTATCTTTTTATGATGTCTAGCTAAAACCCCAATTTTTGGGGTGTGATTATGTGATTATGGGCTGGTTTAGCTTATGGGTATTGCTAATTGTTAGTTTAAATGCTATTTATAAGTGATTTCAATCAATAATTGTCGTTTAATTTAAAGAATTGTAGTTGCAATTGCAGTTCTACCTTTGTGTTTTTTATTGGCTCAAGAAAGAGGTTTTAAAACCAAGATTATTGGGTAATGGTCTATGGGTATTGGGTTGTCATGGGTTCTACTCGAAAGAGTGAATTCTAAACCTTTGTTCACACATTCAGCTCGAGAGAGTGAATGGACTAAGGCGTAGGCTATTCTTATTTAGTATGATTGTCGATGTTCGAGAGAAATTGACTTAATTTGGGGTAAATTGTTCAAGAGAAAGTTTATCTCCTCTATAGTCTAGCTTAGTCACTAATATACAGTTATTTCCTAACAGTTGCAATTACTCATTTGTCTACATTAGCCTATAATCGAATCACATCCTAATAACTCGTCTCATTATTGTTATTATTGTGTTGTTTGCTATTGTTGTAGTTGATAATTAAAACCAAAACCCCATATTATTTGACACTCGTGTCACCCCCTAATTTGAATTATGCTTTTATTCGTAAATGTCTATTCCTTTGGATGATTTGAACTATTCGTACTTTGCTATTGAATCTTAAACACATACCACCTCATGTGGGATTCGACCCCAACTCATTTAGTTGGGTTATATATTGACTAACGATCGTTGATGCTTAGAATCAGATGAAGTATCTTTGATAGATTTATTCAATCAAAATGGCACCGCTGCCGGGGAGTGATGTTGGTTAAGATTCTTTGGTTTAGTTGAATTTTATTCTTTCTAGTCATAGTTGAATCTACATACTTTTAGTTTTGGTTTTCATGTTGCTTGTTTAGAACAGAAGAAAGGAGCATGTCTTACAACAACGGTGACCAAATGAACCTCTCTCCTTTGAGGATGATGATTCTTACGGATAACATCCTAAGTTTTAGACAATTGGAGGGCGAGTCAATCCATAAGTTGTGGCTGAGATTTTAGTCACTATTGCAACAATGCCCAACTTATGGAATTTCAGATAAGATACTTCTGGAATGCTTCTACAGAGGTCTTGGTCCCAAAAATAGAATAGTGGTTGACCAAATTTCTTTAGGTGGTCTCATACGACTACCTTATGCAATAGCAGCCCAACTCTTTGATCACATGGCCAAGACCAACAAGGAGACTAAGAAAGACCAAGACTTGGCCATATTATTCAGTCAGATGGATCTCTTGGAAAAAAATATCAATCAACTGGAAGTAATGTACCAAAGAAAAGATAGGTACATTCCCCATCACGAGCGTCGAAGGACAAAAGAGCATCAAGGTGGGCAAATAGAAGAGGTGCTCTTACTCATTCATCACAAAGTCGAAGAACACGACAGAGTGTTTAGAGATATAAGAGAGAATGTATCAATGCTAAATCATATGACAACCTCTCACTACATGTGTTGTCTTGTCTCTATCCACATCAAGAAAGAGGGTTGCCTAGTGACACTGAGGCAAACCCCAAGAATGAAACTTAAGTGGGGACTTGTGTCATGCCACGATGTTAACTAAGGCACTTCTTGGGAGGCGACCCAAGTGTTTATCACTTTATTTTTATTTTAGAAATAATCATGCGTTGATTTTGCAGGTTGAAGTGTAGAATGTGTTTGAAAACTACAGGTTGGCGAGCCAAAAGTCCAGTCGGTGACTCACTGAAGAGGTCGACGAGCCCGACCTGGACCACCGTTGGACTTAAGCAATTTTGAAATTAGAGTCTGTAAGACTCGGCGAGCCCGAGAACAAATTGGCGAATCGCCGACCAGCTCGGCGATCACAACTTTATCCGCTGTTTGTACCCCCACATTAACTAGAGGTCCTGTAAAACTCAGCGAGGTAAGTTCCCACTCGGTGTGTCACCGAGTGGGTCGGCGAGCAATGCTAATGTCACCAAATGGGCGAGAACTGGATGGTTTTAAAGGTCAAAAGTTCAAAAGTTCAAAATCTTTCACATTCCCTCACTTTTCAACTTTCCAAACTCACACCCGCACTATACTTTTCCGTATTTTTTCTTTATTATGGCCTTCTAGTCATTGATTGTGTGTTCGGAGTTGGATTCTTTGCCGCCTAGCTTTTCAACTGATTTATTCGACATAAAAGGTTGGTTTTCCGAACCCCGAATTCATATTTTGCGATTTTACTCATTTGCAATTGATCTTATCTTAGTGATGTCTATTAGGCCTCTCTGATTTCATTGATTTCGTAATTATATGCCTATTTGTTGAGTTTAATTTGAATATATTGCCTAATCGTTGATTTCCCAAAGTTTTCATGCTTAAAAGTGTTCTAAATTGTTGAGTTGTGCCAATTTGTTGTTGGGTCTAGTCGGGTGAAGTCTAAGTAACCCGCATTTGTGCCAAATGACATGCTTTGCCCAATGATGGAGCGGTTGACATCATTCTTAAGGGCAAAAGTCGTCAAATGGCTAAATTTGGCCTAATCGGGAGAAGTCTGAGTATCCTGGGGAATGGGTGTAATGGGTCTTAGTTTAAGTGAGTGAGTGCATGGTTTTATTTTTTTTGGGGGGGGGGGGGAGTTAGAGGTTGAATATGGAAGTTGGGGTTGAAAATAAGCATGTTGGGCAGTTTAGCGAGCTAGGTTGAGCTCGCCGAACCACTTGGCAGTTCGCCAACTCCCCCTAGATCACCTTTAATTTCATGATAAAATTGATTGTGGGTTTTGTAACTTTCGGCGAGAAGCCTGAGTTCGCCGAGTGCACTCGGTGACTCGCCGATCGTCCTTCTTTATCGTCCTTTCTGCGTCTCTACCCCATAAAATGCACTGTAACTTTCGGCGGGATAGTCCTTGCTCACCAAATGTTGTCGGTGATTTGCCAAAAGGCCCCTCTAATCGCCCACATGCCATTTTTCTAGAAATTATTTAAGCCAACCCTTTCGGCGAGTCCGATCTAGCTCGCCAAAGAGATTCAGCGACATGCCGACCAGTTCGGCGAGTCTGTCTGCAACTATTTTTCTGCAACTCTGTTTGAACTGTTTCTAACTATTTTTGATGTTTTTGCAGATATGGTTGGAACCAGTCTCGATATGTCACCCCGTAAACGAGCACGGGGCATCTTTATAAATGAAGGAGGAGCCAACCCTCTTAAAAAGGGAAGAACAGAACCTCTTAAGGGAGGCAAGGGCAAAGGCAAGAGGCCAGCATCTGAGGTTTCGGAGCAGAACTCTGACAGCAAGGGAGAGGCCTTTAACTCCCAAGATGTATTATCTGAGCTGGAGGATGACCAGCCATTATAGTCCCAGAGAGCGGCGATCCATGCTAGATCTCGTCCTAACTCAACGAGCACCACTAGCAGCTACAGTGCTAACTCCGGCACCAGTTATGATCCCAGTGCCACCAGTGGTTCCTCCTCCCCGACTACTTAAGTGATTGAAATTTGATGGGTTGCGAACAATTTTAGAGGAGAAGTTGTTATCCACAGAAGGCCTAGAGGGCAGATACTTCTCAGTGAGGGACACCCTCCAATTCCACCGATTCGAGCAGTTCACCTGTCCCTGAGGCTCCTATATTCCTATATGGGTCCAGGAGTTTTATATAGCATACAGAGAGCTGGTGCCCAAGGGGAAGAAGAAGGTCAGTGCCTTCAGACCAGTGAAGTTGGTCATGGTCCGGGGAAAGGAAGTCGAGTGTAGTAGCGATAACATTAATATTGTACTTAACAGGGCTCTGGGTGCTACATATAAGGGCTTCTCTATTACTCAGTCTCTTGATGACTTAAAGGGTTGGCTTGCACCTTTGATTTCTGATACAACCCCGAGGTGAATCGAGGCAGAGGCCCCCATCGAGAAAAAGGATCTGAATATTGCTGCTCGATTCTGGTTTGGCTTTATCAGCAGCACTATCATGCCATCCCAGAATGAGTCCATCCTCTGCCACCCTAAGGCAGCCTGCCTTGGGTCAATCATTTCCAGGAGGAGCATTAACCTGGGACTTCTTATAGAGCAGGAAATGGCCATGAGGGCCAAGAAGAGCCATACGTCCCTACCATTCCGGTGCTGATTACAGAGCTGTGCCGGCGTGATGGAGTTCCTTGTGATGGGATGAGAGATTTTGAGGTCACTCCTACATCCTCCACTAATATCCGGCATATAGAGGTTGAGTACACTCGGGAGGAGGCAAACAGGAGGAGAGCAGCTCCAGTAGATATATCTCTGGAGGTGGACATTGACTTTATACCTGCAGAGGCATCTTTGCCTATTCTGGCCTCTAGGCTTTCAGATATATCTGCTCCAAGTTCTTCCTCCCAGGCTCCTGGTACTTCTATCGCTTCCCAACCCACCAGGATTACCCAGGCTATCATCCTGAAGATGGGGCACCTGGACCATTTGGCTGATGTGAGGGCTACCCGATTAGAGGTTGCAGTCCCAGGGATGATTGGAAGTGCCATCCTTGTTGCACTGACCCCCATTCAGACATTTGTTGATGATTTGACTGCGAGAGTCATGGCTTTTGAGAGTCGACAGGGGGAGTCTTCTGAGGTTACGTCTTTGAAAGCCGAAGTGGTAGATCTGAGGAATGATGTAGGTTATCTCAAGTCTATAGACTTCACTTCATTATTAGAGGTAGTAGATGATGTGGATGCCCCAGCAGTTCTTAGATTCCTCCGATTACAACCAGAAATGTGTCGAGGGAAGATGTTGGAGTTGATGAGTCAGAGGCAGAGACCGACGAGGAGCAGATTAAGGTGAAAGAAGAGAGAATCTATGGAGACCTTCCTGACCTTGAGGAGAAGATTACACAGTTGGTGATTCACACCTCGCTTACATAAATGCTCATGACAGGCCCTAGTGGATCGAGTGCTGCTATTGTGACTCCGGGCACTGATGCCCATTATCAGAGTACTACACCAAGCACTAACGCCATGACAGATGGAGAGACTGTGTAGACCAGACTTTTCTTTACCTCCATCTCTGTCTTTTTTTATTGATTTTTAGTACTTAGCATTTGAGGACAAATTGCTTTTTGTTGTGGTGGGGTGAGGTATTTCAATACCTACATCTTGTGTTGATGAAAATTTCTGTATATATTGGGTTTTGTGCTATATATTGTGTTTTGACACTATTTTTGTGGATGTTTGAGCTTGTGGCTCCTTATTTTGAATGTAAATGATTTTTGGACCCTTCCAAAAAAACTTGCCACCTCTTGTGTATTTAATTGTGTTTGTTCTTGTGCATATTTGAGTGTCAGTTGTGACCAATACCGATGACTTGAATACTTTTCTCAATCGAACAAAAATGAATGTGCGGCTACGATGAGGCCAAATGAAGTTGCATAGGCAATATGTGAACATTTTGCATCTCGTTGTGACTAGCCGATTATCAAATTGAGTCTCTTGTGATGAACATTGCACACTAGCAAAAGTGTGGAGTCTTGTTTCACATTGGTGTCAATGCCTTGTGTGATGAGCTTACCGTGAACCATGTCTAATGACACCTAGAATTTGCCATGTTGGTCCCGTTGACTAAATGATGCAAGCTCTTGAAATGATCTTAGGCAACAATTTTAAAGAGTGAAACAATTTGACATTATACCTCTTTTGTGGCTTACCTTGTGAGTGTGTGAACTTCGCTTGAACACCTTTTGAGACTTAGCCTTTCCTTGGAAGAAACTTGATGAAATTGTGACCTTTCTTCATCCCTTCACCCATAATCGTCATGATTTGTGGTTTATTTGAATAGCCAACTTAGGTCAAAGGTGTAGTGAAAAGAGAAGGTAAATCAAGAAGTGCAAAGAAGGCCCCCTTTGACCCATGGTTTTGAGAAACATGGAATCCCTCCATACAAAAAAAAAAAAAGAGGAATGAAAAAGAAAAAGAATGAAAAAGTTTGAAATAAAGTTGTGAAAGTGCAAAAGAAATGGGGTATCTGGTATTCCATGAGAAGTGAACGATGGGGTGACTTTTGAGCATGAATGAAAATATTGAAGAATAGGGAGGAAAGTGTTGTTCATACCACATTTCATGAGGATAGCAGCCACTAAGCCTAAATGACCATACCTTCACACTCACTCTCATTACAAGTCTTGAAAAGACCTTTTTGATCTTGAGTAAGCTGAAACAAGTGCTGATTGGAAAATAAGGGAAAACCTATGAGTGAAGTCATGCATTTGTTCATCTTTGTGAGTGTGAGAGTTGTTTTTGATTCCAGAACTATAAATTATTGAACCATTGTGTGTGAATATGGGATCATTCTTTGTGTGAGGGCATTTGAATACTTTTGTTGAGCTTGAACTTGCATTTGAACCAAGTATTGTGAAGTTGAGAATCTTTGATAATGGTGAGTCACAACTTGAATCTTTGAGTGCACAATTGATCTTTGCATAAGTAAGTTGAGTCTTTTTGTGTACATTCATGATTGAGTCTTGTGTAGCATTGTTTCAGACATCCTTTTTGAACTGCTGAACTTGAGTTTTACTTGAGGACAAGCAAAAGTTTTAAGTTGGGGGTGTTGATGAGTCCTAGATTTGGACTCATTTAGGGCTTTATTTATAATGACCTAATGTCCTCGAATGCTTATTTTATGCCAATAACTAATGAAAATCCCTTGATTTCCAGGTATATGGATTGACGAACAAAGCATGGACACAAATTTACAAAAAGGAACGAAGTGAGCTGAAAGAAGGAAGAAAAGAGAGCCTCGTGATCGCCAAGCCCATTTGGCGAGTCATCGAGTGGCCATTTGACAGCCTAAAGTTCCAGTGTGCCAAACCCTGAAGGATAAAATCACGTTGGTTAGAAAAAAGAGCAGTTGGTTGATCTCCGAGTGGTTCCATGATGCAGAATTAGATCGCCCAAAGTTACAGATCTGGAGGATGCTGAAGGCCAAAGTAAAAAGGCGATGGAATTGACCAAAGGGTGAATCGCTGAGTTGATCAGTGAGCCCGACTTACTATGTCGAATGGTCCTTCACAGCATATTTTTGGTGACTATAAATACGTTTTTGAACAATTAGGAGATTATCTTATCTTTTATGAAATTTTATTCAGAACAATCTTGAATAAAATTTTCACTTTGAACTCAGAGTATTGAGACAAGTTTTCCTTAGCTTTGAAGAATTGAAGTTTTTTCACTTTTGAGAAATTGGAAGTGGGTCTATGAGATTCTTCAATTTGGACCTTTGTAAAGACGAAATTAATCTTACCTAGTTGATGGAAACACAATTTGGTAATGATTTTTATCTTTTTATGATGTCTAGCTAAAACCCCAATTCTTTGGGTGTAATTATGTGATTATGGGCTGATTTAGCTTATAGGTATTGCTAACTGTTAGTTTAAATATTGTTTAGAAGTGATTTCAATCAGTAATTGTGGTTTAATTTAAAGAATTGTAGTTGCAAATGCAGTTCTACCTTCGTGTTTTTGGCTGGCTCGAGAGAGAGGTTTTAAAACCTAGATTATTGGTTGATGGTCTGTGGGTATTGGGTTGTCATGGGTTCAGCTCGAGAGAGTGAATCCTAAACATATTTCCACACATTCAGCTCGAGAGAGCGAATGGATTAAGGCGTAGGTTGTTCTTATTTTGTATGTTTGTCGATGTTCAAGAGAAATTGACTTGATTCGTGGTAAATTGTTCGAGAGAAAGTTTAACTCCTCTATAGTCTAGCTTAGACACTAATATATAGTTATTTCCTAACAGTAGCAATTACCCATTTGTCAACATTAGCCTATAATCGAATCGCATCCCAAGAACTTGTCTGATTATTGTTATTATTGTGTTGTTTGTTGCTGCTGTAGTTGATAATTAAAACCAAAACCCCTTGTTATTTGACATTCGTGTCACCCCCTAATTTGAGTTATGTTTTTATTCGTAAATGTCTATTCCTTTGGCTGATTTGAACATCTTTGTACTTTGATATTGAATCTTAAACACGTACCACTCCCTGTGGGATTCGACCCCAACTCAATTAGTTGGGTTATATACTGCTAACGATCATTGACGCTTAGAATTGGATGAAGTGTATTTGATAGCATTATTCAATCAATGAACACATGCATGAATCCACCCATAGGTTTGCCCTTATTTTCGAATCAAAACTTGTTTCAGCTCATTCAAGATCAAAAGGGTCTTTTCAATTCTTGTAACGGGGCTGAGTGTAAAGGTATGGTCATTTAGGCTCAGTGACTGCTTATCCTCATGAAATGTGGTATGAACAATACTTTCTTTCCTTTTCTTCATCATTCTCATTCATGCTCAAAATTTACCACCCCATTTTTCACTTTCCATGGAATACCGGATATCCCATTTCTTTTTGCACTTTCACAACTTTATTTCAAACTTTTTCATTCTTTTTCTTTTTCATTCCTCTTTTCTTTTTCTCTTTTTTTTTGTATGGAGGGGTTTCATCTTTCTCAAAATCATGGGTCAAAGTGGGACTTCTTTGCACTTCTTGATTTACCTTCTCTTTTCACCACACCCCCAACTTAGACTTTTGGCCTAAGTTGGTTATTCAAACAAACCACAATTCATGAGGATTATGGGTAAAGGGGATAAAGAGAGGTTTCATTTTGTGACTGCAAATACCGGGAGGAATGCCCAAAATGTCAGCGATAGTCCAACCTATAGCTTTAATATGTCTTCTCAACCCCTCAAGGAGCAATTTTACCTGCCCTTCAAGCAAGTCAGATACAATGATCACCGGTAAGGTGTTATTTGCCCCTAAGAAAGCATATCGGAGATGGGAGGGAAGTACATTCAACTCTAGATTTGGTGGTTCTTCTGTTTATGGCTTTACGGGAGGGCTCTATCGATTTTTTAGATCACTGTCCTACTTCAATGGAGTTTTTGAATAACCCCCCCTCCCCCCAAACTTGAAATAGAATCTACTACCTCTTCAATGCCTTTAATTTCGAATTCATCATAGTTAGCAAGCACGGCTTCAAGTGGTTCACCCATACACATCAAATAGCTCACACTAGCCACCGTCTCATCAATAACATCAACAGTGGAGACCATGTGAATATCACTTGGGTGTTTCATTGACTTACAAACATTAAAGGTTATTTCATCTTCGTTCACCCGAAACTTCAATTTTCCGCTTTCAACATCCATCAATGCTCTCCCAGTTGCCAAGAATGGTCTTCCCAAAATGATGGGAATTTCAGCATCTATTTTACAATCGAGAATGACAAAATCAGCCGGGAAAATAAATCGGTCAACCTTTACCAAGATATCATATAGTATCCCTACATGATGTTTAATTGATCAGTCCACCATCAAGAGTCTCATTGTTGTGGCATTCGGTTCCCCCAACCCAAGTTGTTTATAGATTGCATATGGCATTAGGTTGATGCTTGCTCCCAAATCACATAGGGCTTTAGCAAATTGGAGCATGCCGATGGTGCAAGGGATGGTGAACGCTGCGGGATCTTCTCTCTTTTTTATCAACTCCTTAGTCATAATTGCACTACAAATATGGGAAACTTCTATTGTCTCAAAATCCAAGCTCCTTTTCTTTGTGACTAACTCCTTCATAAACTTGGCATAACCCGGCATTTCCAAAAATGCTTCCACAAGAGGGAGATTAATTGATAATGTCTTGAACACCGATAAAACTTCTTGAACTTCTCATCCTCATTCTTCTTCTTTAGACGTTGGGGAAAGAGGGGAGATATTTTGGGTAAAGGTTGCATAACTTTTGGGATTTGATTGTGTTTCTCCATCTCTTTGTGTGGTCCTTTGGCAATGCTTTGATGGATATGTGTCTCTTCTTCCTCCATACCTTTGTCTTCTTCATGCATTTGAGCTTCTTCATTGCCCGTCACATCACCTATTTCTACCTTTCCACTACGAGTAACCACAGTCAGCCCTATATCATCATCTTTCATTGTCATTTTTGGTTTCAATTGTGCTGAAAGTAAACTCAACTGACTTTCAAGTATCTTGATTGCATCAGCGTGAGAGTTCACTTTATTGTTCAATGATTAAAAAGCAGCTTTCATCCCTTTCAACAAATCATCCGAATCTTCAACTTTATCAAGGATGCGTGATAGCAAATCATTCACCCGGGGACTACTTGCACTCCCTTTCGATTTTGGGCTCTCACTCGAGTGAGTGTGGTCCTTTTCATGGTCATCCTCCCTTCTCCAATAATCACTTTGCTCAGCCCAATCTTGATAGTATCTCCTTTGCTCTTCCCCCTTGTGATAGTTCCAACCTTGATTCCCACATTGCTATAAATAGCGCGGGCGGAAACCCTCCTCGTATCTCTTGGAGTTCCAACCTTGATTCTCCCTCGGCTTTGAATAACCTGAGAAAGAACCCTCCTCAACTCTAAACACTCCACTTGTCCCCTTGGGTTTTCCCGCATTCTCCATCACATGCTCTCGTAATAACTCCATTTGGGTCAACATTTTCTTGATGTTTGCATCCCTTCCTCATTTCTTATCAAGTTGTTCTTGTGTCATTCTAAAATAAAAATGAGAGACTTGATCATCTTGAGTATACCAAGCTTGATTTATTTTCATCATGTCATCAAGAAGAAATGAAGCCATCTCAAATGATTGTAACATTATTCCCCCTCGTACCAATTGATCAGCCACTCCTTTATTAACTGAATCAAGACTCCGGTAAAAATATTGGAGTAGCAATTCGTTTGGTAGCCTGTGAGTTGGGCATTTAAGTAAGAGTTTCTTAAACCTCACCCACCCACGTTTCATGGATGGGTTCACTCTCACATCGCTTGAAACCTTGAATGTCGTCTCTAAGTTTCATCATCCTTGATGGGGAAAGAATCTTGCATTGAATGCTATAATAAGCTCCTCCCATAATGTGATGGAATTGTTCGGTAACTCGGCCAACCACTTACTAGCCTCCCCCGTTAAAGATAGTGGAAATAACTGAAGCCAGATTGACTCTTGTGACACATTCTTGAATGAAAACGGGCAACACACCTCTGTAAAATTTCTTGCATGTTCATGCGGATCTTCGTGTTCTAACCCTCCATAGAGTCCCCTCATTTGGAGGAGATGAAGAGTCGTGCTAGTGACCTCAAATATTGCATTCCCATCAGTTTGTGGTATGCAAATTGCACCCATTTCACCTGATTGAGATGGGTTGTAAACACTTTTGATATCATCGATACCGTCTGAATGACCTGCTTGACTACCATTCACCTCTTCCTCACTCATTTTTACTTCTATGTAGTCCAACCAACACTACACAATGCATCCTAAGCCAGTTCAACTACAACCAACAAATTCGAAAGTCAAATCCTCAATCAAAGAACTCTAAGTAATGCTACTCCCTGGCAGCGGCGCCATTTTGATCAACGTTTCAAGGACACTTCATCCAATTCTAAGTGTCAACGATCATATATAACCCAAACAATTGAGTTGGGGTCGATCCCACAGAGAGTAGCTTTCTTTGAATTCAAGTACGAAAGTATGACGATGACCTTTGCAGCTGAGCAGCACACACTTAAGAGTTTAATAATGAAATTTTCAGGATGTCGTTACCAACAAACTTCAAAGTATTAACAAGAAACAATCACATAATTAGAACACACTTGGGGGGATTGACTAACCAATTATTGAATTCAACTTAATGGGTGCACATTTTTACCGATAATGCTAATTCGTCGCGGGTAGAATGGACTATAAGTAAAATAACTTTTTCTCGAAGAATTGCTTTATTTTTGTTGAGTTCTCTTGAACCTCTACACTATCCATAAGCTAACCAGCCCACGTTCTCATCAAATCCACTCTTTCGAGCTAGATACAAAGGCTGGGTCTTGGGTTTCACTTTCTCAAGCTGAAACCGTCAAGACCCACTACAAAGAATGCCAAATTACTACATTGGTTCTGTACATCTCTCTCTAGCAAGCACAAAACTCTGAAATCCATGCACCATAGATGCAATAATAAAGTTAAACCACCATAATAATTTAGACCCGCTTCAGATTAACACCAACAATCGCTAATCGATAACACCCATTTAGTAGAATGCAACAATTGGTCACATTGTCAAACCCCTAAGGTTAGGGTTTTAGCCAATCATGGAGAAAATATGAAAATCAACACCTACCACATTTTCCATAGCTGGGTAAATGAAATTCGAAATCTTGTTAAAATCACTTGAAATCCACAATGGTAGTGTTTTGCTCTTAGTCTTTTGTTCCTTACATTTCTAAATACCTTCTCTCTTTTGCAAAAAATCAATTTATGCAAGTCTGATGTGTGGTTGTTTGGGACCAATCGACGAGGTATGTCGGGCTTCGCCGACCGTTCAACGACTCATCGATTTTGCTTCATCTCGCCTTTCTTTTTCACCTCTTCTTAGTCCAACCACTGTAATTTTAGGCAAGCCAGATCGGGATCGCCGAGTGATTCCGCGATGTGCCCTTTTTCCTTTTATCTCGCCCATCAACACGTATCTGGATCTCCATCAGTACTTTTGGCGACCTGGTCATCCATCACCGAAGCGATCGGCGACACACCGAGTGGAATTGCTGCTCGCCGAAGCTACCCCTAATTCAGCCTCAACATTCTGTAACTTTAGGCGATACAGTGGCAACTTGGCGTGTCGCCAAGTGACATCGGCGATCATCAGGTTTGTTTTTCCCTTTTCTTTTTCGCTCGTGTTGTCTCTATTACCCAGTTTTGTCTTATCTTTGTTTCTTAACCCTTATATCTGAAAATCAATGGTTTTACATCAGTTGTTGGCACAATATAAGCATTTGAGGACACTAAATCTATATAAATAAAGCCCTAAATGAGTCTAAATCTGCGACTCATCAACAGCCTAGGAGGATCTATGGGTGGAAGAACCCATAGATGATTAAGCTAACATACCTCAATTCAAAGCCCTAATCAAGCTTGCACCAATGGAGGAAAGTTGCCCCTCTTCCTTCTCTTCTTCTTTTTCTTCTTCTTCACTTCTAGAGAGAGAATTTCTTGGAGGGGATTTGGGTGCATTGAAGAATGAGTTAAATGATTTAAGATGTGTTTAGTATGAAGGAAAATGTTTTCCATGGAAAATGTTTTCCTAGAAAATGTTTTCCTGGAAAATAAGTAGATTTTTGACTTGTTTTCTCATGTTTGGTTGGTGAGTAGAAAATATTTTCCGGAAATAGATTTTTAGTGTTTGGTTTATAAATGAAAAATATTTTTGAGAAATATCTTTTATTTTTACTAGAGTAGAAAATAAATTTTGAAAATGAAAATACTTTTTATAAACAAATTTAAATTTTTTTTCTAGTTGGGGGGTGGGGGGTAGGGGTGTAAAAATTAAAATTTGAAGTTGAAAATTTTTTTTAAGAACAAATTTAAAATTTTTTTGGGGGGTGGGGAGTTGAGGATGGGGTGAAAAAATGAAATTTTGAAGTTGAAAATATTTTTAAAAAACAAACTTAAATTTTTTTTTTGCTGGGTGGAGTGGAGGGTCGAGGGTAGGGGTGAAAAAATTAAATTTTGAAGTTTAAAATATTTTTTTAAAATAAACTTGAAAATTTTTTTGGGGGTGGGGGAGGGGTCGAGGGTAGGGGTGAAAAAATAAAATTTTGAAGTTAAAAATATTTTTTTTAAAATAAACTTAATTTTTTTTTTTTGGGGGGGGGGGGGGGGGGGGGGGGAGTTCGAGGGTAGGGTTAAAAAATGATATTTTAAAGTTGAAAATATTTTTTAAAAGTAAACTTAAACTTTTTTTGGGGGGTGGGGAGGCTGGTAGTGGGGTGGGTGGGGGTAAAAAATAAAAAATTGAAATTTGAAATATCTTTTAAAAATAACTTTTAATATTTTTTTGGGGGTGTGGTGGTAGGGGGCTGCGGGTAGGGGTGAGGGTGGGGTGAAGAAATTTAAGTTAAAAACATTTTTTTTAAAATAACCTTTAAATTTTTTTTTGGGGATGGTTTTAGTGTATGGACAAAATAAATTGATTTTTTCAACAAAAAATAAATTGTAATTTGAAGTTAGAAGAGAGTTTTGGAAAATGTTTTCCTTAAGTTTTGAAGGGAAGTCATTTTCCTTAAATTTGAGGAAAATGAGTTGATTTGGAAACCATTTTCCAAAATATTTAACCTAACCAAACATGAGAAAATTGGAAAATACTTTCCGGAAAATGTTTTCCTTCATACCAAACACACCCTTAGTTTAGGGCCCTATTAAGCTTATATAGATGGTTAAATAACTAACTAACTGACCTCCCTTAACCCCTAATTAATTAATGCCTTAATCCCCAAACACCTAACTTAAAACTAAAACATGAAAATCTGCTTGACCTATGCCTCCTCCATCAATGGACCGTGGGTGGAGCTACTGGACGTGTTGCATCTCTGTAGGTGAGGTCTGCAGCTTAATTTTTGCAGGCCATACATGCCTTAACCCACGACCCCAACCTACTAGGCGTGGGTCCATCTACGGCCCGTAGATGGCATCCGTAAGTGGCCTATTTTTGACAGCTTTTAGGGCTATTTTGAGGTCCTCTTCAAGGACTCCTTGGGTGGTCCTTGGGGGGTCGTACCTTGACGCCCTAACCCTTAAACCCCTATTCGAAGTATGGGAATCATTTTTACGACTTAACCCTCTCATCAAACTCTAAAACTCTTACAAAAATGCTCTAGAACTCCCTAGTTCAACTTACTAGTTTCCCGGGAATTCCACAAATCACCTGATTCGGGGTAATTGTTCGAGAGAAAATTACCTCCCTTATAGTCTAGCCTACTCACTAATATTTAGCTATTTACTAATAGTTACAATTACTCATATGTCTATATTTGCCTATAATCGATCACATCCCAAGAATTTGTCTCATTATTAATAATTCCTAGTGTTTGTGACTTCTTTTAGGTGATAATCAAATCAAAAACCCCCATTTGACATTCGTGTCATCACTTTCACTTGATTATGTCTTTAATCAATAATTTCTATTCTTATGGCTGATTAGACTACATTCATACTTCCTAATTGAATTTGAGACACATACCGCTCCATGTGGAATTTGACCCCAACTCATTTAGTTGGGTTTTATACTGATTTACGATCGTTGACACCTAGAATTGGATAAGGTGTGCTTGAAACTTTAAATCAGGAGAATTATCCTTAACCGATAAGATGTCCTACTTGCCAAGATAACGATCATAAATATGTGCTAAAGTGGATCCACTAACTAATGTTTATCTAGATAATCATCATATGGGGGCACATAGGTAAGGAATAAAGAGATTTCTTCTAGAAACCTGGCCTCTACTCACGGGAGAGCTTCCATCTCAATATCCTCTCAGTGCTATGCATAAATCCCACGGAATAGTCAATTCTTCTTATTCTTATTATCCATGAAAAGGCACGTCATCTTGCCAATCCAAGATAAGTCATAATCCATGGAAAGGTATCTTTTGATAACCAATCAAAGCTAGGTTCATTAGGACTCTTAATCTTTCATTCAATTAGGTTAGAAAAGCTTTCAACCTTAGAATCCTTATTATGTGAGAAAACCTATCACATCTTTCTTTGTGTGTTTATGTGGATATCCTTTCAATAACACAACAATAACAACATCATTGATACTTTACTCTCAAAGCATCTTTAAAACATTTACATAGACTTCATAAGAAAATGCATAAGTCCATAATTTACCTATTGAGGTTCAAAACCCACTTTCAATCATCAATACATAGAAAACATGGGTTAGATATGGATTTCATCATAAATTCATGTAAATCTAGCAATACATGCTTAATTTCATAAAACTCTTCCTTTACAATCAAAATCCCAAATCGTACGATTCATAACTTCAAAACATGGGGATTACATGGGTTCATAGGGTAAATCATCTTAAAATCATAGTACTTCATCAATTCATTCATAAGAGATCATAATTCAATCACTTAAATCAATAATGAAGAGAACCCATGACAATTGAACAAAACCCTAACTCAATTGGGGAATTCTAACTTTGAAAATAGAGGAATTTGGGAACTCCATGAATAGAAGGAATCCATGGATTAAAACTACCATACCTCAAAGCCAAAAGCTTATATTCAATGGTGAGAATGAAGGCTTGCCTTGGACCCCTAGATTGAACTCTTCTTCTTCAAGTTTCTATAGAGAGAAATATTTTGGAGAGGAGAATTGACCTTCTTTTGCGATTTTAGAAGAATGACTTGAATGGGCTAATTTGGGGGTTGAAAACACTTATTTAGTGGTCTTAAGGAAGGGTAAAATGACGTACTATCAATATAAAATAATTAGAAAAAGATCCTACTACCCCTGAACTTAACTGCCAACCCACCACCTATGGACCCCAGTCGACGGAATGTGGACTAACCTACGGCCCGTCCTGGTGGACCATCGATGGTGGTCAGAAAGGGTTCTTGGGCATCGAACCATGGACCCTCCAACCACAGACCGTGGTCTGGCCAACGGTCCGTTGGTCAGGCCGGGATCGTGAGTTTCCTACCCATCTCCTGCAGGGCCATTAACGGACCACACCTACAATTGATAAACGCTCAACCACACCTCATCTAATACGAGGTGTGGGCGATTGAAATCTAGTATAAAACCCAACGAAGATTTGGGGTCGAACCCACAGGGAGAGGTACAAGTTCGTATTCACATACGAAGTTACAAATATAATCTAATTGGTGGTAGGGATAAAAATTATCGAAAACATTTATTTAAATTGAAAGGGGTGACATGGAAGACAACATTCCCCTAAACAGGAAGTAGACGTGTTGCACCAACACCACTCAATTGAATCGGGCCATTCAAATCGTTCAGATTTTCAATATCATCTTGGTGGCCAATTTAGCTACCATTACTCCCGTTCACACTCATTTATTCCTTTGTTCAAACAATGTAAGTGGATTCAACTACAACACAAGAAGATTACGATTTAAACTTCAATAATAGAATTCTAAACACCACTCCCCAGCACCGACATTTTTGATAAACGCTCAACCACACCTCATACAATACTAGATGTGGATGATCGAAATCTAGTATAAAACCCAACGAAGAGTTGGGGTCGAACCCACAGGGAGCGGTACAAGTTTGAGTTCAGTTACGAAGTTATAAATGTAATCTAATTAGTGGTAGGAATAGAAATTACCAAAAACATTTAGTTAAATTTAAAGGGGTGATAACAAATGTCAGCTGGAGGATTGATTTGTCAATTAACAACTAAAGCAATTGCGAAAATAGGGGTTTTAATAATATTGAGAGGAATTATCTGGATGTTATCGATTATAGGCTAATTATGTTATATGGGTAAATTGAAGTTTATTAGTAAACTGTTGAATCACAGTGGGTAGGCTAGACTATATATGCAATAGTTTTCTCTCGAACAACTATTATGGGTCAGGCGAGTTGTCTCGAACCTCGACAAGCTTAACACTACAAAACAACCCAAAACCTTAATTTATCTACTCTCTCGAGCTAGATAGGTAGGAGGGAGTTAAGTTTCACTCTCTCCAGCTGAACCCATATCAATATACACGCTACAATCATCAATCGATAACCTTGGTTTCAGAACCTCTCTCTTGAGCAAGCCCAAAACACTAAGCTAAAATTGTATTTGCAACTACAATTCATGAATTACTACTCAGCTATCAATCAAACCCACATTAAAATAACATTTAAACCATTAAAAAACAATACCCATAAGCTACTTAAGCCAATAATCACATGATAACACCCCAAGAATTGGGGGTTTAGCTACACATCATCAAAAGAGAGAAATAATTACCAACTATGTTTGCCATGAGCTGGGTAAAAGTTTCCAAGTCTCTAAAATGCTCCAAATTGAATTAATTCAAAAACCCAATTGTAATTCCTCAAAATTTTGTCTCAAAAGCTTCAAAGTCTCCAATGGGAATTCAAAAACTCAAAGAAAACTAAAACTCTAAGAATTGTGGAATCAGAACTCCTAAAACTTCTTTTTGAATTTCAATTTATAGTTTCTTAATGTTTGGCCTTCAGGTCAATTAGGCGAAGTAAGTCGAGCCTCGCCAACCAAGTCGATGATCCGCCCTTTGCTCCATTTCATCACCGATTTGCATTGGCCATTAGACTTCAGGGTTCTGTGACTTTGGGCGATCAAGTTTGATGTCGCCGAGTCGGTCGGCAATCCGCCGATTGTCCTTTTCTGTTGCCAAGTAGGTTCTTCCCTAGGGCTGGTACGCTGGAACTTTGGGCGAGCTAAAGAGTCACTCAGTGGTTCGCCGAGTGGTCTTGGCGATCACTAAGATTGCCTTCCTTCAACTTCTTTAGCTTTTTCGCTCCTTTTTGTCCGGTATTGTCCTTGCCTTGCTCCTTAGCCGTCATTGCTACAAATCACCATTTTAACATTAGTTTAGAGCATAAATTAGGCATTTGAGGACACTTAAACCATAAAAACAAAGCCCTAAATTAGTCAAAATCTCAGACTCATCATGTGTATGGCTCCAATGAGGCAAATTGAGTTGCATAAGTCATATGTGAACTCCTAGATACTCATTATGACTAGCCGGTTGTTGAGTTGACTTCTTGTGATGATCGTTACATAATAGCTTAAAATCGTAGAGTCTTGTTTGATGATTGTGTTGAATGCGATGTGTGGTGATATTTCCTTGAAATATGTGCTTGGTAATACCTAGAACTTACCCCGTTAGTCCAATTGACTAATGTAAGCAAATGATTAAGATGATCTTAGGCACAATTTGTGAAGAGTGAACCAAAATTGATTTATACCTCTTTGTGACCACCTTGTGAGAGTGTGAACCTAGCTTGGCACCATTTGAGCCTATCCTTCTCTTTGGATGAAACTTGAACAACTTTGACCTCTTTGTCTCATCACATATGACCTTCAAAAAGTATTGGTTCGTTTGAATATCCAACATAGGCCAAAATCCTAAGTTGGGGGTGTGGTAAAAAAGGAGGAAAATCAAGAAGTTTGAGAAATTCGCCATTGAAGGATCTTGTTGTAAAAGATGAAACCCCTCCATGTAAAAAACAAGAGAGAAAAGAGAAATGTTAAAGTAGAAAAAGATTGAAAAAGAAAAGAGTTGATGAAATAAAGCTTGTGAAATGGACAAAAAAAATGGGGTATCCAATGAGTCATGCCTAGAAGAACATAGGGCAGAATATGAGAATCATAAAGTGCGAAAGAGAAGGAGAAAAAGTGAAATGCAGGTCATACTTCATGAATGTAGAAGTCACTAAATCAAAATGACCATACATTTACTCTCAGCCATGTTAAGATTCTTGAAAGACCTTTCAGATCTTGAGTGAGCTGAAAATAAGGGCAAGCCTATGGGTAGAGTCATGCATGTGTTTATCTTTGGGAGTGTGAAAGTTATATTTGATTCCAAAATTCTGGAAATTTGATGTGTTTTGTGTGAGCATGGAATCATTCTTGGTGTGAGAGGATTTGAATGCTTTTGTTGAGCTTCAACTTGCATTTGAAGCAAGCATTGTGAACTTGAGTTTTATTTGATAATAGTTAGTCACAGTCTGAAACTTAGAGTGCACAATTGAACATTGCATGCGTAGTTTGAACCTTTTGTGCATTCTTTTTGAGTCTTGAGTAGCACTGTTTGTAGACATCTTTGTTGAACTAATTGATCTTGTGTTTTACTTGAGGACAAGCAAAAGTTTAAGTTGGGGGTATTGATGATTTTGGGATCTGACTCATTTAGGATTTTTTATTCGTAGTATTAGTATTCTCGATGCCTATTTTGTGCTCTAAACTAATTAAATGTTTATTTGCAGCTATGAAGGAAAAAGAGCAAGGCAAGGACATTACCTGACAAAAAGGAGTGGAAAAGTTGAAAAAGCTGAAGATAATGAAAGCTGGCGATCGTCAAGATCACTCGGCGACTCGCCTAGTGGTACTACAGCTTGCCAAATGTTACAGCATGCCAGCCTTGGGGAAAAGCCAACTTGGTGATGGACATGGACAATCGGCAAACTGTCAAATGGATCGGCGACAATGATTTTAATCGCCTAAAATTACATAGTTTGAATGGTGAAAAGGCAGGACAATACGGCGATGGAGAGGGCGACTTGGCGCATCACCGACTTGGTCGGTGAGGCTCAACTAACTCCGTCGATCGGTCAAAAAATTGAAAACTTGAAGGAGTATAAATGTGAAATTTTAAAAGATTTCAGGAGTTCCGAAATTTTGATCAACTGTTCTGAGCTTTTGATAGTTTTTACCTTGAACTTTTGATTCCAAACACTATTCTTAGAGTTTTTAAGTAGAATTTTAGGTTGGGTTTTGTCACGACCCGAGACTACCCCCTAGACGTGACACGGCATACTTGACCCCGAAGGGGTCTCATACAAGCCCTTAGCATATCATGACATAAGAACAAAGGGGAAAATGCAGAAAATTTAAAACTTTTCTTACGATCGAAGTCTTTATAAAATGAGAGAATCTATGACACTATGTCTCAAACCATCTATAACATAGAACTAAAACTCCTTAATACAATCTTAGGGACACGGCCCTTTGATGAGTCCACAAATTCGACTCATTTATGGCTTATTTTAATAGAAATTGTGTCCTCAAATGCTTATTTTATTTCAATATCTGATGAAAACCCTTAAGTTTCAGGTATTTGAAGTTTGAAGGAAACCATGGACACTACGTTGCAAAAAGGAACAGAAAGGTTGAAAAGAACGAAGAAATGAAGCTCTGAGGATCGCCGAGTCCGCTTGGCGAGTTGCCGAATGGTCTTACTTCGCCTTTTGTTCCAGTGTGCTAAGCCCTGAAGGAAAGGATCAAGTCGGCGAAGAAAGGGAGCAATCGGCATATTGTCGAATAGTCCCGCGAAACAGTAATATGTCGCTCAATAACACAGAGCACGATGATGCTGAAG
The DNA here is from genome assembly GCF_900185275.1 of Solanum verrucosum. Lineage (NCBI taxonomy): Eukaryota > Viridiplantae > Streptophyta > Magnoliopsida > Solanales > Solanaceae > Solanum > Solanum verrucosum. The sequence continues at coordinate 512,771 of NW_026020214.1, forward strand.
GCTAGTGCAAGACGGCGATGAACTGCACCAAAGGGCAAATCGTCGAGTTAATCGGTTATTCCGACTAACGACAGTGAATATTCTGATGCAGCACAAATCTGTAATAACTATAAAGACTAGTTCGAGTTGTAGTTTTAGAGGTGAAGAACCATTATTATAATTTTCACATTAGAATAGTACTTTTTTGGTATTTTTGCTCTAAGCTTGAGAGGGTTTTTGAGACTTGAAGGAGAAGAGGGTTTCATCTTCAAGATTTGGAGTGGGTCTCTTGGATTCTTCATTCTTGGCCTGTAAAAAGACTTAAATCTTCATACCCATTTGAATGCAAGGTCATTTAGGTATAAATTTCTATCTCTTGATGTGTGGCTAAAAACCACAATTCTTCGGGTGTGATTTAGTGAATATGGGTTAAGATATTTGTTGGGTCTTGCTTGTTGATAGTTTATTTGTAGTTTAATTGTGATTTTGTTTGGTGGTTTTGGATGAATCTAATGAATTTGTAGTTGCAAATACAAGTTTATTTATGTGTTTTCGGCTTGCTCGAAAGAAAGGTCGTAAAACTAAGACCACTAAATTGATGGCCAGTGTGAGTAGGTCGACATGAGGTTCAGCTCGAGAGAGTGAACCCTAGTCCCATATCCACACACTAGAGTGAGTGGGTTAAGGCGGAGGCTGTCCTTCATGCGGCAAGTGGGTGTCCGAGAGGAACGCGCTCGAAACGGGGTAAGTTGCTCGAGGGAGAGCTTATCCCCCTTAAAGTCTAGCCTAGTCATAATTACTCTATGAATCTTCTATTGAAAGCATGTACCCAATAATCTAGATTAACCCGTATTCCCGTCACATCCGAAGGATTTCCCTCTTATTATTTAGAAACCCTTGCTTATTTTGCTATTTTTACTTATTTACTCGTGACAAAACATCCATTGTTAATTGACACTTTTGTGTCTCCCTATTTAATTTACAATGTTTTTATTCATTAATATCTTTAGCTACGACTAGTTAGAACTAAATTATATTTTCCTATAAATTCTCAAAAACAATCTCTTGGGTCGATCCCAACCCTTGGTTGGGCTATTATACTATTGCACAATCGTAGATACTTGTATTGGAAGTTGTGTGTTGATTACGCATACATCAAAATGGCATCGCTGCCGGGAAGTGGTGTTATTTGAGAATTTTTTAGATTAGTAGAATTTTTGTTCTTCTTAGTTGTAGTCAACTAGCGTTTTTGTGCTTCTTAGTGTAGTGATTACTAATTTAATTTTTAGTTTTGTTTTGTTGAGTGTGTAAACATTTCAGAAACCATGAGTGTTAACGGTAGTAACGGGAGCCAGGTGGGCCATCAGGACGACATCGGCAACCTCAACGATCTCCAAGAGCCCAATATCAATGATCTGCATCTCATGGGAGGTGTTGGAGCTATCCGTCTACCTCTAACAGAGGGAAATGTGGTATTCCACATAACAAGCACCATGTTGCAACTTTTGCAACTAAAGGGACTTTTCAGTGGATTAGCTCATGAGGACCCACACGAGCATCTTCAAAATTTCATAGATGTGTGTGGACCATTCTCGTTCAAAAACATCTCTCAGGAATCAGTTCGATTGAGGTTATTCCCATTTTCATTGATGGACGAGGCATGCAAGTGGCTGGCTGAGTTGCCATGTAACTCAATCGCTTCGTGGAAGGAGTTGTTTACCACATTTAATGTGCGATTTTTCCCTCCCTCGAAGATGATGACTATTCGGGATAGCATCCAAGGCTTCAAGCTTCTGAATGGAGAACCTCTGCACGAAACTTGGCTCCGATTTAAAAAACTAGTACAGCAATGTCCAACCCATGGTCTTCTTGATAACTTGCTCCTTCAATACTTCTATCAGAGTTTAGACTCGGTAAACAAAGGTGTCACTGATCAACTTTCACCCGGAGGTTTAATGCAGCAGCCATACGCAATAGCAGCCTAGCTTTTAAATGGCATGACAACCATCAAAAGAGTGTGGTACACTCGCGAGGACCAAGTCTTCACTGTCACCTTCCAGCTATCTAAGGATCAGATTGAAAAGGACAATGAGAGAGACCAAAACATGGCTAAGATTATGACACAGCTTGATATTCTATCAAAGAATGCCATGCGGGCTGGTACCCATGGTGTTAATGATGTGGGGGTTGGGAGCACGAATCCTGATGAGATGAAGTTTGAAGCTCTATATAGCGAGGAGGTAAACTTTCTAGCGAACCAAGGTGGTCGTTATCATTCAAACTACCCGAGGCAGGGTAGTAACCAAGGTTGGGGTAGAGATGAAGGATGGAAAGACCGAGACCGTGAATGGAGGGACCGGAATCCAAATTGGAAAAATGGGGAGAAGGATAGATATGTGCCTCCCCACGAGTGACAAAAGCACAAGGATTCAAAAGGTGGTAGGTCTAAGGATATGCTCTCGCGTATCCTAAACAAAGTTGAAGGGTCAAACAAAATGCTAAAAGACATGAAAGAAGATGTGTCTACCCTCAGCCAGACCGTCACCTCTCATTCAGTTTCAATCAAGCAGTTAGAGACCCAAATGGGTCATATCTCGTCTCATCTCAACTCGAGACAGAAGGGGGGTTTGCCTAGTGATACTACGGCTAACCCCAAGAGTAAGGTTTGAAGGTTAACTTGCGTCGTACCACGACATTAACTAAGGCGCTATTTGGGAGGCAACCCAAAACCATTTACTTGCTTTTTGTTATCTTGATAAAATAATAGTGTGTTGTTTGTACATATTGAGTAAGGAAAGTGCTTGAAAATATGTATGGAGGTGAGCAACAGTTCAGTTTGATGGATCACCAAAAAGTTCGGCGTACCCAATTATTCCCGCTGTTTGACGCAATACATCTTAAACGTTGAGTTTGTAAAACTCGGCATAGTGTGAATTTCACCGGTGCATCGCCAACCTAATTGGTGATCTCGAAAAGACCGCTGATACACTGCCCACCTGAACTGAAAACTCTGTTATATTCGGCGAGAAAATTAGATATTCGGCGCTTTGCAGAGTGATTGAGCGAGATCGACTAACATCACCGAATGAGCAGAAATTGTACGGTCACAAGCCACAGGTTTAAAAGTTCTATTTCACTCACTTTTTTTCACTTTGTCCCTTTTTACAAATTCACACTCACATTCTAGTAGTTACATTTCTTGCACTTTTAGAATATTTTAAGTGTCGAATTGTGCTCGGATTTGGATCGCATTGTTGCCTAGCACGTCAGTACTATCTAATTCGGCATCAAAGGTTATTAATCGAACCCCTCAATTATTTGATGAAAAATTTTACTCATTTGCATAATGATTGATAGTATAAAATCTTTGTTAAGTCTCTGAGTTAATGGAATTGCATATATTATCGATTATGATTTAGTAGTTTCTGCATGAGTTGAGGGACTCCCACTCGACTGTGCTTTGAACTGAATTGTTACATAGTGGGGATGTGAAATTCCTATGAGTCTTTGTTAAACTTATGTTAATAGAAGCTTAAATTGCATTAGCTGGGTTGCGTAAAAGGAATGGGTTGAAAATAGACACGTTTGGCTATTTGGCGAGTTGAGTGTAACTCGCCGAACTGCTCGGCGGTTTGCCTAACGTCCCCATTTTGCCTTTAACTGAATGTTATATGTATTGATTGATCTGTGACTTTTGACGATCAGCTTAATTCACAAAATGCACTCGGCGATTCGCTGAAAGACTCCATGTTCGCCATTTGTCTACACCCTTACAACATTTTTACATCTTTCAACGAAGAGCCTAACAGGATTAGCACTTCACCAACTAGATTGGCAAAGCGATTCTACACCCAAGACTTCCCTGCCCCCGTTTAAATATTGTCTAACTTCGTCTCGAAGTCTTTTACAGAAATGGCTAGACCAAAGGTCGCAGGGAGGGATAAGCCACCCCGACATGTAAGAGCACGAGATTTCAAAAGAGACGAGAAAATAGAAGAACTGGCAAAAGAGAGAAGAGAAAGTAAGAAAGCAAGCTCCAGCAGAAGGGTCCCCATTGATCCCACTATTCCTTCGTGGAAACGTGGAGTCTACACGGCTATAAACTTTTTTTTGTGAGCCATGACGTGGACAGAATGGTTGTTGCTAACATCGCTGCAGAAGCTAGGGAAAATGAACACAATCAGAACCAGAATGACAATCCAGGGACCATTGTCGAATTTCAGGCTAATGCATCAGGCAACAATGCCCCGACAGATGGAGCAAGCGTGTAGACAGGATCCCCTCTTTACCTCTTTCTATGTTCTTTCTTTACTTTAACTGTTGGATACTTATTACTTGCATTTGAGGACAAATACTTTTTAATTGTGGTGGGGTGAGGCCCATACCTTTTGTGTTGATAGTTGTGCTTTGTGTATATATGTGGGTTGTTCTATTTTAAATTGTGCAAACACTATTTTTCTGTGGATGTTTGAGCTTGAGGCTCCTTTTAAGTTTAATTACAAAATGATTTTGACCCTTAATTTTGTGCACATTTTTAACACCCCTCGTAAGTTGAATGTGGTTGTTTGCAAAAATTTGAGTCTCGATTTCGATCAATACTGATGACTTGAATAGTGCTCTCAATTGAACGAACATGAATGTACGACTACGATGAGGCCAAATGAAGTTGCATAGACAATATGTAAACTCTTTGTATCTCTTTTTGATTAGCCATTTATCGAATTGATTCTCTTGTAATGACCGTTGCACACTAGCGAATGTATGTGGTCTTGTTTGACTTAAGTGTCGATGCCTAGTGTGATGAGCTTACTTTGAACCTTGCATGAATAAACCTAGAATTTTCCCCGTTAGTCTGATTGATTTAGTAAGGTGTGCTCTTGATATGATCTTAGGCAACTTTTGAAGAGTGTGAGCCAAATTTGACATATACCTCTTTTGTTGCCTACCCGTGAGCGTGTGAAACTCTCTTGAACACCCGTTGAGCCTTACCTTTCTTTGGAAGAACCTTGATGAACCCTAGACCTTAATTGACCCACTACCTATAATCCTCTTGGTTTGTGTTTTAGTAAATAGCCAACTTAGGCCAAAAGCCTAAGTTGGGGGTGTGGTGAAAAGGAAAAGGAGAAGTCAAGAAGTGCAAGAAAAACCTCCCTTAACCCATGGTGTTGCAGAATAATGGAACCTCTCCAAAAAAAATGTTGTGGAATAAAGTACAAAATAAATTGGGTTTCCAAGCAATTCATGGAGGTGAATAAAAAGATGACTTAGAAGCACTAGAAAAAGAATTGATAAAGGAAAAGAAGGGGATACCTTGAGAATACCACATCTCACGAGGAAAAAGTCACTGAGCCTAAATGACCATACCTTTGCACTCATCCCCATTACAAACCTTATAAAGACCATTTTCATCTTGAGTGAGCCGAACTAAAGATCGATTGGAAAATAAGGGCAAGCCTATGGGTGAAAACATGCATTGTGTTCCACTTTTTGAGTGTGAGTGTTGCATCTGATTCCTGATCTTGAACTAATTAACCTCTGAGTGTGAATATGGAATCATTCTTTATGTGAGGGCAATTCGATACTTTTTTGTTGAATTTGAACTTGCACAAGTAGCAAGTATTGCGAGCATGAGAATCTTTGGTAATGGTGTGTCACAATTTGAATCTTTGAGTACACAATTGATCTTTGCATGAGTAATTTGGGCATTGTTGTGTATGATCATGATTTAGTCTTGTGTAGCACTATTTGAGACATCCTATTTGAACTGCTGAACTTGATGTGTATAAATTTTCATACCCATTTCAATGCAAGCTCATTTAGGTATAAATTTCTATCTCTTGATGTGTGGCTAAAAACCCCAATTCTTGGGGTGTGATTTAGTAAATATTGATTAAGATATTAATTGGGTCTTGCTTGCTGATAGTTTATTTGTAGTTTAATTGTGATTTCGTTTAGTGGTTTTGGATGAATCTAATGAATTTGTAGTTGCACATACAAGTTTATTTATGTGTTTTCGGCTTGCTCGAGAGAGAGGCCGTAAAACTAAGACCACTAAATTGATGGCTAGTTTGAGTGGGTCGACATGAGGTTTAGCTCAAGAGAGTGAACCCTAGTCTCATATCCACACACTAGAGTGAGTGGGTTAAGGTGGAGGCTGTCATTCATGCGGCAAGTGGGTGTCCGAGAGGAACGCGCTTGAAACGGGGTAAGTTGCTCGAGAGAGAGCTTATCCTGCTTAAAGTCTAGCCTAGTCATAATTACTCGATGAATCTTCCATTGAAAGCATGTGCCCAATAATCTAGATTAACCTGTATTCCCGTCAAATCCCAAGGATTTCCCTCTTATTATTTAGAAACCCTTGCTTATTTTGTTATTTTTACTTATTTACTCGTTACAAAACCCCCATTGTTAATTGAGACTTTTGTGTCCCCCCATTTAATTTACAATGTTTTTATTCGTTAATGTCTTTAGCTACGAATAGTTAGAACTAAATTTTATTTTCCTATAAATTCTCAAAATCACTCTCTTGGAACAATCCCAACCCTTGGTTGGGTTATTATACTATTGCACGATCGTAGACACTTGTATTGGAAGTTGTGTCTTGATTACGGAAACATCACCCTTACAAAATTCTAAAACATAAAAGAAAGACAATAAGGACATGTGGTCAAGCCCTCGAATACTATGAGGACTCACCAATCTTCTTCTTTTTGATCTACTAGAGTCCTAGCCACAAGGATAGCATCCAATATCTCCAAAGCCTACACTTATAGAAAATATAGAAATATGGGTTAGCACAAAATGTACTAAGTATGGAAGCCATGCAAGAAAATCCTTAAAACATGCATAAAAGGGACATTTTGTTTGAAACCATGCTATGACACTTTTGAACATAATATTTGAAATAGTTGGAGAATGTAGCTCATAAGACAAACCATGCACAATTCATCATAACATATAGAATATCATCATAATTACAAGCATAGTCTCCAACACAACATATTGCATACTTCAATCTTCACATGGCATAGTTCACATGCATAAGTACACAACAAGATCATATCGACATAATAAAATATCACTTAAGCAACCCTAAGATATACTTGTGCAATGCATAGATAGGATCCCATAATCCCATCCACACTAAGGACCACTCTTAGGCCACCAACAACATACACATCTTCCATTACCTTATTCATAGCCAACATACATAAGTAAGGGGTCATACATGTTCATATCCTATAACAAGTGAAGTCAACCTTATCATTCATCCATACGTTTCATACATAACCCATATCACGAATACATAATTCATATACCTTCATAGTATAAGGAACCCACACCATAACCCCTTTATAAGTCTACTTGTGCAATGTATAAGTGAAGTCTCATACCCCCACTCACACTAAGTAAAGCTCATTAAGAAGACATAAGTATAGTTCATGTTCATAATTCATATAAAGCATACATTCAACTCATATTCATCATATCATAAAAGAGACATATCATGCCCACTTTTAAAGCCTACTTGTGCAATGCACGAATGAAGTCTCATAGCCCCATTCATACTAAGTAGAACCTCTTGAGGAAACATAGAACATGTCCATGTTCTTATCATAATTCATTTTCTTATCATTTAGGGAGATTTAGCCTTAACCTACATAGACCATGTGAGCTACATGGAATCCGGTGTCTTACCCCCACACCGAAAGAGGTGTCCTACTTGCCTAAGGTAGAACGTACATAATAGCTTATAGGTGGATCCACTAACTATATACCTATGTGGGTATATAGTTATGGGGTAAGGAGATTGCTACTAGAAACCCGAACTTTCTAACGTAAAAGGTTTCCAACTCATGAGATAACATACAATGGGAAGCCGAACTTTCTAACGTAAAAGCTTTCATCTCACTTTCATACCCTCTCGTTGCTAAGCATAATTCCCTTTAAAATTCATATTAAGTCTTTACTTAAGTTCATGGTCATAAGAGAATGCACTAGGAACTCAAACCAACATATCATAATAGTTCATAGATTCATTAAGTGAGAATGTCCTTTCACTTTAGAATCATCAACATGTGAGTAAGCCTTTCACATTATATTTGTATTGTGTTCATGAGAATAGCATTTCATTCAACACAACAATACTACCATAGTCATAATATATCATACACAGTAATAGCATATCGTACATAGTCATATCATATCACACACAATAATTAAACACCTCCACCTTTCAAGTGGATCAACATGATCATGAGCATTTCATGCATAATGGTATGTAAAGGTGCATATGAGAACTAACCTTTCAATCAACACCATCATCATAGACACTTCCTTCTCAAGTGTTCATAAGCATGTACATAATACCACAATCACACATAATACACATATATTGCATTAAAGGGTCACATTGAGTCAACACATCTATCATTCAACATATATAACATAGATACAACCATGACTCAAGTAATCCATTCATTTCACGCATAAACTCATGTGATCATACTATAGGTCATATGAGTGAAGTCTTTGCACAATAATGCCAAACACAACTTCAACTTACATAATAGCTTCTTTCTTTAAGCCTAATCATCCTTAACTTGTTCATATTAGCTTTTACCATTTAAGCCTTAGGAATCATCTTCATATTATGAGCATTACCCTCAAGCAACACCTCACATTGTAATCATGTATACCTAACTCTTAAGGTAAACTTAACTACACACTTCATTCTTACTCAATTATAAACATATAGCATCGAGTAAACTAAATATCAATACTATTCAACCATGATCCATCATATAAGACCTAATCGAATTAGTTCATATCTACAAGATTCATTCATAAGAAATTCATGTCTAAGTGATCTAATCTAAGGCAATTCACTAAGAAGTTCATCAATCTTAAAGGTTCACATCTAACCCTCAATTTGTCCTTCAAGGCTAAGAATCAAGATTCAACCCTAACTTCTAGAATTACCAAGTTATATAGGGGAATTTCATGATTCAACAACTTAATAAACATAAGCATAATCAACTGACAAGCTTACATGATCAATCAAGTATGCCCTAATTCATAATTTAGGAAGAAGGGGAAATCATGGGTCTAAGGGGAGATTTTCATCAAAATCCATCAATACTCCATTAATCCAATCATAAATCATCATAATCAATCATAATAAACCTTAATTAAACAATTGAATTTCTTTTGGAAGAAGACCCATGACTAGATTGAAAAACCCTAGAATTGGGGAATTTCGGAAACATTGTTGAAGGGCCTTCTTGGTGATTATTAACCAAGAATGAAAAGCATCCATACCTTAGGTTTAGATTCCCATCAAATTCATATGAAAAAGTCCTTTTCTTGAAGCTCTAGCTTGATCCCTTTCTTTGTTCTTGAATGGAGTCTAGAGAAAAGATTTTGGGAGAGGAGGGAAGTTGGGATTTGATTTAAAAAATTGGAGAAATAATATGGTCCTTTACTTTTAAGCAAGCAAGTGCATTACCTCCTTAATTTCTGCCACAAGTTTTTAAGTAGGTGGATCACCTACTTGCCCTTTTCACTTAAAATGAAGTCCACTAATTTTAAGTAGGTGGATCACCAACTTACCCTTTTCACTTAAAATGAAGTCCACTAATTCCAAGTAGGTGCATCACGTACTTGCCATTTTCACTTAAAAAGGCAGTCCACTAATTCTAATTAGGTGGATCACCAACTTACCCTTTTCACTTAAAATGAAGTCCACTAATTCCAAGTAGGTGCATCACCTACTTGCCATTTTCACTTTAAAAGGCAGTCCACTAATTCTAAGTAGGTGCATCACCTACTTGTCACCTACTAGCATAGTTTAGTCAAGCAAGGACCTCACTTATTTTACACCATTTTCCCAATCTTAGTTTCTTTACAAGACTGTAGCACTAATACGCACTTGACCACTTTGAATTTTACATCGAATACCACATTTCCCGAGTTTGAATTATTTTTAAGTTCACGTAGTCTTATATGTGTTGGAAGGCACGGGGTATTACAACTTTAAACCTATTCTATTGTCACTAGTCGCATAGGAAACCGAGTCCATAACTATACCAAAGGCAATTTATAAGCGTCATATAAATAGAACTAGTACACGTAGAATATGGGGTGTTACAACTACCTTCTCCTAGTCATAACATTCTCAACATACTCTCATAGAGCTCATATTCAATCACTTCTCAAAAAGCATTTCATTTAAGGAGGAATTCTCAACTCCTAACTAAAACATGTTCATATAACCTTCTCACGAAGTACCATAAGAAACTCTTACTCAAAGCACTACAACATGAGTGAAACAATGCACATAAACTCATTTTCTTTCAAAACACAAGTTTTCATGAATATGCATCATATAAAAAAGTCATGACAACACATAACACAATGTTAGCTAGACACACCATCTCCTCCTTGGGAGTGAGCCTTCACAAACACTTACAAACATCATTAATCACATAGTCATAGGAAGAATTACCTTTTCCAACTATAAGCAAGCTCAACACAACATTATGGAGCCAATGTGTCATTTCATCAAAAACTTAACAAAGCATGTTCATCACCTCATCTCATGAAGTCAAATATGCCATCATCATACTAACAATGCACAACAACATGAGGAACATATAAATCATGAAAAAACCCATTTTATACAAAATAAAATTCTTTCAAAAACATTCATAACATAAGGAGGTCATGGAAATCTCTAAAATACTCATGACTCCTAGACATGGAACAAGTCCAAAAAGGAACTCTTGGTTTCAAGCTAGAATAGGAATAGAAGAAACGGATAAGGATATCGGGACTCTCAATCAATTTTTCTATCTAAGCACATGATCTCCCCCTTGGGAGTAAGCCCCTTACTAAGACCTCAAATACTATTCCTTTCAAACAAACCTAAAGCTTTACCAAGACTCATTATGACCTTACAGTTCTAAAAACAATAAAGGTCTAATGATCATGCATCCAAACCCTACCAAGGTTAACAAGAGTAACTCTAAGGGACAAGGGAATCATAGGACACACCTAACATCCAAGACTTCAAACTCATAAAATGAGTCAAGGAGGACTTATCATCTTGAGCTAGAGGAGGAATAAAAGGGAGAATAAGGATATTGGGACATCTTTTTGGCCCTTGGCCTCCCAAATAAGCACCCTCAACTAAAACCCTTACAAAAATACCACCCTCAACATTCTTTAGGCATCACTTATACACCATTATTCATCAAATCCTCCAACTCATCACAAACTCATAATTACCAAGTTGGGTTCAAAATCAATAGAAGTCTATCAACAATGCATCCCAACCTTACTAACTTCACTCAATATTTCATATGAGCTTACAAAACCGGGACTAAACTTCCCAAACTCAAAGTACTTCTCAAGGTGAGTATTCCAAGCCAATCTAAATCATGGACATCAAAGACACTCAATGAATTTACCCTCAAGAACATCATCTTCCTCATGGGAGTAAACTTATACATACTTTTCTAAGCACCATTTCTTTCAACTCTAAGGTCGGGGCAAGCCATCACTAAGTTTTCACATCCATCACATAAGGTGATTCTAGACCATGGTGAAGTACACTTTTACCCTTTTTAGGGGAATCTATTGCTCAACACATATAGGCATTACTCAAACACCCTCTTTCACCAAACTTTGGAACCTACCTAAACTCAAAATGGTCAAGTAGGGTTCTACCCTCAATATCACAAAACAACTATGAAGCCCATTCACACTAAGGAGAACATCAAGGTCTACCATATCAAGTCACAAAGACAAGTAATACCGGAATCTAATAAATCATAACACATACCGGAACCATTAGGAGGAACTTTCTTATCCTCTCTTCCTCTAGCCTTATATACCGGGAAATCTCTCATTTTTCCGAGGCAAAACCTATCAAGGAACCCATATCATCACCTTTGGTGGAATCTACCAATCAATCAAACCTAGGTATTATCTAAACACCCTACTCAAAATGACCATACTTAAGATCAATCTTAAAAGATAACTAACTCCTTGAAGTTGGTCAACACTTACACTTCTTCTTCTTCACCTTAACTAGGTGGTACATGCAACCCTCAAAGTAAACTAAGACAAAACATAATCCAAACTTATGGCATAGATCTTTCCCCCTTACACTCTCGGATAAGCTCATTTGGGGACTAACAATTTGACCATACGGGTTCTAATATCACATAGGAGCATAACAAAAACACTACCAATCCATCCTAAGGATGACATCTAACTCTAGCACATAAAGTCCTATCTAGTCACATAGCCATCATTGACATTTCAACCAACACCTTCTCCCTTGCTTCTTGTAACAAGAGCCATTCGAGTAGTCACATCTTAAAGACCATCGATTAACGAGAAAGACCTTATAGAGTTAAGCTTTATGGCATGACTAGAGAATGAAGAAGTGAAGTTTTCTAACGTCCTATAGCCTCTCGCTCATAGATGTGTCGCGACTCACACCGATGAACAAGATTCTACTAGACGTGGTTTGAGACATCCTAAAACCATCCCAAAAACTTATGCTCTGATACCAAGTTTTTCACGACCCGAGACTACCCCCTAGACGTGACACGGCATACTTTACCCCGAAGGGGTCTCATACAAGTCCTTAGCACATCATGACATAACAACATAGGGAAAAATACAGAAAATTTAAAACGTTTCTTACAATCGAAGTCTTCATAAAATGAGAGAGTCTATGTGTAATGACCCGAGAGCACCCCCTAGTCGTTACCGGCGTATTCGACCTCTCGGAGGTCTTATACAAGTCCTTAGCATTCGTCATAGCATTTATCATAGAAAAATAGCGGAAAATTTAAAACTTTTTCATAATATAACACAAGACTTAAAAAGTCACCTCATTTAAACCTTTAATACACAATCGGAGTACTACGTCTCAAGGTAGCCATCTTAAAACACGACTACAACACAAGAGGGACACAACCCTTACAATACAAAAGAAACTACTATCTAGTACATTGAACTTAAGGAAACTCTTTAACATAAAGGTCATTGAATCTTTAAAGACACACCCGAACTTGGGAATAGTAAGTCAAGCTCATCACTTCTAGGAAAGTCCTTTTAGCCACCACCACCTACACTTGGTGTAAAAGGATGAAGAAGAATGGTGTTAGTACAAGAATGCACTAAGTATGATAACCATACAAAAACATGCTTTTAAAAGGACATTTAGTTGGAAACCATGCATCATGCATTTTTAGAGAAACTTCAAGAACATTTATTACCATAGGAACAATATAAACTACATACATACTCATACACATGGAAACCATTCATAATAGCACATAGAGCCACTTATAACACTTTAGGCACATTCAATGCATACAATACATTACCTTCCTCTTTATCTTAACTCCTTTCCTCAAGCAACCCGTAGGGAATACTTGGTGCAATAAGGCTTCCAAGGGTGAACTTACATATAGCCTTCATCAATTCAACCACATATATTATAGAGTCATAAGCACACCATAAGACATAATCTTCACATAGGACCATCACCTAAGACAACCCCCATGTCACACTAGTGCAATGTGCAAGTAGCATCCCATAATACTACTCACACCAAGTGTTCCTAGGAAGCCATCATAGACTAGGCACATCATATTCAACAAATCATAACATCTTCATTTAACATTAGACATAAGACCAACATACTTCATAGCATCATATAAGGACTCATTCATTTACTACGTCATTAGTCATAACCCATTTAGTTCATATCATAGGTAAACCACCCTCACAACCCCTTCACAAGCTCACTTGTGCAATCTACACATGGAGTCCCATACCCCCACATATACTAAGAAAACCCATTAAGAAGTCATAAGTGTAATTCACATGCATAGTCATACTTCATATCTTGACATAAGTAAAGTCAACCTTAACATGCTTTCCTATAAACATACATAGACCATAGTCTTCATTACATAAAGAGCCTAATCATAGCCTTTCTTAGAGTCCACTTGTGCAATGCATAAGTAGGGTTCATAGTCCTACCTACACTAAGTAACTCTTCAAGAAATCATGACTAGAGTTCATATTCTTATCTTAGTTCATTTCTTAACTTTCGGGAGACATTGCCATAACTGACATAGACCATGTGAGCTACATGGAATCCGGTGTTCTACTCCCACATCGAAAAGAGAGGGTACTACTTGCCAAGGTAGGACCTACATACATAATAGCTATCTAGTGGATCCACTAAGCTAAGACCTACGGGGGCACGTAGTTATGGAACAAGGAGATTGCTACTAGAAACCTTGACTTGCTAGCGTGGAGGTTTCCATCCCATGAGACAACATCTATGTTAGGAACCCGGACTTGCTAAATGTGAAGGTTCTCTTGTGGGAAGACGGACTTGCTAAATGTGAAGCCCCCACTCTCATTTTTCATGTTCACTCGGTGCTAAGCCCCAACTCCCTTTTTAAACATCTTTAAGCCTTTTTTTAACATTAGTTCATAAAATAGGCTTTAAGGACTTAATCCCTCATATCATATAGCTCAAAGGTTTCTAAGATGAGAATGACCTTTCATCATAGAACCTACATTATGTGAGAATGACCTTTCACATAGTCATACCATATTCATAACATAGTCTAGTTTAGAGTACAATTGAGGAAAACTTTCAAGAGACTCACTTTCACTAGATTATCATAAACCTTATTCATTCATTCAAGTGTGTGTACATATGTGAGAAAGCCTTTCACATAAACACCTTTTTGCAACACATATCCATACCTTGCTAATCATACACTTTGCATGCATAATAAGATGTAAGGGTGCATACAAGAGTTAACCTTTCAATAGACACCATAACACATCATATTCATAGTTATACATGTAGAGAGTGTGTGTATATTTTGGTCCTCATAGTGACATAATAGCAACAACATTGATATTGAGTGCACTTCCCTTCAAGGGATCACAACACATTCACAATGTCCCCAACTCATGAGCAATTCACATATAAAGCCTTTAGGGATTCTAGACCACACACCCACACTTCATCATAAGAGACAAGGACACATTCAACATTGAATAGGTAATCTTAACATGTATATGATCACACATTCATATAGGGGTCATATAGGTAGGGGTCATTCCACAATAGTACTTAACATAATCAATCATGTAGACCACACTTATCCCTAACATTATCATTCACATTATATTTCTCATCATCAACACACTTTAAACATCATGCTAGCATTGAGGATTTCATACATAACCTTCATAACACAACTTCATAAACATATGCATCATAATCATCAATTCACTTCACATCTATTGCCTTCAAGGCCATGATCTCAACATGCATAGATAGACAAGAAGTAAACACTGCCACCATAAGTGGACCAAACCACACAACATCAATTCTCATACTATAGACTAGAAGTTAGGTCAACTTACCAATTCTCCAAGCCATGATCACTATGGATCAATCCTCAAAAATTCACAATCAATTGACATAGATAGCAATAGGAATCAACAATGTAATTCAATAACATAAACATAATATAAGTACAATTCTATAAACAAAGGGATCAACCCATAACTATGCCCATAAGGCCATAATTCTCAACTCATCAATATACCAACAATTCAACATGAATATAGATAATCATAGGAAACATCAATACAATCTAATCTAAACATAATTTCACCAATAGAGATCATATTCACAAAGACCCACATCACAGGCCAATTTTTTAGAATTTGGGGATCATGGGTTCTTCAAGAATTCCTTTGAAAATTATCTTAAAAACATTAATCCCACATTAATTCATCAATAGAATGATTTAGAAAATCGTTTGACAAGGGACCCATGTTTAGATTGAAAATTGGGAATTTTGGTCTTTGAATCACTTTTGAAAAACTTTGATAGAACTCCTTGAATGAGAGGTTATTCAAGAATCAAGAGTTACCATACCTTAATTATTGAAGACCCATGAAATTGAAGAATAAATCAGTTGAAAACCCATCTTCTAGCTTGAGCTTCATCAAGGTCTTTCATGAAGTTTTTGAGAGAATCTATTTTTGAGAGGGAATGGTCATTTTGAAGAATGGGGTCTAATTCTAGGTTTTGGGGTTTTAACCAACTTAAAATACCCTAAAATAGGTAGAATAACCGTTTATAATAATTCCCCAAAGTACCCAAACCACCCCTCACATAGTGGGACCTTTTAAACAAGTCAAACTTGAGTTTTATGTTCACAGATTTCGTCGGGAAACAAGTTCGCGACGCGGAGGTGTTCCCACAAGTTTCTAGAAATTAAATGCCGAGACAGTAGAGTCTGCGACATGTTCGCGACGCGGACCAAACTTTTGGCCCTTGGTGGAGCTAGTCCGCGATGCGGACATGCTCTCTCTATGAGCATTATCAAGCTGCCTTGGCAGCTTGTTTGGCCAAGGGTTGGGGTCCTCCTCGTCGACCCTTAGGGTGGTCCCGGGGAGTCGTACCCAAACGTTTTGACCCTAAAAACATTTATTAAGACACTAGGGTCACCTCCACTGATTTTAGACTCCAAACAACACATAAAAACATGGACAACATACTAGAAAACACCAATACGTAAAAGACTAGTTTCTGAACGTCTTGGTCATCCCTTGCGTTTGACTTCCAAACTCTTTAAAACTGACTAAAAAGGCTATTCTTCATTATTTTAACAAGTTATTAATGCATAAAACCCATGTGAGTCTTTACTTTATCCTACTTCATTTTGAGGGTTGTTACACTATAACACTATGTCTCAAACCATCTATAACATAGAATTAAAACTCTCTAATACAATCTTAGGGACACAGCCCTTACAAAATTCTAAAACATAAAAGAAAGACAAAAAGGACATGTGGTCAAGCCCTTGAATACTATGAGGACTCACCAATCTTCTTCTTCTTGATCGACTAGAGTCTTAGCCACAAGGATAGCATCCAATATCTCCAAAGCCTACACTTATAGAAAATGTAGAAATATGGGTTAGCACAAAATGTACCAAGTATGGAAGCCATGCATGAAAATCTTTAAACATGCATAAAAGGGACATTTTGTTTGAAACCATGGTATGCCACTTTTGAACATCATCTTTGAAATAGTTGGAGAATGTAGCTCATAGGACAAATCATGCACAATTTATCATAACATTTACAATATCATCATAATTACAAACATAGTCTCCAACACAACATAATGCATACTTCAATCTTCACAAGGCATAGTCCACATTCATAAGTACATAACAAGATCATATCGACATAATAAAACTATCACTTAAGCAACCGTAAGCTATACTTGTGCAATGCATAGATAGGATTCCATAATTCTATCTACACTAAGTACCACTCTTATGCCACCAACAACATACACATCTTATATTACCTTATTCACAGTCAACATACATAAGTAAGGGGCATACATGTGCATATCCTATAACAAGTGAAGTCAACCTTATCATTCATACATACCTTTCATACATAACCCATATCACGCATACATAATTCATATACCTTCATAGTATAAGGAATCCACACCATAACCCCTTTATAAGTCTACTTGTGCAATGTATAAGTGAAGTCTCATACCCACACTCACACTAAGTAAAGCTCATTAAGAAGTCATAAGTATAGTTCATGTTCATAATTCATATAAAGCATACATTCAACTCATAATCATCATATCATAAAAGAGACATATCATGCCCACTCTCAAAGCCTACTTGTGCAATGCACGAATGAAGTCACATACCCCCATTCATACTAAGTAGAACCTCTTGAGAAAACATAGAGCATGCCCATGTTCTTATCATAATTTATTTTCTTATCATTTAGGGATATTTAGCCTTAACCTACATAGACCATGTGAGCTACATGGAATCTGTTGTCTTACCCCCACATCGAAAGAGGTGTCATACTTGCCTAAGGTAGAACGTACATAATAGCTTATAGGTGGATCCACTAGCTATATACCTATGTGGGTATATAGTTATGGGGTAATGAGATTGCTACTAGAAACCCGACTTTCTAACGTAAAAGGTTTCCATTTCATGAGATAACATACAATGGGAAGCTAGACTTTCTAACGTAAAAGCTTCCATCTTACTTTCAAACTCTCTCGGTGCTATGCATAATTCCCTTAAAAAGTCATCTTAATTCTTTACTTAAGTTCATGGTCATAAGAGAATGCACTAGGCACTCAAACCAACATATCATAATAGCTCATAGATTCATTAAGTAAGAATGTCCTTTCACTTTAGAATCATCAACATGTGAGTAAACCTTTCACATTATATTTGTAGTGTGTTCATGAGAATAGCCTTTCATTCAACACAACAATACTACCATAGTCATAACATATCATACATAGTCATATCATATCGTACATAGTCATATCATTTCATACACAATAATTAAACACCTCCCACCTTTCAAGTGGATCAACATGATCATGAGCATTTCATGCATAATAGTATGTAAAGGTGCATAAGAGAACTAACCTTTCAATCAACACCATCATCATAGACACTTCCTTTTCAAGTGTTCATAAGCATGTACATAATACCATGTGGCGTCCCATTTTTCTCAAAACACGGACTTTCCATTCGGATGCACGACCTAACAACTCTTTTGGAATTTGGACAGTCGCCACCTAATGAATTATGGTGAGTTAGGGCACCTATCTAACCTAACTAATCTAACTAAGGGTCAACAAACCAGAGATCAGGGTAAGGGTTCAAGTTACCTCGACGGGAAGGGGTTAAGCATCCCTCGAGGTCCACAAATGTGGGTCCCGGACGTATCTCATTCAATTTATGTGGGGTTACAAGTAGCAATGAAGGTCACTTCATTTATTTGTTATTTAATTTAAACATGTTTGCTAGGTGATAACTATGATTAAACAATTAAGGTCAATTTAGTTATTTTAGTTAATTAGTTAAGCATGCAAAACTAGGTGATATAACAACAATAAATAAACATTTAAACAAAAATTAAACAATTAATGAGAAGAGGAGCGAGGAGACAGAAATTGCACAATTAGATAGGCGCAACAATTTTTATTTTTTCTATTTAAACTACCCCAAATAATTCTAATTATTATAAACATATAAAAGGGTGAAGGGAAGGGAGACTCTAAAAAAATGACAACTTTACGAATCAGCGCTCGGCTTCTATATAGGGACAAACAAAACAAATGTTTGTCATTTACGGCTCGAGGCAATGTCATCATCTCCATAGGGCCTAAACTACCCCTACCCCCACCTTCCGCATGCAGTTCGTCTTAAAAGGTGCCTAGCGTCCCCACTTAAGATCCAAGAGGCATTGGACTACTATTAGGGAGGTTTTAGACTAAAAATAAAATATAAGCTCCTAGTTAGGCCCTCCTAGACAACAAGCAAAACACATTGGACAACACTTAGCACATAATGTCTCATGTTGGCCTCTAAGTTTTATTAATCATGCTAGCAAACACAAGTAAAGTGAAGGTCGCATGCAAAGTATGTGAACATACAAACATAAATATATGTAGACAAACAATGTAACAGTTTATTTTATGAATTTCAAAGGGGCAGAAAATTATTAAGTGCAGGAAAGTATTAACTGATTTTAAATAAGTGGCAATACAGTGATATATGATGCAGAAGTTAATATTTAGAGCAGATATGAATTAGGGAAATATGTGTTTAAAGTAGCAGATGCAGAAATTAATTATCAGTTGATTTTAAATTACAGAACGAGTGGTTACAATACAGAATTGATTATGTCGAGCAGATTAATATGCAGAAAAAGCATTATTGATTATTTTTCTTTTAAGTGGTAGTACTTAATGCATCACAAAATAGTGGCACAATGCATAACAAAATGTAGTTTAGTTATTTAACATGCTGGAGATTAATTGATTTATTCCAAGTGACCAGAAAATTAATGCAAATGCAAAATTAGTGGAACAGTGAGTAGAATTGTGTAGCAGATTTATTTCAATTATTTAACATGCTGAAAAATTATTTATTTAATCTTATAAGCATGGTTTCTAAGCGGATTAACATGCTGACAGAAAAATTAACCCAACTACTGACATGCTGCAATTATATTAACTTAAATGAATTAGAACTTGATTAATTGACAAGATTATGTTATTAAAACTTGCTGAGATTATCTGAATTGATTAAATAGCATCAATTTTATTAGTCAAGTCCTATAGGCATGATTTCTAAGTGATAGGACATGCTGAAAATTATTAACATACAAGGAATTGTTAACATTTGAGTAATTAACATGCTAAAATTATTCGAACCTGATTTTAACATGCAAAAGCTATTAGAGTCTAATTAATTTAAAACTGATTAACATGCTTAAAGCTGCTTAATATGATTAATTAAACATGCTGAAAATATAACTGATTATAGACATGGATCTCCACATAAAATGGCATAAATATTATCATATAAACACGTTCCAGATTTAGTAAAGATTGAATTAATTTAATGCATGCCGACTGATTTCTGATTTCAAAAAGAACAAAGTTATAGACAGACAAATGCTTGGTTTTGACCAATTATTTTAGGTAATAATAACTTATTTCCGATTTTTTTATGTGGTTAGTGGATATAGACACATTATATTTAACAATCACAAGTAGTAAAATAAACAATTAGCACATATTCCCCCCTCCCCATTAGACGATCCCCAAATTAATTCATATATAAAGAGTTAGAGAGTTATACAAATATTACAAACCGAAATAAATAAAAAATACGAATTCAAAATACATAAATTAAGTAATCTCGTCTCATGGTGACTCTTCAACTTGACCTTCACGTTCAAACCTAGAGATCATAGCATAATAATAATTGATAGATAGAAACATAAAAGCTATTCACGGCAAACACACGAATTTCACCAAGTCATATAAAATCACACATCAGAATGAAGGATAAGGAAACTAACCCAGATACTTCCTTTTATTTATTTCAATCATGCATAGTACGAACAAATGCAAAAAAAAAATAAGATTAAACTAATGAAAGGAACTAACCAGTTATGCAGAACTATTTATCCACAATGAAGACCCAATTTGATTCAATACTAGACCCGAACACAGCAAAACCAAGTAAAGCAGCACTTAGAATGTTTATCGGAATCTTAATTTCTTTTAAAGAGTAGAGAGCAATATATTTTTTTAGTATTCAAGTATGAGCAATCCTAGAGGTGTAGAGGTGAGAGTCTTATTTATATAGTAGAAGAGGGGCACATATAAGGGAAATAAATATTTTAAGGAATCAATTAATATAATATTTTCCTTATTTCAAAGGAGAGCCAAATCAGATTTTTATTAATTTCTTATTTTACCAAATAAAAGCAAAATCTGCCCGCTTTAGCTAAGGTAACTACACTCAATCGATCAAAAAAATCAATTTTAAACAATGCTATATTAAGGAAGGAAATAATCAGCTAGAGCAACAAAGAAAGAGGAAAAAGTAATCAATTAAGGGCAATCATCACATCCATGTCGATCACTATCAGCAAATGGACAACTAATCCAGTTAAATAAGGAAATAATCACAATTAGATCAAATCTCTTATCAAGAACCACTAAATTAGCTTGAAGAATCACTAAAAGAGGGAAATAAGCAAGTACAAACCTCTAATTTTAAGCAAAAATTTAATACAAATTTAATCACATATCGCATTAATATGAATACTTCAACAGTTTAACAATTTGAAGCATGTTGTAATCCACTCCAAAGGACTAAACTATAATGGTGTATCACGGATTCAAGAAAACACGTAGCATATGTTTAAGATGAGAAAATTTCACATACAATATTGATTTTAACAAGTGAAGCATGCATTGAAATCAGTCACACTAAAGAATTTATTAAAATGAGATTTAAATAAAAAGAGAACAGACCTGGACGGATCTGTTGAGATCCGTCTTAAAACCAACCAAAATATCGAGCTCTGAGTAAACTCCATTATCATATTTCATGTTGCTTGTTTGCTGAGTCGCTGGCCAGAGCTATCGTTCTCATGGAGTTCGTTGGTTGATGTTGTTGTTGTCATCCTCGCCGAAGCTACTACTAGCTCGAAAGAAAAAGGAGAACGGAGGGAAACAGATCAGCGCCGACTGCTGGTTGTTCTCGCCGGTAGCTGCTGCCTTCGCGAGGAACTCTCGTCGATCGGAGGTTGTCCTCCTCGCTGGCTGTTGTTTGCTGTCTCGCCGGTTGCTGGTTGTTGCTGTTGGTGTTCATGTCATCTCCGTAGTGCTGATGCCGCTCTCGCCTGGTTGCTCGCCGGTGGAGCTTGTTGCTCCGTCGATCTCGCTGGAGAAGAGGAGAGTGGAGGGGCGGCGGCTGTATGGAGAGAGAGGAGAAGAAGAGATAGGGTTTGGGTCTTTTTAAGTTTAAAATAGGAAAGAAAGGGGAGTTGATCTTAACCATTGGATTAGGATTAGATGAGCGGCTAGGATTCGATCAGGATTTAATTTAAGGATGGACGGATGGGATGAGAGTTGGAATGGATTTGGAATGGCCAAAATTGCAATAAAATTGGCTAGAATTGAAAATCAAAAGGGTGGTTATAATTGCAATACAAATTGGAATTGAATAGGCTAGAATTGAAAGAAATTAGAAGCAAATAGGCTACAATTTAAATGATTTTGAGGAAAATTAAAGAAATGCTATCCAATTAAAATACTACAAAATATTATAATTAAAATTACTTAAATTTTTTAAAACATTTGAATTATTTCGGGTTTTACTAATAATTTTAAAAATATTTTAATAGTATTTACAATCATTTTTATAAAGCATGCATACTAAATATATAATTTTTAGACAAAATCGATTAAAATTTTAAACTCGACATATTTTTAAAAATACGTATTTAATCGAATAGCATTTCCGAAATTGTTAAAGGTCGATCAAAATTGGGTGTCAACATACCACAATCACATATAATACACATATATTGCATTTAAGGGTCACATTGAGTCAACACATCTAGCATTCAACATATATAACATAGATACAACCATGACTCAAGTAATCCATTCATTTCATGCATAAACTCATGTGATCATATTATAGGTCATGTGAGTGAAGTCTTTGCACAATAATGACATATACAACTTCAACTTACATAATAGCTTCCCTCTTTAAGCCTAAGCATCCTTAACTTGTTCATATTAGCTTTTACCATTTAAGCCTTAGGAATCATCTTCATATTATGAGCATTACCCTTAAGCAACACATCACATTGTAATCATGTATACCTAACTCTTAAGGTAAACTTAACTACCTACTTCATTCTTACTCAATTATAGACATATAGCATCAAGTAAACTAAATCTCAATACTACTTCAACCATGACCCATCATATAAGACCTAATCGAATTAGTTCATGTCTACAAGATTCATTCATAAGCAATTCATGTCTAAGTGATCTAATCTAAGGCAATTCACTAAGAAGTTCATCAATCTTAAAGGTTCACATCTAACCCTCAATTTGCCCTTCAAGGCTAGGAATCAAGATCCAACCCTAACTTCTAGAATTACCAAGTTAGATAGGGGAATTTCATGATTCAACAACTTAATAAACATAAACAGAATCAATTGACAAGCTTACATGATCGATCAAGTCTTACCTTAATTCACAATTTAGGAAGAAGGGGAAATCATGGGTCCAAGGGAAGATTTTCATCAAAATCCATAAATACTCCATTAATCCAATCATAAATCATCATAATCAATCATAATAAACCTTAATTAAACAATGAATTCGTTTTGGAAGAAGACCCATGACTAGATTGAAAAATCCTAGAATTGGAGAATTTTGGAAACATAGTTGAAGGGGCTTCTTGGTGATAACTAACCAAGAATGAAAAGCATTCATACCTTAGGTTTAGATTCCCATCAAATTCGTATGAAAAAGTACTTTGCTTGAAGCTCTAGCTTGATCCCTTCCTTTGTTCTTCAATGGAGTCTAGAGAGAAGATTTTGGGAGAGGAGGGAAGTTGGGATTTGATTTGGGATCTTGGGTTATGATATATTAAAATGTGGTTTAATGACTTAAAATAGTTTATATAGGTGTAATAATTCAGTGTAAAACGACCCTTAATGAAAACTTAATTAAAAGGAATTAATTGGGAACCCTTACCTTTGGCCGAACCTCTTTGACAGCATGCAACAGTGACCTACGAAACCCCCACCTACGGACCGTAGGTGGGGTCATGCTCTGTGTTGTTGAGTCGTGGTTGGAGGCTAGGGCATGGTTTTGGGGGCCATGACCTACGGGTCGTGAACCCCATCCATAGGTCACCCTCATTTTGGCAGCTTTTTGGTTTCTTGGGGTCTTGAGGGTTAGGCTTTAGGGTCCTCCTCAAGGACCCCTAAGGTGGTCCTTGGGGGGTCGTACCTTGACGTTTAACCCCTAAACCCTTCAACCCAAGCTAGGGAAGACATTCTACCACATGAAACCCCATAACAACTCACAACGAAACTCGTTCGGCTCTAGTTTCACCTACTAGTTTCCATTAGGCCTTAGTTTGGTCTTACTAAATTTTCAGGTTGTTACAGATTTTGATCAAAAGTTGATTTGAAGCATTGTAAAGACTTGGATTTTGTTACTCAGCTAATGGAGAACATAGTTGGTAATATTTCATGTTTATTATAATGTGTTGCTAAAACCCCCATTCTTGGGGGTGTGATTATGTGATTAATTGTCTCAATTAGCTTATAGGTGTTATTAATTACTGATTTAATTGTTGTTTTGAAGTGGGTTCGATTGATAATTGAGTTTTAACTCATGAGTTGAAGTTGCAAATGCAGTTATAGTCTAGTATTATATGATTGCTTGAGAAAGAGGTTCTAGAATTAAGGTTATCAATCGACAATTATAGTGATTGGGTTGTTGTGGATTCAACTCGAGAGAGAGTATTAATTCGATCATGCCTATCTAGCTCTAGAGAGAGTAGGTAAATTGAGGTTTTGGGTTATTTATAGTATGATGTCTGTTGAGGTTCGAGAGAACTCACTTGATTCGTGATAGTTGATCGACAGATGGTTGTTACACCTAAAGCCTAGTCTACCCACTAAGATTCTGTGACTTTTGGTAATTAGTAATCAACCATATATCGAAATTGGTAATTAATCGATCACATCCCCAAGTATTTCGTTCTATTTGATTACTCCTCTATTTTAGTAGTTGTTAATTAACAAATTTTATCTCCCCATTTGGAACTAGATGTCAACCCCTTTGATTTACTTTAATGATTTTGATAACTTCTATTCATACAACCGATTAGAACATATCTTTCACTGCGTAATTGAATTCTCTACCGTATCACTCCCTGTGGGATCGACCCCAACTCTTCATTGGGTTTATACTAGATTGCGATCGTCTACACTTAGAATTGGATGAAGTGTAGTTTAGCGTTATCACATGTAAATAAAGAATGGTTCGGGTCTTAGCTTAGAAATTTTCGGGGTGTTACAACTATATTATATTTGGAATTATAATATTTATATATATATATATATATAATATATAATAGGAGAAGAAAAAACGTCACATGTCAGTGCCACAAATTTTTAAAATTTTAAATAATAAAAAGATTTATTATATTACTATTTTAAATTATAAATACAAAATTTTAAATAAAAGTAGACACGTGTTACTGACAAATGTCAGCATTTCTAAAAACATATTTATTTCTTTACCTCAAAATTAAAAATTAGTAAAAAAATTATTCTATTAGTCTAAGACATATTCAATATTTTTAAAACATACATGATAGTTACAAATTTATTTGTCATTAAAATTTATATCTTTTATATATAATAGAAAATGCAAAAAGTATCATGTCTCAGCACCACAATTTTTTTAATTTTCTGAACAATCAAAATTAATTATTTTTAATTATAAAATAATAAATTACAATTATAAAAAGCTGATTTTAAAATTTTAAAATAATCGTGAAAGCAGTTTTAAAAATTATCCATTTATAATTTAAAAAAGTTTTAACCACAACCACACTTACCATCTTTTTATACTACACATAAAAAAAGTGGTCCTTATTTATAGCAACTAAATATAATTTTTTATCTCCTTTTTCCATCTATTTTATTAATATTGTACTTATCCAAAATATAAATCAACATCAACTTTTCAGCTTTCTACACAATTAAAATTAATTATTAGAAGTAAAAAGTGTCACATGTCATCGCTATAAAAATTTATCTATATAATACTATTTAAAAAATAAATTAATAATAAAATAAATAAATTAACAACTAATTGTAAGAAAATAACTAAAAAGAAAAACGGTTGATTGTTATAACGGAATTGGGGTAGTTTTTTTTTTTCTAAATTCTATCCAGATAACAACCCAATTTAATAAAATGAAAAAAAAATACTTTTAATCCAAAAGAAATAATAAATCTATCTATCTATATATAATAGGAGAAGAAAAAAGTGACACGTGTCAGCACCACAGAAATTCAAAAAATTTAAAATTAAAAAAATAATTTCATTTTTAAAAAAATTTGTATTTAAATTAACAAAAAAATAAAAAGAAGTAACCAACTAAATTTGTATTTAAAAACTTATTATAAAAAAAAAAGTAAAAATTGTGGATCTTCGTAGGGGTAATGGGTGGTTTTTAATTTTAAAATGAGGTAGTTTATTTTTAATTTTTTAGACTTTATTTTAAATTAATAATCAAAAAATAAATCTAAAAACGATTATCAAAAAAAATTATAAAATAAGTTAAAAATTGTGGATCTTTATACGTTAAATAGGGTTGGTTTTTTTTCATTTTTTAAAATATATTAAATTATATCCATATAACACACCTTAGTTAATAATATAAAGAAAAAACTTCCAATCCAAAAAAGAAAAAAAAATCAAATCAAAAGAACCCACAGCGATTAAATAATCAATTTCAAATTTGAATTTCAAATATTAACTAACCTCATCCCTAAAAAAATTCTAAACTTCCTAACCCACATCTATAAAAAAAAAAAAAAAAAACTACTTTAACTACATCATCCACACCTTTTGAAGTCAATTCATCAAAATACGAATTTAAAATGTGTAAAACAAAAATCCGAAGTCTTATGGTTTTTTGGGAGCGGGATGATCATGTCAATTTCTACATTTCAGGCCATTAAGATGAAACGTCTGTTCAACCTAATCTTCAAATATCAACTTCCATTTTACTTATTGTCAAGCCAAGAGTGTAAGATTGACAACATTGACCAGTTTTTAAAGTATTTATTTCTCAAGAAAATATGTTGTATATGGAGATGTTAGATATATTTTATTTGAATCAAAAATTGAACCAAATTGATTAAATTAATCCATTTTATTTGGATTTGTTTTTACATTTTTAAATACCAATAATATTTTATTTGAATTATTTTTTATTGTTTTAAAAAAAATGAAAATATATATATATATATATATATATATATATATATATATATATATATATATATAAAAATAGGAGAGGTGATAGCGCTTACATGTCAGCACCAGAAAAATCAGATTTTTTAAATAATTAAATTATCTAAATTAAATGTAATAGGATTAAATAATAAATTATTATTTTATTTTTAAATGATCTTAAAGCAGTTTCTAACCTGTAGGGAAACGTATGTGATCCCTTATTTTATGGAATGGTATTTTAAACCATTTTTCCACAACCTCCTTATTTAAAGCAAAAAAATATAGATAATAATTAGGACTATTTAACTGTAAAACTATTTTTAATAGATATACATAAAATTTTAAATATTTAAAAAGTTAACCTAAATACGGTAACTTTTTTCGCACAAATTTTCATGATTTCATTGCTTCTAAAATTTTGATTAATGATATGTATATAATAATTTTGATAATTGATACGTATTTAATATTTTGTATCATCTTCATATGATAAGTCTAATAACTATTTTAAAATAAAATACTTTTTGATGATAATAAAATCAATTATTAAATTTATGTTATATTAAATTAAAAATACGATTTAAGATTTTTAAAACAGTTTTTAAATCAATATTTAAAAAAACTTCTGAACAAAGAAGAAGTGAAAAGCAGATATACTTTCAAATTCTTCTCCCTTTCAGTTATAATTTATTTTGGTTTGAAAAGAGATCGTAAAATTAAATTTCTTTGGCCTACTTTCGCAAGTATCAATTCTTTTTTCTTTCTACTTCTACTTCCTGTGTTTTGTCCCTTCTATTTTGCAAATTGTACTTCTATAATTATTTTATGTTTTCCTGCTGATAGCTAAGTAGGAAAAAAACGAGTGGGGAGTATAATAATTTAAAATTTATTAAATATAAATTTATAAAATGATTCGAATTATATTAAATTCATGAATATATTAGTCCAAATAAATATTATGGATTAATATAATTGGGCTAATTATTCAAGTCCAATAAATATGAATTTAATTAAAATAAAAATTAATTGATTTGGGCTATAGATGAGCCCAATTTGCTAAGTCCAATGTCATCTTATCCTAGAGGCCCATTCTTTTGGTGCCACATGGCAAATGACGTGGCATGCCAAGTCAAACAAATAAGTCAATAGGATCATGACATGTGTCAAAGATGACAAGCCCGCTCCATAAAGCCCATATGACATGTCACTTAAATCTGATTGCTCGAAGGGAATCATGTTCCAATCGCAACTCCTCTATTCTAAAACTATAAATAGGGGTCCTCATAATTCAGAATAGAGGACAGAAAATTCTAAACAAGAAGCTAGAGAAAATCCGTGGTACAAACGCTATAAAATTCTCTATAAAGCTACAAGTTTAAGAATTCAAACATTTAAGTTCAAGAACGATCAAGATCAAGATTATCAGGTTCAAGAACATGCTCGAAGCCCTTGAATTCAAGCAAAAGTCAAGATCAAGATAAAGTTCAAAGTTCAAATTCATCAAAGATTCAAGATCAAGCTTTAAAGCCCTTGAATCATATTTGAAAAGGCGAATTCAGAGGAATCATAGAGATTGTAACACTCACACTTTGAAATAATAAATACGATTGTTGCTATAATTTTCCGTTCTTGATTATTGTTTTCTCGACGCGAATTTTATTGTCTACAAATTTTGACACGCCCAGTGGGACCTCTCTACCTCTCATCTCAACTTTTCAAGCATCAAACAACATCGAGATGACTTCTATAAAGAACAACTCGCGATCAATTGCCTCTAAGTCCACTAGCTCCAAGTTCTCTACTGAGGTTGAAGGCATTCTTAATGTTACCTTTGGAAGTTTCGGAGCTGTTACGAGAAACAAAGTTGCTACGCTAGGACAACAAACACTGCAAGTGTCGTCCGCATCAACTCCTGCTTTTGGGTTTTTAACTCCAAAAAGAGCAAGTTCCTCCACAAATGCTTTGGAAGGAGGAAGCAATATTGTTGAAAAGATCAAGGAAACATTGGCTCTACTTGAGCAATCTGGTTCTAAGAATTCTACCACAAGGGAGAACTATGATTCAACTAATGAATCATCTCCACATGCATCGCGTAACGCCAGTCAGCTGAAGATTAACTTACACGACAATCCATGCTACTCTCCTACATCTCCAATGATCATGCAAACGATGGTAACTGCTGCTTCCTCTTCTGAGGAACAACTCGCAAATCTGACAAAGTTGGTTGAAGGATTGACAAAGCATGTACAACACCAAGAGTCTCGAATTGATGAGTTGATGGATAGGATGGAAGGACTTTTAGATGGAGAAGCAAGTCATGCGCCTGGAAAGTGTGTTGAAGTTCAAGAGATTGGAGATCCTGCGAAGAAAGCACCGCTTGTTAATGAGATGCCAGTTTCTTCTTAAGGAATGATCCCACTTGATCGCTTGAAAGAGTTTATTGAAGGCACTATCAAAGATAAGTATGAAGTCTCCACCAAGTCTTCTCACATGTATGTCAAGCCATACACTGCGAGAATTGATAACTTCAAAATGCCTGCTGGTTATCAACCTCCCAAATTTCAACAATTTGAGGGTAAAGGAAATCCAAAACAACATGTTGCTCACTTCGTGGAGACATGTAATAATGCTGGAACCTATGGAGACCATCTCGTCAAACAGTTTGTCCACTCTCTAAAAGGAAAAGCATTTGATTGGTACACGGATTTGGAACCTAATTCTATTGATAACTTTGGGAGCAACTAGAGCACGAATTTCTCAATCATTTCTATAGCACAAGGCGTACAGTGAGCATGGTAGAACTCACAAATACTCGCCAAAGGAAGGCTGAACCGGTTATAGATTTCATAAATCGATGGAGAAACACGAGCCTAAATTGCAAGGATAGGCTTAGTGAAGCTTCTACAATTGAAATGTGTATTCAAGGAATGCACTGGGAGCTTCTTTACATCTTACAAGGAATAAAACCAAAATCCTTCGAAGATCTAGATACTCGCGCTCATGATATGGAGTTAAGCATGTCCTCTGCTGGAAAAGATATGACGTATATCCGAGACCCTCGCAAAGGAAGCGACAAATGAACCCAAGAAATGGAGTAAATTTGTGCCTAGAAATGACAATAAAGAATCCATGAATGTTAATGTGTCGCCTGCGAAGATCACTACGAATGAGGGCATGAAGCAAAATGTGAGAACAGCTTTCCAAGCACGTTCAAATCAAAAGTCGACACTAAGGGATATGCAAGGAAAAAAATATCCCTTCTTAGATTCTGACATTTCTGAGATTTTTGATGAGTTGCTCGAGTTAAAACTCATTGACTTGCCAGAGATGAAGCGACCTGATGAGGCGGGAAAAGCTAATGACCCAAATTATTGCAAATATCATAGACTTGTGAGTCATCCTCTTGAAAAATGTTTTGTCTTCAAGGATAGAGTGATGTGATTGGTTAATGAAAAGAAAATTGTCCTTGATGATGAGAAGGTTAGTTCTAACCAAATCTCTATCACATTTGGCACGCTCGATCCGATCCAAATATATATCTCTGAAAAACATGAAAAAGAGTTATTGGAGCAAAATAAATCTCAAGATGATATAGATAGTGATGAAGGTTGGATTCTTGTGACTAGGCGAAGACGCAACAAGTCAAGCTTACGAAAAGAATCGTCCGAGCAACCAATTAGAGGGAAAATGGTGAAGAAATTAGAGAAGCAGAAATCAATCCAACGCCCAAAGAGGGCAAAGGTAGAAGTGCATCACTACCAAAAATCCCGACGTCTTGTGACTCTAGAGGAATTCTTACCAAGTTCGTTCGACATAAAGTCTACTCAAGACAATGTCGAGGCATTATGTTTCAATGTTGATAAAGCAGAAACAACGAAGGTGCCTTCTACTGACAAAGAAGGAACAACGAGTGAATCCTCACCAACAGTGTCTCCTAGTGATGATGAAAAGGCAACAAGGGAAATCTCGTCAATGATAACTCCCTCACTTTCTGAAAAACCTATTGAACCTTCTTTCCATGAAGTACATGCATGTGATACAAAAATCACATTTACAGATAATGATCTTCTGTTTGGTGAAACACTACACAATCGTCCTTTGTATATGGTGGGTCACGTGCTAGAGAAGAACATAAATAGAATCTTAATAGATGAAGGATCTGGAGTCAACATTTTGACTATCCACATTGAAGGAACTTGGCATCACGACTGGAGAACTTAGTGAAAGTCGTCTGTTGATACAAGGATTTAATCAAGGGGGCAGAGGTCCATAGGCTCTATTAAATTAGAGATCCACATGGAAGATTTGCGATCAAGCGCATGGATGCATGTGATCGACGCAAAGACGTCATACAATATATTACTTAACAAGCCTTGGGTACATGAGAATAGAATTGTCTCATCTTCTTACTATCAATGTTTGAAGTATCTTGAAGGCGAAATTGAAAGGAAGATAGTTGCAGATGATAATCCTTTCACCGAAGTTGAGACACACTTTGCCGATGCGAAATTCTATTTGAAAAGTTATGTTGTTAAAGGGGCCAAGTCTAATGATGTAAAATCAATCATGTCTGATAAGGTCATAAGCAAAAGAATCGATGTAGCTGTTGAAAAGGTAAAAATTGACACTAAAGAACCTTGTCCTATTCTTAATGAAGGGAAGATCATGTCTTCGAAGAAAAAGCTGACTTCTGGACTTCGCTATGTTCCAAACGTGAAGAAAGAAGAAGATCAATCATCTAACCTTCAAGAAAATGCATTGAGAGGGTTAACTCTTCCTATAAGACGGATCGATGCAATAAACTTGCCTCCGAAGCTGCAAAGAAAGTCAATCGCTCAAAATCAAGTGCGAGATATGACACTCCCCACAAAACGCACAAGAGAAGGTTTTGATCCCAATGCTTACAAGTTATTTGTGAAGGCTGGGTACAACCCTAATGAGCCATCAATGTTAGGGAAACTTCCATCAGAAGATACAACTAGGCAAACACGTGAAGGCCTAGGCTATAGCCAACCACCGCCAATTCGCATTTCCATAAGAAGGGCAAGCAATAACCATATAACTTTTGAAGATGATGTCACTACTCCCAACAAAAAGCCTTCCATCTTTGATCGACTTAGAGAATCGCCTGCAAGAACCTCTGTGTTTGAGAGGTTAGGTCCATTGAAGAAAAACAAGAATATGAGAAGTTATTTAAAAGTTACAACGCCCGCTTCATATTTAATTCGAAAGGATTTCAAAAGTTTGATTCCTTCTAGAATGAGGCGGCGGGTGGAACTTGTGGTTTTGTGTAAAGAAGAACTCAAGGCAAAGGCTCACACTGTGTATTAAACCAAGGAGCGCGAGGAAGATGAAGAAAGTGTAGGCTCCTCAAATCATGTTACAATCCAAAATGAGTACGATTCTTTACCTCAAATGAAGATTGATGAAGAGTTAGAAGATGTTCTCTGGTGTTGTCATATATCTGTCAATGACAATAATCTATTAGAAGAGGAAGATGTTAGAGATGCTCAACCGGAACTTGAAGAAGGAGTAAAGACCACAATAGATCCTTTGAAAGAAGTTAACCTTGGCACTGATGAAGACCCAAGGCCGACTTACTTGAGTGCCTTTCTAGAAGTTGATGAAGAAGCCGCTTATATGAATATACTCAAAGAATATAGGGATGTCTTCGCTTGGAGTTATAAAGAAATGCCTGGATTGAATCCTAAAGTAGTGGTCCATCAGTTGGCAGTCAAAAATGGTTCTCGTCCTGTTAAGCAAGCTCAAAGACGCTTTAGGCCAGACTTGGTTCCATTGATAGAAAATGAAGTTAACAAACTCATTGAGGCAGGCTTTATTCGTGAGGTCAAAATCCTACATGGATTTCAAGTATTGTTCCTGTGAGGAAGAAGAATAGTCAAATTCGAGTATGTGTTGACTTTAGAGATCTTAATAATGCATGCCCTAAAGATGAGTTTCCTCTTCCCATTCCGGAGCTGATGATTGATGCCACCACTGGTTATGAGGCGATGTCGTTCATGGATGGTTCTTCTGGCTATAATCAAATCTGCATGGCTCCAAAGGATGAAGAACTCACTGCATTTCGCACACCTAAGGGTATTTATTGCTACAAAGTGATGTCATTTGGTTTAAAGAATGCTGGTGCCACATACCAAAGGGCTATGCAAAATATATTTGATGACTTGCTCCATAAAAATGTTGAATGTTATGTTGATGACTTGGTGGTGAAGTCGAGAAAGAGGGGTGATCATTTGAAAGACTTAAGAATGGTGTTTGAGTTGCTCCGAAGATATCAACTAAGGATGAATCCATTGAAATGTGCCTTCGAAGTTACTTCTGGCAAGTTCCTTGGCTTTATTGTGAGACATCGAGGAATTGAAATTGATCAAGCCAAAGTTGATGCAATATCGAAGATGCCTGAGCCTCAAAATATTCATGAGTTAAAAAGTCTCCAAGGAAAGTTAGCCTACTTGAGGAGATTCATCTCAAATCTAGCGGGAATATGCCAACCATTCGGTCATCTCATGAAGAAAGGTGCTCCTTTTAATTGGGATCAAACATGTAGCAATGCCTTTAAAAGTATCAAATCGTATCTAGCGAAACCTCCAGTTTTGGCAGCCCCTATACCTGGAAAGCCATTAATACTCTACATTGCGGCACAAGAAAGGTCTGTAGGAGCCCTACTAGCTCAAGAGAACAGTGAAGGCAAGGAAAACGCTCTTTATTACTTAAGTAGAACGATGACACCGAATGAGCTAAAATATTCGCCAATTGAAAAGTTGTGCTTGGCACTTGTCTTCTCAATTCAAAAGATGAAGCATTATTTTCAAGCGCATGTTGTCCGCCTCATTTCTAAAGAAAATCCCATCAAGTTCGTTATGTCAAAACCTGTCCTTAGTGACCGACTAGCAAGATTGTACCTCCAATTCCAACAGTTTGAGATTGTGTACATCCCTCAGAAAGCTATGAAGGGACAAGCATTAGAGGATTTCTTGGCAGACCATCTGATACCCGATGATTGGGAGTTAATTGATGATCTTCCTGATGAAGATACGATGTCTATTGAAATTCAACCTCCTTGGAAAATGTACCTTGATGGGGTTGCACATCGTGGCGGAGCTGGCGCTGGCGTAGTGTTCATCACTTCGCAAGAAGAGATTTTACCATTCTCCTTTACTTTGAAGCAAAGTTGCTCTAATAATGTCGTTGAATACCAAGCATTGATACTTGGACTTGAGATGGCCGTCGACATGAAGCAATTACACTTACAAGGCTTTGGTGACTCTCAGTTGGTGTCGCGCCCCATTTTTTTCAAAACGGGCTTTGGTGGACGACCTAACAACTCCTTTGGGCTTTTGGTGGATTGAAGAGTCGCCACCTAACGAATTAAGGCGTGTTAAGGCACCTATCTAACCTAACTAAGTCTAGCTAAGGTCAACGAACCAGAGATCAGGGTAAGGGTTCAAATTACCTCGAGGGGAAGGTGTTAGGCATCCCTCGAGGTCCACAACTGTGGGTCCCGGCTGTGTCTCATGCAATTTATGTGAGGGTTACAAGTAACAATTATGGTCAGTTCATTTATTAATTTTATTTTTATTAGCATGATGACTAGGTGATAACTATGATTAAACAATTAGGATTAATTAGATTATCTGCTATATTAATTAAGCATGCAAGACTAGGTGATGTAATAAACGAAAAATAAATACTTAAATAATTAATAAAAGAGGAGCGAGGAGACAGAAATTGCACAATCAAATAGAATAAAAAAAATTTATATATTTTTTAAGGCTACCCCAAACAAATATAATAATAAACAAATAAAGGGATAAAGGAAAGGGAGACTCTGAAGGACTTTAGGATCAGCACTCGACTTTATTTATTTATTTTTTTTGATAGGCTTCCGTGTAGGGACTGACAAAACCAAGGTTTGTCGCTTTAGCCTGAGTCGATGTCATCATATCCATAGGGCCTAAACTACCCCTACCCCATCACCGCATGTTTTTCGTCTCTAAAAGGTGTCTAGCGTCCCCACGTAAGGTCCAAGAGGCATTGGACTACTGATAAGGTGATTTTAGACAAAATAAAACTCTTATTAGGCCCACCAAGTCAAACAAGTTGGACTAACATTTAGCACATAAAGTCTCAAATTGGCCTCTAGATTAGGTTATTTAGCATGCTAACAAACACACATAATATGAAAGGTCTCATGCTAGGTGTGTGACATACAAACAAACGACACTCATTAGAACAGGAGAAGTGAATGGAATAAGCAATATTAAACAAACAGTTTAAACAACATGCATATAATTATTATTACTGATTTTTAAAAAATGTGGTAATAAATTAATAGGAAGCAAATTTTAGATTGAGTTTGAGTGGCCAGATAGTTATTCAAAATGCAAAATAATTATTTATTAACAATATGTAATTTGAGCAAGCGAGTATTTAAAGTAGCAGAAGAAATATTTAGAATAGTAGCAGATTTTATTATTAATTCAGAAATTTATTTGAAGTGACAATAAGTGTTCACATGCAGAAAATATTTCAGGACGGTAACAAATTTTATTATTAATGCAGAAAACTATTCTATTAGTTAATTTTAGAAAGTGGCTAAACATATTACAGCATGCAAAAGTTTATACTAACTAATTATTAAAGGGTGACAGAAAATAGTATAGCATACAGAAATATTTTTAAGAGAAATAGGAGGTTAGTTTACTAATGCAGAAAATACTTCAAGTGGCAAACCGGTTATTAGTTGCAATAATATTAGCGGATTTATTTATTTTAAGTGACAGAAAACATGTATAACAAATTTTATTTCAGGTATTTAGTCCTACGAGCATGGTTTCTAAGTGAGTTAACATTCTACAAACTTGTCAGCAAATTAAAGTTAGTTAAAACTTAATTAACTAACGGGGTTGGATTATTAGAATATGCTAAAGTTAATTAAACTAATTAATAAGCATCGATTTTATCAATTAAGTCCTATGAACATGAATTCTATAGCAAATATTGAAATATAAAAATAAAAATAAAAATTCAGAACACATGAATAATTTATTTAATTATTTAAAACATACAGTCATGATTTCTAAAAAAACATAAAATATTCAATGGATTATGACAAAGTTCACAATCTTATTCAAAGGAACTAGTTGAACAAGGAGCCGACATACATCATTTTTATTTGTTAATAATTAAGATGATGGTTAATGCTAACTTAATAACAAACTATAATAAGCAATCAAACACGATCCCCTTCTAAAATTGATTAGAGGATTAAATAGATGATTAATGACAATAGTACATTCTGTTTTATTTTTAGTTAGATCTAAAACAAATTTTGTTAAAATATGGACTACCAAACAAATCACAATCCTATAAGAATGCTTTCAAACACAAATAAGTTGCGATAAAAATAAACAAACAAGCCGCACGTAATTTCCTCCCCCCTTAGACGATCCCTCAAATTATATCATATATATATGAGAGTTAGAGAGTTGTACAAATATTACAAACCGAAATAAATAATAAAAACAGATTCAAATTCATAAAGTTAACTAATCTAGTCTTCTAGCGATTCTTCAACTTGAACTTCAAGTTCGAAACCTGGTAGAAGGGATAATGGAACATATAGATATAATTGAAAAAAAAATTGCAACATCAAATATTCGTAACAACAAATTACTTTCATATATATAAACAAGACACATAAGAAACCGAATAAAGAATAACTATAGACATATTATCACACATAGAGAGAGGGAAGAACGAAAAACTAAGTCGGGTGCTTCCTTTTTCCATAACAATATTTGAAATAATAATGCAAGATGAAATTAAACTAATGGAAGAGCAACTAACCAGTTAAAGCAGGAATATTTAACAGCAATGAAGACCGACACTTAGTCCAATAATTGACACGAACACAGCAAAAATAGCGACAAAGGACTTTAGTTTTTAACCGGAAACTTAATTCTTTTTTTTTTTTTAGTAAAGAGTAGTATATATTCTTAGTATTTTTTAGAGTAAAAGTCAATGTACCCGGATGTGAGTATGAGTGGGTTTGTATGGGTCTGTTCAAAAGCGTCCTTAAGGAATAAAACAGAGGTCTTGTTTTATAGTAGAGGAGAGGGCATGATTTCAAACGAAAAGAATCAATTAAGAGCAATTATGGAGAAATTATTTCCTTATTAAGAGAATCATATCAATCAAACATTACCAAATATAGTCACATAAAATCAGTCCTATTTAATTAAGGTAAAGAAAATCAATCAACCATAGTCAAAAATGTAAAACAGGTAAAGAGAATGATTTTATGCAGTAAATTGATATATTCAAGCAAATAGATATAATTATTTAAGACAGAATATGATTTTCCCAAAGCAATATTCTCACAGGTAATAATTTACCATAATCAGAAAATTGGTAAGAATGATGAGATGAAATTAAAGACATATTAGTGTCTACAAAGTAGTAGATAACGAAGAGAAATATTGGCATTCTAACAACTTGAATAATACTTTAACATGGCTAGAACAATACACATTCAAGGAATCAGATCATCACAAAGAATGCATGCTCGACATCACAAACAATAAGTAGTCCAAATGATTTTCATTTACATAAAGCAAGTATACGAATGAAAATTTAATAATCGAACTAACCAAAATTTGTTTTAAAAGTGATAATCAAATAAAAGAGCGTACCTGGACGGATCGGTTAAGATCCGTCTTCAGCAAATTTACAAACTTCAGAACTTTACCGGAAGAATCGAGCAGAGAAGAGAGGAGGCTCGCCGGACTCGCTGCATTGCCGGAGCTCGCTGTCTCCGCGCAGCTGCTGCTATTTTTCACTGGTTGGAGCTGCTGGTGGTTGCTGCTTTTGGTCCTGGGCGTCTCCAGCTCTGCTGCTGCTGCTCGCTTCAACAAGCTGCTGGCCGGAGCTGTTGTTGTCGTCCGTCGCTGCTGGCTGTCCTTGCCAGTGCTGCTGGCAGCTTTCGCCGGAGCTTCTGCTGCTGTTTCTTGCCGGAAAAGAGGAGAAACGAGAAAGATGAGATGGAGAAGAAGGGAGGAGAGGGAAGGAGATAAAGAAGAGGAGAGGGCTGCTGGCCAGCCGGAGCAGCTGCCTGGGATGGAGAAAAGAGAGGGAGGCGGCTGAAGAGAGGAAGAAGAATGGGAATTGAATTTTAGGTTTAGGAGTCTTTTGTTTTTAAAAAAAAAATAGGAAATAGGAAGATTCGATCTCAACCGTAGAATTAGAATTAGATAAGCGGCTAGGATTTAATCTAGGATTCACTTAAAGGATGGACGGTTCGGATGAGAGTTGGAATTGATTTGGAAAGGCCAAAATTGCAATAAAATTGGCTAGAATTGAAATGAAAGGATGGCTGTAATTGAAATACAATTGGAATTGGAATGACTAGAATTGAAATGAATTAGAATAGAATAGGCTAAAAATTTAAATGATTTGGAGGAAAATTTAGGAATTGATATCCAATTAA
Organism: Solanum verrucosum; assembly: GCF_900185275.1. Taxonomy (NCBI): domain Eukaryota; kingdom Viridiplantae; phylum Streptophyta; class Magnoliopsida; order Solanales; family Solanaceae; genus Solanum; species Solanum verrucosum. The sequence continues at coordinate 551,770 of NW_026020214.1, forward strand.
TAAATACTATATTTTTAAAATATTTTCATATACATTATACACATCTAAGTTTCTTAAAACCTTTAAATAAGTAATTATTTCGAGTTTAACTATCGATAAATATAATAACAAAATAATTTAATAATAATAATTTTAATAAATCCAGCTTACTAAAATATATAATTTTTAGACAAAATTGACTAAAATCTTGAACTCGAAATATTTTTTAAAATATGTATTTAATCGAATAACATTCCTAAAAAGGGTTAAAGGTCGGTCAAAATTGGGTGTCAACAGTTGGTTATCAACCAACTCTTGGGAAGTTATGAGGTGAAGAAGCCCGAATTGCGTCATTATCATGGCTATGCCCAAAAGTTGATAGGATGGCTTGGAGATGTAACCCTTCAACATGTGCGTAGAACGGAAAATAAGAAAGCTGATGCATTGGCGGCCCTGGCTTCAATTCTAACCCTTCCTGATCAAACACAAGTTACTATTTCTCAAAGATGGATAGTACCACCGCCAAATGAGGAAGAATATATAGAAAATGAGCTTGAGCATCTCGTTGTTGTTTCTGAAGCCGTAAAGGAAGATTGGAGGCAACCCATTATTGACTACATGTGTTATGGGATACTTCCAGAAAATCCAAGGAGAAGGACTGATATTCGTCGTCGTGCACCTCGCTTCCTTTACTACAAGGACACATTATATAGAAGATCATTTGAGGGTGTACTATTACGATGTTTGGGAGAGGAAGAAGCAAGTCAAGCTCTGCAAGAAGCAGACTCAGGAGTATGTGGATCACATCAATCTGGACCGAAACTCCACTTTCACATTAAAAGGATGGGGTATTATTGGCCAACCATGGTGAAGGATTGCTTAGATTATGCTCGGAGGTGCGATGCTTGTCAATTTCATGCAAATTTCATACATCAGCCGCCTGAAGTATTGCACCCAACTATCGTATCTTGGCCATTTGACGCTTGGGGATTGGATGTTGTGGGACCACTACCAAAATCTTCTGGTGGACACTTGTACATCTTGGCTGCAACAGATTACTTCTCAAAATGCGCTGAAGTTGTTGCTCTTAAAGAAGTGAAGATAGAGAATGTTGCAAATTTTATCCGAGTGAATATCATCTATCGCTTCGGCATCCCTTGCTACATAATAACGGACAATGGCAAGCCATTTGATAATAAGTTAATGAATAAAATTTGTGATCTCTTTTGCTTCAAACAACGTAAATCTTCTATGTATCATGATGCCGCCAATGGTCTTGCTAAAGCATTCAATAAGACTCTATGCAACCTTCTGAAGAAAGTTATCTCCAAGTCCAAACGGGATTGGCATGAAAGAATGGAAGAAGCTTTGTTGGCATATAGGACAACATACCGCACACCAACTCAAGCAACACCATATTCACTTGCTTTCGGAGTTGAAGCAGTCCTGCCACTCGAGCGTCCAATACCTTCCTTAAGACTTGTTATTCAAGAAGGGCTCACTGAAGAAGAAAATGCTCGATTGCGTCTTGCTGAGTTAGAAGCACTTGATGAAAAGAGGCTAGAAGCCCAACAAAACCTTGAATGTTATCAAGCTCGTCTATCTCGTACTTTTAATAAGAAAGTTCGCTTGAGGTGTTTCCAAGTTGGAGACCAAGTTCTCGCAGTAAGAAGACCCATCATTACTTCGCACAAGTCTGGGGGTAAATTTACCTCAAAGTGGGATGGACCATATGTTGTACAAGAAACATATTCACATGGTGCTTACAAGCTTGTTGATGCAGATGGTGCAAAGATCGGTCCTATTAATGCAAAATTCCTAAAGAGGTACTACCATTGAAGTAAGATGATGCTCCTTAAGGTATGAGCCTAAACTGCATGTCACTCCTGGCCCGCAAGAGTATAAACTGTGTACGGCACAAACAAAAAAAAAATCACTCAATCCCTCAGAACTACGTTGTGACTTGATCCTCTTCACTGAGGTACGTAGGCTCTTACAATATATCCTAAGTTCAGTTGCATGAGTGTAAAAAAAAAAAAAACATGTTCCCACTTGATCTGTCACATGTCAGTCAAAGCGATAAGTATTTTGTTTTATGTTTTGTCTCATCAAACTATAGACTTGTACGAAGTATTGAATGGTCAATAGATGGGGACAAACCCTTATGAAATATGAGCTTCTTTGACAGTAGGCTTGAAGTGTTTAAATTCAGACAAGTATGCAAGTTGAAGTATTTGAATCCTCTATATATACAAGTTGAAGTCTTCAAATCCGACAAAGTAAATATGATAAGTCCTACAAGTTTGCATGTTAGACTCTTAAATCAACCAAGTTACAAGTCAATGTCTTCGAATTCTATGAATTTACAAGTTAAGGCCCTAAAACTTGTTACGAGTTAAATTCCACAAAATTGATAAGGCAAGTTTGAATGTGCAAACTTAAAAATGTGGAATGACTTTGAATTACTAAAGCTTGGGATTAAGAATTAAAGAGCAAATTCAAATTTGATTATGCAATAAAAATGCATGATATAAAAAAAAATAAAAGAACTTCATTACTATAAAATTGTCTAAAACATCAATCAAATGCTAAAGAAAACAAAAAAAGGGAAACACGAAGAAAAAGCCTAATCTAAGCGTAACTTGTAGTTAGTCAAATCTTGACAACTAGCCTCCAAGCACTCTCTTTTCTGTTCCAAACGAAGTGTATCTTCAAGCGTTAATAAACTCATATTTTCATACAAGGATATCTCATCTTCTGTAGCTAAAATCTTGGCTTGAACCTCCTCAACCTTCTTCTTAGCAGCTTCTTAAACAACTTCAAGTCCCTCTCGCTCTCCTTGTAAAGTTGCTAGCTTACGCTTAACCTTCTTTAGTGATTTCTTGTTAGAGGAAACATGTTTTGCCTTCTCACCTTCTTCTACTTTGAAAAATTTGAGACGCTCTTTGGCATTGGAAATCAACTCCATCTTCTTATCTTCATGCGCCTTGTCAACAAAATTAGAGTGTACTTGATCATAAGAAGTAGCATGATCAAAAAGAGAATCTACCAAGCTCTTCAATGGTGAAAGATCTAATAAATTTATCTCACTCATCTCCTTGAAAATCTCACAAATATCATCTTTGTAAGATGAAATATTGTCTAGAGAAGTTCTGGAAAGTTTTCCACAAATCTCTTCCCAAAGACCCAAGATGTACTTTCTTTTGTAGTTGAACACAACACCTTTTCCTTCGAAGACAGACATAGCTCCATTACTCTTTGGGAGAACTCGGGAAAACTCATTTGAATTAGGAGTCAACCCTTTTAAAGTTTGGCCACGAGAAGTAGATGATGTCTTTTGCTCTTGCTCAATATTTGAAATTGATTGTGCCTTAGGTTTTGATATTGCAGTAGACTCATCGCTAACTTGTGGCATCTCATGTGGCGATCCTAGTGGATGTCCAGCAGCGTTAACCTACACATGGAAAAAGTGGGTTAGCAAAGTTATTTTATTCAAAAATAAATAAATAAATAAAAAATTAAACCTTGTCACTCTGAATTGTCATTGATCTTGAAGGACTATCGACACTCTGAACTTCTATTACTCTTAAATCAACAACTTCAGCCCCAGATGGTTCAACCCTTTGCCTCTTCCAACATCGATCCTTGCTAGTTTTGCTTGTTTCTTGAGGGGCCCGTTTACTAGAGAAGAGAAATTGGGGACATTTCTCTTTATCAGTAGAAGTATGAACTACTTCTTTCTTGGATACCTTAGAGGAATTAAGCTTCTTACTTTGATGTTGGGTAGCAAGTGGTGTCTTGACTTTTGAAAGTGTCTTCTCGATATCTTCACTTTTGTCTTCTAAAAGGGTAACAAATTCTGACCCAGATTTCTCTACCATAACATCCAAATTATCCTCAAGAACCATTCCATAGGATCTCTCCCACCAAGATGAATATTGGGTAGTATAAAGCTTTTTTGCGGAAGTTACCGCAGGAGGAAATGTCGTTTTAGACATAGTTGCACGTGATATGCAAATGCGCCAATATCTAAGGCCTTCATCAAGTGACTTAGCACGAATATCATTTTCTAAATAGCCAAGAATATCTTGATGAAAACCAAATTGGTGACTAAATCGGTGTGGACTATATGGCTCAATGAAAAAAGAACTTCCCCTCCTCAATGGAAGATAATTAAAACGAAGGCTCACAAAATAAGCTAGCTCCAACTCTGGTGCTTTTCCTTCATCAATATAATAAGTTGGGTGAGGCCTACTAAGCATGGTTGCATTCCATACAATGTTTTCCCCTCGATGAACACGCTTTCTTGCCTCATCTTTGTCAAAGTACTTTGCAGCACCTTCCCCAGAATATACCACCATTCGTGGAAGATAAGGTCCACTAGTAAGCGGATAGTGTGTCTTGAGATAATAAGCAAGCCAACCATAAACATAGTGGATGGGAAAACAAACTTTTATATGGTCTAAATGTGAAGAATTTGAAATTTTATTTAAGCCATGATATATGCTTGCTAAGACCGGAACCGCAAGGCTAACCCTTTTACCGTTCGCCATTAAGCTTGCTATCTTGAAAGTTTCAAGCCGAATGAAATTCCCTTCTTCAGACAGAAATACAAAGCACATAACCAACATGACAAAAAGGCCGTCAGATAAGTCTCATATTTTTGGTGTTTCGCTCCAAGCTTAGAAAATGCCATCTCTTGAGTACTTGACCATGTGTTTATCTCAGTAGGTATCTCACCTATTGGATTATGAGTAGATGACAGATGTCGAGATTTCTTCTCTTTCCTTGGGGGAGCTAGCTCATATTTGCGATCTTTCTTGCACCAAAATTGTATCCATTCATTAAAAGAGACCCTCATATTACCATTATTTTTCTCTTTAAGATGATGAAAGGCAGCAAACATACACTCGCAAGTTTGAGGAAGAAATCTTTCCCTCTTGTCATCCAAACCCGTAAGTTTCGTGAGTTAGGTATCACTTCTTCGTAAGGGACTCCGCTAATTGGCAAACCACCTAGAATATGCAAGTCCCAAAGAGATATGGATGTTTCTCCGATAGATGTAAGTAATGTATTTGTTTCAGGGAACCAAGCCTCACAAAAGGCTTGTATAATATTGGAGTTCCGATCATAAGTAAAAAGAGAAGCAAATACAAGCATTGTTTAGACTTTGCCCATTTTTGCTTAAGACATCTTCTGTCCATTCCCAGTATCCCGGAATGCAGTGATATTCACCTTCAAGCACAATGGTGTCTCCCCAACGTAGTTCCTCTAGAATCATGCGGCGACCTAAATTTGAAAGAGTGCTCGCGATGTTTGTACATTGTGGATTTGGTTTCTCAAGATACCACGCTTTTGAGGCTTTATTAGATTTGTGATCGTATTCGGATGTCCAACTTCTCATATGAAGCGTGTTCCTCAATTGTGGCCATGGATCAACATAACGACCAACAAAAGATTCCTGGACCAAAAACTTAGTCTCCACCGTACTACCCTCTGTTCCAACGATGAGATATTTGAGTTGAGAAGATGGGCAAGTATAATCCTTGAAGAAAACCATTGTTCAAACTGCAAAAAAAAAAAAAAAAAAAAAAAGTGTTAATATTTACTTATGATGATGCACGAAAGAAGATAAAACTTGAAAGAGAGGGGTCATTAAGAAGGGGGAATATTTTAAGCATTATGGATCTTGAGAAAGCCTCAAGTTAGTGATCTTCAAGGCGGGGACATTAAACACCTCCCTTCACACCTTATGCTTAAGTATTTGGGACCTTGTAACGCCTTGAGAGTAGTATTTTTTTCAAGGCGGGGACGTTAAACACATTATTCTAGTAAAACCTCAAGTTGGTTAAGTATTCGGGACCTTGTAACGCATTGAGAGTAGTATTTTTTTTCAAGGCGGGGACGTTAAACACAGTATTCTAGTAAAGCCTCAAGTTGGTTAAGTATTCGGGACCTTGTAACGCCTTGAGAGTAGTATTTTTTTTTTCAAGGCGAGGACGTTAAATAGAATATTCTAGTAAAGCCTCAAGTTGGTTAAGTATTCGGGACCTTGTAACGCCTTGAGAGTAGTTTTTTTTTTAAGGCGGGGACGTTAAACACAGTATTCTAGTAAAGCCTCAAGTTGGTTAAGTATTCGGTACCTTGTAACGCCTTGAGAGTAGTATTTTTTTTCAAGGCGGGGACGTTAAACACGATATTCTAGTAAAGCCTCAAGTTGGTTAAGTATTCGGGACCTTGTAACGCCTTGAGAGTAGTATTGTTTTTCAAGGCGCGGACGTTAAACACGGTATTCTAGTAAAGCCTCAAGTTAGTGATCTTCAAGGCGGGGACATTAAACACATCCCTTCACACCACAAGATCAAATTCATGTGTGATATAGTTCTCCATTGTTCAGCCTCCACGCTGCTCCTATTGACCTATAAACAAACCCACATAATAAAATAAAATTAAATACAAATAAAGAAGGGGAATTACCTCACAGTTGAGGCTTGCGAATCAGTTCCAAGCAACAGTTCACAAATTGGTATTAAAAGTATGAGGGTCATGATCCTATTTATAGGCGAGTAATGTCGGTCGTTCACTCCTAATTGATGACGGTTCAAGTGTCACAATTCAAATAGGATAGGAATATGTTACTTTTTGGAGACAAATAAGGAAAAGTGCATGGTGGGACCCACAAATTGGAAAAATATAAAATTTCCTACGTATTGAAAGTTTTGGCAGTATGTGTGTACAAGCTTATAATACTTACGAGTCTTCCAAACAATTACACGGTCAAATATAAATAAATAGTAAATTGTATGGACAATTTATTTATTTATTATATATAGTTTGATTCAAAATTGACTTAATACTTCAAGTCTAGTCGTGAAAATATTTGTTTGACAAGACTTGAAGCAGGGGGCATTTGTAATAATTTAAAATTTATTAAATATAAATTTATAAAATGATTCGAATTATATTAAATTCATGAATATATTAGTCCAAATAAATATTATGAATTAATATAATTGGGCTAATTATTCAAGTCCAATAAATATGAATTTAATTAAAATAAAAATTAATTGATTTGGGCTATAGATGAGCCCAATTTGCTAAGTCCAATGTCATCTTATCCTAGAGGCCCATTCTTTTGGTGCCACATGGCAAATGACGTGGCATGCCAAGTCAAACAAATAAGCCAATAGGATCATGACATGTGTCAAAGATGACAAGCCCGCTCCATAAAGCCCATATGACATGTCACTTAAATCTGATTGCTCGAAGGGAATCATGTTCCAATCGCAACTCCTCTATTCTAAAACTATGAATAGGGGTCCTCATAATTCAGAATAGAGGACAGAAAATTATAAACAAGAAGCTAGAGAAAATCCGTGGTACAAACGCCATAAAATTCTCTATAAAGCTACAAGTTTAAGAATTCAAACATTTAAGTTCAAGAACGATCAAGATCAAGACTATCAAGTTCAAGAACATGCTCGAAGCCCTTGAATTCAAGCAAAAGTTAAGATCAAGATAAAGTTCAAAGTTCAAATTCATCAAAGATTCAAGATCAAGCTTTAAAGCCCTTGAATCATATTTGAAAAGGCGAATTCAGAGGAATCATAGAGATTGTAACACTCGCACTTTGAAATAATAAATACGATTGTTGCTATAATTTTCCGTTCTTGATTATTGTTTTCTCGACGCGAATTTTATTGTCTACAGGAAGAAACAAAGTAAATAAACAAAAGCAACGATTATGGCAGGCGATGATTCCAGTATGACTTTCGATTTATAGATTTCGAGAAGTTTTATATATTTGGGTAAAGAGTCTGAAGAATACTTCAACTTTGACCGAAATTGTTGTTACGATACCGAACTTTGGAAAGGACCTTTTACCCGCTGCACTATTTAATAGTATATTTTAAAGGTATATATGTGACCACGTGGACACATTACTATTATGCAATATTTATGATGTCCACGTGGGCGTACATATACCTTTAAAATATATATTTTAGACTTTTTTCCCTATTTAATTTGATTTTCTGTTTCAGGGGTTACCCGTAATTGCTTTTCCAAAAAAAATATTTTTCCTTTTTGCAGATGTAGTGGTTCTACTTTGCGTAATGATCTTGATTTTTAAAATGTTCCCAAAAAACAATTATTTGGGAAGCATTAGATAGTGTAACCGTCAAAATCAAGTAAAGATCTAAACAATTCGATTTTTAGATCAATAATAATTGTAGATAAAGTTTGATAACCATGTTTATATCCATAATCTTATATTCCACAAAAAATGTTTCGAATCATTATTCTCATAGATTTCCATATTTGATTATGGGGTATACAATCAATTTTAATAGCACTTTTTTATAACTTTTGCTAATTGGTTTTGTGTTGTTTTTTTCCAGGAATTTTGAAGTTACAAATTTTATTTTTGGGTAAGTAGTTTCTGGGTTTCTCCCATTTTAAGTTCAAAATTAAGTTTATTTCTTCAATAATTGAGTTTCTTCAAGGAGAAAGTCGTAAGCATGTAACTATTATTGAAATGTTACGTGAAGAATTCATGCAACTTCATGTTACATTATTACTCAATTGGTATAACTTGATTCTTATTGTGGGGATTGTGAAGTAACTTTAATGTTTAATGAACAAAAATAACATATTTATGCTAATAGCTAATAGCGGTCCCAACATTCCTTCTCTATACACTCTGTTGATGGAATTTTGAGTGGATGTTTGATCATGTTTCATTATGAAATTTGAAAAAAAATATTTTCTATTTCTAAAGTAAAATATGATTTTTGAAAATTGGAATATTATTTGATCATGAATACAAATTGATGTTGTTTTTGCCTTTTTGGGAGTAATTTGAGGTGAGAAGAGTGAAAATTCATTGACAAATCAATTGGAAAGACAATGGAGTTACTCTCTTTAGTTCCACATACTTCTTTTTTGTTCTTTTTATGAATGGTATTTTATGATATATAGTTCGATTTGTATATTTTGTTATTCATTTTTTTAGAATTCTTCGAGATTTTGCACGTTATATGGGATGAAGTTTTACATATGCTACTAACTTTATAAACTATGCAAAGAAGCATCAAATAAGTGTTTTTGAATAGTTTCACACTATTAAAAACTTATTGAAGTTATTAATACTTAAAGAGTTGATCGTTAATGTTAATGGACCCATTGTTTGTAAAACAACTTTATCGATTGAGCAACAAGAATACAAGTTCATATGTGGAAGAGAGCATAAGCAAGACAAAGCATAAGAGGAGCACAATTCTTTGTAACTTTCTTGCTTATTATTACAAAATTTTAGAGTTATTGAATTCAAATTAAAGACAACATTTAAAGTCTATGAATTATTATTATCGAAAAAAAATCTTTGAAGAATAATAATACTTTTTAATCTTTAACAAAAAAAAAGTATAAAAAGATAAATTCATAAAAGGAACAAAAAAATATTAACTACTACTAAATATGTAACGGAAATAACTGCTCCATGCACATTGGATAAAAATACTTTTGGTCAAAGGATAAGGATACTTTTTAATCTTAAATTAAATTTGAAAAAAATAAGAAGATAAATTAAGAAAAGGAACAAAAAATATTAACTAATTATAAATATGTGACTGAAATAACTGCTCTTTATAAAAATAAAAAAATTAGTAGAGTCTATATTGAATTAACAAAATTATTTTCAAATTTGAAAAAAAAATGAAATGACTTTACACGATTTGTTCTAAAAAAATTCAAAATCATATTATTAAAAGATATTTATATCTGAAAATATGTTTAAAGGATAAGGAAAGAGATAAAATTAAGAAAAGGAACAAAAGAATATCAACTAATCATTAATATGCTACTGAAATAATTATTCCATTATTTAACAAAATTAATTTCAAATTTGAAAAAAAATATTCACAAAAATAAAATTAAAATAAAAAAAGCAAAATGAAAACAGGGTTTGTTAAAATAGGTAACCACCTTTTGCTTTTAAATTCCTATAATAAAGACAACCATATTATACTTTTTAATCATAAACAAAAAAAGAATAAGATGTATTCATTAAAGGAATAAAAAATATTAACTAATTATAAACATGTGAACGAAATTACTACTCCATAAGTCTTTCTAAACATAGTTTATATTTTTATATTGAATTAGAAAAAATAATTTCAAAAAGTGTATATGTATATATGTCACGACCTGAGAGCACCCCCTAGTTGTAACACGGCGTACTCGACCTCGAAGAGGTCTATTACATGCCTCTTAGCATTCATAACATTCGATATAGAAAAGAGTACGGAATAAAAAAAAACTTTTTAATCCAAAAACATAAGACTCAAAGGTCAACATCTTTAAAAACAATCTTTATACACAAGCGGAAGACTAGTATCACATGGCCATCCTTAGACAAACATACAAGATAGAGTGTCTTGAACATAAAGAACTAGAAATATAGAATCCTTGTCCTCGAACATATGAGGACATACCAAAAGATCTTGAGAGAACTCTAATCCCAAGCTTCAACTCAAAGCCAACTCAATCACTTTCCCGCACCTACACTTGTAGAAAATAGAGAAAAGTATGGAGTTAGCACAATTAAGTACTAAGTATGATGACCATGCAAAAACATTCTATAAAGGGACATTTAGTTGAGATATATGCTCTAATGCCATTTTTTGGTAAAACCTTCATAATACAAGTTCAAGAGACACATTATAAGTCACCATCCACATTTAAGACAATATCCCTATCATAGACATGCTCAACTAGTACCAATATACACCACATAATCATATTAGTCAAATATGTCATTTCATCATCATAGAACCTCTATCCAAAGTTACCCTAAGACACACTTAAGTAAGGCATGAAGTGGCCGTCCATACAACCTCTTCAAGCACACCTAAGTGTTCCTCAAGGCTACCCTAGATAAGGACCTTTCTATTTCAACATAGTATCAATAAGTCAACACTATTTATTAAACCATTTTTGGAGACATTCATGCATTTAGGGGACTTTCACATATTAGTCATTAAGACTTAGGGAACTCACTTTAGCATCTTCAAAGCCTACTCGTTCCATGTGTAGATAGCATCCCATACTACTACCTACACATTGTAGAACCTATCCAATAACTAGAGTGCACATCCCACATGATGGGAATAGGCATTAACCGACATAGACCACACTAGCTAGGCATGGAATCCGGTGTCATAAGATCCCACACCGTGGATGGTGTTCTACTTGCCAAGGGTACAACTAGTACACATCCCATGTAGGCACATGGTTTAGGGGATATCCAAAGAATTTCATTGTGCCCTAACCTCATGCTCGGAGAGGGCCACCCTCTTAACCATATCCACTCGGTGCTTAGCCTTAGTTCCCATAGAGTAGTTTCATTTGCATATATGTATTGGAGAGGGCACCATCATTAGGTCTAGCCAACCCATAATACTTCTATCAGGAAGGGCACCACAAAGGATCTACCGATCAAGGTTCATTAAGTATAGCTCATTGACTTTCTTAGAGAGGGTTTTCTACTATTCCGGTCCACCAACTCTAAGTTTATCATTTCACACAAGAAGAAGGTCATCACCATAAGGTCCACCACTTCAAGGTTTCACATTCACTTGGGGGTCTAGACTTACTCATGAAAAGGGTACCATGCTTAGGTCTAGCCTATTCAAGATATAGCCTAGAATGCCTCTTTAGTCATTCATAGAAAGGGCACCATGCTTAGGTCTACCAATCTATGCTCAATTAGACACGTAAGTCAAAATATCACATTCAAGAAGAGGTACCTAAGTCTACCAAATCAAGAGACAACCTCACCATATAGAGACCTTTCATAGTCTAACATCATCACTTATGAACATTAAGAGAGATCACACTTTCAATCACAATGCTACACCCTTTACACAAGATCGCCTTGAGATTAAGAACACCTTCACATTACACATTCAATACATCATAACATAATAATACATCAATTCATTATGTAATGCCTTCAAGGCCATGCTCACAATACATTCAATAAGTAAACACCTCCACCATAAGTGGATCACACATCATTCTATCACAATGCTATATCAATTCTACATTAATAATAAAGTTAGGTCAAACTTACCCTTTTCCAAAGCCACAATCACCATTTCTCCATTCTCCAACAATTCACAATAGAAATATACAACTCAATCTAAACACAATAAGCAATAAACATTGAATCAACTATACAACTCAATCTAAACGCAATTTCATCAACATTGAATCATAAGCAAACAACCCACTTCATAAGCTAATTTTAGGGTTTTGTGGAAATCAAGGGCTCATAGAGTTTTTCATCCCAAAAACTTCAATCAAACATGAATAATATCACAGCTTGTCTTTTGAAATCATTTTCATGCAAGAACCCTTGAGTGGAGTAAGAAAGAGGCTTTTTCATAAACTTTGGAAAACTTAAAAACCATTTGAGATTTGTCTCTAGGGCGAAAACTAGCCCTAGATAAAGAGCCATCATACCTTATTATCAACAATTCCCAAGAAATTTGATGGAGGAAACCTTGAATTCGAAACCCTAGCTGCCCACACCTTCTTCTTCCTTGAGCTTGAGAGAAATATAGAGAGAGAAGAACTTTGGGGTTTTTTATTAGGGTCCTTGAAATAAGGAGTTAAAGGAAGGTTTTAAGACTTAAAACTATTTATATGTATCATATAAACCTTTTAAAATCAACCCCACACATTAAAACATTTACAAGAAATACCCAAAAGCCCCTAAATGAGGCAGCCCCGTCAGGGACCACGCCCACTTGGATGGGTCGTGAAGGGCACCACTTCTCGTGGTGGTGCACGTGGTCCCTTGACCAGTGGGCCTCTCCACCATGTCAAGCCCTCAAGGGCCCAAGGCATCTTCACGGAGGCTCCCACGATCTGTGGTGCACACCACAAGTCGTGGTGGAGCTCGTGAAGATGAGGCAACACCTAGGCAAAGTTGCCTTGCCTCCCTTGAGACCAAGTGATCTTCACGCCCAAGTATACAGACCATCCAGGGCACCACTGGTCGTGGTGGTGCCCGTGGTCTTTGGGGCAGTGAGTAGCCAACTTGGGACAGCCTTGGCTTTTTGGCTAATGCTTGCCCCTTTTGGCTTGGCTCCTTGTCTAGCACCCTCAACCAACCTAGAGTAGGTCTCATATCATGGAGTCTAACACGTGCCTTGACGTTGACTTCTTAGACCCTTCAAACAAGACTAGGGCAACATTACACCACTAAAACACATTAGCTCAAAAGAATAGTCTCCGAACGTCATGGTCGTCCCTTGACGTTCGACCTCAAAACTCTTCAAACTAAATCTTAAAAGCCAAAACTCTTCATTTTAACAAATAACCAACTTCCAAAACACATGCGAAGCTCTAGTTCATCCTATTTCATTTTAGGGTCATCACAATATATATATATATATATATATATATATATATATAATAGTTGAGGTAAAAAGTGAATTTCAATTTCTAAAATTGATAGAGTTTATATGAATTAACAAAATTAATTTAAAGTATTAAAAAATATTAAAGTAAAATAAAAAAATAAAACACGATTTGTTCAAATTTTAAAATTAAAAATTAAAAATCTTTTAAATTTGAAAATATGTTTAAAGGATAAGGATACTTTTTAATCTTAAACAGAAAAGGAGGGGGGGTGAGGGGGGTGAGGGGGTGTTAAGAAATATACATTAAGAAAAGGAACAAAAATACATTAACTAATTATAAATATGTGACTGAAATAACAACTCGATGAATCATTTTAAACAAAGTTTATATTGAATTAATAAATTTAATTTCAAATTTGAATAAAATAAATAAAAAACCAAACTGAAAAGAGATTTTGTTTAAATATCTCTTACTTTTTTCAATTCCAATAATAAAGGATCCTTAACTATTTTAAAAGAATAAAAATATGAAAAAATTAACTTTGAAGATTAAAAAAAACTAGATTCATCTAATATTATATAGTAAAAGAGATTAGTAAAAAAGAACATTTAGTCAATTAAAAAATTATTTAAAAAGTAATTTGATAATATAAAAAAAATAATATATATATATATATATATATATATATATATATATATAAAAAACAAAATATAAGTTAGCATTGCACTCTAGAATTATAAAAGAATAAGATATTCAAATTTAAGACGATGAAAATCTTACTACATAAATAATGTTATAGGGTTTAAATGTTAATAAATAAAATATATTAAAATTTATTGAACAATGAATGAACAAAAAATAAACATTTTTGAAAAAAATTCAAACAAAAATATTTTTGTTTAATTTCAAAAGCATTGAAAATTTTATATCATCCTTGGAGTATGAAAATTATTTAAATTTTAAAAGTAATAAGTAGTAGGCGAGGCAAGTTACATGACATTTTTAAAAATAGTACTACGAAAAATAAAATTAATAAAAATATAAATTTAAATCTAAATATTTTAAATAGAAAAAAAAAACAGAAAAATGACAATTGCATTTTATTTTATTTTTTTGCTAAAACGTAAAGAAAAAAAACGCTAATGAAGGGTATTTAACTACTTCAACTTTTAATCTTTATGTTTCTATTTTTCTATTATATAGAAGGGTGAAGACGACCAGGACGACCAAGGGCAATTCTGAAAAATTTGATATAATTGAAGGGCAAAATAGTAAATGACTGACTATAAGCGTAGAAGCATCTTTTAATTTTCAAATGTTTTTTAAAAAAGATAATAATTTCACTCCATGATATTTTCAATTTGGAGACTGAAATCGTCTCTTTCATTCTGGGAGCTTCCAGAGTTCTTCCATTGGAGGACACACATATATACTCTATAAACGTTCATTTCATTTTCCAAGAGAAGAGAGGAGTACTATGCCAATTCTCCTTAAATAAAAAGAATTTCTTGCAATTTAAGGTATGGTTTCTTTTCAATTTCCGCTCAAATCTTCTTCTCGAAATTTCTTAGTTGATGTTGTAGATTGGAATTTTGGGTTGAGAAAACCTGAAACTGAAATTTTGGGTTGAGGAGAAGTAGGATTTTCCTTGCTATTTTCTCAGTTGTTATTGATGTTGTTTTGCTAGCAGACAAACAAGGATTTCTTCCTAAGTTATTATAATCTCTTCAAATTTCAAGATACTATTTCAATTATCTTCATCTCCGCAGTTGAATGGTACATTTTCATGTATTTTTTCTTTCAACTTTTTTCATGTTTGTAGAGAGACGATTGATTTATCTTTTTTTTAAAAAAAATTCTTATATTCTAGATAATACTTTTTCAGTTCATTCAACTTCTTAGTTGGTGATCTACGGAAAAAAAAAACTTCTTAGTTGGTGATCTACGAAAAAAAAAAACTTCTTAGTTGGGTGTTGATTATTTCAGTTCTACTCCTCATTCAATATTTGTCCAACTTTTATTCTATTTTTTCTGTTAATCTGTATGAGGGCTTTGTTATCTTATCTAAATTGATTTTTGTAATTAGATAGAGTTAAGCATGCGGTAGAAGAGGTTAGTGTGGAAGTTGGAACTTTGAATTTACATTTCCATAAATTTAGCGATAAAATAAGTTACAAAGTGTCTATCTTGATTAATGAAAGAAAAATTCGAAGCAAGTACTAACTACTAAGTAGGAGAGCATTTGCTTAAGGGCAGAACATACCATTACATTGGATGTTTATTTTTTTTAATTCTTAACTTTTATATTGCATAATGAAACTAAATGAAGATTTTTCAAGCACATATGAAAATAGGTTACGATTGGATTGAATAGATCTGATCAAAGACTTAGACAACTCTAGATTATAATTTTTTTCTTAAAAAAATTTAAACAAGAAAAATAACAAGAAGGCTTCTTAATTGGTATATGTAGTTATCTTTTTCTTTTCTAATACAACAGCTGATGCTCATTTAATTTGTTATGATTTGCGGAGAGTAAAGAAGTTTGAATGATCATATATTGTGATGTGGTTTGTTAAGTGATGAAAATATTATGAACTTTTTTCACTCATTACATAGTAATGAAAAATGCTATTTAATATCATATAATTTTATCGAAATGACCGGTAAAGAGAGTGCTAATAGCTTTTTATGATTAATATCATCGAGGCAGTGTTGAGATTAATATTGACATATCACAAAGATAGGTAAGAATAATGTGGCTTAATTTTCTCTTTGTTCAATTTGTTTTATCGTATTACTACCACAACCATTTATGAATAAGATTCTCCTACTTGTAGAATTTCAAACAAATCATAAAGGAGTTGCAGGGAGCTATAATGATTTCTTCAGCTTTCCAAACAATTCTTGGATACAGTGGGTTGGTGCCAGTATAACTTTGGTAAGAAATTCTTGTCCGACATTTATATGTATTCTTCTCTGTTGGTATGCTATACTACAAATATATGCAATCATAATTATGCAACTAATATTTGAAACCTCATGGATGCTTATTGAGTAATCAATTTTGTTGCTTATTTGGTCTTTATATTATGACATATTGTTTCATGGCATTATTAGCTTGATTCTCAGTTAAGACATTTCTCTTCACTCTATTATACTGATCAAATTATACAAGTAGATATATTAGTACGACCTATGTACATTTTGTTTTTTTGTTATATAGGTATGCCCTACAGACATTCGCCAGTGCTAAAAATAGCAATATTATATGATGTTGGATTGTATTAGAGAAAATATGAATTTAGTTTTAATTATATAGAATGGAGTGTTCTTTTGTGTGCTAATCATCGACAACAATAACCTGTGCACAATTCATTAGTAGAGACCTTAAATTTACGACTTCCTTTTTATTACATTGTTTCTTCTCATGGTCATCCTTCCCTACATGAAATCCTTTTGATTTCCCCTTCTGTGTTGTGGTTTTCGTTCTAACATTCTTCAAGCTCTCGCAATAAGCTGTCAATGCTTCCTTATTGCCCATGTTATGCAACAAAATTACATCGAACTCTTCCGAATGAACTATGAATTTTGTATAAACTATAGCTTGCTTGCTATTTATTTCTTCTTCTAAAATCCTTTTCATCTCTATGAGGATTTTTTCTCCCTCTCGGGCTTATAAGTGAAGTCCCTCTCTCATCCCTTTTCTCTATTTGAGTTGCTGTTAAACCACTTTGTCCTTTTTTTCTCCTAAGGCAGCAACTAATTGATAACATTATTGCCCAAAAACTTATTATTATTAAGGAGGAATTCCCTTGCTTCTTCCACTCCTTCCCTAAAGTTTCAAATCGGGTGTCCATTGTTATATATATACGAAGAGGGCTTACAGGAGAGTCCAAGAACCCATCGACAAGATTATTTATGCTATTCGATGAACTAATCGAGGAGTAAGTAGCATTACAAACGGAAAGGCCTTGTTCATAGGAGGAATTATGATCATTGGAAATACTAACCAACTTTGGATCAATTAGGTAACCACTACTTTCAATGACAATTCAAGTAGTACATCATTCTTAGAAAATATGTTGAAGCCTTATTTTTATATTTTATAATTTTATTGTCATTAATGTCTTAGTCGCTCGGACTCTTCACATTTAGCGTCGCACCTATGTTGAGATGATGTGGGTGATCTGGTCAATCGATTTTGGGTACTTTGACCAAATTCAAGGGAGAAATTCTGGATAAATTCAAAAAAAAAATGTAATCAAAACAAAAACTAAGGTGAAATCTAGAGAATGAAATACCTTGTATAAATAAATTTCTATTGTCACTCCCTTTACATATAAATTTCTATTGTCACTCCAAGTTTTCCACATAATATCTCATAATTTAGGTTTTATTACTCTATTTGTATTATTATTAGTCAAATCCCTGCACCCGTATCCATACATGGATCAGTATCCCTGAATCTTAAAATTTAGATAATAGAATATCCGACCTATGGATCACACCTGTATCAAACACCCGCAATGTTCAAGCAACTTAGATTAATGTAACTAACTAAGTTGAATCAGATATATAGAGAAAAAAATTATATCTCTTCTTATTGTTCACTTGACACCTGTGATCAATTTAATCCAGTATATATTTTTAGCTTGTTATTGATTATTTCCTTGGAGGGATGAGTGGCTGATAGGTCTAGATGTGCTTCATGGAATTGTGTCTTGATGCATTTAATCTTATTAACATTGTAGTAGCTTAAATAGGTGGTCATTGATGCATTTTGTTTTCGTGTTTTGCAGGTTAAATGGGATGGAATAGGACATGAGCTTGCTCTCTCATCAGTATTTGTAGTGTTGTCTGTTTATCAGCGTACAAGATTTATGAATACATACTTTTCTGTGGAAGAGATATCAAGGTAATATGCTCTAACCTTAGTCTACTATGGACTTTTATCTGTTTTTGGTTGCTTGTTATAGTGGAAATTCCTTCATGTAGTTTTTGGCATTTTTTTGGGTTCTTTTCTGGTGGAGATCTTTATCTGATACTTACTTTTACCTAATTTAGCAAGCTTATAAAATAATAGCATGTGGTTTTATATACTTTCACCTACTCCGTTGTCTATTACGTTCTTCATGTTTTCTATTGGATATCTATCAAAATTGCGAAACTATATATACAAGGACCATTATTAGCTAATCAATCTTAACTTTAAGTGGTTGGTCTCCTGCTAGTGAGCATCACAGCAAAGGCAATCGCTTTCTTGAATAAATGTTATAATTTCTATATGGTAGGTACTAGCTGGGCTTTAAGTTATGCAAATTAAATTTCATGAAAACAAATCTGAGGTTCAATAAAATCCTATTTGCTTACCAAAATATTAATACTCCTACTTAAGCTTTAAGTAAATAGGAATATAATGTTAATATCCCAAATGCAGTGCTCTTTGTTTTTTCATCATCTTCTCGTGGTAAGAACATGGTTAATATTTTTTCTCTTACACTTTAGATTATTTATATGCTTAATTGGTAGTGTTTGGTGGAGCACTATTTGTTAAGGTGTTCATGATACTTAGTCACTTTGCCTATACATGTGTGTGTCTTTGCTTATTGAATAGCATCCAAATGCTGATACGGTCTATTTTTATTTATTTTTTGGTTAGGTTAGCTAAGTGTTGTATGATGCTATGCTACTGAATTAGGAGTTACAATTGCTTGACCTCTTCTCACTCTTGCTATATCTATTAGAATATAAAGCTTTTTGACATCTTCTTTATTACACGTTTTGTATTTTTTTTTCTCTAGAAACTTGTGTTTTCTGGTGCTTTTATCCTTAAGCTTGTTCAATATGATCAAATTAAATGCTTATTAGACACTGAAATATCAATGTTCATCCAGAAGTTGTGCATGCAATTTTTTCTCTTCTTGATCAGATTGAAGAACTGCGAGGTTTAGATTGATACTTCTCTAATTGTAAATTAATGAAAGGATTATACTATGTTGAAACCTAATCTCGCCATATAGTAACTGTATTTGGGTTCTAAGTATTTTCGAGTTTCATTAGTCACTTTACTCCTCCCGTCTGTTTGCACCATTTGATGAAGTTTTGTACCCCTTTATTTCTTTGACAGTTTAAATTCTAGCCTAAGTCTTGAGTACTTCATGTGACAAAGAAGATGAGATTATTACTGATTCATCTTCATTCTAAGTCTAGAGTACTTCCTGTGACAAAGAAGACGAGGTTATTACCAATTCATCTTCATTTCAATTTTCATATGAACTATTTCTGGAGTGTATGTTTATGTGCTTTTTTTATTTTATTCCTCTCAGTCACCTGCACTTCTTACCTCCATAGAATTTTTTGTTGGAGTGGTGCTTTGTCTTCTTTGTTGCTTGTTGCATTTTAGGCTGAAACTTGATGGAAAGATGAAACAATCTTTGTCTGAAACTATTAAATTGGCTATGCATTAACAGAAGCAGCACAGGGTGGACTGAAGAGATGGATTGGGCTATAGTACATGCCACAAGTAAAGCAATGCAAGCTGAAGTATATAGAATGAACCTATCAGGTGCAATGTATTTTATTTGGCAAGAGAGGAACTGTAGAATTTTTCAGCATAAGGAGATGACCACAGAGGTGATCATCAGAAACATCATACGAGAAATCCATTGCAGAGGGACTGGCTGAATTTATGCTTAGATTTAATTTTTATCTATAGTATAGTAGAGGGACTGGCTGAATTTATGCTTAGATTTAATTTTTATCTATAGTATAGTAGAATAGTGGTTATTTATTTAAGGTAGATGAGCTTTGAGATTGGGATTATGTCCATGTCTTGAGTTTCAAATCCGTACATATTGACATATTTGGTAATAAAAATTACAGTTACCAAAAAGTATTTGTCTGAATTTAACATGATTTTTTTACCATTCATTGATCTTTTAAATTTGAACCTTGACTTTCTAGAATTATTGAAATTAGACATTTCATCCTCATTTCAAATGTAACAAGTGATTTTGATCAAAGACGATCCAGAAGTAAGTTGTGATGTAACAAGTGATTTTGATCAAAGACGGTTCAGAAGTAAGTGATCACAGCTGAAAGATGCATCTATTATTGTCTGATTTATAAATACTATATGAATGTAATTAGTACTCCTATATATATGTTCAACATATAAGGCCTATATTATGACATTCACGTGAATAAGGGGTCGTTTTTGTTAGGAAGGATAACATCAAATAGTCTTCGCTATTCTTTATTTTTATGACAATTCTTCATATTATTCTATTAAAAATTACACTATATAAATATAATTTAAAATTATTTTATGATAATTCTTCATATTTTACAATTAAAAAATTGCACTATAAAAATATAATTAAAATATTATATTATAAATATAGTGTAATTTTTATGTTTATTTATATTTTGATTTTCATAAATTCTCTTTTACTTTAACAAACTAAGATGAAAATTCTATGTTTAGTACATAAGAACAAGAATTTATTTTCAAATATATATGGTAGCATCATGGGAATGCGCACAAATAATTTGAAAGTTTAATTTTTAAAAATGCATAACTAAAACTTGTAAAGAACATATAAAAAAAAACTAAATAAAATGAATGGTATTTTTTTATAAACAAATAATTTGTTCTTAAAATTTACGCAATGCATATTATTTTGTATACAATAAACCAAACAAGCAATAAGAAATAATCGCAACATAACTTATCCCATCATGATTACTCTCATTATAACTTGTATTTTTTTTATAAAAAAAAATCGACCCCTAAATAACATATTTGGCAGCTATATTATATTCAAGATAGTAATATTGTTATTTATTGAAATGTAGTTTTATTTAATACGCAACAAATAATATGTAATGGTGTTTCTATGGAATTTGATCATTTATACTCTACAATATTATGCCCCTAATAATACTAAGCGTTGGGCCCGTGATAGCATGGGCAAAACTTATCTAGTCTATTATATATATTTCTATTATATAGAAAGGTAAAGCCGACCAGACGACCAAGGGCAATTCTGAAAATTTTGATATAATTGAAGGGCAAAATAGTAAATGCCTGGCTATATGCCTAGAAGCATCTACTGAACAACCCAGAAAAGGACTTATTTCTAGAAACATCCATAGCTCGTCCACCTCTCAAAAATGGTCTCTTACTCTTCATAGCGGATTACACTTCAGGTTTGCCTAATTCTTCATTCGTTTTTTCCTTCAGTTCATCTCAAAAACTTTATTCTTTATCCAAAATTCAGGTTTGCCCAATTCAAGACTTAGTAATAAAATGATAAATATAGAAATATTCATATGTAGCCGCTTCTTCTTGCTTTCTTTGTTCAATTATCATAGTTTTTTCATTTGAGATTTAGAAAAGTGAAAACCTAAAATGGAGATAAAGTTTATTTTTTGTTTATGAAATATCAAAATTAGAGTACATCCTTTACCTGAATGGAGATTAAGTTTTTTACCATGAAAAATCGAAATTATAGCATATCACTTTGCTAATTTGTTGTTATTTGGGGGAATTCGTTGATGGAGCAGGAGCTTAAAGAAAGATCGTCATCATATTATAGTGTTCTTACTTCTTAGTGTTAATGTAGACCCTTTTGAAAGCGGAAAATAAAAAGCTAGCAAGGGTGTGATGGAGTTTACATTTTGTCCTAATTGTATTCTAATTATGAGAATAGTTTTGTTGTGTGTTTGGATTTGGTTGCTAACTAAATTAGAGTACATCCTTCTGCCAATACATCCTATTAGCTAAATTATTGTTATTTGAATTTGTTGATGGGTCTGGGGAGGGTAGTGTTTGATTAGACTTACTCCTACCTTATGAGGGAATGGACTTAAAGACAAAATCTATGAACTATTAGCTTTAGAGTTGGTCACGCTAAGCTAATTTGTGCGGACAAGAGAAGTAGCAAAGAGAGTTTTATAATCACATACTTGACTTGGTACAGATCATGAAAATTCTCAATATATGTAGCATTTTAATAAGAGATAATGAAGTAAATATGATGCAGTTTGAGCTTTATTTGAGTTGTTAGATATTTATGGACTATAATTTTCTAAAGACAAATTGTAAGTTCAAACTTGAAGTAAATATGAATTATGAAAGATTTTTCTGGCATCTACAGTCACAAGTTGAATCAATAACTTTTCTCTATAGAGTTGTAACATTCCAAGTTTTATCCCATTTGGAGGGAATATGAAGAATAAATCTTACTTGAAAGTGTATAAATGCTTCTTCATTATTCACAAATAATCTACAATTTGAAATGCTAATTATATTGCAACTAAAAATTTGACCAACTTCATAAACTTCTTGAACTGACAACTTAAGTTTACTCCTTTAATCAAGTAATTTTTTTTTTGATGATAAGGAAACCCGCAGCCACTACCCTTTGGGTGCACAAGGTAAAACCCCCGCTCCTATGCAATAGCTCGCAATCAAGTAATTTAAAAAATAAAATATAAAAAAAATCTCAAAGTTATTGATACAGGTTTGCTGATGTTGAGTTAAAGTGCTTGCAAATGACCATATATAGCATGTATACACGTAGTTGTTTTTTCACTCGAATGGTCGATTTGTTCTATGGATTAGCCATGAAATACTCGTATTTGGGTGCTTTAAATCTCATAGTTCGTCTTCACGAGCTCACTTGAATGTTTGTAGGGTATGGAATTCTGAATAATATTTGGAGTGGTGAGAAAACAGATTCATTAGCTAGATTATGCATGTGATAACCAGGAATTAGATCATAGTTCGTCTTCACGAGCTCACTTGAATGTTTGGAAGGTTCAAATTTCAGTAGAGTTAGATCAAAATAGTGTAGATATTTTTTTTGCCTATTTGCTTAAGGTTGGTGAGTAGAGTTACCAAATACTTGTGCTGGTTCATTGTCTAGGTTAATGTAAGGTGGCTTGGACACAATTAGATAATGCTCTGAAATATTCTGTCATATCTTCCAACTCCCCATGCATTCAGATTTCTCGTAAGAATAATATTATGTGAGTTATTGCTTCAGTTCTGAGCTACAGTCCTATCCCGTCCTATTGAAGAATGAGAGAATGCTCAGATCAATTAGGTGTTATTTAGAGTGGTGAGAAAATAATTCCTTAGCTAGATTATGTGATAACCAGGAATTAGATCATAGTTCGTCTTCACGAGCTCACTTGAATGTTTGGAAGGTTCAAATTCCAGTAGAGTTTGAAATATTTTTTTCCCTGTTTGCTTAAGGTTGGTGAGTATAGTTACCAAATACTTGTGTTGGTTCATTGTCTAGGTTAATGTAAGGTGGCTTGGACAGTGACAATTAGATAACACTCTGAAATATTCCGTCATATCTTCTAACACCGCAGACATTCAGATTTCTCGTAAGAATAATAGTATGTGAGTTATTGCTTCTGTTCTGAGCTACAGCCATATTCCGTCCTATTGAAGATTGAGAGAGTGACCGGATCAATTAGGTGTCTAGCAACTAGATATGTAGGAGGGGCATTGTAAACTTCAAGGTCGATTAGTCCTATGCTAAAATAGTTGAACAATAATTCCCTTTATATACTTTGATAAACAATAACTTTCCTTCTAAAATTTAGGAAATGAAGTTTCAGAATTTCAAGTTGAACTGCTCCAATGGATCTAAAATTTAAATGACAAGTAGACCAAGTTTTTTCACAAACTACAGGACTAAAATTAAATCTAATAGATTTTATAAGCAACAAGTAAGTGTCGGCATCCCTTTTTAATTTTTCTCCCTATTTTCTTTCGCCTTCCCCAAACTTTAGACTATCATATTTCAGATCTTTAGCTATTAGCATAGTGATTATACTACTAATAGCCTTATTTTCATTAATTCCCCAATCTTCAGAATAGTTTGGTTACAAACAAGTCAACCTCTAAACCTGAAGGTTATGCTTTCATTTAGTATGTCCGTACATGAAAAGTTTGTCTTACTTGATCTCTTATTTCTCTGTCATTTGTTTTCTACAAACCCTTTAATGTAACTTCAGCCGACAAAATAGAGTGCTTCTTTATATTAAACGTGAGAAAATCGTGCCGAGTTGGCATTCGTGCCGAGTTGGCATTCGTGCAGACTTAGAGTGGACTTGAAACAACATGAGTGGGAAATGAAGTAGTTAATTAGACGTTGAAATTCTAAGACCTTTTGTAGTGTTAGCTGTGTGCACATTGCCAAAAGGACTCTGAACATAGCTATACTACAATACATTATTAGTTGCATTGGTCCATAGAGTCGAAATTGCAATACATATGTAGCTTCTTCTCTGCTTAAGTTGATTTTGGTTTTGATGTCATTGCACATAAAAAATTATTATTATTATTTTTTATTTTTTTAAAATTATTTGAGATTATTGTGCATGTGTTATAAGATGCTTGTCGTGACTACTTTAGAACTTTGGTTTATCTTTTGGGGTATAAAAGATGTTGTGGTCTAGCTTATTATATATATGTCTTTTATTTTATCTCAAAGAGCTTTATTTTCCTAACCACTGTATGAACTCTGTCTATAGTTTGAAATTGTAATCGTTTTGAATTAAATACTATCATCACTCGCAAAATTTTCAAAAGTAATTTCATGGTAGAAATATAATGTCAACATAACTAGAACATTCGTTGTTTATCCTGCTGAATTACTTCTTAATTATTATTTTTTGCATTGGTTTTTAATTATTACGTATTTTACCCCTTTAATTTTTTTGGAAAGAGTTAAGAGTACGAGATGACCAAGATAAGCAATGCACACTTCGTTCTGTTAAATTTATAGATTACTTTCTTGCTATATAAAGCTGATTAAAAGATTCTATTAAGTTGTTTTTAGACAATGATAACTCATAAAAGTCGTTGGCCTCTAAACAACGTTACAATGGTGACCTTAATTTTTATGAGACTATCAGTAATGTTAGTAATGTTTGACAGATTAATTGTGAACACAAAATAGATTCTCTGCGTAAATGCATATTGAGTAATGGATTACTGTATGTTTTATATGTCTAATGGCAAAGTTTATTTAATCTTTCTTACACTACTTTTGTATTAACAATTTCCTTCTCAGTCTAATATATGCAGGTTAAACTATGGGCTTCTTTGTTTTCGTATATAATGTAGTATTCTTGTTGAATTGAAAAAAGTATTTTGATGAAAATTAACTGGATCCATATTGAAATAGCCGCAGATCATCTTTGCATTAACTTAATGTACTATTCTTGATATGGTTCTATTTCTTTCATATTCAACTTTACACATCTGTAGATTTCCATGGTTGCATCAAGTTCCAAAGGTAAATAATTTTTTCTTACCTTCATATATATTATTTCACTATGTATAATTTGAAGTTGATTGTGCTAAAGAGACCATCTTCCACGATTTATGAATGGAGATCATTTCCTACTATTTATCCACCATCGCACACGCCTTATTAATTTCTTAGTCTTTGAGCTTATGTTGTTTTATCCTGATATTGGAGGATGCGATATACAAAAGCAGGAAATTTATGACGCCGTTGAGTTACCTCTGAGTCATCATGAGTTGTACAAGCAGATTGCTATAGATCCTTCCTATGGCGTGTTGCTCTATGGTCCACAAGGCACTGGAAAAACCATGCTTGCAAAGGTTGTAGTACATCATACCACCACGACCTTTATAAGGGTAGTTGGTGCTGGTATAAGGACAGTAAAATAAGCAAGCACTTGTGGAGTCATGGTGGTATATTATTGATTTATGATGATACAACAATTTCAAAACATGTTTAAAATAGTCAAAGTTCAAAAAAAAATTAATTTAATCTTGAACTTGTCTGGCGGAAAGTTTTTGAACCTATGGCAAATTGTCTTTTATTCAATAATTTACTTATTTGAATCCAAAATATGGTCAAATGATGACTTGTAGGTAAAGAAAGCTTTCTGAATATAACTTAAATCTTATTCAAATCAATTGTCTAATAGTAACAAGTAGTTTATAATGTCCTGCAGTATTTAATTATGACCCCACTCTCCCAAAGTAGATCCTTCCTTCCCTGAGTTTATAAAAATGTATATTCTAAATTTCTTGACATTATCGCATTGCTACAGTCCTTTAAGTCCTGTTGAAAATAGTCTATCTATCTTCCAAGATAGGGTCAAGGTATCTGTACACTTTATTTTTTTTAAACCTCACTTGTGCGATTATATTGGATATGCTATTTTTGTTGTATTACTTGAAGTTAATTGGTGTTTATCTGCATTTTGAAATAAAGCTGCTCATATGTTGTTTAGTGATAATATTGTGGAGATTAACAATCTAAGGTGGGAATGTCGTGTATATTACTAGAAACTAATGAACATGATTAGAGTGTCTATTCAATGTATTGAGATATAATATAAAGTCTATTTGTCGAAAGCTACTTATTTTGATCTTAAATTGAGAGGATAGTTTCTTATTGGCGCAAAACAAAAATACTAAGTAAATACTTGTAGCAAATAGAAAGATGTCACAAAATCCAACATGTTGGGCCTATGCTATCTAGTATATATTATTATTATTATATTTTATTTTTTTTATTATATAGAAATGCCATGATAGGACGACCAGGGGCATTATTGTAAATTCAAAATTAGATATTTTGCCTACTTTTTTGTTTTAGCCTTAGAACCATCTAGACAAGTCTGCAACTCTCTTATCTATGCATTTCCTCCATAGCAGCATACAAATTTTACTCAGATTTCAAATTTAACTCAGCATCATCGGGTCTATTATATTAGTTGGCAATTCTTTTGAGTTTCAGTATTCGTTAAATACGACTTGCGAGTACTTTTTTCTCAATCTCCCCCTCCAAGCTCTTTTCATCTTTCTCTGTCTTCGATTTCAGGTACGATTCTCTCTCAAATTTTCCTAGAATCTTCTTTTTTCTTTGTTTGGGTATTTAAGTTCTCTTAAAAATTTCTGATTTCAAGACTGAATCTCTTCTTGTTGTTGTCCTATTGTGACATTATTATGCAAACAACATAATGAAAAAGTTGTACTTTCGATTCCATCTCCGACAATTTTTTCCATTCCGAATTTCAGTATTGTTTGACTAATGAGTAATCGTCTTAATAGAGAGAGAATTCAACTATGCTTTGTTGCCTATTTTGACACAATATGAAAGAAATTTGGCACACTGAGTTCTTGATTGAGCTCAGTCTAAGTCTCGACTGAAAACTTTGATTGTGTGCATTCACAGTCCATCAATAATGAAGTATTTGTAATATAACCTGTAAGTTTCAACATCTGCGCAGAAACATATAAGTGAGGAACTGTTCATTGAAAACTTTGATCATATTTTGCATTAGTCAATTAGTTTAATTTTTTTTTGCAAACTATTTGATTATTATTGTGAATTTCTGGAAGCTGAATGAATTACATACTCTTGGTTGGTGATCTCTTTGGTATGATCAATTGATAATATGGGTGACAATAGGGGCTCTGCATATTTCGGATAAAACCAATAAATCCAATCGAAACAAGTATTGTTGGTTTACCGCTTTCGTGTTTTAGTTGAACCATAATGTTTAGTGTTATTTGAATTTTGGATTATCGATTTGGGACTCATTTTGTCCAATTTTCTTAATGGTTTAACCAACAACTGTTCAACTTACTGATACATAAACTTTTTGCTCGAGATTTCTCTGAGTATCTACCTATTAATCCTTCTTAACCTTTTGTGTCATCTGACCATGAATGGACATATTTTATTTTGTTCACTTCTGCTTCTTCTCATATATGCTTAAGAGATTTGTTTGTTGCTATTTTTAAGTTGGTCACCTCAAAACTTAATTATTATTTTCAGCCACATTTTTATGTTTTTCCTACTCTTCTTGTGACAACTTGTTGCTTTGGTTTCTTTGTGGCTACATGCATGTTTAATATAAATGCATCAGCCCATTGTTTGGAGAAGCTGTATCTCGGTCAATAGCATCGGAAAAGTACCATTCTAAACAGCAATTCATATATATTACCGATTCTTAATGAAAGCAACAATCTTAAAAACTAATGAAAGAAAAAAATGTTATGCAAATCACAAGAGCTTAGTTGGACAACTCCAGTAAATAATTTAGTACTCATCGCAAGAGCTTTGTTGAAAACTCAAGTAAATAATTTCTGCCACTAGACACGCAATATATTGAGAATGCAAAAAAACAGAAACTTTGTGAGATTGCAGAAAATCAGAAATCGTGTTAGAATGTACACACGTGACTTCAGAAAATAAATCAAGTTCCGAATAGTAATATGCAATTGTAATTAATCTGGTGCATTTATGTGTAATCTGCAATTACAAGAAACTGATGGCACAAGGCATAAATGGGAGGATTTTAAGACGAAGAAACTAAAATTACTAGCCGAAATTTGGTAAGTATCATTTACATAATGGTTGCACATATAATGGCGTTTATGTAGAAAGCATTATTGTTAGTGTTAACTTTTTTCGTGTAGCTTTAAGTTTTTTCTTTGTCTTTTGATACTTTGGTTGATTGTGGTGCAGTATATTGCAAGTCTCACATAAGCACTGACGTACCGCCTTCCCTTGCCACATCTGCTAAGTTTTATTAGCACCATTTCCTAGAAGCAAGAAAAATGATCACACTAGACACACAATGTAATTTTTCGACATAACAAGGAGTGTCAATATGTAATATATATATACACAAAATAAATACTTTTACCTAGACACACAATTTAATTTTTTGACAAAGGGGTGTCGATCAACATACACCTCAGATATATGTGGCTCCGCTACTGAGTGCAAGGTGGCTCCAACACGGGCAATTGAGTAACACTTTGAAATATTCGCTCATATGTTCCAACTCTGCAGGCATTTGGATTTCTCCCAAGAATGATATTACTTGAGTTATTGCTTCTCCTCTGAGTTGTATTCCTATCCTATCGCCGCCTATTCAATAATGAGGGAGTGATCAGACCAATTAGGTGTCTAGCAGTTGGATATGTAGGGCGGGCATTGCAAAACTTTGAGGTCGATCAGTCCTATGCTAAAATAGTTGAACAGAAATTCCTTTATATACTTTGATAAACAATGTTGCTGGTTTGGAAGGATTTGAGGATTTCAGGTGTAGCTATATTGAAATTATTCATTTGCCTACAATGACTTTCTTGGCTAAAACTTCTGAACTTCCATTTTGTTTTTATCATATGATTGGTTTTATTAGAAGCAACAAGTAAGTGTCGGCATCCCCTTAATTTTTTTCCTTATTATCTTTTGTCTTCCCCATACATTAGTCTTTATCTTACTTGGATCTATAGTTATTAACATTTTCATGATTAAATTCTTGAATTTTACGGTGGTTGACTTCACAAAAAATAAGGTGCAAGCTAGATATAGTTCATGTCATTCGATACTTTGACAAATTGCAAATGGATAAAACCTCCGCTCTTGTGCAATAGCTCGCAAATTACACAGGAGAGGTAACTCATACTAGGCAAGTCTGGTGCGACGAGCTCAACCCAGAAGGCAAACCCCTTGTTTTCGGTGGCAAGGGGTTTCAAACTTGAGACCTCCAACATGGAAGTCCCAAGCCCTAACCACTGGGCCACCCCGAAGTATCAAAAGGTGAGCGATTAGATCTTCATAAGGTAATTATGGACCGGCTTTCATAAAGCACCTTTGGGCAGCAGCTACTATTGGGATCTAATTTTGAGATCAATTCGACAATGAAACTCTTTAAGCAATGATCTTATCTATGTTATTTCTCTTGACGCGATACAAAAGACGACTTTCAAGAAGTCACTTAGCCTCTTGACCTCTTTTCTCAAAAAAGACGTTGTGCGGGCAAGTCGATCAAAGTCAGTATCATATTTTTTATTCCAATGAAATTTGAAGATTTTGAATAAGACAATTTGAATGAGAAACATATGTGTCAAGTATAAACATAATACAATCAATCTGCAATAATCTGTTACAAGAAAATGATGGCACAAGGCATAAATTGGACGATTTAAACACGAGGAAACTAAGATTACTAGCTGAAGTTCGGTAAGTTTGTTCAACTTTATCAAAAAGGTTTCATATACTTGACATAGTTTTATTTTTTTTAGGCATTCTTGAATTCAATATTTTGCCTTAGACTTCAAAATAATATATCTTGGATAATGTATTAGGACTCTTGCTAGGACTCTTAGACTCTTATTAGGACTCTTACTTATGTGTAAGTATATCTGTAGATGATTTCCTATATATATAGATGTACAGAGGCAGGCATGTTGATTTGCTTCTGCTATTCACAAATATATTCTCATGGTATCAGATAGCCAGAAATCCATCTAATTTCTTCTCTACGACATGGCGTCTTCATCTTCCATTACACCAGTTGTTCCTTCTAGCGTCACTACTATTCCAGGTTCAAGTCTTCCTTCAAGTTTTCCTTCTAGCGTCAGTTCTATTGCAGGTTCAAGCTTTCCCTTCTTTGGTTTGCCTCCTCCCGTTAGCATAGATTCTCAGACTCTACCAAATTTCAATTATGTTGCTGCTCTTGCTACCCCTAATGTCACCAATTTAGTGACTATTAAGTTAGGTTCTGTGGAGGACTACCTCACATGGCGCACTCAGTTCACCTCTCTACTACTTTCGCACGAGCTTATGGGGTTCGTTGATGGCTCAATTCCTCACCCTTCTCCTCTTCTTGGTGATGCATCTGGCAATCACCAACCAAATCCTCTCTATCGCTCTTGGATAAAAATTGATCAAAGTGTCCGTTCTTGGTTATTCGCAACACTATCTCGTGACGTTCTTCTTGATGTTCATCTCCTTCTTACATCTAGAGATATATGGTTATCCTTACATCGACGCTTTATGGATGCGAGTCAGGCTAAATCTATTGAGGTGAAACGCCAACTCACTACCCTGCGAAAGGATGATAAGATGAGTATTGATCAGTACCTTCGCAATGCCAAACAACTATTTGATTCTCTTGCAGCAATTAATTCACCCGTCCCTTCTCAGGATTTCATTGATCATGTTTTACTTGGCCTTGGAAAAGAGTATGACACCTTGGTTGGCATCATTACACATTTTCCTGGTCACTTATCGCTTGAAGAGCTTCGTACCAAACTTTTACTTCATGAGCAAAGGTTGCAGCGTTTCAAGGAACTTGACTCGCCAATTACGCCTCAAACATTTGCTGCGCATTCTGTTTCTACAACTACTCAAGACTCTGACTCTCAGTTTGGTTTTGGTCGTGGCCGAGGTCGATCTTCTTCCAGAGGTTGTGGCCGTGGTGGCAAAGGTCGTGGCTTTAGTGGTCGTGGGCAGCAACCACAAATCAGCTCTAGCAACAATAATACACGCATTAGTGCAACTGGACAGCCACATGTAAGTAATGGTAGTACTTACCCTGTCTCCTATAATTCATATTATGTAGGTACTAATTCACCATCCACGGGCATGCTTGGTTCTCATCCATCAACTATAATTTGTCAAATTTGTGGATCTCTCGGCCATACTGCTCTACAATGCACTAATAGGTTTAATCATGCCTTTGTTTCTAATGATCTTCCTAAGTCTTTTGCAACCATGTCTGTTGGTGAAACAAATGATGCTACTTGGTACCTTGACTCTGCTGCTTTGCTTCTGCTCATATGACTTCATCTGAAGGTAATTTTTTTGCATAAAACTCCATATACCGGTCATAATCGTGTTTTGGTTGGGGATGGAAAATTACTCAATATTAGCCATACTGGATATATCCAATTTCCTTCTACCTCTCGTCCCCTTCATTTGCGTTCTGTCTTTCAAGTTTCTCAATTACAACATTACTTAATTTCAGTCAAAAAGTTATGTGAGGATAATAATTGTGTTGTTAATTTTGACTCGTCTTCTGTTTCTATTAAGGACAAAGCCTCGGGTCAAACTCTCATTCAGGAATCCAGTAATGGCGATGTATACCCTCTTTCCTCCAAGTTAGCGAGT
The DNA here is from genome assembly GCF_900185275.1 of Solanum verrucosum. Taxonomy (NCBI): domain Eukaryota; kingdom Viridiplantae; phylum Streptophyta; class Magnoliopsida; order Solanales; family Solanaceae; genus Solanum; species Solanum verrucosum. The sequence goes on from NW_026020214.1 coordinate 584,163, forward strand.
TCTTCTTCTCAAGCTTTAGTTGCTCTACGACAATCAGGAGACATATGGCATCGTCGTTTGGGTCACTGTGGAGCTCGAGTCTTAGATAGTCTTAGAGAAAATAATTCCATTCGTTTGCTTAATCTTTTTCAGAATAATTGTGTTTCTTGTCGCTTAGGAAAAGCACATCGTTTGCCGTTTCATTTAGTCGAACATTGTAGCTCTTTTCCTTTGGAGATTGTTCATTCAGATGTTTGGCAGTCACCAGTTTTATCTAATTTAGGATATCGATACTATGTTATTTTTATTGATGATTTTTCCAGGTTTACATGGCTTTATCCCAGGAAACATAAATCTGAAGTTTTTATGCATTTTTGTGCCTTTCAAAAACAAGTGGAAAATACCTTTAACACTAAAATTAAAAGTTTTCAAAGTGATGGGGGTGGGGAGTTCGACAATAAGGTTATGGTCTCACACTTTTCTAATTGTGGTATTATATTTCGTAAGTCATGTCCTGACACTCCCCCACAAAATGGGGTTGCAGAAAGAAAGCATCGACATATCCTTGAGATGGTGCGTACCATTCTCTCAGATGCCACAATACCATCCAAGTTTTGGGTTGATGCCGCCTTTTATGTCGTTTACACCATCAATAGGTTACCATCACTAGTTTTACATGGAATTTCTCCATTTGAGAAACTTTTTCAAACTCCTCCTGATTATAATTTTCTCAAGGTGTTCGGTTGTGAATGTTTTCCATATGTATCTTCTCGAACTTCAAATAAACTTGACCCTCATTCAGTTCGTTGTGTTTTTTTAGGCTATGCTTCTAATTATAAAGGATATCGTTGTTTGGATCCAAAAATAGGTCGTGTCTTCATTAATCGTCATGTCACTTTTCATGAGTAACTAAGGGAAAATAATTCTGCTGGTCATTATTTTGGAGTTCTATGTTCAGATTTTTCATTCTTCATTGAGTTGAAGATATAACCACTAATAAATTGAACTTCTTTGCATGTCTATTTTCTCAAAATGCTTGCAGTCTTTCTTTTCTATGCTCCCCTTCTTTCAGTTGAGTATAGTGCAATAATGTTCACATTACATGAAGTTCTCACTGTGATTTACGCTTTATTTTGAAGAAAGTAAATAAAAAATCAAGGTTGAAATAGTAGCTTGAAATGGTAGAACATACTTATACTACCTTAGAACACTAAGATATTTAAGTTAATAAAGGCATAGATATCTGGGAGACATTCATCAGTTTAGCACCTCTAATAGTGTTCTTCCGATATACTTTTTGGTTTACCATCTCATTTATGGTTTGTCGAGATGCCAAATAAAGAGATAAAACGATCTGAAAATTTGCAATACAATTGATGATCACAGTGTTATATCCTTGAGAAATTGTTACAAAACATTGCCAAAGGCATTTTATTCTTCAATTTTCTTTCAACATATCATGTGTACCCTTCCTACCTCACAAAAGTAGGATTTGCATACATAGCACCCTCTTCAGACCCCATTTCTGGGACTACACTGGTATTATGTTGTTGTTGAACTTTTGAACTTTCAATTTTGTGAACAGTATTACCTCAAAGTTAAGAGTCTTGCCAGAGGATAAGCGTTTGGTTACTGCCGGCTAAACTTTGATTCTTTGGGATTTGACTTATGGAATTGAGAAAGAAAGGGATGAACTGGGTGTATTCCGCCTAAACAATATTATCGTCCCAGAACTCCTTTCCAGTCCTTTAATTGGTTTGCCTATTAGAAATTTAAAAGTAGTAATATTCCTGAATTCTTTTCAACAACATTTAAAAATGTATTATTAGAATTTTATATATAGCATTACAATTCACTGATTCTGCTAGAAGTTCAGATCATTTCACCAACTATTTGAGTTCTCATTCATTTTGCAGATGTGTAGTATTTGAAAATCATTGCTGATAGACTTTCAATTTTACCCATTTATATTGCATAGTATGGAGATTTAGAAGGCTGAAGAGTGAAGATATCTGATCTTTTAACTTTTATGCAAGTGAGAGTTGTCTGAGGTGGAATTGCTCCACCAGGGGACTCCAATGGTGTTGATAAGTTCATATGTTACAATTGGACAAGATATTTTGGTTGGTGAAGACTCTTTTATATTAGCTCTATCAAGACTCAAGAGGCAAAAATGTCAATTCAATTGAAGCATGAGACTATTTGAATGAGAAACATGTCTCAAGTATAACATAAATACAATTCACCTGTAGTTAGTTATTTGCCGTTTTCCTTGTGCTAAACTTGTAAACCATATCAAAATTGTCAATTCGAAGGAATGAAATCTAGATTGCATTTGATGTGTAAATCATTACTTCCATGTTGGGTCGGTGCAAAGCACGGGCATACATATCTAGTATATAATAAACAAGGTAAAGCCATTGACTTTTTTTAACCCATGCTCCAATATAATAATTAAAAAAATAAAAAATTTCAATGTAACCATTTCAAAAAGAGTATTAATCAAATTTAAAAAATGATAAGTAATAGGATAGACAAAGTTACTTGACATTTTAAAATACTCTGAAAAATATAATTAAAAAATCCCAATAAAAGGTTTTTAATTGCTCATATTAAAAAAAATAAAAATTCAATGTAGCCATTTCAAAAAGAAGTATTAATCAAATTTTAAAATGATAAGTAATAGGATACAAAAAGTTACCTGACATTTTAAAATAACACTCTGAAAAAATATAGTTAAAAAATCATAATAAAAGGTTTTTAATTGCTCATATTTTCTCATCAATTTTTTATTTACTTATTCAAAAATATTTACATAAGGTTAATTAACTTCAACATATAACGATAGTATATTGATAAAGCCTAATAATTAAGTAACAATCATTTTTAAATAATGCAAAAAAATATTATTATCAAATCTAGACGCTGAACCAAGTGTATATTTGATTTGTTTACATAAATATTCTATTATAACATATCAAGGTGCTAAATGTTAACATCCTCTCAAATAAGTTTCTATAATAAGTTATATTTTGAAATTGTCAATAAATCAATATTAGTAATTATATTTATAAACTAACCGCTCAACACGCAGATACGTATACTAGTATAATGGAATCGACTAATTATAAACATATTTTTTATGAATATATAACATAATATATAATCATAAGGAATAATTCTAAATATCTTACGTATATTTTTATAAACAAAATTTAATTTTTTAAAAAAAATTAAAATTATTTTTAATAAACAAAATAAAAAAATATTTCAAACATGTATGTATTCCCTGTTTCTTTCACTAATCTTCCTTGCTTGTGCAGAGGAATCATCAATCAGATTCCATCATCACGTACAAGACTTGGAAGCAATTGAAATGCCCGTCTGTAATTTATGTTCACGCAAATGGAGATATTGTTCTTACGTTAAGTAATCATTGCTATTAATTTTTATTTTTATTTTTTAATTAAAAAATATAATAATAATATAATAATAATAATAATAATAATATAATAATAATAATAATAATAATAAAATAATAAAAAAAAAAAATCGTCCCCTCATTCTCCCTCCTTTGTTATTTGGACATACTTATTTATTACTTTGATTGATGAACAATATTTAAGCAACAAATAAAAATTTTAATAAAAATATTGAAAAATATTTAATTTATGAGTCACAGCAACTTTAATCAAACAAGGATTCAAAAGCCATGCTAAAAATTATTAAATTTTAATAATAAAAGATAATTTTATACGTCCTCACTCTAATTTGGATGGGATTATATTTCATATAATGATTAAAGTTACATTTGTTGAATTTAAATAATGAAAGGATTTTGATTAATTAAATAAAAGTATGATAAGAAATAAATAGAGTTGTGAAAGCAAGAAACTAAAAATTTATCTATATTAAAAGATGAGTAATAGAAGGATATAAGTGAACAAATATTTTTAAAAAAAACACACATGACAAAATGTTAACACAATAATGCTAGATATGAACAAGAAAATGAAAAAAAGTAGTAAATAAAAATTTCAATGTAAACCTATAAATATTTAAATTTGATATAAGAAATTATTTAGAAATATGAAAAAAATCATACTTATATTAATAAGATCATGTAATTGATATCATATTATATATAATGGCAAAAATAAAAAAAATTAATCAATGCGAAGAGATCAAGCAATATTTTTAAATAAAAATAAAATACAAAATTTTCATGTGAATATTTTAGTTTTAAAGGTAAAACTCAAATCATTATATCTAAGAGAATAAATTCAGAATCACAATTTAGTAATGATATTATTTGAGTTACAAATCAAATACAAAACGAAAAAAGTTAGTAAAATTATCATTGAAGAAAAAGAATTGAAAAAAAGGAGAGGATGATAATGTATAAATAAATCATGCAATAAATAGTATCATGTCACTTAGTAATTCTTAATAGATAAAGTTAAGAATATTGTATAATGATAAAATTTCTAGCAACATAATAAAAAGTGTAATTTTTAGGAATCACATAGTTTTAATATGAAATTACAATCTATCCTTCTTTAGTTTGCAATTACATTAATTTCTTAAAAAGTAACACAAACCGAATATATAATATGTAGCTCGGATACATTAAAGAGTATCTCGGATACATTATAACATAAATCGGATACATAATATGTAGCTCGGATACATTAAAAACTAGTTCGGATACATAATATGTAGCTCGGATACATTAAAAATTAACTCGGATACATTATAAAATAAATCGGATACATAATATGTAGGTCGGATATATTAAATACTGTTTCAGATACATTAATATGTAGCTCAAATACATTAAAGAAATAAGGGATTTTAGAGGTTTTTAGAAATAGAAGGGGATATTGGAAATAAGGGAGACGTGTATTTCAGTAATTTTTCCTAATAAAAAATTAAAAATTAACTAAATTTATTTAAATATAATCTCAAATTCTATATTGAAAATAAATGGAAAATTGATTTAGCAACTTATCACATATAATATAAAAAACAATTCTTAAAAGAATCGATATTTTTTCATAAACAAAAACATTGAAAAGAAAAAGAAGAAAAACATATCTTCTTATATTTTGGATACAAAATCTCAATCTAACACCGTTGATATAATCTTATTTCGATTATTTAGAAATAATCTTACATGAAGAAATAAAAAATAATTGAAATATATGATAAAAATTATTTAGAAAAAGAGTAATAGAGATAATATGAAAATATTGTAATGTGGATTCATTTAAAAACTAAAATAACATAATGAAATAATACAAAAAAAATGTTATTAAGAAATTTGACAATGAGGAATTGCAAAACATTTAGTTTTGGTTGCATCAAGAACACTTTGCGTAAAGCATATAATTTTTTGTCCTTATCTTTAGATGAGTAAATTTTTTTAATGATTTTAATTTTGAAATAAAATGACTGCGCATCGGGCGGGTACGTATACTAGTATCTATATAACAGGAGAGGTGATAGCGCGCCTACGTGTCAGCGCACAGTCAATCTCTAATTTTAATTTTTAAATTATAAACTAATTAAATAAAATTAATTAAAACTTTTTATTAAAGACTTTCAGTTATTGTTTTAGAAGACAAATTAGATGTTTTAAAAAAAGAAAAAAACCTTATGTTTTAACATACAAGTTAGATTCTTTAATTTTGTGTTTTATGGAAATAATTAAATATATATAATTAAAAACTTATATATATATATGAACCACAAAAAACAGTATTTAAAAAAAATATATTACAAATTGTATTTTGCAAGAAAAAAATAATTACTATCATTTTTTCTGTTTTTATTTAAATAAATAAATTTCGGCAACGGTTTTAAATGATAAAATCTAAAAGTGTTTTTAGTTTTGAAAGGAAAAAAATCAAGAAACGTGGGCTGTTAACCTTTTTAAGAATTGTGACGGTTATCTAATTTTGCACTTCTTAAATTAAAAAAACTAAACTAAAAAAAAGTGTAGTTGTTAAGCATCTCAAGACCTATTTGTTTGATCAAAACAATATTAGAAAAATTTAATAGATACATTATATCATATATATTCAACTATTAGAAAAAAAAATAGAATATTTTAAAGTTGTTTAGTATGTGTATTTTTAAAAATGATTGCAATGTTTTTTTCATACCGTTTAATTAAAAAAATAAATTGATTGACAAAACCGCATAACTTTAAAATATTTTTTTTTAAAAAACTGTCAAATGAACTTTTACTAAACAAAAGAAGAAAAATAAGGGAAACATTTTTTTTTCTTATTTTTAATCAAAATTTTGGACCGTGGTCCATTTTATTCATAAAAATCTATGGACTCAAAAGAAGCCCATTTGGAATAGAACAAAAAAGGAAAGCAATATATTCACAATCGGTCCAAAAGTGACCGACAAAAATGTCGTAGATAAGGGATTCCTAAAGTGGTATCCATTCTCTTCCTCCTCTCTTTTTTTCTTTTCCACCGCAAACAATATCCATGTCTGCCTGACCTGAGTTTCGTCATCCTCCTTTTCTGTATCATCATCATCAAGAGGAGGTCTAATGTTCTTTGAACAGCTATCACAGGTATGCCTTTTCTCATTTCCTTTTTGTTCCAATGCTTTTGTCGTACCCTTTCCCTATGTAGATACAACCATTGGTGATAAACTCGGAGGGAAGTTCCAATCGTGTGCCTTCTTAGCTCCATGTAAGCTCCTTTCTCTTCCTCTGATCACGTCTCCTTTGCAGTTGTACCCAAAATGGGGATACCCAGATTGCTCCCTCATAGCTTCGTAATGTTCTCCTAGTTGTGCACCAAGGCCGCTTTGCAGATCCGGTTCCATGATTCGCGCTTTGTACTGGTGAACGCATGATTCTTTGTTGGCTGTTAGTTTGTATTCGCGTAGCTATTTTGCCCTGGCTTTTCTGTAAATGTAATAGCTATGTGAATATGTACTCTTTCCTAGAAAATTGAAGGAAAGGTATTCTTTAAATTTGGAATTAACTATTGCTAACTATTTTGACCAAGAAAAGTTCAAACACATTTAACTATTAAATTAAGTTAATTGTAGACTCAATTAACATTTTCAAAACTTATAATCTTTTTAGAAATACAAAACAATTCACCCACTAAATAAACAAACTTTCCATTCCCTCTCTCAAACGTTCTCCTCTCTCTCACAGAAGAAAACGTTCTCTCTCAAAAATTCAAAATTGCTTCAATCGGGACAATCAAACAATCAATTTCTCCGGCAACTTTCAACTTTTGACGGTCGTACTTTGAACTTTTGAATAGTTTATTCTAATCATCCAAGGGAACAACGATTTGCCGGTAAAGTTTTATTCTTTTGAAAAAAATTTAAGGCGTTTTAGTTTTTATTTTGAAGAAATACTGCAAAGAGACTATTCCGAGGGAGGTTACAATTTGCATATACTCTTCCCTCAAGCGCTGCCTAGGTTTTGTGCGATTCAGGTTGAGATAATGAAGTTTTTGCTTGTTTAGGTGAGATGGGAAAGAAAAGGGGTTTACCCAATTGGGTTTCTGATGGGTCGACATGTTCTATAGGAATTTTTGAAAAGAGTTCATGGGTTTATATCTAATTTTGAAAAGGTTTGCCCAATTGGGTTCCTGGAAATCTAAATTCTCTGTAATTTGTTATCTCACTAATCTTTTGCCCCTTTTTTTTTTTGCACTTCTGCAGGTACTTGGTGAAAATTCTAGGAGTAACAAAGTTCTATTGAAGCTGATTAGGTTAGTGCGCGATTTATATACTTAATCAGTAATATATGCTTCGTTTTCTAGATTAAAATAGACATTTAGTAATAGATAGTACATATATGCGTGTATAAAAAATAATTTTGTACTGAGTTGAATTTGTTATCGCGGATGGGTGATCAATGCAGTTATATTTTGAATTCGGTAACTTAAGCTAAAATTGTATTTACTATTTTGATAAAAAGTGATCCCACTGAAAGCGAGCTTGTTCAACTTCTTCCGTATTTATGAAAGTTGAGCTAGGAAGTACTTGATGAAGAGATATGCAATTTTGTTAGTATTAAGCTATTTTACATAAAAGGTAGTGGGATATGTATTTCGGTGTTTTGATTGGGAATGAAATGACTTAGCTTATTTTTGTTAAGCTATGGATTGTTTTGATGAATACAAATTTATTTTCCCTTTTTAATCTATTTGACACAAAAAGGTAGTTGGATCTCAATTTTGGTAATTTTATCACTTGGTTATGTACGCTTAAACAACATTGCGACATGAAATTAAGTTAGAAATGAACTTGGTTTTTGGCATGGTATTTTAATTTTGTATATTAGTATATGTTGTTAGCTTAGATTATTTTGAGAATATAAACTATAGTGTGCCCTTTTGGTTTAGATTATTTTGAAAGTATGAACTATTTTCTTGATTGACTTTTAAGTGTAGGAAGTGTCAAAACCAACTTGTGAAGTGTATATAGTTTGCTATGTGAGATTATTGTGTGCTTGCTCATGATTTAGATGCATTCAACAATTACCCATGGGGTAATGAAAACTATTTCTTGATTGTCGAATATTTGTTATCAAAGTTATCATCGAAGACGAACAATTTATATGGCTTTCCTTGGGCTTTCATGGTAACTTCACCTCTAATTTTAGTATTTTATTTATTTGTATTATTGAATAATTATTTTAAATTTTTTATTTTCATCATCTTTATATTTTTAGGCTTGGGCATTTGAAACAATACCTTACCTCAGGAAGCTATTCAAGAATTACTTGAAAGAAATTTCTCAACCAAGGATTCTTAGGTTGTTGTCTGTCAAGAACAATCCAAAAATAAATTATGTTGATTTCTTCGATTCTCTTCATGATATAGTAAGTTTTCTATAGAATAATCTTTATTTAAATTAATTGATTATCTAGTTTACTTTCGTTTAGTTTTCTTCCAATAAATGACTCATCTATAGTCATCTATTGCAATAAATGGGTCATTTATTGGAAGAAAACATAAGAGTTTGCTACTGTTTTGCTTCGTCCAATAGATGACTAATCTGTTGCAATAGATGAGTCATTTGTTGGATGAAAACTTAATCATTTGCTACTGATTTACTTACATCCAACAAATAGGTCATTTGTTAGATGAAGTCTCAATCGTTTGTTGTTGTTTTGCTTACTTCCAACAAATGATCGATCTGTTGCAATAAATGGGTCCTCTGTTGGAACAAAACTGATAATTTGCTGTTGTTTAGCTTAATTCCAATGGATGGTCCATCTACTGCAACATATGAGTCATTTGTTGGAAGAAAACTTGATAATTTGCTACTGTTTAGCTTTCTTCCAATAGATGATATATGTTCCAACAGATGGGTCATCTGTTAGAAATACAATTTTACAATAAATATTTTATCTATTATAATTTATATATTAGTTTTAATATTAATTACTTTTGTTTATAGATTGTACATTCCTGACTTGTCTCCACAGAGCAAGAGTTGCAAATGTCATTCTTTTTAACTCTAGGAATCATTGACACAAAATCAAGCTCTACAGGTATTATGATAAAAAGAGAATTGGCTGGAGCAACAACCATCAAAAGGGAAGAACTTATTGCTCCTGGTGATGATGATGATGTTGCAATAAATGTTGGTGATGATGTTGAAGTTAATGTTGGTGTTGATATTAGTGATGTTGGTACTAAAAGTGGTGATGAGCATGTTGATGATGCTGGTGGTATATATGGTGGATTCACCACTTTCATTTGATGATATATATTTAGTTAATCATATTTTGTAATTGCTAATGACAATATTTTATATTTAATAGATGTTCAGTTATTTTAACATGAATTTCATTATATACTTAGATTTGTAAAATGTTAAATTATACTATTGGAAATAGACATATGTTACAACAAGTTATGAGTTACTTATTGCAACAGATGACACATATATATAAAGTCGGTTCAAACATATACCCTCATGCAACATATGAATCATCCATTGTAACATATGAGCATATATGGGTCATTTATTGCAACAACTAATACAAATTAGACATTTGTTGTAACAAATTTCTATATTTGTTGCAATAGATGATCATATTTATTTGATTATTTTCAACAGATGAGTTATTTATTGCAACAGATAATGCATTGAGATTATAATTAAACTTATAATTGAAAGGTAATTATAATTAAATAACTTTATTTATCACTAATTATGAGCTAAAGAAGCATTTCATATCAAAATAATCAACTGATCACTTTATTTAAGACGAAATACAGTTAGTTAATCATGTAATTACTCTACAATGCATTGAGATTATAATTAAACTTATAATTAAAAGGTAATTATAATTAAATAACTTTATTTGATTGAAGAGTCGCCACCTAACAAATTAAGGCGCGTTAGGGCACCTATCTAACCTAACTAATTTTAGCTAAGGTCAACGAACCAAAGATCAGGGTTAGGGTTCAAATTACCTCGAGGGAAATGTGTTAGGCATCCCTTGAGGTCCACAAATGTGGGTCCCGACCGTATCTCATTCAATTTATGTGGGGGTTACAAGTAGCAATTAAGGTCACTTCATTTATTGGTTATTTAAACATGATTGCTAGGTGATAACTAATAATAAACAATTAAGATTAATTTATTTATTTGTTATTTAATTAAGCATGAGAAACTAGGTGATGACATAATACTAAATAATAAACACAAATAAAATTTTAAAAGAAATAGCGAGAAGATAGAAAGTAGACAAATATATAAACAAAAAATTATTTTTTATTTAATTAAACTACCTCAAATAAATATAACTATAAAACAAATAAAAAGAGAAAGGAAAGGGAGACTCTGATAGACTTTACGGATCACCACTCGACTTTCCTTATTTCGATCGGCTTCTCGTAGAGACAGATAAAATCAAGGTTTGTCATTAAGACTGAGTCGATGTCATCATCTTCGTAGGGCCTAAACTACCCCTACCCCACCTTCCATATGCATTTCGTCTCTAAAAGGTGCCTAGCGTCCCCGCTTAAGGTCCAAGAGACATTAGACTACTAGGAAGGTTTTAGGCTAAAAATAAAATATAAGATTTTTCTAAATAGGCCCACCTAGACACCAAGTCAAACACATTGGACAAACACTTAGCACATAGATCTCAAGTTGGTCTCTAGGTTTTAATTAAACATGCTAGCAAACACACATAAAGTGAAAAGATCGCATGCAAAGTGTGTGAACATACAAATACATTACACATAATGGGCAGATTTAAAGCAACAATATTGAGCAAAACAAGAAGAAATTATTAAACAGACCGTAGATTATAGTTATTGACTGATTTTAAATAGTGACAACAAAGTGATTTCAAATGCAAATAAATTAAAAAAAAGAGTTTTTCAGAACAGTGGCATATTAAATTATTGCTAATTATCATGCAGGAAAAGACATTAATTTATTTTGAGTAGCCAAACAGTTTAATTTAATGCAGAAATTACTTATTTTGAGCAGAAAAAATTCGTAATAGATTTATTTTTACTTTAAAACATGTTGAAAATTAGTGTAAGCCTATAAACATGTTATCTAAGTGATTAACAAGATGGTTGATTAATTACATGCAACAATAACAAATAGGGTAGATTTTAAATAACATACTAGCAATGATTTATTAATTAATCTCGAGCGAGGGAATAATTACTGCAGAAAACATTTGAGCGGGCATATTATTATTATTATTATTATTACTATTTAATTTTTAATTTTTAATTTAAAATAGTGACTTTAATCATAAATTATTATCATGCATATTTTTTTATTCTTAAACAAGTGGGAAATATTTAAGTATTAACAAATGTAGAAAAATGGTCATGCGGAAAGTAATATTCAGTTATTTACATACTAGAAACATTTGTCAAACCTACATATAGATACTCTAGTCTCTTTTGACAAGTTGCCATTTAATAAGATCCTATATGCATAATTTCTAGTTGATTAGCATACTAACAACATTAAAATGCCGAAGCTATTAACAGACAATCTTATAAAATATAACTAATTAATTAGCAGGCCAACAATTATTAGAATCTAATTTTGACATATGCTACATTTATTTTAACATTGACTTTATTATTTGGGTCCTACAGCTGCTACATTGACTTCATTATTAGTCAATTTCTGAAAATTTTATAAAATTAACATATAAGGCAAGATTTTAACAATTTCAAGATTATAATAAGTATTAATACATACTAATGATAGATCAATTAATCTAATGCATTTATAAACAACAAAGGTTGATTTTGGACAATTATTTAAGCGATATTATGATATGCTTGTATGCTTCAAGGGATTTACACATAAGCATATTTTATAGCACTCACATGTAATAAAATGACATAAATAAGTAAAACATTTAGCACACAATTTCCCTCTCCCCTTTAGACTATCCCCTAAATTATATCATATATATAGGAGAGAGAGTTATACAAATATTACAAACCGAAACAAAAGAACAAATGACTAAAATATACAACATTAAAATAAACTTAAATATAATAGCTTCATCCGAAATTCTTCTAGGAGACTCTTCAACATCTTGAACTCTAAGTTCAAAACCTGCTAGAAGGGATAATGAAACACATAGATATAATGTCAAAATACTCGCAACATCAAATATTCATAGCAACAAATTACTTTCATATCTATAAGCAAGACACATAAGAAATCCAATAAAGAGTAACTATAGACATATTATCACACATTGAGAGAGGGAGGAACGAAAACTAACCCGGGTGCTTCCTTTTATTCATTCAAACATACAACGATATTCAAATTAATAATGCGAGATGAAATTAAACTAATGGAAGAACAACTAACCAGTTAAAGCAGAAATATTTAACAACAATGAAGACCCACACTTAATTCAAATAGACCCGTACACAACAAAAACGAATGGAGAGCCCTCTTAGAGTTAACAAAAACCTTTGTATTATTTCTTTTCTTTTAGAGTAGAAAAACTTTTACTAACTGCTAGAATATGCAAGTGTTGAAGTGTGTAAGCCTAAATCTGAGTTGAGAGTGTCAGCAATGAAGGGAGGGGTCCTATTTATATAGTAGAAGAGGGGAACATATAAGGGAAATAAATAATTTAAGGAATCAATTAATATGACATTTTCCTTATTTCAAAGAAGAGCCAAAATTTCACAAAATTATTTTTACCAAATATAAAACAAGTAACAAATTCGGTCAAATTGTTTTAATTTATTTTTTACCAAATCAAAAACAGTACTAAACTAACCTCTAATTAAGGTAAGGATACAATCAATGAAAATATATATATACGGGAAGAACATAATAAGGTAAGGGGAGTAATAAATATGCACCAATTAAAATATTTATTTATTCAAATTACCATATATATGACAAGTAAGAATCAGTCAAGACAACTATTAAGGGAAGGAGAGATCAATTTATCATATTCAATTAATATAAAGTAAGAATCAGCACTGAAGATTTAAAGGAAGAAAAATACACGCCTTTAGACTTACCATAGGTAGGAGAGATTTCCATGACTTAAGCATAGACAAGCAAGCTAATTAACATTTATGAAAATCTAGATTAGCATAATAACAAGGCAATTATGAACAAGAAATTAATTGAATCAACATATTTTTTAAAAAATCAGTTAAGATGCTAAATTAATCAGAGAAAATTATGAGTACAAAATTCACACATATAAGGCGCTATGTCAGCATATAAAATAAATTTGAACAGAATCATATCACTCAATAATCAAGGAAGACTCAAATAAATGTTTTAGGAAGAACACGAAATGATTCTCAATTAATTGATGCTTAATCAAGGTTTACACGAAAGAAATCAGCCAAGACAGTACACGAGGTAATGATTTTATTTGTATTAATGAGGAGAAATATGAATCCACCAGCTAAGGATTATAATTTAGCTACTAAATCAAAAGTGCTCTCAATTCGGACCCAGGCATATAATCATGGATGTGAACATGAAATTACAAACTAAACATGCTTTCCATGACTCAACACGTTGGAAGAAAAATTAGTGTACAATGTCATATTAAGATGCTCGAAACTAATCAACTCGCGATAGTTAAAATCGAGAACAAAGAGTTGGATTAATTGAAACTTACTTGGACGGATCTATTAAGATCCGTCTTTAACAAACTCGAAAACCTTTAAAATGTTGACGGGGTTCGCTATTTCGCTGGTCGGAGCGGTGTGTGCTAGAGTCGCTGTTGTTTGTTTTCTCCGCCGGCGGCTGCTGTCGGATCTCTCGCCGGAGCTGCTGCCTCAAGCTAGTGTGCTGCCGGAGCGCCAGGTTGCTGGCTTCGTCTTCCTCGCTGCTGCTGGAGCTGCTGCCAGTGGTGGAGGCTTGCTGGTGGTCCTCGCCAGCTGTTGGTTCTCGCCTGGCTGCTCGCTATTGCTGCTGCTTTCGCCTTTCTTGCCGACTGCCTGAGGAGAATAAAGGGAAGGGGCGACAGAAAAGGGGAAAGGAGGCTCTCGCCGGCGATGGACGATCTCGCTGGAGGAACCACGTGAGGGGAGAGGGGCTGGCAGCGACTGGAGAGAGAAGGAAGAGAAGAGTGAATAATGTTTTGAGGGTTTGGAGTCTTTAGGTTAAAATGGAAAGGTTAGGTAGACTTAATCTGGACCATTGATCTCATAAGAGATGAATGGCCAAGATTTTATCTAGGATTAAGGACGGTTAAGATTAAAAGCTGAAATTTTAAAATCATATACAATTGAATTTGAAATGGCTAAAATTGAAATGGAATTGGCTAGAATTGTCATGAAAGGGTGGCTATAATTGCAATATAATTGAAATTGAAAAAGGCTAGAATTGAAAGAAATTAGAATAGATTAGGTTAAATGATTTTGAAGAAAATTTAAGAAATGCTATTCAATTAAAATACTACAAATATTATAATATTTTTTTATATAATTAAAATCACTGAAATTTTAAATATTTGAATAAAATAATTACTTTGAGTTTTACTAATAATTTTAAAAAATATTTTAATAATATTTATGATAATTTACAGAGCATGCATACTAAAATGTATAATTTTTTAAGACAAAATCAACTAAAATTGTAGAACTCAAAATATATTTTAAAATGCGTATTTAATCGGATAGCATTTCCGAAATTGCTAAAGGTCGGTCAAAATTGAATGTCAACAAATACATTAAAAATGTAATTAAACTTATTAATTAGAAGATAATTATAATTAAATAAATTTATTTATCACTAATTATGAGCTATGAAGCATTTCATTTCAAATATATATAGAGTCGGTTGAAAATAATCAAACATATATGCTCATATGTTGCAACAGATGAAGCATCAATTGCAACAGATGAGCATATATGCTTGATTATTTCCAATGGATGGGTCATCTATTGCAATTGATAATACATATTAGACATTTATTGTAACAGATTCCTATAATTGTTGTAACTGGTGATTACATTTATTTGATTATTTTCAACATATGGGTTATCTATTGCAACAAATAATGCAAAATATGCAAAGTTTGTTGCAATGGATGAGCATAACTAATATATTTTATATAATAAATATGAACATACACAATTAGCCAAAATTAATTAAAATTATCAAATTCATAACTAAGTACAAAATAGCTATTTCACTATTACAATAATTATGGAGTATTTCGAACCGGGCATGTTGTTCTCTTGTGTCCAATATTTTTACATATTGAGCACTTATTTTTTCTTGTTGGAAATGATTCCTCGACTCCATGCCTCCCCTTCTTTCGCCTTCTTCCCGATTTGCTTGGGTCAGCATATGGAGGAGGTATTTCTCTCTCCAAAATCTCCAAAGGAACAATCCAAGAATCTTTCGGAGGCACCGGATGTGCGCATTTAAAACAATCACACTACGTGAATTAATCACCTTTGAAAGCCTGAAATCTTTTTTCAAGCATGCAATATGCAATGAAGTGACTAGTTCTTTTTTATTCATGAATGTCATTCCTATGTAAAAACCTATCTCATCATCTTGAAGATTGTTCAATTGTTTTAACTGAGAATTACCCCCTATATCAACAATAGGTGTAGGTGTTTGGTCCTCCTCCACATCATGTCCAATCTCATCATCTGGAATATTCATGTTCATTCCATTCAATTCATCATTTAACAGATTTTGTTGGTCTTGTTCTACATTTTCATTCTCTATCGATTTTACAACAACGTACATCCTTAAAACGGACCTAGTTGCAACACTCAGATAAGCACGTAAACGAAGTTGATTGCTTATCTTAAAAGGTAAGACCCTCTGATTTTCAAAAGACTTGTGCATGTAAGTGATGTCAAGATCATTTGGTTGACAATTTAGTCCACAATAGCTAATGATTGAGTTTACAAAATCATTATACAAAATATCCCTTTGGACGGTCATCAATACTGACTTTGACATGTCATCATCCTTCCAATGCTAAATAAATCAATTGTTCTTTTCAATCCATTCACCATAACAATCAACAACTATTGTTATTGATTCTTCCATTAATGGTACCTAAAGAAATTTATTAAAAATATTTAATAATGGTTGTATACTAAAGTTGAGTGGCTATATACAGTTAAAAATCATATACACAATCATTGTCCCAATAAGTCAATCATCTATTGCAACAAGTAGGTCATCCGTTGCAACAGATGATTCACTTGTTGGATATATGTCCAGAACCAAAAACTTATCCAATATGTAAGTCAATTATTGTAATAGATGAGTCCTCTGTTGCAACATGTACTTGATCTGTTGCAACAAGTAATTAATCTGTTGCAATATATGATTTACCTGTTTGGACAAATTTTTGGTTTTGTCCTAGTTTGGCCTGGTACTGTAACATGTATTCAACAGGTAAGCCATCTGTTGCAATGGATGAGTTATCTAGTGCAGCAAATGACTTATATGTCGCAATAAATGACTCATATGTTGTGACAAGTTTCTGGTTCTTTCCCAATTTGGTCTGATACTGTAATATGTATCCAATAGGTAAGCCCTCTGTTGCAACAGATGAGTCATCTGCTACACCAGATGACTCATCGATTGCAATAAATGACTTATCTGTTAAGACAAGCTTTTGATTCAATTTCAGCTTGACGTAGTACTATAATATGTATCCAACAGGTAATCTATTTGTTGCAACAGATGACTTACCTGTTGGGTACGCGACTGTAAATTTTTTAAGAAACACTCAAAATATCAAAATGAAAAATTAGAGTAAAAATCATTAGTTTACTTACCAAAATCACCTATGATGTAATGCTCTATGATATATGAATGAAAATTGGTCTGAAAGCAGCAGTACAATGTAAATATCAACTGAAGAAGAAGAAAATGACGAACAACCAGAAGAAGATGATGATGAACAAGAAGAAGAAGAAGAATGATGATGGATAAGAAGAATGAAGAAGAAGAGCAGCAACAATAGTCCCCAACAATAGAAGAATAAGCAAGAGAGAAAAAGGGAAAAAGTGAGCCATTGGTACTCTTTTCCCCCCTCAATTTCTTATTATTTAGGGTTTTATATAAGATGGACTAAAGTGTAAAATAAAAAAAATTTAGGGATGAAAAATTCAACCCCTTAATTCTTAATTTAAAAATTGTCACCTATACTCAATACTTAAGACTTGAGTCACCAATTCCTAATTTTGAAACTTTTCTATAACCCTTAATTCATTGTCCCCTCTTTCCTTTACCCCTAATGTTGATGATTGCTTGTATTGGTGATTCTCCTGGACTCATCCTGGTTGCTGGTATCTGGTGCTTGTCCATGTTAAGTATTTTTCTTGCCTTGATTGGTAGATCGTAGAAACTTGCATACTGCTGCTTGTCTTCATGATTGATGGCTATGTTTGTATTGTAGTCCACTAGTTGATTTCCTTCTCTATATATGTGCACAACTTGAGTATTTAGTATGTTCATATTGTCCTGTATCTTCTCTATTCTTTCTATTAGGGTCCAAGGTACTTTCCAGTCTCTCCTTATCATATTCTTAAGACTTAAAGAATCAGTCTCTAATATGATATGTGTGATACCTTGCCTCTTACAATGTTGTAATGCTTTCCAAACTGTTGTTGTTTCTTCCTCCATGTTTGTGGTGATGCCTATGTTCTGTGCTTCTGCGTAAACCAAGTCTCCCTTGTTATCTCTAATACAAAAACCATAGGAGCTTTCCCCTGGGATTCCCTCTGGTTGCCCCATCCGTGTTACACTTAAACCATACCTCCTCAGGACCGACCACTTTACTATATGGAAATAAAGAGTAGGTCTATACTGTTGCAGAAGATCAAACATGCCATTCCAATTATAAGGAACATTTCTTAGCCATAGGTAATTGGCTTTAACCAATTGATGTACTGTCAGCAGACATTGAGAGTACATTTTATTGAATGAAATTTCCTTGTCGTGTCTCTTTGCGTTCCTTCTTTTCCACAATTCCCACATGAGTATGTGGGGTATTGCCTTCATTATGTGTTGTACCTTAGGATTAGAATCAAATTCCCACTATTGGAGAATCAATTGTTATAATTGTTGCCCTTCTATGTTGATACCTACACAAGTAGCAAATAGCCTCCATAGCCTTTGAGCTGTGGGAGCTGTTAGTAGAAGATGTTGCATGGTTTTCGTTTCCCTTCTTTCACAACAATAGCATTTAGAGACTATATTCATTCTCATTCTTCTTAGATTATCATCAGTGGCAATTCTCTTTTTCCAGACTCCATAAAAAGAAAGAGATCTTAAAAGGAAGCATTTTGATCCATATGTTCCTGCAGTATTCTATTTTCTCTCTTTTGTGCCTTACTAAGTGATAGGAAGATTTGACTGTGAAATTCCCAACTGAGCTTCCCATCCACCAAGCTTTATCATTCATCTCACTTGTGCAAGGTAATATGTTATTGACTATGTGTTCTCTCATCTCTTTTGAGAGACAGTCTTTGAGCTTCCTTCTATTCCATGAACCCTCCTCAATGAATTCTTTCACTTCAATTTCCTCATCCCTAGCAGATTCTCCCTCAGTCTAATACAAAGCACCTTGTTTTGTCCAGTTATCAAACCAGAAAATAGATGTGCATGCTTTTAATTGCCACCAAATCTCATGTTCTACTTCTTCCCTCATGGTTACCATTTTTTTCCAAACATGAGACGCGCTAACTGAAATGACCCAAAAAGTTCTTAAAAATGTGCTTCGGAAGTTACCGAAAACTTGTTTAGCTATATATAAAAAAAAAAAAATCCATTTCGTTTTTCGAAAATCCGACTTCATATTCTTGTTTATGGGGTCAAATTGAGTGGGAAATGGGTCTAACCCAAATTTTAGAGCAACCGTATCAAAATCTGAAATTTCCAAGTGAAGCCTTTTTCAAGGGTCTACTTTGGAGGGTCATATCTCCTAGCACACAAATTATTGGGTGTCCAATAACATATCCATGGAAAGCCCTTTGAGTTAGCTACCTAACGTACTTCGTTTCACCTCATTCGGAGTTCGGACGAAGAAGTTATGCCCATTTTCGTAAAATCTGTCCGGCAGAAAAGGCAATTTCCAGTGAGCGTTTTTACTGTTCACCCGCCTCATTTTTTTCTAAGTGTTGGACCATTTTTCCAAAGGGCATATGTTATTTCCTATATACCATTAGTTCAATTCCCATCTCTAAAACATTTCCCAAAACACCTCTCCCATACTTAGACACATTTCTCTCAAGTTCTCTCAAGAACCCTAATCCAAAACCTTCCTCAAGATTGAAGAAACTCTTGCTCCAAGTTCCAAGCTTCCATTGAAGACACTCTCAAGACCTTCATAAAAACTCAAGGTATGTGGTGTTGAAGTCATGGGTCCCTCCACCCATAGTGCCTAGACTCTAATCTACTCACTAATTCATGGTTTAAGTTAAGATTCATAAATTAGTCTTGTTCTTGTAATAATTTCCTGCACATTGAATTTTAAACATGAAAAGTGATTGTTTTGAGCATGTTGTGACTCTAAAACTTGAACCTAAATTTGGAATGGATGTGGAGATTTTCATGTGGTATTGTGGGTGTTAAAAAGGTGTTGTTGTAGGTTGTTCACTGGTTTGGCTGCATAATTACTACTCTATTTTCCATGCTCTTTGATTCCATTACATGCCTTCAAGGTGTTTGACAAAATGTCCAACTATGGAGAATTGATGAATCGATGCTTTAAAGCTTGAGTTATGAGATGTATGGAAATCCAGAGATGTGTTGATGAAAAACTAAGCTTGTGTATATGTTCATTCGATACGTGAGATTGCATTAGAGCCTAATGAGAACTTCCTATATAAAGTGTTGCATGACCATGCCCGGTCCGGGGGAAAAGAATCGGACAACCATGTGAGAGGTTTATATCTCACCACCTAGGATGCTTGGGGTGTGACCAACATCAACCATGTGAGAGGTTTATATCTCACCACCTAGGATGCTTGGGGTGTGACCAACATCAACCATGTGAGGGGCTTATACCTTGCCACCAGGATGTCCGGGTGTGAACGACATCCCCCATCCTAAGTTGGGGTTATAGATTGGTTGGATCATGCATACACATATGATATCTACTATTAGTATAGATTTACTTAAACATGTTTTGACTTCACTTTGATCATGCATCCTCATATTGTTATTCATAATGCCTATGAAACTATTTCTTGTATTTCGATTGTGTCCTTGTCTATTGTTGTGTTGCACCCCGCATACTTAGTACATTCCAAGTACAAATGCATATTTTGCCTACATGATGTCACCATGTAGGGACCGGAGCTACTCTTGATCCTTCTCTCCATTCACGTGGCTAGTACGGTGTTTATCCGAGTTGTTGGTGAGTCCTCAATGATTCGAGGGCTATGTTATGTTTCCTACTCCTAAGTTTTGAGACTTTAGCTTGCAATTGTATTTTGACTATGAGGGGAGCCGGTAGTATGTCATGGCCCCGTCCTATCTATGTATGTAGAGGTGTGCGTTGGACAAGTATTTTGTAAATGAGCTTGACTCTTGTTCTATGATGTCATTTTGAAATGGTTTGCCCTTAGTCCCTATTTCCCGTTAAATAAATGTTGAATGTACTTCCGCAACCGATGAAGTGTGATGACAAGTTTGAGAGGCTTGTTTGGGGTTCCTTCGGGTTCCTCATTCGCCATGTCACGTCTAGGCCCTAGGCTTGGGTCGTGACAAACTTGGTATCAGAGCACTAGGTTGTTAAATCCTCGGAGTCCAACACACCGCGTTGTGTAGAGTCCTAATCATGGTTGTGAAGCGCACCACGACTATGAATGGGAGGCTACAAAACGTTTTAGGAATGGTTTCCCTTCTTCATGTTCTATGTCGTGCTTAGAGTGCGATAAGGTGATTCCTCCCTAACGCTTGTTCTTTGGATTGCTAGATCATCATGCCAAACATGAGGGGAAGACGGGCCCGATCATCGGAAGAGCCACCCACCAATGGTGAGCTCCGTGATGCACTCACCATGCTTGCACAAGTGGTAGCTAACCAAGTGCAACAAGGAGCCCAAGCTCCTCGAACTACCACCCCGGGGGAAAGGGTGAGAGATTTCATGAGGATGAACCCTCCGGTCTTCCATGGTTCAAAGGTGGATGAGGACCCGCAAGAGTTCATCGATGAGGTATGCAAAATCTTGACCATTATGGATGTTGGTGCTTGTGAGAAGGCAGAATTGGCGGCCTACCAACTCAAGGGGGTTGCTCAAATTTGGTTTGATCAATGGAAGGGTGAGAAAGGTAATGGCTATGTGGTGTTGTGGGAGGAGTTTAAACTTGCTTTCCTTAATAGGTTCTTCCCTCTTGAGCTTAGGGAGGCAAAGTTGGTGGAGTTTATGAACTTGAAGCAATGAGCTATGAGTGTGAGGGAGTATGCCCTCAAATTTGTCCAACTCTCCAAGTATGCACCTCACTTGGTGGCCGACTCTAGGTCGAGGATGAACAAATTTGTGATGGGTGTATCCGACTTGGTTAGTGAGGAGTGTCGGTCCGCTATGCTCATTGGAGATTTGAATTTGTCTCGGTTGATAACTTATGCCGAGCAAATGGAGGAGGAGAAATTGAAGAAAAAAAGAGGGCACGAGGCCAAGAGGGCCCGATTGGAGAATAGGTTCCCTAAGGGTGCTAGATTTCATCAAGGCCGAGGAAACCCTCATGTCAACCGGGGATTTGCTATCAATGTTCCTAGACCTCAAGGGGGAGGTGGAGTGGGTTCTATGGATGTATGCCCTAAGTGTGGGAGGAAGCATGGTGGTCCTTGCATGAAGGGTTCGGGTGCTTGCTTTGAATGTGGACAAGTGGGTCATAAGAGGTTTGAGTGTCCCAAGATCCGCAACAAGGTCCGAAGTGCTAACACTACTCCTTTGGGTAGAGTTGCTTCTCAAAGTGGTGCTCCAAGGGACAATCGATTTTATGCTTTGCATGGTAGACAAGGTGTTAATGAGACCCCGGATGTGGTGACCGGTATGTTGCAAATATTTGATCTTGATGTTTATACTTTGATTGATCCGGGTGCCACCCTTTCCTTTGTTACCCCCTTAGTTGCTAGAAAATTTCATGTCTAGTCAGAATTGTTGCATGAGTCATATGAAGTATCTACTCCTATTGGTGTCTCTATTGTTGCTAGAAAAGTGTATAGAAATTGTCCGGTTTGCATATTGAATAAGTTGTTGCCTTGCGATCTTGTTGAGTTGAACATGGTGGATTTTGATGTTATTCTTGGGATGAATTGGTTGCATGCATATTATGCTTCTATTGATTGTAGGACTCGTAAAGTCAAGTTCCGATTTCCTAATGAACCCGTCCTTGAGTGGGAGAGCCGGGATGTTGTGGTGAAGGGGAAATTCATTTCTTGCATTAAAGCCCATAGGTTGATTTCCAAAGGGTGCTTGTACCATATTGTGAGAGTCAATGATGTGGAGTCTAAATTCCCTCCTATTGAGTCTATTCCGGTTGTTAATGAGTTTCTAGATGTCTTCCCAGAAGACCTTCCCGGTGTCCCTCCCGAAAGGGAGATTGATCTTGGTATAGACCTCCTTCCCGATACTCAACCTATTTCTATCCCCCCTTACCGTATGGCCCCGGCGGAGTTGAAAGAGTTGAAAGAGCAATTAAAAGATTTGTTAGAGAAGGGGTTTATTAGACCTAGTCATTCTCCCTGGGGTGCTCCGGTTTTGTTTGTGAAGAAGAAAGATGGGTCTCTTAGAATGTGTATTGATTATCGACAACTTAATAGGGTCACCGTCAAGAATAGGTATCCTCTTCCAAGGATTGACGATTTATTTGACCAATTGCATGGGGCTAGTCACTTCTCTAAGATTGATCTTCGGTCAGGGTATCATCAAGTGAAGGTGAGGGAGTGTGATATTATCAAGGCGGCCTTTCGTACTAGGTATGGGCACTATGAGTTTGTGGTGATATCTTTCGGGTTGACTAATGCTCCGGCTCTCTTTATGGATTTGATGAATAGGGTTTTCAAACCCTACCTTGATTCTTTTGTGGTGGTGTTTATAGATGACATCTTGATCTATTCTCGGGGTGAGGAAGAGCACAAGGGTCACTTGAGGGTTGTACTCCAAAGATTGAGAGAAGAGAAGTTCTACGCTAAATATGAAAAATGTGAGTTTTGGTTGAAGGAAGTTGCTTTCCTAGGCCATGTGATGTCGGGGGATGGTATTAAGGTGGATCCTAAGAAGACCGATGTTATTAGGAATTGGCCTAGACCTTTGACCCCGTCGGATATAAGGAGTTTCTTGGGTTTAGCGGGTTATTATAGGAGATTTGTCGAAGGGTTTTCTTCTCTTGCTTCTCCTATGACTAAGTTGACTCAAAAGAAGGCTAAATTTGTGTGGTCAGATGAGTGTGAGGAAAGGTTCCAAACTTTGAAAGAAAGGCTTGTGTCCGCTCCTATTTTGTCACTTCCGGATGGGTTAGAAGGTTTTGTTGTTTATTGTGATGCTTCCCGTATTGGTTTGGGTTGTGTGTTGATGCAAAGTGGTAAGGTTATAGCCTATGCTTCTAGGCAACTTAAGGTTCATGAAAAAAATTACCCCACCCATGATCTTGAATTGGCCGCCGTGGTTTTTGCTTTAAAGATTTGGCGTCATTATTTGTATGGGGTGCATGTTGATATCTTCACCGACCATAAGAATCTCCAATATGTGTTCACGCAAAAAGATCTTAACTTGAGACAAAGGAGGTGGTTAGAATTCCTTAAGGATTATGATATGAGTGTTCACTATCATCCGGGGAAAGCTAATGTGGTGGCGGATGCATTGAGTAGAGTGTCCATGGGTAGCTTGGTTCATGTGGAGGAAGGTAGTAAAGAGTTGGCTAAGGAGGTCCATCGGTTGGCCAAATTGGGAGTTAGGTTAGAAGGGGTGGATAGTGGAGGAGTAGTTGTTGTTGATGGTTCAAGGTCTTCCTTGGTTGATGAGGTGATAGTCAAGCAAGATCTTGATCCTTCTTTGGTAGAATTAAAGGCTTCGGTAAGTAATGGTAAGGTGGAGGTTTTCTCCCAAGGGGGAGATGGTGCCCTTAGGTACCAAGGTAGATTATGTGTTCCTTGTGTGGATGGTGTGAGGGAAAGAATCCTTGATGAGGCTCATAATTCTTTTTATTCTATTCATCCGGGGTCAACAAAGATGTATAGAGACTTGAGGGATGTGTATTGGTGGGGCGGTATGAAGAAGGACATTGCAAAATTTGTTTCGGGTTGCCATAGTTGTCAACAAGTCAAGGCCGAACATCAAAGGCCGGGTGGCCTAACTCAAGACATTGAGATACTGTCACGACCCGGGAGCACCCCCAAGTCGTAACAAGGCATACTCGACCCCGAAGAGGTCTTATACGAGCCACATAGTCATTCATTGCATTCAATAATGAAAATAGTGCGGAATAAAAAAAACTTATTTACATCCACACATTTAAACTTCTTAAAACAACTTTAAAAACACACAGCGGAAGTCTAAGTCTCACATGGCCATCTTAGACACAGTCGCAAAACATAAGTAGGGACACGGCCCTTTACAATCAAAAGAAGTCTATTACATGAACAAAAGAACTTAAAAGTCTTGTCCTCGAATCCATGAGGACATACCAAGTCTTGGAGGAAAGCAATCCAACACTTCAAACTAGCTAGGAGGGATCACTTGCCGGAACCTACACTTATAGTAAAAGTATGAAGAATATGAGTTAGTACACAAAATGTACTAAGTATGATGACCATGCAAGACATGCTTAAAAATGGACATTTTAGTTAGAAACCATGCATTATGCCACCTTTTTGAAATATCATGAACAATAGCATAAAAGACATACAAGACAAGCATAACATCAAGTAAGTCATAATATCACCTTTAGACAATATCAACATGAAAACCTTTACCTTGGACCTTCACCTCAAGAAACCCTTATGCTATACCTCGTGCAATGTATGGATGACGTCCCATACCACCATCCATACTAAGGCACCACATTTAGGTCACTTAAAGTAACTTATCATTCCTTTCTTTCACCTTTGCACAATATTCATACATAAGAGGTATATCATTAATTAAGACATGACAAGGGAAAATAACTCGTAATATAACCCAAGTATAACATGCATAACATATTAAGCATTTAAGAGCCAACATTCTTTAATAACCTCATTTAGGGTACATTCATGTCACAGTCATTAGGATTTAGAGAAACTCACTATGACCCTCTCCAAGCCTACTCGTGCAATGTATAGGTAGCATCCCATACTACTACCTACACTTTGTAGAACCTGTCAAGAAACCATAATGAAATCTCACATGATGGGAAGTAAGCGTTTAACCGACATAGACCATGAGAGCTTGTCATGGAATCCGGTGTCATGAATCCCCACACCAAAAAGAGGTGGTCTACTTGCCTAAGGAAGACCGGTATATATAGCTTAATGGATCCACTAGCTTCCTATGCGGGCACATAGTTTATGGGATAAGGTAGACGATCATTGAAACTCATGCCTAACTGTCGGGGGAGTTTCCATCTAACCAAATCCGCTCGGTGCTTAGCCTACATTCCCATAGAATAGTTCATTACTTTGACATCATCACACATGAAAGGGTGCCATAAGCCTACCGATTCAAGGTACATTATTTAACACATGAAAGGGTGCCATAAGCCTACCGATTCAAGGTACATTATTTAACACATGAAAGGGTGCCATAAGCCTACCGATTCAAGGTATATTTAGGAAAGCTCATTACTCCTCTTGAAAGGGTGCCATGGGCCTACCGATTCAAGTCTCATCATTAACCTTTATGGAAAGGTGCCATAGGCCTACCAAATCCAAGGTTCATTACTTATCATTAATGGAAGGGTGCCATTAGCCTACCGATCCAAGGTTCATTATAAGCATGTGTGGAAGGGTGCCATAAGCCTACCGATCCAAGGATTCAACAATCAATAATATAATCATTTATACAAGAAAATGATGCATAAGCCCTACCAATTCAAGGTATACTTTTATATTGAAGAATCCTTCATATTATATCATCAACATTCATGAGTGTCATCAACACATCTCTGGATTTCCATACATCTCATAACTCAAACTTTAAAGCATCGATTCATCAATTCTCCATAGTTGGACATTTTGTCAAACACCTTGAAGGCATGTAATGGAATCAAAGAGCATGGAAAATAGGGTAGTAATTATGCAACCAAACCAGTGAACAACCTACAACAACACCTTTACATTCATAACATGATCACATTATCTTCATTGAATTCTCATTCGTATAATGTCATGATAACACTCCAATTTCTCATACTATGCCTTTAAGGCCATAAGCCTCACATACCAATACACCAACAATACACCATAAAATAAGCATGGGTAATGACATACTTCAACAATCTAAAGATCTTTAAACAAGTTTGATTCATATACATTCATTATCTGGCAACCCACTTCATAAAGGCATAAACTAGGAATAGAGAGAAATCATGGGTTCATGGAGTATTTTCATCTTAAATCGTCAATACAACAACAATATAACCATAAAGTGCCATTAGAAACCTTTTAAAACCATTTGGTGGAAGAACCCATGAGATTGAGTGAAAATCTAGATTTTTCATACTTTGAAATAACTTTGGATTTGGCTCCTTGAATGGAAAATTAGACAAGGATCAAGACCATCATACCTTTGCTATGATCTCCCACGAAATTTGATGAAGAAAGCCTTGAATCCAAAGCCCTAGCTCCCACTTCTTCTTCTTCTTAAATGGAGGATTGTAGAGAGGAAAATGTTTTTAGGGATGGGAATGAACTAATGGTATATAGGAAATACTATAAGTCCTTTGAAAAAAATGGTCCAATACTTAGAAAAATTTCAGGCGGGTGAACAGTAAATGAACAGTAAAATCAGCTACTGGAATTTGCCTTTTTCTGCCGGACAGATTTTACGAAAATGGGCATAACTTCTTCGTCCGAATTCCGAATGAGGTGAAAAGAAGTGAGTTAGGTAGCTAACTCAAAGGGCTTTCCATGGATATATTATTGGCCACCCAAATAATTTGTGTGCTAGGAGATATGACCCTCCAAAGTAGACCCTCGAAAAAGGCTTCACTTGGAAATTTCGGATTTTGATACGGTTGCTCTAAAATTTGGGTTAGACCCATTTCCCACTCAATTTGACCCCCTAAACAAGAATATGAAATCGTATTTTCGAAAAACGAAACGGATCTTTTTATATACAGCTAAACAAGTTTCCGGTAACTTCCGAAGCACATTTTTAAGAACTTTTGGGTCAAATTCAAATATAATCATTTCATTAAGTTCTCGACTCCAAACTCACATGTGAGGCTCTAGTTTCACTCTATCATTTTCCGAGTCGTTACAGATATCTACTTGGAAGTGGGAAGAAATCAACATGGATTTTGTAGTGGGCTTACCCAAGGCTAGAAGAGGCTTTGATTCGGTTTGGGTGGTGGTTGATCGGATGACAAAGTCGGCTCATTTACTACCGGTTAAAACTACTTACGGAGCTGAAGAGTATGCCAAGTTGTACATTCATGAATTGGTAAGGTTGTATGGGATTCCTTTGTCTATCATCTCGGATCGTGGTGCCCAATTCACTTCTCACTTTTGGAAGTCATTCCAAAGGGGTCTTGGTACAAAGGTAAAGCTTAGCACGGCCTTCCACCCTCAAACGGATGGCCAAGCCGAAAGAACAATTCAAACCTTGGAGGATATGCTTAGAGCTTGTGTATTGGAGTTGAAAGGTAGTTGGGATGATCATCTTCCTTTGATTGAATTTGCATACAACAATAGTTATCATTCTAGTATCGGTATGGCTCCTTTTGAGGCACTTTATGGTAGACGGTGTAGGTCACCGGTTGGGTGGTTTGAAGTTGGAGAGGTGGCCTTGTTGGATCCGGATCTGGTCATGGATGCTCTTGAGAAGGTAAGGATGATTAGGGAGAGGTTGAAAACAGCCCAAAGTCGTCAAAAGTCTTATGCCGATGTGAGGAGACGGAATCTTGAATTCAAAGTGGGTGATTGGGTTTATTTGAAAGTTTCTCCAATGAAAGGTGTGGTTCATTTTGGTAACAAGGGGAAATTAAGTCCTAGGTATGTCGGTCCTTATGAGATAATAAGAAGGGTTGGTAAAGTAGCCTATGAGTTGGGGTTGCCCAAGGAGATGGAATTAGTTCATCCGGTATTCCATGTATCGATGTTGAGGAAATGTGTTGGTGATCCTAACGCTATTGTACCTCTTGAGGTTGTGGGTGTTGTAGAAGATAATTTGACGTATGAAGAAGTCCCGGTTCAGATCTTAGATAGACAAGTTAAAAGGTTGAGGAACAAAGAAGTGGCGTCCGTTAAGGTGCTTTGGAGAAATCAACAAGTGGAGAGTGCTACTTGGGAGGCCGAAGCGGACATGCAAAGACGTTATCCTTATCTATTCAACTCCACTCAAGCCTAAGGTATTAAATCAAGTCCTTTGTAATCCATTGAGTCTTACATTTCAGCCCCTGAATCATTAATGTGCATATATGTTTAAATTGATGAGTTATGGATGCTTTACACTAAGTTTTGAAATCTTGAAGTGATGTTTAAATAAAATTTTTGCATTCATGTTGGGGCTGATATGTTCTTACTAAGTCTTTCCTTGTACGTCTCTTCCACATTCGGGGACGAATGTTCCCAAGGGGGAGATATTGAAATGACCCAAAAAGTTCTTAAAAATGTGTTTCGGAAGTTACCGGAAACTTGTTTAGGTATATATATAAAAAAAAAAAAATCCATTTCGTTTTTCGAAAATCCGACTTCATATTCTTGTTTAGGGGGTCAAATTGAGTGGAAAATGGGTCTAACCCAAATTTTAGAGCAACCGTATCAAAATCCGAAATTTCCAAGTGAAGCCTTTTTCGAGGGTCTACTTTGGAGGGTCATATCTCCTAGCACACAAATTATTGGGTGGCCAATAACATATCCATGGAAAGCCCTTTGAGTTAGCTACCTAATTCATTTCGTTTCACCTCATTCGGAGTTCGGACGAAGAAGTTATGCCCATTTTCGTAAAATCTGTCCGGCAGGAAAGGCAATTTCCAATGAGCGTTTTTACTGTTCACCCGCCTCATTTTTTTTCTAAGTGTTGGACCATTTTTCCAAAGGGCATATGTTATTTCCTATATACCATTAGTTCAATTCCCATCTCTAAAACATTTCCCAAAACACCTCTCCCATACTTAGACACATTTCTCTCAAGTTCTCTCAAGAACCCTAATCCAAAACCTTCCTCAAGATTGAAGAAACTCTTGCTCCAAGTTCCAAGCTTCCATTGAAGACACTCTCAAGACCTTCATAAAAACTCAAGGTATGTGGTGTTGAAGTCATGGGTCCCTCCACCCATAGTGCCTAGACTCTAATCTACTCACTAATTCATGGTTTAAGTTAAGATTCATAAATTAGTCTTGTTCTTGTAATAATTTCCTGCACATTGAATTTTAAACATGAAAAGTGATTGTTTTGAGCATGTTGTGACTCTAAAACTTGAACCTAAATTTGGAATGGATGTGGAGATTTTCATGTGGTATTGTGGGTGTTAAAAAGGTGTTGTTGTAGGTTGTTCACTGGTTTGGCTGCATAATTACTACTCTATTTTCCATGCTCTTTGATTCCATTACATGTCTTCAAGGTGTTTGACAAAATGTCCAACTATGGAGAATTGATGAATCGATGCTTTAAAACTTGAGTTATGAGATGTATGGAAATCCAGAGATGTGTTGATGACAAACTAAGCTTGTGTATATGTTCATTCCATACGTGAGATTGCATTAGAGCCTAATGGGAATTTCCTATATAAAGTGTTGCATGACCATGCCCGGTCCGGGGGAAAAGAACCGGACAACCATGTGAGAGGTTTATATCTCACCACCTAGGATGCTTGGGGTGTGACCAACATCAACCATGTGAGAGGTTTATATCTCACCACCTAGGATGCTTGGGGTGTGACCAACATCAACCATGTGAGGGGTTTATACCTTGCCACCAGGGTGTCCGGGTGTGAACGGCATCCCCCATCCTAAGTTGGGGTTATAGATTGGTTGGATCATGCATACACATATGATATCTACTATTAGTATAGATTTACTTAAACATGTTTTGACTTCACTTTGATCATGCATCCTCATATTGTTATTCATAATGCCTATGAAACTATTTCTTGTATTTCGATTGTGTCCTTGTCTATTGTTGTGTTGCACCCTGCATACTTAGTACATTCCAAGTACTAATGCATATTTTGCCTACATAATGTCACCATGTAGGGACCGGAGCTACTCTTGATCCTTCTCTCCATTCACGTGGCTAGTACGGTGCTTATCCGAGTTGTTGGTGAGTACTCAATGATTCGAGGGCTATGTTATGTTTCCTACTCCTAAGTTTTGAGACTTTAGCTTGCAATTGTATTTTGACTATGAGGGGAGCCGGTAGTATGTCATGGCCCTGTCCTATCTATGTATGTAGAGGTGTGCGTTGGACAAGTATTTTGTAAATGAGCTTGACTTTTGTTCTATGATTTCATTTTGAAATGGTTTGCCCTTAGTCCCTAATTCCCGTTAAATAAATGTTGAATGTACTTCCGCGACCGATGAAGTGTGATGACAAGTTTGAGAGGCTTGTTTGGGGTTCCTTCGGGTTCCTCATTCGCCATGTCACGTCTAGGCCCTAGGCTTGGGTCGTGACACTAACACTCCTTGAAACTGTGGGATGTCTCTTTTTGCAATACTTGTTACCCATATAATTGCTCCATAGTGTTGTGGTTGTCCTGAAATTCCACCATAGTTTTGCAAATAAAGCATTATTTACTGCATGTAGGGACCTAAATCCCAGGCCTCCTTGGGAATGCACATGTCTTTCCAGGCTACCCAATGTTTTCCTTTCAGGCTCCCACTACTCCCCCAAAAAAACTTTGAAAACATTTGATGAATCTGCTCTATTACACTCTTGGGTGGGTTCATTGCTGAGAGTAAATACACTGACATGGATTGTAGAATATGACATACTAATGCGTACTTTCCACCAAAAGGTAGTAATTGATTTTGCCAAGAAAGAATCCTCCTTGCTATCTTTCTGATTAATTCTTTAAAATAACTTTTGAGTTTCCTGCCATTGTAAACTGGGCACCCAAGGTATGTGAAAGGAAAATTTCCTTGCTTTATCCCTTTGAGTCCTTTCATTCTTATTGTAACTATTAGTGGGGTTTTATCAAGAAGATAAAATGAGCTCTTTGATTTGTTTACCATCTGACCAGATATTCTCTCATAGTCTCTTAATACCACCATCATCTTCACTATCATTGTTCTATCCCCAGAACAGAATAAAATAGTATCATCCGTGTAGGACAAATGGTTTATCGCTGGACTCCATTTGGGTAGGCCATATCCCTTAAAATTATTATCATCATGCAGTCTGTTAAGCCCTCTAGCCAGTACATCTGCTGCAATTATAAATAGAGTTGGTGATAATAGATCACCTTGTTTAATCCCTCTGGAAGACTGAAAGAAACCATTAGATTGCCCATTGATCAAAATTGAGTACCAGTTATTTGATACAAGTCGCCATATGTCGCGCCCCGTTTTTCTCAAAATGGGTTCTGGTGCACGACCTAACAACTCTTTTGGGCTTTTGGTGATTGAAGAGTCGCCACCTAACGAATTAAGGCGCGTTAGGGCACCTATCTAAACTAACTAAGTCTAGCTAAGGTCAACGAACCAGAGATCAGGGTAAAGGTTCAAATTACCTCGAGGGGAAGGTGTTAGGCATCCCTCGAGGTCCACAAATTTGGGTCTCGTCCATGTCTCATGCAATATATGGGGGTTACAAATAGCAAGTATGGTCACTTCGTTTATTATTTATTTTATTAACATGGTTACTAAGTGATAAATAATATTAAACAAATAAGGGCATTTAAATCACTTTAATTAGTTTATCATGCATGGCTAGGTGACAACATGAAATTAAGCAATTTAGGACATTTTAGTTATTTTAATTAATTAGCTAGGCATGCGAGACTAAATGATAATATAATAAATAAATATTACACAATAAATAGAGAGATGAGCAAGGAGATAGAAATTTGCACAATTAGATAGAATAAACATTTTATTTTTATTAAACTATCCCAAATAATTATAACAAATAAAGGGAGAAAAGGAAAGGGAGACTCTGAAGGACTTTTAGGATCAGCACTAGACTTTCTTTATTTTGGTCGGTTTCTCGTAGGGACAGACAAAACCAAAGTTTGTCATTTAGATCGAGTCGATGTCATCATCTCCATAGGGCCTAGACTACCCCTACCCCACCACCGCATGCTTTACGTCTCTAAAAGGTACCTATCGTCCCCGCTTAAGGTCCAAGAGGCATTTGACTACTATTAGGATGGATTTAGACAAAGATAAAAATATAATAGGCCCACCTAGACGCCAAGTCAAACAATTAGGACGACATTTAGCACATAAAGTCTCCAAGTTGGCCTCTAAATTTTAATTTAAACGTGCTAGCAAACACACATAAAGTGAAGGTCTCATGCTTGAGTCTATACATATAAACAGGCAGCAAGCAACACAACAATATAACAATTAACTTATAAAAGGGCAGATAGTTATAACACAATGCATAAATTGTTTATTTTATTAATAAAGCATGCATGAATTATTTCTTAGTTGATTAAAGGTAGCAAAACAATTATTCATAATGTAGAAACTAAAATATTTCGGCAGAATTTATTAGGATGACAAATTTAAAATAGCAGATTATGCAAAAAAAAAAGCTTGTTAATGTGATAGAAACTTGGACTATTATGTGAAATTTATCTTAAGTAGCGATCAATTCAACAAGTACAGAAATTAATCATTTAAAGGCAGAACAATTAATTACGACACCGGAAAATTAATAATTATTTCATGCAGATTTAATATGGGCAGATTGGTTATTATTAAAAATGTGCAAATGCAGAGCAAGCATATAGGGCAAATTTTAAATATTTTAGTAATTACATACACGAGATATTTGAGAATCTATAGGCCTAATATCTAAGTGATTAACAAGTATTAAGGTGATTAGCTGAACATACTAGAATTATTGGGATATGATTTTAACGAGCAAATTTCTTTAATCTTATTAACATTGATTTCTTTAGTAGCAGCCTATAGGCATGATGTCTAAGTGATTAACATATTGGTTGATTAATTACATGCAACAATAACAGTTAGGGCAAATTTTAAAACATGCTGGCAATGTTTAAACTGATTAGCATGCTACATTTTATTAGTAACCCAAAGTTGACTAGAACTTAATTAGTTGACAGAATTAAGCTATTAAAACATGCTGGAATTAATTAAACTAATTAATAAACATGAATTTTATTAGTGAAGTCCTATGGGCATGATTTCTAATGAGAAACAAATTTATGAACACTTACGGGCATTTTATTGACATACAGATATTTAATTCAATCCTATAGGCATGACTTCTAAGTTAATTCCCATGTGACATATTGAACAAATCAATTATTTATTTTACCACTTTTATATATTTTTATACGAGAGAACTGTGATTCACCAACACGGTAACATATATCAGCTTGTAAAGGTCACACATGCTAAGATCGTGTTACAAGAAGTTTATTAATTATTTTGGTATATAACTAGTTAACATTAAGTGGTCAACATAGAACATTTTTACATTTGAGCAACACCTAAAAGTAGTAAAAGTCGGCAAGATCACTATTATACATACTAGATGAATAATGCACTAGTCAAACATATAATTAATTTTAGAGTAATTAGCCGAAAGGTGATTAGTGGCAAGTAGTTTTACTTT
Source organism: Solanum verrucosum (assembly GCF_900185275.1). Lineage (NCBI taxonomy): Eukaryota > Viridiplantae > Streptophyta > Magnoliopsida > Solanales > Solanaceae > Solanum > Solanum verrucosum. The sequence continues at coordinate 618,567 of NW_026020214.1, forward strand.
ATTTATTTATTTTTAGTTAGATCTAACTAAGGATTAGAGTGCGAGTATTAAACCATCACACAACCTAAGTGAATGATTTCTAATGTAACCGAGTTGCGATAAAGTAAACACGTAGCACGTAAATCCCCATCCCTCCCTTAGACGATCCCCCAAATTATTACATATATGGGAGAGAGTTAGAGTTTACAAATTATTACAAGACAATAATAGAAATTAAATAACATATAAAAACCCAAATTAAACAAATTTAGCTTGTCTAATGTTTTCCTTCAATGGCAACTCTTCAATATCTTGAACTTTGAGTTCAAAACCTGTTAGCATGCAACAACAATAGGAGCAAGTAATGATAACACAAAAAGACAATTTGATATAGCAAAAATGGTAGAATTCCTGGGCACACACATAATATTAACTAATTCATGTACACAAGCAGCGTATAGCCATGTAAGATGTAAACAAGTTGTGGAGAATATACAATCGCACATCGAGAAAGAACGGGATAGGAAAAACTAACCCGAATGCTTCCTTTTACCCAATTTGGACTTAAGATGGCAGAAAACTTAATCTTTAAGGGTAGAGAGCAATATTTTTTTTTTTAGTATTTTAATATGAGCAATGGCGTGAGCAAGTTAGGATGTGAGTAAAAATAATGTCAGAATGTCCACCGTGACTAATGGAGGGTGTCCTATTTATATTAGAGGAGCATATATAAGGGAATTAAGTATTTTAAGGAGCAATTAAATAAAACAACTTCCTTATTTCAAAGGAGCCAAATCATATTTTAATAAAATTATTATTATCAAATAATGAGCAACTAACTATGGCAAAGAAATGATTAAGAGCTTTCAATAGTGCAAGAAACGGCTGGAAATAAATATTTACCTAATAGTAAATTACCATAAGTAAACAAATAAGCATCAATCAAGAAATATTATTTCCTTTAAGAAAAGGAAGAACCAAATCAGTCCAAACAATTTCTTTAATTAGCCGAGATTTACCGAATATAATCAAGTCAGACATATTCCCAACTTAATTAAGGCAAGACAAATCAATTAATATTAGTCAATAAAATAAACATGTAAAGTCAACCAAACTTTTATCAACAGTGAATATATACTTACCATAGAAAATAAATCTTCCCCCAAATCAACTACTACAATATTATTAGCAAGAACTTCATTTTTTACCAAAGGAGGCAATTCTAAATAGTAAACGAAATCAGCCTAACAAGAGTTCATTCTTTCGACATTAATTAAGGAGAAAACGATTAGACTTTGAGGAAAATCATATCACAACCAAGCAATCCTACTGATCAACGGCATACTAATATCTATAGAGAAGCAAATAGCAATGAGATATATGGACATTCCAAGTCAAAATGAATGATTAACAATACACAGAATCAAGAAATTAGAAAATTACGAGGAGGACATGATTATGATTAGGAAATAGCAAATAGGAAGATTACAATAGAAGCCATGAACCGACTTCATTTTCACAAAAATATAAGAATAAGAGATATGTATAAATAAATAAAAAATGCATCAGCTTGTATCATCACTTTAGACCCATGCTTGAATATGAATTTTCCATAGACTTAACAAAACAACAAAAAAAATAAAAATAAAACATCACACCAAAAATATACTAACATGCTTGAATATGATTTTGCCATATACTTAAACAAGTAAAATTCACATCAAACTCAAACACAATGAAAGATGTTAAACGAAAAGAGATGATAATTGAGAAAGAGGAGCGAACCTAGACGGATCTGTCAAAGATCTGTCTTAAATACACTTGAAATCCAAAAGAAATGTCCGCCGGAGCTTGCTGCTGGTTGTTGCTGTCCGGAGTTGTTGGTGGTTGCTGCTTTTGGTCCTAGGCGTCTCCAGCTCTGCTGCTGCTCGCTTCAACGAGCTGCTGGCCGGAGCTGTTGTTGTCGTTCGTCGCTGCTGGCTGTCCTTACCAGTGCTGCTGGCCACCGGAAAATGGAGTGGAGGCGGTCAGCACCTGCTGGTTCCCGCGTTGCTGCTCCTCCGTCGGAGAAGAAGAGAGGGAGAAGAGAGAAGAGAGAAGAAGAGAAGGTGTGTGGGGAACTAGTGGTGTCGGAGCAGTTGCTGTTGCAGCTAGCTTCGTCGGCGCTCACTACCTCGTCGAGAAAATATAAGAGAGGGGAAGGAGAAAAGAGCAACGAAGAGAGGGAGAGAGAAACGGCTGCCACCAGCAAGGGGTGGCAATTTTCGCCAGAAAAAATGGAGAGGAGAGTTGAGAGGTGGCGGCGGCTTGGAGGATAGAGAGGAGAAGATGAATGAGATTTTAGGGTTAGGATTGGTCTTCTTTGCATAGTTTAAAAGGAAAGAAAATATTGATTGAATATGGACCGTTAGATTATTTTAGAGGAGCGGCTAGGATTTAACTTAGAAGATGGACGGATGAGATTAAAATGAAAGGGTCTTGAGAGTTGAATTGAAATGGCCAAATTTGAAATAAAAATTGGCTAGAATCGAAATAAAATTGGATAGTTTAGGCTATAATTTAAATGATTTAAGGGAAACTTGAGGAGATGCTATTTAATTAATAAAATACTACATATATTATAATATATATATATATATATATATATATTATTTTTTAATTATTAACATCACTTAAATTTTAAAACATTTGAATAAAAAGATTACTTTGAGTTTTACTAATAATTTTAAAAAATATCTTAATAATATTTATGATAATTTTATAAAGCACACATACTAAAATGTACAATTTTTAGACAAAATCAATTAAATTTTTTAACTCGACATATTTTTAAAAATACGTGTTTAATCAAATAGCATTTCCAAAAAGGGTTAAAGGTCGGTCAAAATTGGTTGTCAACACCATACCATGTCAATAATGATTTCCAAAAACCCAAACTTTCTCAGTACTTTAGTTAAAAAGATCCAAGATACCCTGTCTTATGCCTTCGCCATATCCAACTTCACCACCACATTAATGTTACTATTTCTCTTGTCAATATCCCTGATAATTTCTTGTGCTAGTAATACATTTTCAGTGATACATCTTCCCTTTATGAAACCAGACTGCGTGGGAGAAATTATCTTTGGTAAAACCTGTGCCATTCGATCATGTACCATTCTTGAAATGATTTTGTTGATAAAACAACTAAGGCGAATTGGCCTCAAATCAGTGAACATCTTCACCTTTTCTTTCTTGGGTAATAACACTAAATTGGTATGAGTAATGTATTTGGGAAGCTCATGCCCACAGAAGAAAGCTCTTACCAGTTTAGTAATATCCACTTTAATAATGTCCCAACAACTTTGAAAGAAAAGGCCTGAAAACCCATCTGGTCTGCACGCACTATCACCATTTAGCTTGAATACCACCCATTTTACCTCCTCTTGTGAAGGTAACTTTGTCATCTCCTCATTTGTTATCAACATGGGAATGTGATTCAGCATTGCCCAATCTTGATTGTTTCCTTCCTCTTTGAATTGTGCTGAAAAGAAAGCTACTGTTGCCTCACCCATTTAGTGATTTGTTTGCAAGACTTTTCCTATCTCATTAGTAATTTGAGACATATGTAGCTTTTTCCTTCTTCCTTTAACGTAGGGATGAAAAAATTTAGTGTTTCTATCCCTATCTACGAACCATCTCATCCCAGCTTTTATTTTCCAATATTCTTCCTCAATCTTGAGATATTTCTTCAATTCAGCCTTTGTTCTGCTCAAATCAGTTCTATTACTTGCCGAAGGATTAATCTCAAACTGATTTTCTTTTATACTGATCATATCTTCTAGAGTAGCAATCTGTTGAAAAACATTGCCAAAGACTTCTTTACTCCATATGCCTAACGCTCTTTTCACCTTTTTAAATTTTGATTGTACTTCCATGAACGGGCTGCCTACGAAATCAGTATTCCAATTTTGGCGCACTATCTTTGTGAAATGTTGATGCTTTGTCCAAAAATTTAGAAATCTAAAAGGCTTGATTGTAGGCTCCTCTTCAGTTTTGCATACCACATGCAAAGGGGCATGATCAGACCCTTGTCTAATAAAATGGTGAACCTTTGTAGTTGGAAAAATTGCCAAAAATTCATTATTCACCAAAATCCTATCTAACCTCTTCAATATTCAACCTTATTCAATACGTCCATTCCACCAAGCGTATTTTCTCCCAAAGATAGGAACTTCAGACAAAGTACAATAATTTATACACTGTGCAAAGTCCATTTCTTCTTGTTGAGTAAAAGACAGGCCCTCAGTTTTTCCTCCTCTTTTAAAATGACGTTAAAGTCTCCTTCCACCATCCAAGGATGATGACAATCCTCTGCAATACTTCCTAATTCTTCCCACAGTTCTAGTATTTCAACCTCGCTACATCTAGCATACACTGAAGAAATAAGAAAGATGTCGTTGTTGCTGACAAACTTCATGGTTAATTGTTGTATAGTATCTAGAACCATGACGCTCTCCCAATCATTTTTCCAGAAAATCCATACCTTACCAGAACAATTGGCCAAGGCCTTGTCAAAACCTAGTTTTATTCTGAAGTGTTCTAACTCTGATGGATCCTGAAAAGGTTCCATTAGAGATATAAAAGGGTAATGATGTCTCTTCTATTTAAATCTATTAACCTCCCAAAAGAATTTTGGGTATTAACAGATCTAATGTTCCAAAAAATGGCTTTTTCTATCATTGATCACTGTTCATTGTTTGACCCCTGCTACTCCTTGTTTTGACCTGAAGAGGAATGGCGGTTTACCTCTTTTCACCTTCAAACTATTGGTATGCCTTGGTGAGAGATCCCCTGCCTTACTAATTTGTTGAATATTATATTCCAAGGCATTGTCTTCCTCTCTGTCCTTCCTGTGTTGTATTTCATCCTCTGGTTCATCAACTAACTCAGGGGCCTTTATCATAAGCCTTCCTGGTTCACTCTCCAATGTCATCTCTTTCCCAATTGCCTTAGTTGATGTTCCCACCTTGTGTCTAGTGTGCTTTCCTTAGTTTGTTCTCCCACCATCTCCACACTGCTAGAACTTTGTATCTCCACTGGTTCCTCACTCTTTTTCTTTGTATGAAAGTGGCTCCCCTTTTCCATCTTATTATGGCTACGTTGTATTCCTGGGGTTGATTACTGCTTCCCAGAGGACTGTTCCACGCAGATTTTTGTGGTTTCTTTTTGCCCCTCCGCCTCTTCACCTCTATTCTTCTCCGCTGTTTCATCCACCTGTTCATCCTTATCTAGTGCATCAAATTGATTTCCCGTTGGGACCTGTACTTTGACCCAAATTTTCTCAGGTTGTTTCTTCCCTCCTCCCTTTGTATTTCTTTGTTCCATGATCCAGCCTCCATTCTCCTTTTGTTTTGAGCGATTTTCTCCATCTTGATTGGGTATCTCCTTTCTCCCTTGAACATTTAGTGTTTTTGCAACCTTATCTCCTTGAATTTCTCCTGTAGCATCGACATTGGATTCCTTTTTTTTTGGATGTAATTCTGGATGTTCTACATAGCATTGTTGTTCATTGTGACCTTGTATCATGCAAGTCTTACAATACTTTGGATCATAGTCATATTTAATTTTCACCCACTTCTCTATGACGGAACTCCCTTAATAAATCAACTTCTACCTAAACCCTTGCGCAACTAGGTGTTGTTTGATTCTTGGTTGCCATGTCAACTTGCAAGGGTTTCCCTACCATTGCCGCGAACGAAAAGACTATTTATTTGCCAAAAAAAATTGGGGGTAGTGATGGGAAAGAGATCCATGCAATTGTTGTGGTAGTCTCCTCATCTGGATTAAACATTGGATCCCACTTTAGCATTCTCATTGGAAAAGACCAATTCCTTTGTGTTATGTAAAAAACCGGTTTTGCTAATAAGTGCACATAATCTTCCAACAAGGTAGCCCTAATCAACACGTCTATTGCTGAGCAGCCCGATCTTGCATTCTCCCTTCAATTCACATTGCTTTGGTATCAGATTTCTCAACTCTTGTATATCTGGCCATCCATATTAGAATTTTCTAATGACTGTGTATTCAATATTTTCATTGATGATCATTTGTTCCACTTCTTCTTGATCACATAGGACAATTGGTTCTCCATGCAAATAGGTTACTGGTTTAAGCTGAATTGGCTTAGTATTTAATGGAGCTGGTCGTAGGGTATTGGTGTATGATACAGTGAAGTTGAAAGATTTATCTGGTGTGTCGACCCTAAAGGCAGGCCACCATCCCTTCAGGAATTAAAATCCTCTCACGTTTCTTTATTACCTCTACTCTCAAACCCACTATCAACAAGCACTAATTCTTTCTCCTTTTGTTCTGTTGTTTTTTTCCATTAATCAACAGGGAAAGAAGAACAAGAAATACTTTGGGATGCATACAATTACTTTGTTTTGTAGTCCTCTTGAGGTTCTGTGAATTTATTTTTCATATTGAAAAATTATATGATAGTTCAAATTATGAGTTTTTTTATATATAATATATTATCATGGCTATCTATATATGATTAGTAACTAGCTTATATTCGATCTCTTATATATATATCAAAGTAAGACACATCCAATCCTCCATTAGTGAAGGAGATTTTCTATATCCAATCAAAGAATACAATACTGGTACAATTATTGGTCTGATGAAACTAACGGTAAGTTATGCTTCTTTGAAAGAATTCTTTTCACGAAAAGCTTACTTTTTATATTACAAATATTTTGAAATTCTAAAATGTTATGTTTCGGATGGTTATCAGTGAATTGAAAATGGGGTGTTGATAGAATGGGTGCGTCCACTATCAGTCAACGGACTAGGTCCCTTGACTCAGCAAGAACAATAATGAAGAGTAAACAATAAAAAGAACATAACACAAGCAGTTTACGTGGAAACCTCCTTGCTCAAGGGAATAAAACCACGACCTGTCTCACAAGATTTTCAACAGTTTCCACTAATCTCTTCAAGCAAAAGTGAAACACAGTTACAACCAAAGTGAGAAGAAGTTATTTTAATCTCACAACTAAGTAATAACTCTATTACTTACTGAGCCTAAGCAGATACCACACTGCCCACTAAGCTATCACCACTAGACAACTTAGAATTCAACTAATACCACACTGGCCACTAAATCAACTAACTCCTAGATGACTTAGAATTTGACTAAGAAGCAAACAATGCTGCCCACTAAATCAGTTATCCGTAACTGATTTAGACTTTTACAAACGAACACAAGATCTGAATCCTTTATAGATTAGGAACAGATTTACAATGTAAGTACAGAAGATATAATCCTAAGACAACTAGACAACTTCCAGCTCTATCAATCCCTGTTGTTCTTGAGGATGATACTTCTCTTGAGTGTTAGTCTTTGCAAGAGTTCTTGAGAGTTTTCAAGTTGCAAAAACTAAAGTTGTGTCTATTGGACATAATCTTTAGGAAGAATAGACTCTACCCTCGAGGCCATTCCATTGGCCGAGGTTTCTGCCACAGTTGGAGACTGTGCACTAACCAATTGTACTTTTTACAGCCTGACATTTGTGTGTATATTGTCACAAGGATCAGGTCCTTTTACAAGGTCCCATAGTTTGTCAAATCATCAAAACTACAAATAACAATTTCCCCTTTTATGATGATGACAAACTTCACGCAAATGCCTTCATTTTTCCATCCCCTCTGTTAATCAGACCCTTATTCATTTATTCATTCATTCAATCAGACCATTAATCATTCCCCCTGTCAATCATACCTTTCGTCAACCTAAGCAACTAATATTTTCCCCCTTTTGGCATCATAAAAAAGAAGTGCAGTAAACCAACAGAACAAATAAGACTAAATAAGACTGCTAAGTAAGATCATAGCCAAGGGAAACACCAACATGGTTATAACAACGCGATTAGACAGAAATTAGTCACAACAAAACAGGAATCAACTTCATTGCACAAAAATCAGCAGTCAATACATTAAATTTAAACTGAAATTGAGAACTCTGGACACTGTCCACACAAAGGAAAGACACAAAAAGGGACGGAGAAGGACTATGAGGAAGGAGGCTGATGAGAGAGGGGCTTTATAACAAGAGTAAGCCTAGCATTTACTTCATCATTATCTTTGATCAATTTCTCTTGTAGGGCAGCATTCTGAGCTAGTAGCGCATCATTTTTCTTCCTCAGCTCGTTGACCTCTGCAGTACCAGGTCCCTCAGACTGCGCTTTGAGTAACTCAGCCTTCAATAAGGCAATCTCCACATCTTTGTTGCTCACACGCACAATCATCTCTTTCAACTCGTGCTTCAACTGATCTTGTTCCATTACCATCTGAGATATCTTGCTTAGTGGACCCGCCTTTCCTTCAATGCACTCACATTCCACCAGAGTAGTCAGAGAGAAGGACTACTTGGCAGCTCCAATTTTACCCTTTCCCATTGGAATGTTCAGATGTTGGAACATCTTGATCAAGAAATAGCCATAACTCATGCCATGCTTACCCCTGTGTTCAATCATTGATTTGTACATATGCTCCATAATTAGGGCTGGAAGGTCTAAGGGTTCGAACTTACATAGTGATTCCATGATGAACAGATCAGTTGCAGAAGCGATTGTCCCCTTTTCTGTCCGAGGAAGAAACACTTTTGTTGACAAATTCAAACAACAACTGGTACTCTCCTTTCATGAGTTTCTTTTGAACCTCCGCATGACGCATGTCAGGGAGTTTGGAACATTCTTTCGTAAACTCCTTAGTGCAAGATTTTTCGACGACAGACCTGATCTCTTCTCTGGGTATTTCCAGTATTTGTCCCAGCAGTTCCTCATCCAGATGTAAACTTTTGTCTCCTACCCTGGTGTTGAGGCTACCATCCTCTGCAAATTCTACATTATAATAGAACTCTCAAAATTCCTCCTCATGTAGAACAAGAGATTTGATCTTGAACAAGTGAGTCCACGACTGAATCTCCACAAGATCATACAAAGAATCCATACCTGGCTTGGTAATGATATCAAGATCAAACACCCGTCCTCCTGGAACCTTCTGTAGATGCAGATTATTAACAATTGATTGTTTGCTTACTGCGTGGTCATCCTTATTCCTTTTGGGACTGGGTCCCTGTGTAGAGTCTTGCTGGAGAACATGAGAAGTTTATCTCTTTCTCATTGATGGCTCCCTCCTATTTTGTGAATTGTTTCCTTTTTCTTTTGTAGGGGTAACCTTCTTGACCGCATATGCCTTATATTTTCTTTTACTGGTCTTCTTCACTTGTTTTCCTTTTTCCTTTCTAACATCACCCAGGGGAGAGTCTTCTCCCACACATTCATGCTCAGAAACTTCAATAGACACATCCACCATATCATCAACAGGCATCTCAAAGATCGCATCACCAAATTTCCTTCTTTTTTGATTTTCTGTCGTAGTTGTTTCATTGGACTTCATAGCATCCCCCATGAGTTTTTGGGAGACGGCTATGATAAAGGGTCTCCTTCTAGGAGTTTCTTCTGTGACCTTTTATTTTCCCTTTGTGGTGACATGGACCATTCTCCTTTGCAAGGACCATTTGAGAGGGACATTGTCCTCATCAGTGTCACTGGAATCAGAAGATGGATAGACACCAACCTCTGGAGTTTGGTCAAATACTGGTTCAGACCTCCAAGTATTTCATCCATAAAACTTCCTCTCTCTTCATTCATTACCCCTTCTCTGATTTGTGCCAGACTCTCGATAACTAGGCTTTCACTGGCGGGAAGAATATTTGACTCAGAGGACTTACTCTTGGGAAGATCACCCTCAAACAGGTGGTCAGATAACATAGCTGAATAGGGACTAGGTTGATGTGAGGGTTCAAGGTTATTAAGATCTATTAGAGACTGGAGTAAGATGACTGGCTTCTGCAATGTTGACCGGAGAGATAGTTGGCATTTTCGACGGAGAAGGAGCATCAGATGATGTATAGAATGCCACTGGATCTATTTCATTTAAGGAGTCTAGCATTTTCTTCGAAGAAGACGGTGACTAAGACATGTTAGAGAAAGGAAAAGAAAGGTATTGGAGAGAGATAAAGATTAGGGCTTTTGGTGGACAACTTTGAGAGAGAGGGAGTTTGAAATGTGAAGAGATGGAGTGGAGGGAAGTTGTATAAAAAGAACTGAAACGATGTGTCAGGTCCCTGAGTAGACGCGTCACTTGGACTTAAAGCGATGGGACAACGGTCAGAATAGCCGATGACTGACACGTGGAGATCTCAATGGTTCTCATTCAACAGTTTAAACAAAATGTAGATAATGCTAACCTTTGAAGAGGACCAAGTCCCGATCTACAGGTGAAATTTGATTCTTGAATGGATCTGACCATTCTTTGCTCTTGTGATTTCCATGAGTGTATACCTGCAACAGGTACATAGTTGATCTCACTTAAACAACGCATTACCAGTAACGAGGATACCTGCCCTCCTGATCATAGCCAAACGAGGATTGGATGCCTTTGGATAGGGTTAGGTCAGGGCATGTGCATCATTCCCAGCTTCAGTCTATTACTCTCAAATTGATCCTTGTTGAGGGCCGTTGTGAAAATATATGCAATTTGATCTTCAGTTCTGCAATATTGCATGATGATGTTCCCTTTTTCAACATTGTCTCTCAAGAAGTGATGCCTGACATCAATGTGCTTTGTTCTCTTGTGCTGAGCCAGATTATTTCCCATGTTGACTGCACTGGTATTGTCACACATGAGAGGAATAGTATGGATGTGTACTCCAAAATCCTCAAGTTGTTGCTTAATCCATAGTAGTTGCACACAACAAGATGCAACAACTACATATTCAGCCTCAGCTGTAGAGAGAACTACTGAATTTTGTTTCTTGATTCCCCAAGATATGAGTGAGGATCCAAGGAAATATGCCATTCCAGAAGTACTCTTCCTGTCAACCTAAGATCCTGCAAAATCAGCATCTGCATACCCTACCAGTTTAAAGGAGTCACCTGCTGGATAGAAGAGGACCAGGTCCCCTATCTTTTTTAGATACCTCTGAATCCGTTTGGCTGCTTTCAGATGCGATTACCTGGGACATGCTTGAAATCTTGCACACATTCTTACATTAAAGACGATGTCAGGTCTACTCGTTGTTAGATACAACAATGATCCAATAATACCCATGTACATGATTTGATTCACTAATGGATCAACCTCATCTGCTCCCATCTTTGAGTTTGTACCTATGGGGGTATCAATAAGCTTAGAGTCAACCATATGAAACTTCTTTAGTAGCTCCTTTGTGTACTTCTCTTGACAAATTGAGGTGCCACTTGAGGTTTACTTGATCTGCAGTCCTAAGAAGAAGTTCAGCTCTCCCATCATGCTCATCTTGAATTCATTCCCTATTAGAGTAGCAAATTCTTCACACAGATATGCAGAGGTAGCTCCAAAAATGATATCATCCACATACACCTGGATGATGAGCAATTCCTGTTTCCTTTTCATTAGAAATAGGGTGTTGTTTATCTTACCCCTTTTGAATCCATTCTTTAGAAGAAACTTGGACAACCTTTCATACCAAGCTCTAGGAGCCTGTTTCAAACCATATAGGCCTTGTTGAGTTTGAACACATGGTTTGGGCAGTCAACATCCTCAAATCCAGGTGGCTATTTCACATACACTTCTTCCTTCAGATCTCCATTTAAGAAGACACTTTTGACATCTATTTGGAAGAGCTTGAATCCCATAAAGGCTGCAAAAGCTGTAAGGATTCTGATAGCCTTCATTCTGGCAACATGAGCAAAATTTTCATCATAATCGATGTTCCTCTTGATTATAACCTTGAACGACCAGTCTAGACTTTTTCCTCGTAATAACTCCATTTTCATCAAACTTATTTCTGAATACCCACCTGGTCCCTATAATGGTTCTGTCTGCAGGTCTAGGGACCAGGTACCACACTTTGCTCCGCTCAAACTGATGTAATTCCTCTTGCATTGAATTAACCCAGTCAGCATCTTTCAAGGCCTCCTTCACATTTTAGGCTCAATGGTTGATATGAATGCTTAGAATGCAACCAGATTTCTAGTCTTGGATCTGGTTTGCATTCCAGAATTCAATGGAGAAATGAGTTTTTCAAAGGGGTGTGATGATTTATGCTTCCTCCCTGATTTAGAGCTCAGGGACTGGGGTTGACCCGTCTGTTTTTCTTCATCTTAAGAATCATCATTTTCAGGGTGAAGAGATTCCTCCTGATCTGCATTGCTAGATGGGCCAGGTCGCTTGGTGGACTTGTCAGCTTCATTAATCTTCCCTGATGGACCAGGACCAACACCATCAGATTATTGACTTCTTTCAGCTTCTAGGCCGTTAACTTCATTACTCTGAATTTTAAACAGTTCTTCAAGATCATCATCATCCTTTGGCTCCAAGTTCTTCAGATCACCACCTTCATAAAAAATCACATGAACACTTTCCTCAATGTATAGTGTTTTTTTATTGAAGATTCTATAAGTTTTGCTGGAAGATGAGTAACCTACGAAAACACCTTCATCACTTCTGGGTCAAACTTTCCCAGATCATCCTTGCCATTGTTCAACACAAAACACTTGCAACCAAAATCCCTTAAATAATTTAGCTTGGGTTTTTGTTGTTGAGCAGCTCATATGGTGTTTTGTTCAGTAGAGACCTGATCAAGCACATGTTAGTCAGCCCAAAAATTTTGAGAAAGATTTGCCTCGATGAGCATGGTTCTGGCAATATCTACTAGAGTTCTGTTCTTCCTTTCAACGACACCATTTTGTTGAGGTGTTCTGGGTCTGAGAAGTTGTGATGAATATCGTTGTCCGCACAGAAGATGTCAAGATTCACATTTTCAAACTCAGTTCCATGGTCGGACCTGATCCCTGCAATTATGCAGTTAAGCTTTGTTTGAATCATTTTGAAGAATATCATCAGCACCTCAGTTGTCTCGATTTTGACTTGAGAAACATAGTTCACGTGAATCTTGAGTAGTCAGCCATCCACAATCACCAGGATGTACTTCTTTCCGCCTCTACTTTGGATTTTCACAAGGCCACACAAATCCATGTGTATCAACTCAAGAACTCTTTATGAGCTTACTTGCTTCTTTGGTTTGAATAAGGATCTGGTTTGTTTCCCTTTGACGCATGCATCACACACTTTGTTGTCACTAAACTTCAATTTTGGCCAACCACGGACCAGGTCCCTAGAGACAAGTTTGTTCAATAGAGAAGAGCTCACATGACCTAGTCTCCTATGCCATAAGTCGGCATTTTCACTTTGAGCACTGAGGCGTGTCAGATCGTCTCCATGGGTCGTGTTCAGGTTTGCCGCATACATATATTTTTGCCTTCTAGCCGTCAGGATGCTGGTGACAATGCATTTGTCTGATAAAAACTTGACCTCGTTTCCCTTATCACATATCTGGGAAACACTAAGAAGACTGTATTTTAACCCACTCACATAGTAGACATTTTCAATAGAGTCTTCAAGTGATTTCCCAATCCCGCCAACTCCAAGAATATACCCCTTCTTTCCATCGCCAAAAGAGACACCTCCACCTTGAAGTGCCTTGAGTGAAAGAAAGTTTTCGGAGTTCCAAGTCATGTGCTTCGAGCATTAACTGTCCATAAACCAACACTAATTGCTACTTCCTTCACTCCCCTGCAACAAAGATCACTTATTAGACTTTGGAATCCATTTTAATTTGAGTTCCCTAGTAGGCTGATAAGGGCGTAATAAGAATGTTTCTTGCCCAATGAGGTAGGTTAGTTATTTTCCTGTTCGAGGACTTAGGATTGGGAGAAGGTCCCTCTTTTTTGTGCTATTTTCTGTCTAGAGTAGACTGTAATTTTTTCTTGTGAGGCTTTCCAATCCATTTTCAGATGACCATTACAACCACAATGAAGACACAATAGATTATCTGACACAGATACATATTTACTGTGGGGATTGTAGGGAGGATTAATGTTCAAGCTACCTAATCCCTTTCTGTTGTAGTTGCTTTGAATGGTGATGTTGGAAAGCAGCTTGATGGAGTTGGTCCATTTTAGAGATTTTTTGAGTTCTTCTCTAAGTCGGACCAGGTCCCTCTCCATCTGATCATTTCTTTCCAAGGCTAGAGTAAGTATGGTCTCAGCAGTGTTTAGACTGGCTTCTAGCTCTATTTGCAGGCTAGTGGCCTCCCCCTTTCCTTTCCCAAATTTCCCATTCATTATTCTCAATTGTTCCTTGAGTTCTAGATTTTCATCTTCTAGAACCGTCACTTATTCCTCAATAACCGACATGTGGACAGTCATCACTGTCTTTTCTTCACTAAGATTATCTAGACTGTTGTTCATAGAGTCCTTTTCAGTCGTTAACTCTATGACATAATCTATCAAAACATTAGCTAGATTTCTCAACCTTCTAACAGAATAAGTATTCAAGTTTTGTTTATGGTCGAGGAGAGTTACCTTTTCTTCATCGTCCTCGTCATCTGATCTTGCCATGAGGGCGAACAGGCCATCAAATATGTTAGCATCATCTTGAACAACCAACATGGATGCATCATCAGGACATTCTGATTCTCCTGACTCACTTGAAGACTCCCCAAACAGCAAGAGCCTTTTTCACGCCATAGTCAACTGCAACTTTTCTTGCATTTTTCTCAGGTACCAGGTCCCTCCTCTTGTCTTTTTCACCTCCAGGTCTTTGATACTCTTTGGTTTCAACTTTCAGCATCGGGCAGTCTCTTATAAAGTGTCCCACCTTTCCGCACTTGTGACATAGGTCACTCGCAGTTGCAGCACGAAGAGGGTTCCCTCATTTTCAAAAACCTCCATGTTTTCTCACAATTTTTTGAAATCTCTTGGTGAGATAAGCCATGTCATCCTCTTCACTGGAGACTCCACCTGGTGAGATCTTGAGTGCTAGAGACTTGTCTTTCTTTGCTTCCTTCTTTGAAATGTCTTGATTTCTATTCATTTCATGAGTTTAAAGATTTCCAATGAGAGCATCCATCGTCAGAACCTTCAAGTACTTTGCTTCAGTGATGGCATCTACTTTACTTGCCCATGACTTGGGAAGAATTCGAAGAATCTTTATGACTTGCTTACTGGAGCTAATAGGTTCTCCCAAACATCGTAGCTCGTTGGTTATGTAGGAGAATCTTGTATGCATGTCATGAATAGTTTCCCCCCTCCCCTTCATTTTGAAGTTCTCATATTGGTGGTTAGTATATCCACCTTCGATTCCTTCACCTGCTCTGTGCCCTCATGAGCTATCCTCAAATAGTCCTAGATTTCCTTTGCTGACTCACACGCAGAGATGCGGTTGTATTCTTCAGCACCTATACCACACACTAGCAGCTTCTTAGCTTTGTAACTTTTCTCGATCTTCTTTCTGTCTGCCTCGTTATAATGTTGGCGATTCTTTGGAACGACTTTTGTGATTTCACCATCTTTCACTTCAGTGGTTGGAATAAAGGGTCCATCCAACACTATATCACATAACTCGCTGTCTTCAGCCATTAGATTGTCGTGCATCCTTTTTTCCACCAGCTATAGAACTGGCTGTTGAAACGAGGTGGCCTTGTTGATGATTGTCCTTCTTCTAGGTTCAACGGAGCAGCCATTCTTTTACATGAATATCTCTCTTTGTGTTAACTAGCTAGAGAGAACCTGCTCTGTTACCAATTGATAGAATGGGTACGTCCACTATCAGTCAACGGACCAGGTCCCTTGACTCAGCAAGAACAATAATGAAGAGTAAACAATAAAGAGAACACAACACAAGCAGTTTACGTGGAAACCTCCTTGCTCAAAGGAATAAAATCACGACCTGTCTCACAGGATTTTCAACTGTTTCCACTAATCTCTTCAAGCAAAAGTGAAACACAGTTACAACCAAAGTGAGAAGAAGTTATTAATCTCACAACTAAGTAATAACTCTATTACTTACTGATCCTAAGCAGATACCACACTGCCCAGTAAATCAACTAACTCTTATATGACTTAGAATTTGACTAAGAAGCAAACAATGTTGCCCACTAAATCAGTTAGCCTTAAGTGATTTAGACTTTTACAAATGAACACAAGATATGAATCCTTTATAGATTAAGAACAAATTTACAATGTAAGTACATAAGATATAATCCTAAGACAACTAGACAGCTTCCAGCTCTATCAGGTCCCTATTGTTCTTGAGGATGATACTTCTCTTGAGTGTTAGCCTTTGCAAGAGTTCTTGAGAGTTTTCAAGTTGCAAAAACTGAAGTTGTGTCTATTGGACATAATATTTATGAAGAATAGACGCAACCTTCGAGGCCATGCCATTGGCCGAGGTTTCTGCCACAGCTGGAGACTGTGCACCAACCAATTGTACTTTTTACAGCCTGACATTTGTGTGTATATTGTCATAAGGATCAGGTCCCTTTACTAGGTTCCATGGTTTTGCCAAATCATCAAAACTGCAAATAACAGGTGTTATTAGCAATGAAGAAGATAAAACAAGGATGTTGATGTCAGGGCCACAAATTCTATGTCAGGAAAGGAAAAAACTAATAAATGGCATCAAACTGCATTATTTCAAGTGAGATTATTTTTTATTTATTTAAATTGAAAAGATTACAGGTAATATTTTAATTGTTCCTTATAATTAACTATGTAAATTATAAGTTGTTTATTCCCAAAAAATTACATTATAGGAAAATTTAATAGGTACCAATTAAAATATGGATTACATTTACATAAATTTAAAAATATTACATATCATAAGTTTTAATTTTATGTAAAACTTCCCACGTTTTATATACATAACTATCCCAATAATGTTAATAAAATTTAGGAATTACAATTTATGTTTATGTTTATATTTACATAAATTTAAAACACAAATCAATTTAGCCTATTTGTCTGTAACTATATTTCCACAATATATCTGACAGAATTGCATTTTCAAATAATGATGCTATAATTTAGGAATTAAAATATTTTTCATGTACAAATAATGATGCTATAGTATAGAATTAAAATATATTTATATAAAATTAAATATATAATAGGAGAAATATTTATATAAAATAATTTAGTAAGGAAATACTTAAATTAAAATCAGAAAAGGAACAAAAAAAATATTTATAATAAAAAAAGGAACAAAAGAAATATTAACTAAGTAATCAACAAAATTAATTTAAAATCTGAGATAAAAAGTAAAAACAATTTAAATGTTAAAATCTTTTTAAAGGAGAAGAATACTTATGCACGATGGAGTTTTTTAAACACAATTCATATTCAATTAACAAAGTTAATTTATAATCTGAAATTAAAAATATTTTAAATCTGAAAAACTTTTTAAATCTTAAAATATTTTCATTTTAAACAACAAAAAAAAGATTTTTTTTTAAAAAAATCTTCCCACGTTTTAAAAAGTAAGACGAATCTCTTCTTCTTTTCCTATTATATATTTTTGTATCTATTGTTTTTAATTTTTTATCGACTTTTAATAATTATATTATAGCATCAGATTTTTGCTCGATGTTGAGATAAAGTAAAAATAGGAGTAACTGGCCTATGAAAGTGAAAAACATCCTTTAAGGTTATGTATCATGGTGAAATTTTTTAGAGAATTAGAAAAAATAAATGTAAGTTTTGATGCATTTGATATTTGTTATATTAGAAAGATAAAGTATAATGAATATTTTATTTAAGTTGAATATTTGAATAAAATAAGTATAATGCCTCTGATTATGATCCGTTAGCATCTCTGAAATAGTTGGAATTGTTACAAAAGATAATAGTTTTGCATCATTTTGGCCAAGAATGACATTCATATTATCTTTTTCCGTTTTCTGAGTGAAAGTTGGGAGGTTTAAATAAAAATATTTGTCAATTAAATTTGTGTTTTTTCAATAGTATTATACTAATTATCATTAAAATAAAAAATTAATTAAAAATCTACATGCATCACAAAAAACCACATGTCATTTTTAGGATAAAATTAGTTGTCATTGTAATTTTAAGTTATTGGTATTATTAAGTGCATAATACATTTTATTAGTTATTTTTAAGTATAAAATTATCATATTTTAATTAATGATCTGCGCAACGCGTGGACCCGTATACTAGTAATAAATAATATAATAAAAGTAAAAAATTAAAAACTGACTGTCAATGAAAAAATAAAAACTGTGGGTTTTCGAAGGGGAAATGGGTAGTGCTTTCTTTTCCTTTTTTAATTTATTAAATCTATCCGGATAACATGCCTATAATAGAAAGAGGAAACTTTCAATTCAAAATAAAATTAAAAACAATTAAATTGCTAATCAAAAAATAATAATCTAAAACTTATTGTCAAAAAAATTTAAAAAATTTAAAAACTGTGGATTTTCATAGGGGAATTGGGTAGTTTTTTCCTTCTTTTTTTTCTAAAAAAAGAGATTATTAAATTCTATCCGGATAGCATGCCTTATTTTTATTTTATTTTTAATAATAGAAAGAAAAAACTTTCAATCCGGATTAATAAACAAAGAACCCACGTCTTAAAAGAAAAGTTCGTCATGATAAGATATTTAAATAATTAATTTAAAATTTGAATTTCAAACAATAACTTACCTTGTCCTTTAAAAACATTTAAACATCGTAAACCTACATCTTTGGAAAATAATTACATATCCACATCTTCTTAAATCAACTCCTCAAAATATGAATCTAAACATGTGTAAAACAAAAGTCACACTCAAACAAAAATCTAATTGCACTTACATAAGATCATAAAAGCATATTTAGATCGTAAAAGTATATTGTGTGTAAATATGCCCTCTCTCTTAATTATTTGATCTGAAATCAGGGGCAGATCTATGGGTACCCGTGGGGTGCCACGGCACCCACTATTCTCGAAAAAAACTTTGTATATATATGTATAAGAAAATTAATATATATTGTCTTTGCCACCCACTAAATAATATAGTGAACAGTCCAATTGGCAAAGCAGGCAATTTGCCACATGGGCTTCGCAGGTTCGAACCTCGTCTGTAGCATTAACTTTTTGGAAGTTTTTTCTTTCTTTCTTTTTTCTTTTGTTTTTTTATCATTTTTATTAACGTGTGAAGGTTTTTTTTTTTCCTTCCTTCGGTTCATTCTTATTTATTTACTAATATTCTTTATTAATTCAAATTGAATCCTATTCACCATAATTAATTCTTAAGTTCTTTTGCTTTCTCTTTCATTAATTACAAATCTCTTGATATGAGTATCACATGTTTATTCTTTATCAATTATTGAGTACTGAATTATAAGCTTGACATAAATATTATATTAAGAATATATTTAAATAGTGGTTTTAAAAAAAAATAATAAGTTTTAAAAATGATGAATATTATTAATATAGTTCTTTTAATTTGAAGGTTCTTTCGATCTTCACCAACGTTCTTGCTAAGTAGGATGACTAGATTGAAACTAAAATTTGTACTCTCTTTGTTATATATTTGCAACAACACATAAAGTTAATGGAATATGAGTATATTAAGTTAACACTATTAGATAGTTTATACAAGCTCAAATTTTAGTGTGAAAAATCTCTTTTTTTCCTCAAAGTTTCAACGAATAAGGCCACTAATTCCTAAAAAGAAATAAAAATTGAATTGCTTAGTTAGCTGTAATCTCATAATATCTAAAAGAAAATATTACTAACATGCATGTTTAATCGATTTGTTTATAAAAATCGAAAAAAGATATATTACTCGATTGTACCGCAAAATTAAAGCTATCGACCCGCTTATCTTATTGAACAATGCGGCACCCAGGACCTCTGAATCCTAGCTCCGCCTCTGTCGAAATTTGATTGATTATGATTGAAGGAAAAGAAAGAAGAAATGTACTAACGACAAAGAAATGGAGGAATTCTGAAGAATTTCATGACAGTGGATCATGTACACCACCTTTTAATATATTTGGTACATAAATTACTACTATGATAATTGTTTCGTCGATTTGGTGGCTTTGCATGGCATTTTTTTTTTCTTCATAAATTAGTCTTTTTCTGTTCTTTTTAATAATAATATATTAAAATTGTCCCTTTTTATGTGATTTATAGGAGAAATACATAGTAATAACTTGGTTATTTGAACAAGATTTGGTTTTTACTATAATAGCAGTTTTGAAGGCGAAGGTGGAGCAACAAATGAAAAGCTTATAACGATAATTTTCTATGTTGGTAATTTGTATAACTCACACTTTTTATAGAAAAAAGTTTGTTTTTTTTTAAAAAAATAAATACATATTACATTACATATGATGCAAAAATAATAATATAGCCAAAATATTGATAAATTTATTATAAAATAATAGTAATGATCTTTTATTTTACAAGTCATGACAACTTCAAGCAATCAATGGGTCCAAACTCTATATAGCAATATTAAAAAGACATTGAATTTCAATGGATCCAAACTCTATATAGCAATACTAAAAAGATATTGAATTTTGATAACAAATCCAATATTTTACACACTCTCTCTCTAATTTGCATGAAATTTTATTTTATATAGTGATTGAAATTATATTTATTGAATTTAAATAATAAAAAATACTAATGTAATAAAAATACAACAAAAATTAAATAAATTTTTAAAAGTAAAAACTATATAATTATTAACATAATATCAAAAGATGTAATGGAAAGGACATAAGTGAAAAAATATATACTTCTAAGAAAACACATGTCCAAAGTTCAACACGATAATGACAGTTAAGAACAATTTTTTTTAAAAAAAACCATATAAATAAATAATTTCCACTGTGAAAATATATTTAAATACGAAATGAGAAAGCATGCTATAAGGAATATTATATTTCCTTTTTGACCAAATGCTATAAGGTATATCATTTGTTTTTTTGGATGCAGAAGGAAGATGTATTAGAGTAACATTTAATTGAGATATTTTTGGCACTTAATGTATATTACATAAACACATAAATAGATTATTAAGGAGGTTTAAATATAAAAGTAAACAGTAAACACACAAAGAAATTAAGAAGAGTCAACCCGTAATACATACATAAAGTTTAAATTTAAATTTATATATAGTTTATTTCTAGCTAAGAGATTAATTTTCTTAACTCTAAAACTATATTAGAGTAAGAACTTATAAGTATCAAAAGTTCATACCAAGTTATTAAATAAAACGTAGAGAAATTAAATTGAAAGCTATACAAATTTAGATAAAAATAATAGATCCTATAATCCCAAAAAATCTATTTCGTTATTTATTTAATTAGCATAAAGATTATGCTTTAAATATTTCTATTTCGCACTTGAATCTTAATCAACTTAAAACTCGAATTTAAAAGTATATCTGCATTTGAGTTTGGGTTTATCAACAAAAAATTTATATTGAAATGATTTTAAAAAGCCAATTAAAAGATTATGGTTTAACATTTAAATTTAATACTAAATAATTTTTGAGTGGATACAACTTTCCCGCTTCGAGACTTATATGCTAAATGAATAAAAAAGAGAGTAATATGCCTTTATTTGATGTGGCTATTAAATAAAATTATCTTTAAAATTCTAATACAACTTGATGCATAGAATTTTCAAAGAAATTGGTGCTATGAATAAACTAGAGTCAAGTGTTCTTTATTTTTACTTATAGGTGGAAGGACACATGAAACAACTGAAAAAACTTCAAAAAATGATTGATATAAAACAATTGTCATTAAATTCGTAGTTTAATTTTTATTATTATAAGAATTTATAAATATTATAATTATGCGACATATTTTTTAAAACCTTTGTAACATAGAAGGATTAAAAAATATTGAATTGAAGGTGGGGAAATATTTTTTCATAATTAAAATCACAAAAGTTATATTTATCTTTAGAATTGTTTAAGTTTCACTTACAAAATCATACTATAATTTGCTACTTGAAAATCTTAGCATTAAATTAATGAGTAGTTTACAAAATCAATTCTCGAAAACATCAAACGAATTCATTAATACACTTTGAATATTATTACTTAAAGCATAAGATTTGACATAATTTTCTATCGAGAAAATATTTTTGAATATTATTAATATACCATTAAGTTAATATGATCATATAAATAGTAATAATGTATTACTATAACTATTTTTAAAAAATTAACAAGTGAATAATGAATTTTATAAATTATTTTTAAATTAAAAATTATGACATTTTAAACATGAATACTAGCTATTATTATACACAAAAATGTATACGCCATAATTAATGTATTATAAAGTTGATATGTGATTTGATGATATATAATCATTAATTTTTAATTTTTAAAAATTCATATAAAGATAATTTAGATTCAATATCATATTTACAACTTTTTCCAATATTAAATATTACATTTTGGGAGGGGCCATATATATATATATATATGGTAAGCTGTAAGTGGTAGAAGATAAGGAGAGAGAGAGGGATATGGCAAGCAGAGGTGGAGGTTGGATATCATCAAGAAGCTGCATAAACACTAGTATTCCACAAAGAGAAAGTAGTAGAAGGGGAAGCAAAGGAAATCACTTGTCATTGGTAAATCACAATTATTATTGTTGTATGTACTTATATATATATATACTCCTAGCTACCAAATAACTCTAGACTACTACTACTACTGTGTTGAAGATAACAAAAAGAAGCAAAAAGCCTTTGGTGAGGATTTCAAGCTCAGATGGAAAATGGAATGGAGAATGGAATTGTGATTACATTTTCACTCTTGGAGACCTTCAACTTGAAGATTTAGCTGAAGAAACTGAAACTCCACTTTCTATTCAACTCTCTATCCACAAGGTACATACAATATATTCCTTTGACCAACTTTTAATTCATGTACTTTTAATTCATGTTCATGTTGATGAGCAGCACGCAGGCTTTGGGCTCTCAGTCGATGGAACAATTATCACATCTTTCACCACAAAATGTAGCAACTGTTCTTCCCCATACTGCAGAGAGGTACGCACATCACATACTTACTAATTTCTCCTCAATAGATATATATAATTTCTTAATTTCTTCCTCTCAGATTCATACAAGCTTTAAAGTTTGGGTATTACCATCAACCAGAGACAAAGGATGTACAGATCAACTTCCACTGCTTGGTTGGGATGATCCATCAGTAAGTAAGATTTCTTTTTATACAAATTAAACTATTTTCTTGTTAATGAACTAACAAGAATTATCCTCAGGTTATCTATGTCAAACCAGGATTTGAAGCTGACCTTGATTCCTTGATACAAGATACCGTTAGACTTGCTACCTCTGTAAAAGTACTTGTCCACTTTCTTTTCTTTATAGGGGAGAAAAAAAGTAGATTATGAACATTGCTTTTTTTTTTTTTTTTTTTTTGCAGGAGACTTGTTCAGAATCATGTGAGAAATCTGAACCTAAATTGCAGCGTAGGAAACTCTTCCTTATATATTTATATTTATAAAAAATATAAAGTATAATAGGAAAATCAATTCATATTTACTTGTTTAATTGCAGCTTTGGGTAAACAAAATGCTGCCTCCATTGATAGGAGGTGGTCCAGATTATTGGAGCTCAAGAAGGAAACTTAACTTTCATCAAAATCTCAATAGCTATGCACCTGGACAACTGTAAAACCAAACAACATATTACTTTCTCCCTCTGATCAAACTGTTATCTTTTCATACACTATATTTATAGCTCAAATGAAAATTAGTTGCAGTAAAGGAAATTCAACTGTTTGCTCATTTTGTTGCTCAAAACACTATTATACAGGATTTGTTTTTCACAGATAAAACTCCCACAACACAAAATTACTACTGTTAAGCTTTTATATCGTTCAGACTATCCAGATATTCCCAAAAAAGACCATATATAATCTATGTATAACTTTGTGTGCGAACCAAACAACCCCTTAACTTTATACGTGAAAAGGGGTACAGACTATAGAGGGGAGAGGGATGGAAGAACGGACAGACAGACTAGACTCATCAAGATGCCATAGGTAAATGAAGTGTATGATACATAAAACAGGCCGCGCTAGGATATTTGAATGTTATTTATCCAACAAAAATGTTACACACTGCCTATTAAAAATCAAATTATAATAATGTTTCTACTCTCACTGGCTCTTGAATGAAATAAATACCAATAATAAATTCAGCAATTTAATATAACGCACAAGATCTAGGTCATCTCCAAGCCCAATCTATTTGTTCCTCATCATGATTTCTTACCATCCAAGCTCCTTCAGCAATTTCGTCAAATAGCTGGCCCCAACCCCAGCTCGATAATCCCAAAAAGAACCACAAGTCATGGATAGACTGGTTTCCTAACCTTAGCTCTTCTATGGTAACTACTGTGGCCCTTTGGTCAAGAAAAAATACATTTGGCAGCACTTCCATTGACTGGTTAAATATATACTTTCTGGAAAACGCAACAAAAGGCATTCCACGTTTCATGACAGGGCCACCAAAAGAAAGAGGAGCCTCCTTCAGAAGCTGTACTCCATCTTCAAGATCATCAAGAGAGTCCCAACTGATATGTTTGTTGACAATCAGACCTTGAAATCCAGTGCTTTGATCCACTTTCACAATAAGTACTTTGGATCCATCAAACGGGTGGACATTTAGAAGCTTCTCTGTAGCAACAAGGATGGAACCAACAACAACACGAGGGGCTGATTTTGCCGAGCTACTAAGAGGAGCTCTAATTTGGTTGAACTGATCATCTAATGTTGATCCTTCTTGAAGTATAATTTCATGTGGTGAGTTCTTAAATGGAGCCTCTGAATTCATGTTATGATTTATCCCTGGTTCACCTCCAGTCCACAGTATACCTGATGTAGGAAAAGGGAAAGACAAACTTAGAAACATGTAAAATTAAAAAAAAGTGTACTATGCAGAGTATAAAAGATAGCTGCCCCAAGAAGCAAATCATCAGAAAAAATTATTGATGATAGGTTTCAACTGGATACAATAGAAATTTTCCTTTAAACAAGTACTCACCATATACTATATGAATAGACTTATTCTTTACTCATTTTACAGGAAGAGGGGAGGAGGGGTTGTTGATACTATGGAATTGGTAATAATTCTATCCTTCTGCCTTCATTGTAAAGCATTTACGTCTCTTCAATGTTTGACATGAAATGCAAACCAGTGACATATGGAATAAGAACAATAGAGGACTGAGTTCTATACTTTTCAAGCATAAGATAAAACAATCTCAAATTTACTACAGGTGCCATTAACTTCCTTTCCAAAACATGGTTGGGAATTTTTAATAAAATTCTTGAAGCTCTGGAAAGTGGTAGTTTTAATTATTCCAAGAATCCATTCCAGTATATGCCTTGGGGCTTAATTCAAGTGGCAAAGGTTGAGGGATTTATGACTTAGATTTCAAGTTCGAGCCCTGCGCCATGGTATGTTAGCACCCCTTAGTCTACCAACGGTTTACACATGGAAGATCTAAGGAAATTAGAAAGTAGAGTACTTTAGCTTATATGTTATTTACTTTTCCTATTTCTGTGTAGTAGTTGTTTGTTTGCTGTAGATTACTACAACTTTCAAGTATTTATTTTTCATTTTCTGTGTAGCAATTGTTGCACTAAGGAGGTTATTCCTCCAATTTCTCATTTCAGTTGTAGTAGGAAGTTATTTCCTTGTTTTCAGATGGGTGGTTAATCCACCAGTGTTGTATTTAGTGTATTTGAATTCAGTGAAATGTTATGCAGAAAATTATTAAGTTTTTGAGTACTTCAAACTCAAGAGATTGCAAGTTCTCTCTTCACGAACTAGCACTATAGGTCGTAGGACGTAAACATTCGATTTCATATTGCAGCTCCCCATAACTAGATCAGGGGACCATAACAACTTGGTATCAGAGACGGGTGTTATGAGAGGTCAAATTCAACATCAACTCGCACAATTGGTGAACTTGTATCAAGAAGAACGTGCAACCAACTTAGCAAGACAGGATGCAATAAATGCTCGCTTAGATACACTTAGCAAAGGATTTAGCGAATTCAAAGGTCGATTCTGAATCAACTGAACATACCAGCCAGAATCAGGGTTGGAAGGGTAAAAGTGGAGTGGCAGGAGGGTCAGGATCAGATGCAGGAGGAAGTTCCATCATTCCTCGGTATACAAAGTTGAATTTTCCATGGTTTACTGGCCAAGGGGACTCTTTGGGATGGCTGAACAAATGTGAACACTTCATTCGACACCAACAAACTCCAGAGGAAGAAGAAGTTGGACTTGCTTCTTTTTCATTTGGAGGGGAATGCACAACTTTGGATTGTACAAGTTTCTTATCCTACAGGTTCTTCGTAGTCAAAATGAAAACAATTTACACCCTCAGATTGTATAGGTTTCTTATCTTTTTTTTGAAACTGGTAACATGTATATATATATATATATATATATATATATATATATATGAATTAGATTTGCACCATGACAATGCTATCTACAATTACAAAAACCCAACCACTCTTATCCTACCAGGCATTAGGTCCAAGCGTAATTTAAGTTTGGATTCTTTATTCTCAAGTTAGAAAACTCAGAGAAATGAGCTAAAAGTAACTTTCAAGTCTTAAATTAAAAAAAGTTGACTTTGACTTGGTCAATCGATATCAAATAAAAATGGTGGTACATATGAACCTAATGACGTAGTAAATAAGGCTTTATTTGATTTACATGAATATGATGATGTTAAAAATTCGGCAGTTGTGAATCCTATACCAAACAAGATTTATGATGCAACTATTACTTTGGTCCGAGAAGGGGTTGTTGGTTTTACAGATGCAGGTCTACAAAGGGAGAAGGAAAAAACAAGCATTGGAATGGCGGCTATAGATAGTTGTGGTCATTTGCTTCATGCCGTTGGTACCCCTATTCAATTTGTAGGGAAGGCCATAACTGCTGAAGCACTAGCAATTCGGGAAGCTGTGGAAAGAGCACTACAAAAGGGTTGGTCAAAGGTTCACATACTGATGCAAAGCATGTCATACAAATGTTGCAAAAGAATTTGATAACATCTTGGGAAATAGAGACCATTTGCGAGGATGTGTTGATGAAGTCTTTTGAAGAAATCGAGATTATATATATTCCTCGAGCATGGAATGTATTAGCTCACAATCTAGCAAAAATTTCTATTTCGTGTATAAATAGGATTGCTTGGGATTCTGCCTTCCCAAGTTGTGTTCTAACGGATGCAATGGTGTCTTATGGACATCTGAAACATATTTTAAAGTAATGCAATAAAGTGTTTTCTTGAGAAAAAAAAATGAAAATGAGTCTGATTAGGGTGATTAAAAACTTTGGGATGAAGATTAAAATTTCGAATTTTTTAAAAAGGCTTCTGATAGACTTTACTGCTGAAATAGAAAATAAGGGAACAAATACTGCTGTTTCACACTAGATTCACTGATATTACAACAAGAAGTCTGAAAACAAAACAATCACACTACTGACATAATAAATCACATCCTAAGACAATAATGAACTTTAGTTATATAATTGTAAAGATCACAACCTTTCTAGACATTCGAGAGGCTAGAAACTCTCCCAGAATTCCCTTTTCTTAATTTTCTGAATGCCTTTGTTTTAACTGCCCTGCCCCTATTTCTACAGAAAAAACCACCCAATATATGTGTAATTGTCTCATGACAGTTACTAAGTTTCTTAATTGCTTATTTTGGCCTCCTGGAATAAGTTTTTATAACTTGAGGCACATCAGCTTCCCTCTTACTTTTGAATTTCAAAAATTAAATTCCTGCCTTCTCTTTACATTTTCATCTTATTTTTCCTTCTTCTCCTTCTTTCTGCCATTCTTCTTCTTTTCTTATTTTATGGACTGTTTGCGTTGGTCACGAGTGTGGAGAAAATTTGAAAATAACATAAAATTCAAACCATTGAAAAAAAACCCTGCAAATCCAACAAATTGTAGAAGTTGTTGTTGCAACAAATTTCAGTAATTACTGCAACTTCAGAATTTAATGCTACAATTACGAAATTTGTTGCAACTCAACAAATACTGAGTTGTTGCACCAACTTTCAATGTTATTAGAACAATTGATCAAAGTTGTTTGATTTTATGCAGAAGGTGCAGGGGTGAAAAGTGAGGCGAAAGAGGTGGAGGAGGATACAGTGCAGGTGGAGAGAGCAGACAATGTGGTGGCGGAGGAGGTAGTGGTGGTGGTGGTGGTGGAGGTTGAGGTGGTGATGATGACGGAGGAGGGGGTGAGGGGAAGGGGAGGGAGAGGGGGAGATAGGAGCTTTGTGTAAATAACAAAATCTGATGGCCTTTAAATTTAGTGCATTAACACTAATCTCAAGAGAGTCACCCCCATCTAATAAAAATAATTTGTGTCAACCTCGATTCTCAACATTAAAGCTTTTAAAGATTTTTAAAATCAGCACCAGAAATCCTATTACAATGCTGTAGTGATTTGCAGACCTTTTCATTTGATAGCCAAAATTATGTGATTGTTCTATCATATTCTAATATTATTTCCTTTTTTGACACATAATTTTGTAGTGATATAGCTGACAATTAAAAAGACAAACTTACAAGGTTCAGTCTAATTTTAGATGGTAATGATGAATTTAAATTAATTATAGGATATTTTTGTGTGCTAAGAGGTAGTTCAGTAAACCAGATAGGTGACTTTTTCAACCTTTCCTTTTTCTTTTATATTATCAAATTCTGTATAATTTTTGGGACCTTCCATCAAAAAATAATCTAATCAACAAAAAAAAAATTTGATAACCAAGAAACCCCCAAACTCAATGGCACACGGTGAAAACTGAATGGATAATGGGCTCATCACTCTACCCTTCTCCACTTGAATATCAGCCTTTTGTCTGTGGGAGGGTTCGAACCCCTGACATGCGCCTAATCCATCTATCAAAATCTATGCTCTTACCCCTAGACCACAGCCCTATGGGCATCTACAATTTTTGTTTTCTGTTACCTCTGTTATAACCATAATTCACTGTGAAGATCCAGTCTTCTGCATTTCCCACAACTAAACCATCTTATCTACAAATGATTTGTCTTGAACATTACTACCATCATGTCTATCGAGACCTTTCATTTTACTTCCCATGGTAAAAATGTTTGAGCTCCTTGTGGTATAAATGATTAAGTGGAGTTTGGAGAGAGTCATATTCTTGGGTGGATTCTTTAGCTTTTAGTATACCGCTTGTATATGGACAGCTTGGTCAAGTTTACAAAAGAAAACACATTTACATGGATCCGAATGTTAAAACTGAGTGACATTCCTATGGATCAGAATGTTAAAACTTAGTGACATTCCTATGGATCCGAATGTTAAAACTCCTTCAAGGATAGGGGGAGCCACTCAGTAGTCCTGAAAGGTATAGACGGTTGGTTGGGAAGTTGAATTATCTCATGGTGACTAGACCTGACATCTTTTTTCCTGTGAGTGTTGTAAGTTTATGACTTTTCCTTGTGATAGTCATTGGGATGCAGTTGTTCGTATTCTGCGACATATAAAGACAGCTCCTGACAAAGGTTTACTCTTCGAGGATCAAGGCCATGAGCATATTAACTGGATATATCGATGTTGATTGGGCAGGATCACCGTTTGACAGACGTTCTACATCCGGATATTCCATTTTAGTAGGAGGTAATTTGGTGTCGTGGAAGAGTAAGAAACAGAGTTTGGTTGCTCGATGTAGTGCAGAAGCAGAATATCGAGCAACAGTTGTAACAACTTGTGAGCTAGTTTGGATCAAACAGTTGTTGAGAGAACTAAAGTTTGGAGAAACCAGTCATATGGAACTTGTGTGTGATAATCAAACGACCCTTCATATCACATCAAATCTAGTGTTTCATGAGAGGACTAAGCTCATTGAGATTGATTGTCACTTTGTCAGAGAAAAATTATTCTCAGGAGATATTGTTACCACATTTGTGAAGTCAAGTGAACAACTTGCAGATATCTTCACCGAGTCCCTCACCGATCCTCGTATTAATTATATTTGTAACAAGCTACGTACATATGATTTGTATGCACTAGATTAAGGGGAAATATTAGAATATGAATAGGTATACACAATCCTACATAGAATAGGAATAGGAATAGGAATAGATATAGTATATTGTATCCTATTTGGAAAAGGATTATAATGTAGTATCCGAGTAGGAAAAGCAGTCTAGTTTAGTGTCAATAAATAGGGTTTCAATGTAATAATGAAGACATACAGTCAATAATATTTCTCTCTCAGCTCTCACAACAACCAAACAAGGAATTAAAGGGTACTCAAAATTTATGTCGGGACTAACTCCTCTTATCCATCACACTGTAACACCCCGGATTCATAAGAGGTAAAATTGCAGCTTTTGGAGAACTGCAGGTGTCATCCACAACCGGCCACCCACGGCCCGTGGACTGACCCACGGACCGTAAGTAAGGTCCGTGGTTGGTCACCCAGCCAAGAGTCAGACTTTAGGTGGTCCTGACCAACGGATCGTCGTTCAGACCACGGTCCGTGGTCGAGGGTCCGTAGGTCCAAGGCCTAGAAAACCCGTCTCTGATCATCGAACCACGACTGACCAGAATAGACCGTAGGTCAGTTGACGGTCTATCGGTCGGAGTTCCGTGGATCGAGAGCTGGCATTGATTTTAGGGGCACATGGCTCTTTTTCGGTTTTAATTAAATTAATGTGGTGTCATTTTGCCTAAACCTAGACTACCTATATAAGTATTTTAGACCCCTAAATTCACTCAATTAAGTCATTCTCTCAATCCCAAAAAGAAAACCCAAAACTCTCTCTCAAATATTCTCTCTCTAGAAAGTGGAAAAAGGAAGAGATTGAAGTTAGGTCAAGTTCAACCCTCCAATCTTCAAGCTTTTTGTGGGCTTTGTGAGGGTATGATGGCTTTTCATCCATGGGATCTTTTATCCCATGGAGTCCCATTAGATTCCCCAATTGTGAAGTCTAAATCTCCAATTCTAGTTAAGGTTTCTTTCAATGTTGTGGGTTATGATGAATGTTGATCCAATTGAGTGGATTATGATTGAATTGATAGAATTACATGTTTTTAGGATGAAATTACGTGTACCCATGCCTATCCTATGATGTTAGGCTAGAATTGATATGTTGGGTTTGATACCATGAGAGGGAAACTCTATGGGTTAGATATCTCCATATAAGATTGATGAATCATGACTAGAATTGCTTGAGATTGAAGCATATATGATGAATATGATGTTAATTGCTTGAGAGTAAAGTATAAATGATGATCATGAGATGTAGTGCTTTAAGAGTAAAGCCTAGACTATGAATTGTTGATTGTAGATGTTGTAGTATGGAAGGGATACTTCCTACAATGAATTGATAAGCATGATTGAATGAATGTGAAAGGTTTACTCACATGAATGATTCTAGGTTGACAACATTGCTCACCTAAATGAATCTAGACTAAAATGCTTAATGAATGATGAGGCTAAAGGCGACTACCCTTGACCCCTATATGTTAAGGATATGGAGTGATTCCCCACGTTCTTATTATGATGAATGGACATAGAGGCGAGTACCCATGATCCTTGTGAAATGATGTGGAGGCGAGTACCCATGATCTTAAAGTAAGTAAGGCAAGAGGCGAATACCCATTAGCCTTTATAAGTTAGACAAAGAGGCGAATCCCAGTCTTTAAAAGTAAGTATGAATGATGTGGATTATGTTATGCATTTGATTAGCTTGGGGTGTTGCTAGATATGTCTTCCATGATGTATGCTTGACTAGAGGCGGATGACCTAAGTCTTGGCAAGGGATGAGCGAGGTTACTTAAGGAAGTAATCCTCTTTCATTATGATGCCTTATGTGGATTGATTATGCTTATGCCCTATGTCTTATGTCGACTAACACTTATGTTTATGTCGATTATGCAAGCTATCATATTTAGTACATGTTTGTACTAACGCATACTCTTGCCTACATTTCTTATCAAAATGTAGGGTCCGACGCTCTTGATTCAAACACTTGTGGCTAGGTTCATATTTGATCAAGCAAGTGAAGATATGGTGAGTCCTCATAACATTCGAGGATTGGATCACCCCTTTCTCTTCCATGTCTTTCTTTTCATGTTGGACTATTGTACGGGCTGCGTCCTAAGATTTTATTCTCTTATGTTAGATGGTTTGAGACAATGTTGTTAGACTTCCGCTCGTTTTATGAAAGACTCTGATTGTTTGAAATGTTTTAAATTTTTGCACTTTTTCTATTACTTTATGTTATGATATGCTAAGTGGCTTGTATGGGGCCTCTCAGGGTCTCATACGCCTTGTTACATCTAGGGGGTACCGCTGGGTCGTGACACACACCACACGACCCCTAAAAGTTTAATTGGTCCCTTTCCCATCCCCCCCTTCACACTCAACAACAAGAAGATATCTAGACCTAGTTTAGTCCCCCTCACATTATAAAGTATAACCCCTCCTCCACCTCAATAGTGCTTAAAAGATATCTCTAGGTGTTACCCCTACAGGTATTTTGAAGGAAACTCACATAAATATACTATATTAAGAAAATATTTACCATTTATAGCAATAACATTTTCTTTTCACTTGATCACTTTTAATACATTTTTAATACATATTACAGAGAACAATTTATAAAACACATATAATACACATTTTATTGATAAATAATATATTTATCACACATTCTAATATACATTTATAATACAATGTGTCAATTTCTTATCAAACAAGCATAATATATTTTAGAACAGTTATAATACATATATATTGCATACATAATTCACTTTTAAGCCTCCAAGGCCTAGCTCGAGTGGCAAAAGGTGGAAGATTTGTGGCTTAGGTCGCAGGTTCAAGCCCACACCATATGAAAAGCGAAGCCCGGTATTTAAGTGGAGAAGGGTAGAGGGGCGGGCCCATTATCCACCGAGTTTAGAAGGTTGTGATTGGTCCAAAGGGGGGGTCACAAACGGATTTCTCGGTTATCAAAAAAATAATAATTCACTTTTAAAATATATTGCAGATTTATCATAGTATTGCTATATATAGCTACAAATGGTAATAAATAAAAAGTATCGCTAAAATCAGTAATTATTTATTAAAAGGTACCTTTTTAAGTAATTTTTCCTATTTTTTGAATATACTTGAGCACGTCAGAAAAATATGAACGAATATTGTATTCTAATCATTTATTTAATTGCGAAGGTATTATACTCAGTTCATTTTCATCCCCCCTAAGCACTTCTTTATGCATCTTACCTCCTTCCTCCCCCCTCCCCCAACCTCTTTTCCTCGTTTAGTTGGGTGATCATTTATGAAGCATGCTCACTTTTTTCTGTTTTCCTAAACGGAATGATATTTTATGATTATGTACTTTGTTGAGCCAAGGGTTCCTCGGAAATAGCCTCTCTACCTCCATGAAATAGGGGTAAGGTCTATGCACACTCTACCTTCCCCAAAACATACTTTGTGGGAGGATTTCACTGCATATCTTGTTTTTGCTCCCAGAAATGCCTCCTGCCTCTAAATAATTGGCATGTATGTCTTATTACTAAATTTACTGCCATTCACTTTACATCACAGTTTCATTTTCCTCACCACTGTTTCATTAATTTAAACCAGTCTTACATTCCAATATAGAAACTAGATTCCATTATAGAAACTATCCCTCGTCATACATTCCAATATAGAAACTAGATTCCATTATAGAAACTATCCCTAGTCATACATTCCAATATAGAAACTAGATTCCATTATAGAAACTATCAAGTGAGATATTTCTAATGAGCAAGGCACATAACATCTAAAATGATATTGACCGATTGAGACAACAGCGATCTATGTAGGTTATCAAACTAGCAAATATGGAAGATAAAGAAAAGAAAATGTATATCAGTGAATCTTGACTATCAACAATTTTCTTTTTTCAAAAGAAAAAATAAAATAAAACAAGAACAACATCCTGGACATATGAAACCTCCATAAAAGATATGTTTAGTTAATCAGATTGACAGCTAAGTGTGAATATACCAATGATAGAAAACATGCACCAAATTTTTTATGAATAATATGGAAAATTAATGATATTTTCCTTCCCGCATCCTCTTTTTTTTCTGCTTCACTCAGATGGGTGGTGTGCAACCACAAATATTTTAAAATCAGGAAACTCACCTTTCTCCTGAGGAAGATCGTAAAAGTGGCTCCCGTGGTGAGCAAGAAAGTTAATGATATTAGATACTGCCATATCTCCACCATAAGGGACAGCTTTCTTCCTCCCAGCTGGAAATAAGAGTAGAGATGGATATAGTTCCCTCTGCAAAATTGCAATGGATAGGCTGGCGGTTTAACACTCACACATATGGACTGCTTAAGTTTAGTCAGGAAGCATTAGAGTTTAGAGACTATAGAAGCTTTTAATTCTCCCACCTGCATTTCACATGCCAGGAAGAAACTTGTAACAAGATTCCGGCACAGAAGTGCATGATTTTCAGCCATTAAATTTTATTTGATTAACAGGATCACCCAACAGCAATGCTCTTTTGAATTGGTCAATTAGTTAAATTTCATTCAAAACATCTGAGCATGAGAAGCACTTATCTTTTTTTTTTATGACCGTAGTGTACGGGGCCAGCTTTCGCACACCTCAACTAATTCCACAGGACACCTCCCACCAACAATAGGTACCAGGTAACTCTGTCCACCAAGGCAATGACAGTTGGGAAGAAATCACCTAGTGTTTTTTTTTTTTTTTTGTCTCTGCTGGGTTTTGAACCCAAGACCTAATGGTTCTCAACCTACTTCATTTGACCACTAGGCCACACCCTTGGACGCAACATGGGAAGCACTTATCTTGGCAGATCCCTAACTATACAAAGAGGATCTCAGCCCAAGCGTGTGAAATAGTAAAAGTAGTGGGATCTCTTTGCAAAAGGGTGAAAAGAAGGATCAGAAACGAGATTGCAGATAGTTGCTGCGTGCCTTTGAGCCCAACCATTTGGCAACCATCTAAGTATGCTAAGTTGCTAATGGAATCTAATACTTCTACAAGTAATCAGCTGAAAAGGCTGTCTTGGGAAGTCAAAGTGTATTGCATACAGGAAAAGTTCTTCGATCATGGGAATCCGTTTTTCCCCTTTTCTAGGTCCATGAATTCTAAGAGAAGTACTTATCAACTCGCATTAAAGTAACTTGTAAAAGTTGGTCGTTAATAGGACGGAAATGTTTTTTCACATGGCGACTAATTGGCTATCAACACTACAAAAGCCAAACCTTTTGTCTCATAAAAAATTTGCAGATCATTCTCCAAAAAAAAATAAAAATTGCAGATCAATGTAAGAGTTTAACCAAGTGAATGGGGCAACCAGAAACCGTAGAAATTTCAAGAAAAATCATCAGTTCCTAGATTTCCTTGTCTAATGAGGATCCCTTCAAGATTTTTTTTTAATCAAGTAAATGTATTTTCATTCATAAACATGGTATATAGCCGGAAGAAGTAAGAACCCCAACCCAAATTAAAACTTGAGCGAATAATCCAATGTCATTCATCTCCACAACAGGAAAATCTCACACTTCCTGAAATTAATTTTAAGGCCTAAAATCAAATGAGAACTTGGCCTAAATAATCCAGTTTGGTCTCAACTACATAAAAAAACAAACAAAGATATCATCCGTGAACAACACTGAAAGGCCAATGGAAGTGGAAAAGCCTAGGTTTTAACCTAAGATGGTGGAGTATGGTGCTGAGATGCCTTCCAAACACCATGAAAATCAAAGAAACTTGGATCAAAGTCGTGGGTGTTCCTATACACCTTTGGAAGCACCAAGTTTTCGAGGAAATTGGACAACTCTGTGGTGGAGAAAGAGTTGAAGAACCACATGAAGTGGGTGAGGATTTCAGTTGCAAATGATGCAGAAGCATACCACAAGAGGGTAATACAAAGTAATGCCAATCTCTGTGGCTCAGTACAAAAATCCCTATGAACATGTGGGGAAGGTACAGATGGAACCTGGAAAGGGGGATTTAAATAAGTCATGTGAAAGCCACATGGCTTCTTCAATGAAGAGCTCTGGATTGGGCTTAGAGAGGCCCTGGGGAAGGTAATTAATTGAAGTGGAAAATGGGCCTGATCAGGCTAGCGTAGTTATTTTTAACAAAATAACAAATTCATCTCGGTCCATACTCAATAGAGATATACTTCATGAAGACATGGAATCCCGCATCTCTCTTCCAGTCAAGCAAGACACATAATAACAGAACACTGTGCAGGAGATGATAGTGGTAAATCTAAGTGAGGAATTGGTGGAAGATTCTATGCAACTCGCGGAAGAGACAGTTACATAAGAAGTTTTTGAGGGGGGAGATGAGGAGGGGAGGGGGGGGGAGGGGTGGAAGAAGCCCATGCACAATTGCTGGTACAGATCATTGACCTCTAACAAAGAATGGGAGATCGAAGAGGCAGAGCCTTTGCACACACAACAACAATTAATTACGGAAAAGGAGAAGGAGGTGTCTATGTGGGTGAAGCAGAACATGCTGAAACTGGGAAAATTATTGGGGGCTGATTTTTTTTTGGGGAGGGGGGTGGAAGAAGCCCATGCACAATTGCTGGTACAGATCATTGACCTCTAACAAAGAATGGGAGATCGAAGAGGCAGAGCCTTTGCACACACAACAACAATTAATTACTGAAAAGGAGAAGGAGGTGTCTATGTGGGTGAAGCAGAACACGCTGAAACTGGGAAAATTATTGGGGGCTGACTTGGGGGGGGGGGGGGGGGGGCGGGTGTGTGCAGATAAGGGAAGGAACATCCTAACTATTACATGATGCAATTCAAACTAGTATCATGGAATGTAAGGGGTTTAAATAGCAGGGATAAAAGGAGGGTAGTCAAGAACATTATGGGGGATTGGAAAGCTGATATTATCTGTCTACAATAAACTAAATTAGAGGGGGTTATCACAGGATTGATAATGCAACTATGGGGGCGTAGATGGATTAAAATGGCATGTTTGGAGGCAAGTGGAACTAGAAGAGGGATAATGATGCTATGGGATAATAGAATCTGGAAAGGAGGAATACTAGAGATATGTACATACACACTAACTTGTAAATTTCAAGCACAACTGTAGGACTTCACCTGCCATATAAAAAGGGGTGTATGCTCCTAATTGCTATTTGGAAAGAAGATTAGTATGAGAGGAAAATGGCTCTATCAGAAGATTAATAGAAGGTCCCTAAGCAGTCTTTGGAGACTTCAACGTGGCCAGATATGTCTCAGGGAAAGGGAACTATGTCAGAAGAACAAAGGGCATGAGGAGGTTTTCTGATTTGATTGAAGATATGAATCTAATTGACCTCCATTTTGGGAAATGCTAATTTCACTTTGTTTAAAGGGGATAAGGGGGAGATAGCCTCGAGAATTGACAGGATTTTGGTGTCTCAAGAATGGGATGACTGTTTCATTAATCTGAAACAAATTGCAATCCAAAGAATAATGTCAGACCGTTCTCTATTTTTTTCATTTTTTTTAGGGAAAAAGGACAAATATACCCCCGAACTATCATAAAAGGTATGTCAATACCCTCCGTTATACTTTAAGGATGTATATGCCCTTACTGTCATTCTTTTGGGTTGTATACTTAGTTGCGCGGACTCTTCACTTTTGATGCCGCACCCGTCTCGGATTCTTCAAAAATACACTACTTTTGGCGAATCCGACACGCACCAGTTGGCATTTTTGAAGAGTCCGAGCAACATAGGTTGTATATATCCTTGAAACTAACGGACGGACACGTGGCATCATCTAAATGATTTACCCTATTTTATTTATCTTTTTACCCAAAAATTAAAAATCCACCCGACCCACAACCAAAATGGGTGGTGCCAAAATCCACTCTTCATTTTCATCAAAAACCATCCCTTTATTCTTCTCAACCCACCATAACCATGGAATCAAGAACTCATTTTTCAAGGAAGAAGATGTCTTGTTCACAAAAACTACTCTTTTCTTCACTTTCACTTCAAACATTGTACCTTCCATATTCCATTCAGCTTCAATATGAAACATCCCCTGCAAGTTATGTCAATCGTGTGTCTTTCGAATTCTTCAAATTTGTAGCTTTATGCTTGCTAGGAAAAAGAAAAATAAAAAATCTTCATCTTCATTTAGCACAGTAGGAATCTAGGTTATTGGGTGTTTTGTACATCATCTATTTCAAAATTATTTTCAACACCTTTCAATAATAACAAATCGATTTGAGCTTGAAATTTTTGATTTGATTATAGACCCACTTTAAAGCTTGAAGCTTTGTCCATCAATGGTGGTAGTTTTTCTCAAATCCTTTCAACAATAACAAATCGATGAGCTTGAAATTTTCGATTTGAATGTAGACCTACTTTAAAGCTTGAAGTCCATCAATGGTGGTAGTATTTTCTAAACCCCTTTCAACAAATAATAAATTGATTTGAAAAAAAAATGAAATTGGTTTTCTTGATTTTGATTGAAATAATATGCTTCTGGGTTTTTGTTTGTGAGATTTGGAAAATGAATTGAAGAACATTTTTCCTTTTATTTGATTTTTAATGAAGATGAAAAGCTATGTTTTTTTTTTAATTTTTAGTTTTAAATGTCATGGTATTTTAATTTGGGCCATAGGTGGGTTAATTATAGAAAATGGGTGGGTTTTCAATTTTTTTGGATAAATAAATAAATAAATAAATCAGGTTAATTATTTAGATGATGTCATGTGTCAATCTGTTAGTCTTACGGGTATATACAACCTTAAAGTATAACGGAGAGCATACCATTTATGATAGTTCGGGGGTATATTGTCCTTTTTCCCTTTTTTTTTATAACCGAGAAATCCGTCTGTGACCCGCCCTTTGGACCAATCAAAGCCTTCTAAACTCGGTGTATAATGGACCCGCCCCTCTACCCTTCTCCACTTAAATATCGAGCTTCGCTTTGCATGGCGTGGGGCTTGAACCTGTGACCTAAGCCACAAATCCTCCACCTTTTGCCACTCAAGCTAGGCCTTGGGGGGCAGACTGTTCTCTAATTGCAATTGAAGAAACCAGGGGCTTTGTTATGGATCTGCTAGAGAAGATGGGATTTGGTCACAAATGGAATGAGTGGATTAAATTTTGCATTTCAAAAGTGAACTTCTCTATACTTATTAATAGTTTAACATCAGGTTACTTTAATTCACAGAGGGGCCTAAGACAATGTGATCCGTTATCACCTTTTTTGTTCCTCTTACTCATGGAGGGACTGACTGAACAACATGACTAAGATAGCATACAGAGAAGGTTGGTTAAGAGGATTTGAGGTTGCCAAAGCTACAAGAGATACTTGATAATAACTCAACTTCAATATGCAGATGACACACTTCTATTATAAGATGCTGAAGAGGAGCATCTCAAAATACTGAGATTCATCTTGGTAATGTTTGAAGGAATGTTAGGTTTACATTGTTAATTGGAGGTAAAGCTTCCTATACCCAATTAATGAAGTGCCAAATAAGGAAATCTTAAAAGACAATCTTAGGGGGTGAAGTGGCTTGGATTGGCTTTGGGGGTAACTCTTAAGTCTATGGAAATTTAGAATGGGTGATTTAGAAATGTGAGAAAAAGTTAGAAAGGTGGAAGCCGATACTCATTGGGCAGAAGATTGACTTTGATAAACTTTGTGATTGATGCACTCCCATTCTCCCAATATATCTGACATCATTATTTCTTGTCCCAATAAGAATCATCGATAGATTGGATAGCATGAGGAGGAAAATTCTATGGCAGGGGAACAAAGATAGAAAGGGTTACCACCTAGTCAAATGGAAGACAGTGATCAATGAGAAGAGATTTAGGGAAATAGAAATGTTCAAATGAAAAATAGAATCTATGGGGCATAGTAATCAAAGCTGAATATGAGGAGATTGATAACTGGATGACAAAGGAGGTCAGTACGCACTGCTCCTTATGGTGTTAGCTAAAGGAAATCAATCAAAAAAAATTGTGGAATGAATTCAAAGATAACACCATAATCAAAGTGGCAGATGGAGTTAAAACTATATCCTGGAAAGATGATTGACATTAAGCAAGCTACAGAGAGACACTATTCCTAAATATTTGCAGAGTACAATATCAAAACTGTGGACACCACAAGGGTGGAATTTTGTGTTCAGGAGACACCTCAATGAATGGGAGATACCAAGAGTAACAGAATTCTTCAACACCATTGACCAATTTAGTGGTTTGAAGTCAAGACTAGACATCTTACTGTGGCAGTGAAATAGTAAAGGGACTTTTAAAGTAAATGCAACCTATAGGAAGATGAACCAACCAAATCAGCAAATACTCCAATGACCTTGGAAACACATTTGGAAAGCCAAAATCACACACAAAGTAGCTTGATTTGTTTGGTTATTGGCTAAGGAAACTGTGCTGACACAAGATAACTTGATGAAGAGGGGGATCCCTTTATGTCTCAAATCTTTTTTGAATGTAGAGTTAGTGGTCCATCTATTCTTACATTGCAAGGTCACAAGTTAACTGCGGAGATTATTCTAAGTCTCAAAAACATATCTTGGTCCATGCCTGGGAAAATCACAGAAGCATTACATAGTTGGGAAGAAGCAGAGTACAGGAACAATTGGAGAACTGTACCTACAACTATATGGTGGACAATATGGAAGGAGAGGAACATTATGGGTAACCAGTAGAGTGTATTAGCAAAAATAACTCTATGTATTAGTAATATCTTGTTAGGTACACCTTTTTATGCTGAATTAGTTATGCACTCTATCGTGTGTTAAGGTGTGCATTACTAATACCATGGATTTCTAGGTATTAGTAAGGCTTAACCCATCGGTAACCCCCTAAAGTTGGCACCATGTTTCACTTAGACACCTCAATTGGTCGATATTCATTTTAGACACTTTATGTAGGGTTCCGCTGTGTCATTTTGACAGTTTTGGCTTACATGGCATAATGAGTGTGATACACTCATTGACCGGCACGTGAATGGTTCTTTAGTTAATTTTTAATTATTTATTTTCTTCTTCTTCCCCATTTTTCGGCCACCATTTTGCCCAAGTTAAATTTCATCCATTGTGAATGAAGGTTTCAGCAAAATGACGGAGCTAAAAAATTTCTTTGAACTAACAAATATCTCCCATTCTCTATCAAGCTATGTTTTAGGCAGAAAAAAAAGGGAGAAAGTGATCTTAATTTTTTTGTAAGGGCAAAAACATTACAATGGTGCGCAAATTTAGTATTTGGAGAAGACAAGGGGGAGCGTCTGTATGAGGATTGGGAGGGGGGACCCTACATGAGGTGTCTAAAATGAACATTGTCCAATTAAGGTGTCTAAGTGAAACATTGTGTCAATTTCAGGAGGCCACTGGTGGTTAGGCTTATTAGTAATGCAAAGGTTTTAATGCATGCATTAGCATGGTTAAAGACCTCATTGCCCTCAAAATGTTTTTTACATCTTTTCCACTATAATTGATGGATATCTTTGAAATAAATATTTTTATGCAACATGCTATTTTTAATAGGCCAAACCCATCGGTAGGCCCCTAAAGTTGGCACCAATTTTCACTTAGACACCTTAACTAGACTTTGTTCATTTTAGACACCTCACATAAGTTTTCGTTGTGTCATTTTGACACTTTTGGCAGACTCGTCATAGAGAGTGATCCACTCGTTTATTGCGCATGAAAAGCTTTTTAAATCAATTTTTAATTTTTTTTCTTCTTCTTCTTCCCCATTTTTAGCCTCTATTTTTCAAGCTCAACTCCATCCATGGCGAAAGTTTTAAAATTTTAAGAAAAGACCTATTTCAAGATTTAAATATTAAAATAATCATGAAATTCTTTTTTGGAGGAATTTACTATTGTAATATGGAAGTGGATTTGATTTTTCCTCTTCCTTCAATGACCTTCAAAGTTTGCTTTCACGGTAAGTGCTTTCTTATTTTTGTTCCAGTTAATTTTAATTATTTCTATTCAATTTTACTATTTTGTTATTGATTAAGAAGAATGTGCGTTTCTGCAAAATAGTTATTTTGGAGAAGATAATGAGAAGGTTGCAAAATATTTTTTGTTAATTGGTTAAATGTTTTTTTAAAATTATGTGGCCAAAAATGCCACATGTCATCGATTCATTGGCTACATTTTGTTTTTCTCAAAATTCATTATTTAAGAATGATTTTAGGCACAAATGTCGTCATTTAATTGAACACTTTACACGTTATTCGCGAGTGCATTACACACACATCACATATTTTTGTTGATTGTAAAGAAAGTGTCAAAATGACACAACAAGACCTTACCCACCGATGGGCCTACCTTTTTAATACACTAAATCAAACAATGTTGTTAGAACAACATATGTGTATATATAGTTGGTAGTTTGATTTACTCCTATTTTAATTAGGTATTGATTTGTATTGATTGGATATGATTTCTTTAGGACATGCATACTTGGTTATATAAACTCCAATAGCTTGTGAAAAGAATCAAAGCTTAGTTCTCTCTCAAACTCGTTTTCTCTCACGTGGTATAAAAACTTTCTTTAGTGAGAAAACAAGAATAAAAGAAGAGAACAAAATTGCTACGCATTTTTCTAGCAAAAGCTCCATGTTCCACGATTTTGACACTCTCAGGGGTATAGTGCATATACCAATACCACCATTACGATCGGAATCCTTGTATGGTGTTTTTCGAAAGATTTTTTTCGTTAACTTTTCCAACGAGACAGCAAGCAGTTTTTCCGATTTATTCTTCAGGTTTTTCCCGAATTTATTTTAATTTTGGACACTAATAGATCTGTTTTCATGTCCCTCGGATCCGATATGTTTAGCACTAAATCTGTGGGCTCCAACACCAATCAACTATTCTTTTTGTTTGAGGTAGACTTTCTGTAGTATCAAGAGAGTAAGCAGACAACTTCATCAATAGCTTTGGTTGCCAAGATTCGTAATCTTTTTGCTTGTATCTCATAGTTCACCACACTTGGCCCTTGGATCATGGACTCGGGTGCTTCTGACCACATTTCTGCTAACAAATCTTTTGACTAATATTACTGACTTTCAATCCCTTCCCACTGTTACATTAGCAAATGGCTCTCAGACCATGGCAACTGGAGTTAGTTAAGCCAATCCCTTACCTTCCTGGACTCTAAATAATGTTCTTTTGTCCCTAATTGTCCCTTTAGCCTCCTATCAATAAGGCGTTTGGCTAAGGCTTTAAATTGTTTCGTCTCATTCCTTAGTGACTTCTTTGTTATACATGACCTCCATACGAGAAGGATAATTGGCAATGGGCAAGAGTCAAATAGACTTTTTCATCTCATTTCTCACAAATCCAGTATGGTTTGTTTAATCTCCGACATTCCAGATTTAATCCACAAATGATTGGGACACCTTAGTTTATCCAAACTTCAACCCTTCAGGGTGGCCCAGTGGTTTGGGCTTGGGACTTCCATGTTGGAGGTCTCAAGTTCGAAACCCCTTGCCAGCGAAAGCAAGAGGTTTGTCTTCTGGGTCGAGCTCGTCGTACCGGGCTTGCCTAGTGCAGGTTACTTCTCCTATGTGGTTTGCGAGTTATTGCATAGGAGTGGGGGTTTTATCCTGTGTGCACCCAAAGGGTAGCGGCTACGGGTTACCCTTGTCATCAAAAAAAAAGTTTATCCAAACTTCAAAAGATAGTACCTAGCTTGTCCAAATTGTCTAAGTTAGATTGTGTCAATTAGGGAAGCACACCCGAGATACTTTTCCACTTAGTCCCAATAATCGTGCAAAGTCTCTCTTTCATTTAGTTCATTCTGATATTTGGGGTCCTAGTAGAGTTAATTCTACATTGGGTTTTAAGTATTTTGTTACTTTCATTGATGATCACTCAAGGTGCAATTGGATGTTCTTAATGAAAGATCGTTTTGAATTTTTTTTTTTTTTTGATAATGCTAACTGTATATTCACACCAAAAGACCCATTAGGTGAAAACTGATGGGGTGCGATTTACAAACCCGGGGGTATCATCAAGACCAAAAACTAGACATGAGACTCTACAATTGTCCTATGAAATCGACTAAACTATCTATCTCTCCCACTATATCCTGTTTACACCAAAAATACAAAAGACTAAGGTACCTCATCTTGATATTCTAGAAACTGCTGGCTATTCCATCATGACCTCTTTCATTTCTTTCTCTCCATAATGTCCACCAAATACATGCTGGAATGCTCCCCCACCAGTCTTCCTGTGACCCTCTTCTCCCCATTCCTTCCCAATTTTTCAGCAAATCAAAGGAGGTTCTGGGCATCACCCAATTTATGCCTAGTACACAAAAGAACATGTTCCACAGATTCGCAGCTGTCCGGCATTACAAGAACAAGTGACTATTTATCTCTGCCTTTTTCTCACACATAAAACACCTTGAGCAAATTTGTATACCTCTTCTCTATAGTACTTCGTGGGTTAAGCAGGCTCTCCTGATCGCCAGCCAGATGAAGCATGAAAATTGAGAGGGATTTTGACCTTCCAGACCAGTTTCCAAGGCCAGATAGTTGTCGTTGTGCGACTGTAATTCAGTCTCCAGTAGCATGATTTCACAGTAAAGGACCCCTTGTTGTGCAATTTCCAGACTGGCAAATCAGGACCTGCATTTACTCCTGGGGAAACATTTAGGACCTGCAGCAATTCAGCCACTCTGTCTATCTCCCAGTCATTTAAGGCCCTCCTAAAAATCAAGTTCCACCCTTGAGGACTCCATACTTGTGCCACTTTGTCCATCTGTTACAAGCTCAAAATATACATATCTGGGAAGGTAGTCTTCAGGTTTTCTTCCCCAATCCACAATTCATTTAAGAAATTAGGCTTTTCCCCATTACCAATTTTGTACTTCAGATTATTAGTGAAAG
This sequence comes from Solanum verrucosum, assembly GCF_900185275.1. Taxonomy (NCBI): domain Eukaryota; kingdom Viridiplantae; phylum Streptophyta; class Magnoliopsida; order Solanales; family Solanaceae; genus Solanum; species Solanum verrucosum. Next base: position 663,455 of record NW_026020214.1, read on the forward strand.
AGAGCCACAGTCTTCTAATTGTTTTCCACACAGAACATTCAAATGTCCCCGTCACCTCCTCAGTAATCCAGCTATTCAAGAGCCCATAATTCTGTGAAATGAATCTCCGTGCCATATCTTCACAGCAAAATCTCCACAACCATTTCTTCAATAAACTTTCTTTGTGTGCACGTAGCTTCTTTATGCCTAGACCACCCTACTCTTTGCTAAGGATCACCTTATCCCATTTGACTAGATTGTACCCCTTCTTCTCTTTGTTGCCCTGCCATAGAAATACTCTTCTTACCTTGTTAAGTTTTTTCTCTATGCTGACTGGTGGAGGGAACAAACTCATCATATAGGTAGGTTGGCCATACATGACTGATTTTATAAGAGTTAGTCTACCGCCCAAAGACAGATATTGACTTTTCCATCTTGCTAGCTCACTTCGTTGCAGAATCTCATTCCACACTTCCAGCTCCTTATTCTTTGCTCTGAGAGGCATACCTAGGTATTTAGTAGGTAGGGAAGCCACTTGACACCCTAGGTTCTCTGCTAGGATCTGCATATTAGGCACTTGGTTGACTGGGTAGAGACAACTTTTCTGCCAGTTAACATGGATCCCTGAAACGCCTTCAAAAATGGTTAGGATAGCTCTCAAATGTCTTATTTGTGTAACTTCAGCTTCATAAAATACTAGGGAATCATATGCATAAAGTAGATGAGATATCTCCATAGCATTGCCCATAATTCATTTTAAATTATTTTTCATATTTCAAAATTTTGTGTTAAAATAAAAAATCAATTCTTGTGTTTCTGTTCCCACTTTTCGTAGTGATAATGCACTTGAATATTTATCATCTCAATTTAAACAATTTATGTTTTCCCATGAAATTCTTCAGCAAACATCTTGTCCTTGCACTACACAACAAAATGGTACTGTAGAGAGAAAAAATAGGCATATTGTTAAGGCTGCACGCACTCTTCTCATACAAGCAAATGTTCCATTGAGTTTTTGGGGGGATGCAGTCCTTCCTCTACTATTCAAAATCAAGTACCGCACTCTGTTTTGTTTCCCCGTCAACCATATTCTCTCTTCCACCACTCGTCTTTAGAAGAACATGCTTTGTCCATATACTCACTACGAGAAAAGACAAATTCACTCCTCGTGCTCTTAAATGTGTCTTTTTCAGTTATTCAAGGATACAAAAGGGATAGAGATGCTTCTCACTTGACCTCTAGTGATACCTTATGTCCATTGATGTTACCTTTTTTTGAAGGTCAGACCTACTTTACATCCTCTTCTGTTGAACAATTAGGCATTTTTCTGAGGTTCTACCAGTTCCATCTTTTGGGGATCCCGCCATAGTCTATCCTTCCACATCATCTCCTACGACTACATCTTCCTCCTCTGCATCTCCACTACTATTAACCTATCATCGTCGTCCTCATCCAAATGATTCACCCCCTCCATCGGAATCCTTTCCTGATGAGGACTTGTCTACACAGTGTCCTTCCATTGCCACTCGGAAATGCAATCACTCTACTCGTAACCTCATCCTATCTATACTTGTTTGAGCTATCATTGTTTGTCACAAGCCCATTCTGCCTTTGTATCATCACTATCATCTATGTATATTCTTAAGACTGGAGTGAAGCTCTTTCTCATCCAGGCTGGCAACAAGTTATGATTATGAAGAGATGTTTGCCTTACACTCTAGTACTTGGGAGCTTGTTCCTCTACCACTAGATAAATCTACATTTAGTTGTCGATGGGTATAACAGTGAAGGTTGGCCCCCGATGGATAGATTTTTGGTCTTGACTATGGTGATACTTTCTATCCTGTGGCCAAGATTGCTTCACTCCGTCTCTTTTTATCCATGGTTGCGGTTTGCTATTGACCTCTCTGTCAATTAGTTATTATTAAAAATGTATTTCTTCATGGAGATCTCGAACATGAGGTATATATAGAGCAACCACCTGGTTTTATTGCTCAAGGGGAGTTTAGTAACATGATGTACAGACTACGACAAACACTCTATGGCTTGAAGCAGTCTCCTAGAGCATGGTTATTCAAGAGTTTGGCATGGTACAAAGTGAAGCTAATCATTATGTGTTCTATTGTCACTCTGCTCCAGGTTTGTGCATGCATTTGGTAGTGTATGTTGATGACATAGTTATCAAAAGCAATGATGATGAGGGAATTACCGAATTGAAACATCATCTTTTCCAACACTTTCAGACTAAGGATCTTGATCGATTGAGGTATTTCTTGGGCATTGAGGTTTCTCAATCCAAAACAGGATTTGTCATTTCGCAAAGGAAGTATGCAGTTGATATTCTTGAAAAGACAGGGATGACAAATTGTAGGCCTATTGACAATGGATTCAAATGTTAAGCTCATATCAAGTCAAGGGGAGCCTCTTAGCAATTCAGGAGGATATAGAAGGTTAGTAGGGAAGTTGAATTATCTCACAGTGACTCGACCTGATATTACCTTACCGATTAGTGTTGTAAGTTCGTTCATGAATTCTCCTTGTGATCAGTGTTGTCAAAGGCGCGCTTTAAGCGCACTTAAGCCCTGAAGTGAGGCTCAAAACGTGTTGAGGGCTTCGACTCACTTTATGTGCGCTTCAGTATCATCATCAAGGTTCTAAGGTAAACTTTTCTTTGCAAATGAGCCTCTTCGGAAAAAGTGACACTAAGCAATTGATATTTCACTTTATCATAAAAAAAAAATTCAATTTCTATGGTCATATATTTGTCATACATGTTTATGATTGTTAGCCTTAGACTAAACATATATATTTGTATATTTTGTCCCCTTGTGCTTTTTTTAATTAAAGCCACACTTTATTTGCGCTTAAAGCCCCAACAGACCTTAGAGCTTTTTTGCGCTTTTCGCCTTTGATAGCATTGTTTGTGATAGTCATTGGAATGTAGTTATTTACATTCTTCGATACATGAAAACATGGTTGGATATTCAGATGCAGATTGGGCAAGGTCACTCTAACAAACAATGCACTTCTGGATATTGTGTTCTAGTTGGGAGAAATTTGGTGTCTTGGAAATGTAAGAAACAAAATGTGGTTGCTAGATCTAGTGCAGATACAGAATATCGGGTTATGGCAATGGCAACATGCGAACTCATGGATCAAGCAACTACTAAAGGAGTTGAAATTTGGAGATACTAAAGGAATGGAACTTGTGTTTTTCAAATTAAGTTGCACTTCACATTGCATCAAATCCAGTATTTCACGAGAGGACCAAGCACATAGAGAGATTATCATTTTGTCAAAGAAAGATATTGTCAGGAGACATCGTCACAAGGTTCGTGCAGTCAAGTGATCAGTTTGCGTACATATTCACAAAGTCCCAGCTAGTCCCAAAACAAGTTATGTATGTAACAAGCTTAATGAATATAATTTGTATGCACCAGTTTGAGGGGGAGTGTTAGAATCCTAGGAATATTCTATAGCATATGTGTAAATATAGTAGATAGCTTTATTTACTCTTAGATTTACTCCTATTTTAGTTGGGTATTAATTTGAAATGATTAGATATTGATTTCCTTTCCTTTTTAGGGCATGTACACTTAGGGGTCGTTTGGTAGAGTGTATAAAAATAATACCCAATAGAGTGTATTAGTAATGCAAGCATTAGTAATGCATGTATTAGTTATACTTGTATTAGTTATGCATAAATTATTTGTTATGCATTGTTTGGTTTGGTGTATTAAAATTAGTGTGCATTGTATAAAAATATTTATTTACAAAAGTATCCTTCAATTATGGTGGAAACTGTGTAAAAGTACTTTTGAGGGGGTAATTGGGTCTTTAATCATATTAATACATGTATTAAATCCTTTGCATTGCTAATACCTAGAAATCCATGGTATTAGTAATACACTCCTCAATACACAATAGAGTGTATAACCAATGCAAGCATTAGTTATACATAGCATGAAAAAATGCACCAAACAAGGGATTACCTAATACATAAAATTAATGCATGCATTATTTTTGCTAATACACTCTACCAAACGACCCCTTGGTTATTTAAACCCAATAGCTTGTGGGAATAATCAAGTTGAGTTCTCTCTCAAACTCTTGCCCTCTCACAAATGCATAAGAAATAATCTACGTATAATTAATGAGCATATTAATACAAGCATTACTAAGTAATACACTCTATTTAGCATTATTCTTATATACTCTGCCAAACGACCCCTTAGAGTTCTTGAGAATAGTATACAACAAGTCAATGTGAATATGTATTTTGACTTTATGCTTTTGGTGTAACCAGATATACTCTAGTGATATTATCTCTATCATTGATGTCTTAGACCCATTATAGGGTAATTTTTTGAGATCTTTTGTAAACATGGATTCAGTTCAACCCATGTACTGTGTTACAAAAATAGAAGTAGCTACCAATGTCAAAAAAAGAAGAAGATGAGTTGGCATCAGAATTCCAAATCAAAGACTTGGGACCTTTGAGATACTTTCTTGGCATGAAAGTGGCTAGATCAAAGGAGGGCATGATGGTGTCTCAAAGAAAATGTGTATTGGACCAGTCAAAAGAAACAGGGATGAGTGGGCGCCGACCAGCAGAAATTCCTCTTGATACAAAAATTAAGTTTGAGAATAATGAAGATCAAAAATCCAATATCAGATATTGGTAGGGAAGTTAATCTACCTATCATACACTAATCCTGACATTACTCTTGCAGTAAGTTAGATCAGTCAGTTTATGCTTCTCCCCAAAGAGAACATCAAGAAGTTGTTCACCGAATTTTGAGATACTTGTAAGGCTCACTTGAAAAGGGTTGTTATTCAAAAACAGTGATCAAAGGAGTGTCGAGGCATACACACATGCAGATAGGGCAGGGTCCTCTATTGACAGAAAGTCTACTTCTTGGTATTGTACAGTTATTTGGGAAAATCTAGTGACAGGAAGAATAAAAATCTTAGGGGAAGTTTGGTACAAAGATTAATAATGCAGGGATTAGTAATGTTGGGATTAATAGTGCAGGGATTAATATTATTTTTACCAAGTGTTTGGTTCATTGTTTAACACCTCATCTTGTGTTTGGATTAAAACTTGATAAAAAACTTCTTTCCAATTATACCCTTGAATTATTATGTAATTGGATTGAGGTAAATAATTGTCAAACAATATTATTTTTTTATGGCCTTCTAACTAGCTAATTTTGTTGTCATGTTTACCTTTTATTTTCACTTAAATGATTTGAGGATAAATAATTGTCATCTTAGTAAATTGATCACTTACAAAATGTCAATTTTCAATTTAAAAAACAAAGAAGATAAACTATCAACTTTTAAAATTGAAAAGCCGGTAAACAATAGTAAAATTGAATAAAACATCTACATTTACACATAAAAATTGCAATTGCAAGTTGTAATTTTAATATGTATGCAATTTTATAAATTGTTCAAAATACAAATAATTAGAGAACCACACAAATATATATATATATATATATACATACATATCAACAAATTATACATTCAATTAAGATCACAACCGTTATGTGGTGATATATTTGCCCTTTTAATTAGTTAATGTTAAACAACTCACATTTCAAATATTGTATTAATTTGTATTGGATTTATTTAGCAACAAACAACTCTCTCTAAACAATTTGTAAGCTAATTTATTTAAATAAATTTACTAGTACAAATATAAAACATAAAATGAAGAAAATAAACAAAATAATCAAAATGATTTGAGGGATATTTTGTCTTTACATAGACTTATCCCATGGTATTATATCCATGTATTACTAATACCTCCAAATGGAAGGTATTAGTAATACATCCTATAATACCATGTAGGAGGTTATACATAGGCTCAAATTCCTACCATAGTACTAAATAATACCATACATAATACATGGACTATTTGTTTTAATGCGGCCTATTAAAAGACCCCTAAGTGTTGTGACACAAAGCAGTGCAAAAGCAGAGTACGGATCTATGGCTCATGGAATCTGTGAGATGATTTGGCTTAAGAAAATAGAGGAACTAAGAAGACCTATGACTCCACTGATGAAGCTATATTGCGCCAATAAAGCTGTCATAAGCATTGCCCACAATCCAATTCAATACGATAGAACAAAATATATTGAAGTGGATAGACATTTCATCAAGGAGAAGCTCAAAGAAGGAAGCCTGGGTTTTCCATTTGTGCTGACTGATCAGCAAACAGCCGATGATTTTATTGTGTGGTTGTTTGAACCGAGATTTGAAGGTCTTGTAGGTAAGTTAGGCATGTTAGATATCTACATGCCAACTTGAGGGGGAGTGTTGAGTTGTATTATCTGATTATGATCACATGGAATCAAATCAGATCAGATCAGATAAGTTGAAAAGTTTCAGATCTTTTAGGGATTACTTTAGATTAGAATTGTCCCTTAGTTCTGGACTACCTAGAATCGAGGATTATTTCATTTTTTATTGATTTATTTTCTCCTATAATTTGTACACTCTTCGAATGAATAGAATGTACTATTCTGATGCCAAAACGTTCAGTATTTCAAATGTACAAATCAATTTTTAATACCCTCAAACACTCTCCTATTTCTCTGCCTCCATCCCATTCCCTTTGTCTGGCCTCTGCATCTCCTTGATATCTTCTTATCAAATACTCCCTCCATATCAAAATAAGTGGTGTTTTTACTTTTCACTATGTTTCAAAATAGTGGTGTCTCACAATATCAAGATGGCATTGATTTTTTTCTTCCAATTTTACCGTTACTTAAATAAATGCAATTTTACATTACCAAGAAACCAGTAAAGAGATACTCTTTTTCAATACAATTGATTAAGAGTAAATTAGTAAAAACACTTCTTATATTCTAGGAGTGAGTAATTTTCTTAAGGGTGTGCCTGAACTAAAAACACCAGCTATTACGAAACGGAGGGAGTACTGCCTCTTGTTTACTGTTCAAGAGAAATAAGAATGTTCAAGAAATGAAGCATGACATAATTACTCTAAATATGATCTTAGAATGATATACTTGGTAATTACTAGGAGTACAAACATAACAAGCAAACACTGCCAAAATGACAATTTCAATTCGTAATTAGTCACACCTGAAGCACTGATTTCAGGATTAAGCCGCAGTCATTTAATGTACAATCCATCAAGTAAATCACTGGAAACTTCAGGATCGCATTTCTCACCTCATCTGCCATAAATTTAACCACTCATCAATAAAACAAAGGATACTTAAGTAAAGCAAACCCAAGCATGTTGCCACAATAATTAATCAACATTGCTTTTTACCGCAACCAAGATTTCGGCAAAGATGTGCACAATAACACTGAAAGGATGAGATATAGCCAAGCTTTTGCACTAACTTGATTAATTTGTAATGCAGGATATCACCTGAACAAACTAAAATTGGTTTGTTCCGATTTTATGTTTATTATTTTCTTTCATCTGGCCTAAGAGCGAGGATAGACATGGATACAAATAGCTTCTCAACTTTAAAGAAGTATGTATCACACTAGTTTAGTAACTTCTAGTAGAAAATAGGTCTTTTCTACGATGAGACGAAATCATGCGGATTTTATGTTTTTTTTTTTTTTTTGATGACAAGGGAAACCCGCAGCCGCTACCCTTTGGGTGCGCACAGGGTAAAACCACCGCTCCTATGCAATAGCTCGCAAACCACATAGGAGAGGCAACCCGCACTAGGCAAGCCCGGTGCGACGAGCTCGTTTATGTTTTAAATGATATGATAAGTTAAAACAACTTCTTTTTTGATAAAAGTGTTTAGAACTTTAACATTATACATGCTTACAATCATAATCTTAGACCTAGTTTTATATAAAAATAGAGCATCTTATAAAAAATTAGATTATAAGTTGGCTGGAAACCCAAAGAAGAGCAGATATGGGCTGAACTTCTTACCCCCATTCAACGACGGTTTCTGAGTCTTAAACCTATTCCTCAGGGTTCTATTATACCCCTTGATTGCACGGTATACTTCACGAACAACCAGTTCCATCCTCTGGCAAAAACCACACCACCTATTGCTGAAAAGAACTAAAATATCCCTATCTCGAGAACTACCAGAATTTTTGGAAGCAGACTGATTATAAAGGACCAGCTCATTGAACATATGCCCCGTCACTCGAGGGATAGAATCAGCCTCATGAAAATCCAGATTAACAAATGGTGGAATTGGAGCCTCCCTAATGGTTGGAACTACATGCTCAGACTGTTTATATGGGTTAAGACTTCCATTGAGAAAGCTATCAAGAAATTCAGATAGCAAAGTGCAGCTGAAATCTTCTTGCTCACTTAAAACATAGTGTTGTGGTGAAGCGGGATCAATAAGTACCACAGATGGTATTTTTGAACCTGATGTCAGAGCTATAAGACGTCTATAGTGACCATCGAGATAGAAGAAGGAACCTCTGAAGTTTTTATTTTCCTTCTGCTCATTCAGCTCCTTGATTGTTTCCTCTATAGTAGGGCTATTAGCAACCTTCTTCATATCATCATAACCAAATTTTACAGATATTTGTGAACTTTCATATTCAAGGAAATTCTTCTCGTCATGTTGCTGAGGCAATTCAGTATTAATAGGGTTTGATTGTTTGATGTGCTTCTCGTCCTCAACATGCAGCATCCGATCCGTACCTGAATCAGTAGGTTCTTCTGGAATACCTTCTAAAGGACAATGTTGATCTGACTGAAGTTCTGTGAGCACCAATATAGTCTCAGAATACTTTGGGCAAACATGAGAAGACTTGGCTTCATTTGATTCAGATTGTTCATTGTATTGCTTCCCCAAAAAGGTATCTCCAAGCAACATTATTTTTCTATCTGGATCAATGATACCTTCAGAAACACCTTCCATAAGGATCTCTGAAACCTTGTTTGACTGAAATTCTGTTTGACCTGGTAAAGCTTCAGCAGTTTTGATGTCAAAATCTTCAGATAAAAGTTGAAATCCTGCTTCTTTCGCAAGAGAGCTCAATTTCACTTCCTTCTTTTGCTGAAGTGCATATGTCAAGATTTCATGCAATGTACTGCCTTCTAAACCTGAAACCAGATCTTTTAGGATGACTTGTTTCCCCTGATTCACTACAACAATAGACATCTTGTCTTTGATATTTATCTTTTGAGATGCTGTCAACATCCCCACTTTAGGGTGTCTGGAGGTACTACTTGATGCTTGAAAAGCCTTAAGAGATGTCTTTTGTGATCTGAATGCTTTTGGTTCACTCATTTCATTTGACATCTGAACTTTCAGGGCAAACTCTCTAAAAGAATCAAGAGCCTTCCTGCTTTTTTCTCTAATCTTCAACGAGTCAGATAATCTATCAATAAAAAGAACAACAGATGGCTTATTTGCTGGAAGAGCATTCTCAAGATCATCATCATCCTCCAGCTGCATAGTAGGATATCAATGAATCAATATAGAATGATAGATAAATGAACTGACAGAGCAACCACATCAGCACAAAGAAAATTATCTGATCATCTATACATATAAAAAAACTGATGCCAAGCATTATCTGCTTGGACCATGACTTAAGTAGTTTCTCCTTACATTAATTTGTTAGCTGTGATGATTGACTAGAATTCAACAGATCATTAATACCCATAGTTCTATCCAAAAGAAAGTTAATATCCATAGTTCTATAGTTTCTAGTTTTTCGTTGGGCTTCCCTCAATCTTCCTTTCCAACTATAGCCTTGCTAGTCAAAACTTCATCTCTCTGCAACACTGTCCTCCGTTCTTTCCCAGAATTGTCTCCTCCTCCTTTTTCTTTTTCTTTTTTTGAGAAGGTAACATATTATAAAAACAAGAAACTACACCAAAGGTGTATTCCAGTAATTATTACAATAGCAGTCAATAAAGCAAAACCTACCACCTATCTACTCATAAGTAATTTAAAACACAAGGAGTGTCCTCAGCTTCTAAAGGATATTCATTTTTACACCTAAAGTAGAAAAGCCCTAGACTGTTCATCTTTAAGATCTGAAAAGTACAACTCTTATCCTCAAAACACCTCTGATTCCACTCCCTCCAATTAGTCCACCATATGCAATCTGGGACGATCTTCATCTATTAGATAAATAATTTGTTTCCTTCTCCTATTAGGTAAATAATTAGTTGATTATGGGAAGATCTCTACATACAAGCAATATATCAAAAAGTAAACAATCTACAACATAATATGATTTTCTACGAATGACATTCAATCTTCTGTACAAACCGAGTGCTACTGTACATAGACGTTCTCTATTCCGTCGAAGTTCTCCTATTTCTTTCCTTCCACAAGATCCACATGAGTGCCAATGGTGCAAGATCCCACAGTCTTCGACTACTCTTCCTTCTTCTAAATTCTAACTAGAGATTGCCTCCTTCACTGAGCCTGGCATTGCCCATTGCAACCCAAACCATCTCAAATCTCACATCACAAACAAGTTGCTACCTGACAATGTAGGAGGAGGGTGATCCAAATATTCACCAAAACATCTGCACACAAAGCACCAGCTAACATGTGTAATCTTCCTTTTTGTCAAATTCTCAGCTATCAAGATTGCTCCTTTGCTCTAGTCAAGTGAAAAAGCTCTGGGATCCAAACCGATAAGTCAGGGAAAGTCATTTCTTCCCTCACCAAGAGCTTATGATAATATGATTGTACTAATAATGATCCATATCTTCCCATCCCATCATCCTCTCCTCCCATCAATTTTCATCTTATAGTCTTTGGAGTTGTTTCAAGTATTGGAACACCAACTTGTGATTATAATTTATATCTAACTGATTTGCTCTTCTTTTTTCTTATGAATCCCCAAGTGGAGAAGCTTAAACACCAAGACAACATATTCCAAGCTGCTTGTGTCCTGAAAATTAAGGCATGTTGATTACACAAAATGAAACACTCTATCTTCTAACTCAAGGTTCTATCCAATTTATTAGCCGAGCGTTTTTTGATGTTTGGGACTACTTTTAGCCACATTTTTTCAGTCTTCTCCTTGATACAGAGTGATAAAGGATGCACTTATAAGACAACTCACACGTCCACAACTTAGCCTTCTCTTAAACTGTTGAAGCTTTTCTAACAAAACTAACAAAAAGGTAGCATACAGCCCCCTGTACTTTCAAGAATAAGTGTTTTACATGTGCAAATGTTACATAGACATAATTGGGCTCCAACAAAGTTGTCTCCATGCCCACCTACAACGGTACTAAATAATAAGTATATGATTGGAAAATAGATTTTTTAGCTGTTCAGGAAATGAATGAAAAAGCACTTTTTTCTTACATTACATATATATGTGTATTTTTTTCTTCTTTGCACCTTTTTTAACTAAAGTCCGGTTCTTTGTGGTTAAAGCCCAATAGATTTGGAGCACTTTTTAATGTTTTTCACTTTAACAACACTGTTTTCAAACCCCACATCCTCTACCCACCTCCCCAAGCGATTCTCTAGGAAATTCCAAGTCACCCACATTCGTAGTAGTTCAAGTCACATATTCCCATAATCCATTTTCTCTTCACAAAATTCCCTTCGAGCTGGCACAAAAGCAAGAAATCGGCTTTTATGTTATCAATATCTCTACGTGTGATTCGGTGAGACCTAAAATCTCTCCATATTCTTTTCTTTCTAGAAACAAGGATAAAAAGATTTGATTGACTATATATATTTTAATTTTTCTTCAGCATTTGAGTTGATGAACTAAACCAGATTAATGGAAATTCCGTAACTATTCCGAAAATGGAAAGTTCCACAAAACTGCTATTTATTTTTTTGGACATTGGAAGCAGTTACTAATTCATGATCTGGCATGTACATAAGAAAGGAAATTTGTGATTCGACTTTTCTAAATGAGAACTGTTGAAGATATAACTAACTAAATAAGTGTGTCCTCTGTAGCCACTTAAACTTTTAGAGAAGATGGTAGAGGTCCTGCAATCAAATCTGATTGCCAACTTTCATTGATAGAATTTTAATGTGCTTGGTTCAACAAACAATTAGGCCCGCACATGTGAGGACATGTTAGAGATATATTTAAGTAAATAAAAGTATATCCTCTAAAACAACTTAAGCTTTTAAATGAGATGGTCACACATTTCCACAAAAAACACATTAATTGATTAAAAAGAGATTTCCCAAACATAGGAAGTAGACGAATCAATCTCACTAAAGTACGAGTAAAAGGCTACCAATGTAGCTCGGCGTTGTGTAAAATTTGAACATAAAGGACAAAAGTAGAGAGGAAATTTTTATGCCAAATTTCAGAGAAAAAAAATACTTCCCCAATTAAAAGAAAAAAAATCAAATGAGATCTTGAAGATTTAATAGTTTGACAGGAAACCTCTTCATAAAGGATGTACAAGTATGGTAGAGAATCCACATGGGAAAAGCGAACAATTAACTAGAGTATCATGAGTAATACCCCCACTAAAGGAAAATTCAAATGTGTAACTAGGAAAATCTAGAGAGTGCGATTTTATAAAAAGTAATCAAGAATCCAAAACACAATTTTCCAATCATTTACGCAAAGCCAAATGATCCATTAAATTGCTGGATCAACATAAGGACAAAGGAAACAACAAAAACTTGCCTCTGCAACTGGCCAAGCTTGAATCTTGGCAAAAGCTTTGACATCATCACCTTCTTTGAGAACCTTCAAACAACTGGGGCATCCAGCAAAATGCAATGTCACCAACCATGATCCAGAATCCTTAACGTTCAATGATGAAAGCAACACTCTATCAGGAACCACACCAAATTTTAGCCTTTCAGGAGGAAGAAATAAGTCTCTCGAAACTGTCAAAAACTTTGATAAGAATGATTCAAAACGTTGGAATTCATCAATTTTACAGGAATCCCCACTATTAAGACTTGTATTATCAGCCCCAAGGAAAGCACTACGGTTTACTGAGGTAAACTCACTAAGCCAAGGCATGTCACTACACAGATTGTCAACACCACAATCCATCTTCGCATTTTCCATCCCCTATTATTAGAAACAAAAAAGGCAAAGTCATTAAGTAATATGTATTTCACCAAGTCAAACAACAGTTTTGTAGTCATAAGCAATAAGAAGCTACCATCTGCCACCTGATTTTCAGTCTCTTTAGCTGCAATTGTTCCATTAAACTGTTCGTGAAATCCTGTTTCAGAATAAGAGTGTTATGTTATTGATGCATTCATCAGGAGACAATATTACAGATACGAGAATTAATACGACAGATAATGATTAATATTTTCTGAATTATTTTGTTAGTCGAATAGAACTTCCCCCAGTGGATTAGGGATTCATATTATTTCAGTTTTATAGGACTTTTGTTATTTCTGAATTAATTCTTGCTACTGTAGACCTCCATTTAAGAGAGTTGACGTTACTAATTGTGAGAAATATAGGAGAAGAATATTATTGAATTGTTGTCGTGTCTACATTATTACATTGAGATCCTATTTATAGACACTAGAATACAATCATTTACCAAGTAGGATACTATTTACTATTCTTATTCCTATTTGTATTCCTATTCCTATTCTAAATAGGATTGTATAAAACTATTCCTATTCTAATAGGATTGTGTAAACCTATTCCTATTCTAATAGGATTGTGGGTATTCATGTTCTAATAGGATTGTATAAACCTATTCATGTTCTAACACTCCCCCTAAAGTGCATACAATTCATGTACCTAGCTTGTTACATATGTAATTAACACGAGGACCAACGAGGGGCTTGGTGCGATATCTGCAAGTTGATCAGTCGACTTCACAAAATTGACAGTCAATCTCAATGTGCTTGTCTTCTCATTAAATACTGGATTTGATGCATAATGTCAGTCAATCTCAATGTGCTTAATCTTCTCATGAAATATTGAATTTGATGCATAATGTCAGTCAATCTCAATGTGCTTAATCTTCTCATGAAATACCGAATTTGATGCATAATGTCGATAAAACACCGAGTGATAAAATTACAGTGTTGGAACTTCCCAAACCAAGCTTGCAAAGACTATTTCAAACCATACAGTGACTTACGTAATCAACATACAAGGCTACTAAACTCCCCCCGAGCAACAAAATTAGGTGGTTGCTTCATATAGACTTCTTCACAATGCACCGGTGGTTGTAAGTGCTCAAAATCTAGTATAAAGTATATGGATCATGTTGGAATCAATAGATGAGTCGATATTAAACAAGTCACTGAAAAACAGGCGTAAACTATGCACTCTACTAATAGTTGTAAATTGTAATTTGTAATACAAATTTAAATAAATTGGAATATTGGATTTATATTTTTTTAATTTGTGACTTTGTGTCATTGTTTTATCCTTATTTTTATTTAATTTTTTAAAATTACAAACTTAAGCTATTTAAATTATAAGTTATAAATATAACTTATAAGTTATAACATATTAATAAGTAATAACTTATAAACTTCAAAAGATTCAAATCTTGAAAACTTAAGCTCAAAAACATTTTTTTTTAAAAAAAACTTTATTAAACTTAACTTGCATACTTCAAAAGATTCAAATATTTAAAACTAAGCTCAAAAACATTTTTTTTTTAAAAACTTTATTAAACTTAACTTGCAAACTTAATAAGTAAAAATTAAAAAAAATATCTTTAAAATAAACTTAAGTAAAACTACATTATAAATTTCAAAACTATTAATTTAAACTTAGAAAAATAAAAAAATATTAATATTTTTTTATTTCAAAAAATTAAAATAACTAAATTTTTTTTTATCATTTTTTGAAATAGCTAGATGTGTCGTTCCGTTTATCCTATCCCGTTCCATTCCGGTTCCATCCCGGTATATAGTGGGACGGGATGGAACCGTGTATCCGTACCGGTAATTCCGGTCCGGTTCATCCCGGTACCGGTCAACAAACCGGTCAACCCATCCCGTTCCGGTCCGATACCGGTTCATTCCGGTCCGGTGCCCAGTCTTAGCTGCGTAGAAAGGCAATGTGGAGGAGGGGGAATCATCAGAGATCAAGAAGGGAACTTCATTTTTGCCTACACTATATCCCTAGGGGCAAGAACTAGCAACATTGCAGAAGCTGAGGCAATGATTTTTAGACTGAAATGGTGTGATAGGCAAAGGTTTTGATATGGCTATGGGTGAAACTGATTCCCTGCTACTAGCCAAGTGTTCCAGAAAAGAGTAGAAACCTCCTTGGAATATCTACAACCAAATAAAAGAGATCCAAAAGATGATTGAAGATCATGACTTCAATATCAACCATTGTTCCAGAGAAGCTAATAGATCGGCGGACAGTCTAGCAACGCTAAGTCATAAAGTTGTAGGAGTGAAGACCTTCAATCTCTTCTTTGAACTTCCCAGTAACATAAGGGGTCTGGTCCATACGGACAAATGGAGCTTACCAACATTTAGGAGTAAATCGGCAAAACTTGCCAACATCATATATGATCCTCTTTGATCTCTAAATCCATTATTACCTTTTTTTCTGTAGGAACAAAGTGTTAGTCTCATCTCAATGATCATATACAAAGTTTGGTATGTCAAGCTCAAATTGTAACTTTTTGCACATCAATGATCAATGGAGACTTTTTTTTTTTAAAAAAAAAGGCCTGCAATTCCCTGAATGAATTGCAAAATTGAGCAATCATAGGCAAGTCAAGGAACAAGAACAAGGGCTTAGACAATTAGACCTAAGTGTTGGGACTTGGGCCTGACTTTCCAGTTAATCGTCCAACAACTCGATGCAAAACTTGAGACCTTAACAGTCTATTTAGAACTTTCCAAGCTATCCTTCAAGAGCTAAATAGAAAAAAGAAAAATTGCAAAGAGAAATAACCATATTAGTAAATGTTTATCCACACAATTGTTCAATCCCCGCTTAATCGTATATTATTTGCATTTCACAGGAGCAATTTCTAGTTACTAAGCAAGAATGATACAAACAATCACATACAAACATCTACAATATTCTAGAAACAATGGATTCTGCAAAGTGTTATACCACCCCAGACAAAGACATCTTTTCACTTCAAGGCACACAAAGACTTACCATACTAGGAAATTGAAGGAATGGAGCAAGAATAGTAGGAGCAACTGGAAACAACAAAAGGAAGCAATCCTTGACAATTTGGCCAAATGGGAGATCCTTCAGGAGCAAGGAGCAAAGAGCACTTACAGATGATGAATTAATGCAAAAACAAATTTGGCAATGTCTTTTGAAGAAGTTGCCAAAAATGAAGAGATAAGGTGGAGACAAAGATCCAGAATACAATGGTTGAAGCAGGGGGATAAGAACACAGTTTTTTCATAAAATAGCTACATCTCGCAAAAGATACAACACCATAGAATCTTTAAAGGTGGAGGGGAAGCAATGTCACTGATCCTACTGTTATCAAGGAGGCCATCAAGAATTTCTACGAAAATTTGTACAAGGAGACAGAAGTTCGGAGGCCAGAATCACAATTGTAGGGGATTACTTGTATTAATGAGGATGAAAAGGAAGAGTTACAGAAACAAATTGAGGAGGAGGAGATTCTATAATGCATTAAACTTTGTGCGATGGAGAAAGCTCCTGGGCCCGATGGTTTCCCCGTGTCCTTTTATCTTATATGCTGGGAAGTACTGGAAGAAGACATCAAAGGTATGATGCACAAGTTCTATAATAATCAGAAGACTGAGAGGAGTTTCAATGCAACTTTTGTGGCTCTCATCCCCAAGAAAGTAGGTGTTTCTGAATTGAAGGACTTCAGACCTATAAGTCTAATCACAGGCATATACAAAGTGTTAGCAAAGATACTAGATGAGAGACTGAAAAAGGTGGTGGATAAGTTGGTCAACAAGCATTGATCTAGAGTTGGCTGTTGTGGTGTTCGCTTTGAAAAAATGGCTGGAGACGGATAATGGATGCTGCACTTATAGCTAGTGAATGTGTGGATTCAAGATTGAAAGGTGTTGAGCCTGGTGTAATGTGCAAATTGGACATTGAAAAGCCATATGATCATGTAAATTGGAAGTTCTTGCTGAACACCCTTAGACAAATGGGCTTTGGAGAAAAGTGGTTGGGTTGGATGCATTTTTGCATCAGCACTGTCCTTTTTCCTGTTCTGGTGAATGGTGAACCAGTGGGTTCTTCCCTTCAGAAAGGGGACTTAGACAAGGTGAACCCACTGGGTTCTTCCCTTCAGAAAGGGGACTTAGACAAGGTGACCCCTTAACCCTCCTATTTATCTTGCCAATGGAAGGTTTTGATAGTTTGATGAGAATAGCAATACAAAACAGATGGATCAAAGGTTTTCAGATACATGGTAGCAATGGACAAGTTAAAGAAATTTGTCATTTGCTATATGCATCTGACACTATCATTTTTTGTGAACCTCAAGAGGACCTAATAAGATTCTACAATCTTACTGTTTTTTGAAGCTTCCTCGGGTCTGAATGTGACTTGGGGGAAAAGTAATTTATTTCCAATCAAGGAGGTGGCCAACATTTTGAATTTGGCAGATATTTTGGGGTGCAAAGTGGAGAATACGCCAACAGTTTACTTAGGTATGCCTTTGGGCAATGAACACGAGCATAAAAATTTGGGATGGCATTGTGGAGATAGAAAGGAGATTAGCAAGATGGAAGGCTCAATATTTGTCTATGGGAGGCGGACACACTCTCATCAATTCAGTGCTAGACTCCCTTCCTACTTATGCAATGTCACTATTTCCATTACCCCCTAAAGTTTTGAAGAAGCTGGACAAACTAAGGAGGGACTTCCTTTGGAATGGATGCAAAGAAATTGAAGGCTATAACCTAGTCAAATGGGAGATAACCTTGAAAAGCAGAGACAAAGGGGGTATGGGTAATAGAGATTTAAGGAAACAAAACAATAGTCTTTTGATGAAGTGGTTATGGAAGTATAATGGAGAGGAGCAAGCCTTATGGAAGGATGTCATTGGATCCAAGTATGGTGAGTACAATCCTTGGTGCAGTAATGTTAGTGTTGATGCCTATAGGGTGGTGGTCTGGAGAACTATCAGAAACTTATGGCAAAAACTTGAAGCTACTACGTACATTGAAGTGGGAGATGGCAGGAGAACTAAGTTTTGGACAGATGCATGGAACAAACAGATTCCTCTAAAAGAATCCTTTCCAGATCTCTTCTTACTATGTAGTAATCTAGATGCAAATATCAATGAATGTTGGACAGCACAAGGGTGGGGTGGGATCTGATCTTCAGAAGGTTTTTGAATGACTGGGAAGTGGAGAGAGTGGCCAAATTGCTAGAGCTATTAGAAAAATTCTCTGGCATCACCAATGCTCTTGATTCTTTGAGATGGAAACATAGTAAAGATCGGGTTTTCATGGTTAGCAGGGAATACAAAATGGAAAGTCCCCAGCAACGCAACTCTAAGCAGAGTTTGTGGAGAAAGGTATGGAGAACCTTAGCACCAACTAAGATAAAATGCTTTACATGGTTGGTTGCTAGAAGGGCTTGCCTGACACATGAAGTGCTGAGGAGAAAAGGAAAGATTATAGTATCTTGGTGTTCACTATGCGGGAACACAGCGGAGACCAACCAGCATCTATTCTTGCATTGCAACTTTACAACACAAATTTGGGCCATCTTCCTTAGTCTCACAAAGACAAACTGGACCATGCCCGAGCATACTGCAAACTTGTTGAGTTGTTGAATAAGAAGAGGGGGGAGCAAGAGGCAAAAGGCATGGTGGAGGATAATTCCACATTGCATTTGGTGGACAGTATGGAAAGAAAGAAATAGTAGAAACTTTGAAGATAGGTCCAATTCCATTCAGAAGGTTAGATGGGATTGATTTGTATCCTTTTATTTTTGGTGCAAAGAGGAAGGTTTAGAGGAAACAGAACAGAATGTAGAATTATTAGGATCCTTGTAAGTATTTTTTTTTTCTTCCTCTTCTTTTGTTCCCCTCTGTTTGCAGGTCACCAGCATATCCTTAATGCTGAAGAATACAACATTACCATTTTCAAAAAAAAAAAAAGACTTACCATACTAAAAGCTATAAGAAGATGATCCCTTCTGGTGTCCCCCATCCAATAGTTCTAGATGCAGGAGATTTTAGCATGTTCATAAGTAGGTGGTAGATATAGAGGATGCAATAGGATAGCAACTTCAATCACAACATTGCAGGAAATCAAATTATTTCCCAAATTTAGAACACCCCGGCAAGGACACATGTCCTTTCAGAACCTAAATACTTAGACATAGAAATGTGTACACTTGAGAATGTTACTTTATTGCTCCCCTGACCAACTAAGCTCCCATTGAGATGTAAATATGTAATGACTACTAGACTTTTAAACTATAACAATATATTAATAATGATGACAGAAGAATCTTTTACATTAGGATGTCAATGACTCCCCCACCTTTATTAAAGTATAACTAGGACCTGTCAATCATACTATGTCATTGTAGAACAGTTTTCTGTGGATGCTCAACTATGGACAGAACCAATCGTTCAGTTGAAATTTCAGAGAACACGGTTTGCTAAATGCTACACATTGTTAAGTCAAGTAAGAACTTTGAAATTATTAGAAAGGACAATAAAATCATTTCAGACTATGACTCTACTACTTATCTTCGATGAGGAAATTTCACTTTTGTGTTTTTTCTTCTATTTTTAAATATTAAAACATTATTCACCTTTCATTTACTGGAAATAAAGCAACAAAAACCTGTACTGAAGTTCATAAGTTACCAAAATCACATTCGCTGCTGTTATTGCCACCTTTTGCAAGCAATTTCTGGGTCCATCCACAAAATTCAGAAAGAATCAAAGCCTTGTCGGTTGAACCAAGGAAACTTTTCAAGTCTTCAGGTGTTTTTAGAATTTTGAAGGGAAGCTCTTCTGGCAACAGAGACATAACATAATGGACAGATGACAATATATTCTGCACACGAAGTCTTCCCATATACTTGTAGGAGTGTGAGTGATGATAATAAAATATTGTTATTCCCTCATCAGCTCCAACTGCATCTGCCAGCATTCTCTCACTGCTTCTATATAAAACCATCAGCTTCAGTGAAGCAAATCTTCCTTGATCATGAGAAACTGCGCCAGTCAACTCCTTCATAAGGGACCGAGACTCACCCGACCCTAATCAATAAGCAAACTCATCAGACAATATATAGAAGTGCATAAGAATCTAATGGAATATGGTTGCACCCACGTGTCCCAATTACCATGTCTCCAACAAAATAAACCCTAATCAGCTTTCTGTATTATTAGAGCTAAAGGATGGGATAGAGGAGCAACGCATTAAACTAAAAAAAATAGAAAAAGGAAAATTGTACAATTGTAACAAAAATAGTCTAACATGGAAGCAATCACTAATTTTAAATCAACTCAAAACAAATAGTAGCAGAATGGTGACAACCAACTGAACCATGGGTGTTAAGCTGGAAGGTAATAAAGTCATACGTAGCTAATGAAAAATCGGGTGCCCCCCTTTAGAACCTTAAATTGTCTAGTGATGACAGATTAAACCTAAAAAGGATATTAAGGATTCGACAGGTTATCGTGTTATACTCCGGCCCACATTTGATACTGATAGATGATTCAAATGGTTTGTAGCTCTTAAGGTCCTTTTCTGTGACAACTTGAGCTTAAGTTTCACTTTTTAGGTATACTCTAGCCCACATTTGATACTGATAGATGATTCAAATGGTTTGTAGCTCCTCAGGTCCTTTTGTCTGACAACTTGAGATTAAGTTTCACTTTTTAGGAAATAGAGGATGAAAGCATATCTTAAGCCGAGGGTCTATCGCAAACAAACTCTCTACCTCCAAAGGCAGGGGTAAGGTATGCATACACACTACCCTCCCCAGACCCTATTTGTGAGATAACACTGGGTATGTTGTTATTATTGTTGTTGTTGTTGTTGTTGTATAGGATGAAAGCATACAAGATTTTTGCACCTATAGCTGGACCCAAGTGACAACCAGAAGGCCATTAAAGAAATTAAAAATAAGGAACAATGACAACCTGATTTCTAGCACTATACTCAATTTCATCGCAAAGTAGCCACCCTGCACACCTCTCAAAACTTCTTATCTTTACTGAACCAAAAGCATAAAGCTTGAGTAGACAAAGTCCCTTATAATGTCCAGAAGTAAAGCTGAATAGCATTCTGCACAATCCTTTTCGAATAATTTTTTTATTAAAGAATAGCATCTAGACTGTGCAATAGATGAGTAGTACAACCCCAGTAATATGCACCTTAGTACACTAGCTACACGTGAAAAGAACTATAGAAATTAACCATCCTATCTACTTGCTGTACATTCTACTTCTTAAACCAAAAGGCTATGAGAGCTAAATATCTATGTTTTGAGGTACAAATATTTTATTTTATTTTTAAAAAATTGGTAACTTGTGTGTATAATAGACAAACCAGTACATAGGTTGTATTGATACCATATTTAGTTATTTACAAATGCACTTCAGGTATTCAAAGCTAAGTTGTAACATGGGTGCTTTTTTTTGTTTTCACCACTGCAGGGCAGTCACGCAACTCTGCACAACTTCGGCCACACACACACAATCTTCTAGGAACTTGGAAAAATTCAAAGGCATGAGCGAACAGCAAGAACACAAAGTTTACAGGATGAATCCCAACCTTTTTATTATCTCTCTGATATATACAAGTGGAATTTCGAAATTTAGAAGGCTTACAACTGAATAATGCCTTAGCCAAATTTCTGCCAACAAAAAAAATCTGCCTGGTGACAATTACAAAGGGGAGGAGCGTGCCTGGCACATGTCAGCTACACAAAATCAGGAACAATATTCTAATACTAAAAATCTTCCTACACCAATAATTACACATATTTGAATTTTGGCTCACCTGCCCCATGTGCCGTGCACACTAATGTAACCAATGCACATGCCGCGAAAATGGCCAGCCGACCCCATGCCATGCACATGTTCTTTGCTCAGTTGAATTTCCTCTTCCAACACTTAAAATAGTTTCCACATATCTTCCAGCCCATGCCATGCCCATTGCCTACGAGCTTTGCCTTGCACCCGTCTAGCTCATGCCAACACACCTGCCTAGCCGAGTCATCCAACTACTTGCACGCATGCTAAACTCATTCAAGGTTGCCTTGACTTAGCCGTGTACCATGTCATAGGCATAAAACCTCTGACATTGCTTACGAAGCTCACAAATGCCCGTGCAAAGGGGCAATGCACAAGCCCTTGACAAGTATCTACCGACATCAGTCATGTTCGAACCTTGGGGTCTAACAAACCACCGCCACCAGTTGAACTCGCCGTCCTCATCGATGTTGTTTTAAGATAGACCCCAACCTACTCTTTGAACTGCCAAAGCTTTGTACTCTTACTCCCAAATCAAATCTCCCTCGAACTTGCCATTCCTTGTGTGTGCACCTATATTGCTCGAACTCTTCAAAAAGGTCGACGGGTGCAAGTTAGATCCTCCAAAAATGGTGTATTTTAAGGAATCGAAACAAGTGCAACAGCATTTTTGGAAAGTACGAGTACCTTAGGTATGCACCACAGGAGGAGCCCTCTTCATTTTATGCCTACCCGAATCCTCAGCATCTTCAATATAAGGCTCAAGAAAACTAACATGAAAACTATGGTGTACCTTCATCCTTTCCGACAACTTCAATTCACAGGCCGTAAGATATGGCACCTAGGTCTAACTCAACCTCTAAAGCTAGCTCACGATGGCAGGATTGCCCAAGTCCGTATAGGCAAATCACCCGTCAATTCCCCAACCAAAATGGGACTATAACCCACTCTAATATAAGCAACTTCACCTATCCTCTCAACGACTTCAAACGGTCCATCATACTTGGGAATCAATCCACTATGCCTCTATTTACTCACAACTTGTTTCCACTTCTTCATGCATTTTTTGAGCCTTATGCAAATTGTCTTACACCTCAACAAGCATCTCATGCTTGTCCTTTGCATAACAGTAAGTAGTTCGACACTTCTCTTGCCTCTTTTGATTAGCGACATCTAGTGTCTAATAGATTGTCTGCCTAAGACTAACTCAAACGGACTCATCTTTGTTGCCGATGAATTATGTAGATTGTACCAAAATTGTGCCATATCTAACAAGTCCACCTAGATTTGTTGACTTGCTATCACAAATGCCTCAAGTATTCCTTCAACAAGTGATTAATTCTTTCTGTTTGGCAATTAATTTAGGGATGATTGGTCATTGAAAACTTCAAATGAGTTCCCATCAAGTTGAACAATGTTGTTTGAAACAGACCCGTGAACTGCACATCCCTATCACTCACAATATCACTTGGCACCCTAAATAACTTGACTACATGTTTATAGAACAAATATGCAGAAACTTTCAATGAGTATACAATTGATAACAATGAAGATAGATTACTTTGAGAATCTGTCTACTACCACCATTATAGATGACTTACCGTCAACCTTCGGAGACCCACTAATAAAGTCCATGAAAACGGACATCCATGACCTTTCTGGAATAGGAAGAGGCTGCAACAAACCTGCCTCCTTCTTACATTCAGTCTTGTCCATTTGACACACAAGACAAGTCTTCACATAAGCTTCAATGTTGTCCTCCATCTTTGGCCAGAAATAAACACAAGATAGCAAGACTAGCATCCGTTCTACACCCAGTGCCCAGCCCAAGTTGTATTTCTGAAACTGACAAGTTAAACATCACTATAATGTACTTGACGGGTGATGCAAAACTGTGGTGGGGGATCAGGAACGCAGACGCTGAGATGGCTGGCAATTTTTTAGCATTTGGATAGTGTTCTTGATTTCCTGTAGCTGACATGTGCCAGGAACGCCCCTCCCCTTTGTAACTGCCGATAGGCAGATTCCTTTCTGTAGGCGAAAAAATTGGCCAAGGCATTATTTATTTTTTTGAGACGGTTTGGCCAAGGCATTATTTAGTTGTAAGCCTTCCAAATTTTTAAAATCCCTTTGTATATATTTGAGAGATAATAAAAAATTTGAGATTCATCGTAAACATTGTATTCTTGTTGTTCATTGTTGCCTTTAAATTATTCTAAGTCCCTTGACGATTGTGTGTGTGGCTGAAGTTGTGCAGAGTTGCGTGACCTCCATCCTAAATACAACTCAGAACATCTATAATATTAACTGAATCTTTTGAGTAGGTTTGTATACACCAAAAAATAAAAATTCAAAAGATAATTCAGCTTGATCGTTAAAGGAGTTGCCAACATCCTCAAAGCATCTGGAATTTATTTCCTTCGAATTGTCCACCAAATACTTACTAGGACAGTTCTCCATCTATCCCTATATATTGCCTGAGAACCTGATTCCTCCCAGCTGTTTAGAACATCAATAATCCTTTCGGGCATTGTCCAAAATATCCCTCTAAGGTCGATGAACATTCTCCAAAGTTATTATGTAATGTTTTTGCAATGTAAGAATAGATGATTAATTATCCCTGCTTTCTCACCACATAGATAGCATCGGGAGCATAAAGAGATCTTTCTTTTCGCCAAATTCTGAAAAGACTCTCTGGCCAGCAGCCAAAAAAAACAAGAAACTTTGTGTGGGATTTAGTCTTCCAAATGTGTTTCCATGGCTAGTTTGTCACCTGATGGATGGTCTGATTCATTAAGCTATATGCAATGCCACCTTAAATGAGGCCCTGTTGTGTCCCAGCCACCATGATTTATCAGACTCCTCCAGTAGGCCACTGAAGAGTTCTAGTGCCTTGTAAAATTTTGTCATCTTCTGAATCTTCCATTCGTTTAGCAATTTTCTTAAGGTAAGAAGATCCCATCCTTGGTCTGGACTAAGTTCTGCAATATTCTTCTACTAGTGAAAAAATTAGGACGGAGCTCTCTTGTAAGCTACCATTCCCAAGCCTGATGTCCTTCCAGATTTATACTCTAACAGATATATTGTTCTTCAATTCAGGATATAGAGCCCTTATGGATCTCCATTCTCCACAGACTAACTCCATGAGGTGTATTTACATCTTTGGTCATCCATATCTTCCTCCCCATACTTTGCTTCAATGACTCTTCCCCATAGTTCTGAATCTCATAGTCACTTCATTTTAAGAATTTTGTTCTGAATTTTCACAATTCTAATACCCAATCCTCTCGGATTTTTGCCAATGATAACAACTTTCCACTTAAGCAGGTGAAAGCCTCTCTTTTCCTTATTTCCTAGCCATAGAAATGTCCTGATTTTATCAAGTCTATTGATGCCACAAAAATGTGGAAGTGCATCTAACACAAAATTGATAAGAGTGAGCCTACCTCCCACAAATAGGTATTGTGACTTCCATCTAGTCAGCTTACTTTCACATTTTTCTATAACATTGTTCCAAATCACCTTCGATTTTGACTTAGCTCCCAATGGCATTTCCAAGTAGATAGCAGGTATAGAGTCAACATCACCACCTAGGATTGTGGCCAGTTGGGCAATATCAGGCACTTCATTGATAGGATAAATGCAACTCTTCCTCTAGTTAATGTGAAGCACAGATATTCCTTCAAATAACACTAAAATTACTCTCAAGTACTCTAATTGCTTTCTATTAGCATCACAAAAGATTAGCATATTATCAACATGTTGTAGATGAGTGACTCCTAACTTGCTACTGTTATTCCCGTTCATCTCAAATCCTTTTATCCAACCATAGGAGCTTGTAGTCTTAATCGAATTCTTAAGACTCTCCATTGCCAAAATAAATAGTAAGGGAGACAAGACCTTACCTAAGATCTCTAGGAGCTCCACGTGATGAGAACGAGAAAATGACATAAATAGTCCCTTAACTATAGGAGTAGGTCTAAAATGTCCCTTAATTATACACTTAACGGATATAGTCCTTTAACTATTCAAAAATTTATCAGCTTTGGTCCCTTAACTATACACTTACCAGTTTTAGTCCCTTAACTATAAACTTGCCGATTTTAGTCCTTTAAGTATTCAAAAACTTATCAGCTTTGGTCTTTGTCAATTTTTTTTAATACAAATAGCTTAGGTTTATATTAACAGAATCCATGTCTCAAGAATTTAAATCCTTTAGCAGTTTTTTCTATTGTTTCTCTCTCTCCGCTACTTTTCTTCAAATTAACCTTATGCAAAGAACCTTAACCTCAACGATTTAAAATAAAATTCACGAGGAAAGAAAATATAAGTCATAATTTTATTCAACGGACGATAAAATGAAGCATATTATTGCTACTAATGACTTGAATATGCTAAACTTTATTATAAGAAGAAAAACATTATTACCCGTTAAATCCAAAGTTTGTACTCTAACGACTTCATTGAATAATTTTTTCAGAAATTGAAATTTATAAAATGATAGATTTGTAATTTTTTTATTTTTTTTTAAATTGATCAATTTTATTTCTCTATTCATTTTATTTTACGTATGGAAATTTGAGTAAATTAAATAAAATCCGCACTGATCAGCATATTCAAGTGCGGATTCAAGTCATTAACAACAATTATATGCTTAATTTTATCCTTGTTGAATAAAATTAGAACTTATATCTTCTTTCCGCATTTATTTTATTTTGAATCGTTTACGTTATTGTTCTTTTCATAAGAATAGTTTGAAGAAAAAATGGTGGGGATTAGAAACAACTTAAAAAATGGGTTAAAGATTTAATTTCACGAATATTTCTGTTAATATAAACCTAAGTTATTTGTATTTAAAAAATGGGCAAAGACCAAACTTGATAAGTCTTTGAATACTTAAAGGACAAAAATCGGTAAGTTTATAATTAAGGGACTAAAACCGGTAAGTGTATAGTTAAGGGACCAAAATTGATAAGTTTTTGAATAGTTAGGGGACTAAATCTGTTAAGTGTATAATTTTGGGACCATTTTAGACCTACCCCTATAGTTAAGGGACTATTTATGTCATTTTCTCTGATGAGAACAGAGAAGCTCAAAATTGAGATACAAGGTTCAACCTATTTGATCCATTTGGATCCAAAACCCATCCTTTCCATCATATAAACTAGGAAAAATACAACTAAAATGATCATATGCTTTTTCAATATCCAGTTTGCAAAGGAATCCAGGCTTATTTAGTGTGATCCTAGAGTCAACTGCTTCTTTTTTTTGAAACTGGTAAGGTTGAATTCTTCAGCATTAAGGGTATGCTGGCTACCTCCAAAAAGGGATAATTACAGGTTTCCTATCAAATCTATAAGCTGGTCTATATCATCTATACAAAGTTGTTTACACCAAAAAAGTAGAGATACTATACAATTCCATTTAACTTTGTGAACGGAATTGGATCTATCTTCAAAACATCTTCCATTTCTTTCTTTCCAGATTGACCACCATACACATGCTGGTATTAGCTTCCACCATCTCTTTTAACTCTTACTGCCTCCCCTCCTAATCCAGCAGCTCAACAGATCTAATGTATGTTCTGGCATTGTCCAGTTCATGCTTGTGATGTTGAGAAACAAGTTCCAAATTTGAGCAGTAAACTTACAATGCAGGAAGAGATGGTTATTTGTTTCCCCTGTCAAGTTGCACAAAAAACACCTAGGAACCAGTTGTCTGCCTTTCTTTTGTAGAACTTCTTCTGTTAAACATGCTCTCTTTATCACTAACCAGGTGAAACATTTTACTGTTGTAGGAATGTCACTCTTCCAAAAGTAGTTCCAATTATATTTTGGGGACCACCAAGACAACATCCAGGACCTTTCATCCTTAAATGAAAGTCATTTGTTGAGAATCCACAAGCTTTGATGCTACCCCTTCTAATCTTTCGGTTAGTGCTTTTGCAAATAGCTTGTAAACACTACCTATCAGATTGATAAGCCTAAAATCTCCCAATTCCTTGGCACCTTTCTTCTTTGGAATTCATGCTATGAATGTTGCATTAAACTTCTTTCGAAAAATTTCCTTATTGGCTTCAAAGTATCTCTTTCTTCTCTTCCACATAATCCACCATTAGGATTGGTGTAGGGTTCCCGTTCCACAAATTTCTTTCCTTCTAACTCATGACATAGGCCCTACCCACACATGGCATGACGCATCCTTATTACTGAACCAAAGCTTTGAGGAATCACCTCACAAACTTACTATCTTTTTTTCCAAAAGAATATGACAAATCTATCTATCACTACTTTAAAAGCTCACTTGAGTATAATATTTATAAGAATAAAGCTTCAATTTGCTTACTATCCATGTGGTCCACTAGTTCATTAGTAACACAAAGAACATTTAACATTGCAGCACTATATGTTCACAAAGTACATTTAACAAAATATCTTAAGCGAATGGACGCTAAATCACTTCTAAAGAACCTTTGTGTCAGCGCCTCTTTTAACCATAACAACTATACAAACATCTAAGCATAAATGATATCAATTTTGATTTGATTCAAAATAGAGGTGGGTCTGTCTTGTAGAAAAATCCTCAATTTTCAGAACAGTTCTATTTCAGGAGACAAGTAAGGTAAAAAATAATTTCAATGTAAAAGAAGATTAAAGGGAAGTGGGATTACAAGGGACAGTAACCAAAAGAAGAAGATAGGGATGGAGGCGAATCTGGGAAGAGTAGTTTAGCTTCGAGATGATCTGCCATTGGACTAACGAGTTGCTGCTGCCGGCTTCAGCACCATCGGCAAGAAGAAACGCCGCCGACGCCAATATTAGCAGTAGAAGCAGGATTCTAATATTCGTCCTCATTTTCCGACGAGAAATATCTCAGGTTTCCAACCACCTCATTTTTACTTACATTCACTAGGTGACCTTCGGATCGGCCCACCAATTTTTGAGCTACATAAATTTTAGGTAAATTACATAAATTTCATAGTTTTAATATGAAATTACAATCTATCCCTAATAAGTTTCTAATTATATTAATTCTTAAAAATTAAAAAAATCGGATACAATAATTGAAGCTCGAATACATTAAATATGTACTTCGGATACACTAAATAGTCTATGATACATTAATATGTAGCTCGAAATACATAATAGGTAGCTCGAATACATTAAATACTGGCTCGGATACATTAATATATAGCTCGGATAGATTAAAGAAATAAGGGATTTTGGAGATTTTTAAAAGTAATAGGGGATAATGGAAATAAGTGAAACAAAAGGTGTGTATTTCTGTAATTTGTCCTAAATTTTATTCATACTTTTTTCTATTTTACAAAAATTCCTTAAAATACAAGTCATTTAGATATATAAGTTTTATTTGGATACATTAGGTTTGACACATTGTGAAAGCTGGTTGTTGCGCATAATAAGGAAAATAGATGGATGTTGCGCTTAATAAGGAAAATTAATCTAAAATTGATTCTAATTTCCACAATTCACGCATAAGTAATTGTTATTAATTCATCTCAATCTGTAACAGATTCACAAATTTCAAAATTTAAATTTTCATCATTTTTATCAAGCTGTCATCGCAGCCCAAATCGTGAAGAATTCAAATTACTCGACAAAATTGGTTGATACAATATAAATATATCGATTTTGTTGAGACATTCAGAAATATGGGTAAGCGAGATGAGTTATGAAGGTTACAAAATACATTATGTATTGGAGTGGTACTAAAATGTGATTATTATTGTGAGAACCTCCATATTTATGTTTCACCCTTTTCTTCCTATATGAAGGCATTCACATATAAATATGTACACTCAGTTTCATGAATCTGTCAGTCTAGTTGCACGACCAACAACTATTTGATGCAGTTTGGTCTTGTGGTTTGTTAATTATGTGGTAGGGATTGATGCTAAATGAGAAGTGGTTTTGTCTTTGAAAAGATTGCATGAGTATTAAGTTGATACATCGTGAATATCTCTATTTGTTGAGACATTCAAGAATACGGAAAAGTGAGGTGAGATATAAACAATATAGAAGTGATGAAATAGTTGTTGGACAAAATATTTCTTTTGTGAATGTTGCATCAACCATTGCAGCTTGGAGATCGATGAGTTGAGGAAAATCTGGAGATCTGATACATTACAGAGACTAGTGTTGTTTTATCCCTATACAATTATTTGAAGATTTTTTATTCAAAATTGTCAAAAAAAATTGAGATTCAAAATTCTTCTCGTAGTTCATCGAAGATCCTTTTAATTTTGATTCAAAATTATCGAAAAAAATTGAGATTCAAAAATTTTCTCCAGTTCATCGAAGATCCTTTCGATTTTGATTCAAAATTATCGGAAAAAATTTGAGATTCAAAATTCTTCTTCCAGTTCATCCAAGATCCTTTCAATTTTGATTCATAATTATCGAAATTTTTGAGAAGATACATCATGAATATCTTCGTGAGTCTGTACTTGGTGGTGAAGAAACATGAGCCGAAATT
The DNA here is from genome assembly GCF_900185275.1 of Solanum verrucosum. Lineage (NCBI taxonomy): Eukaryota > Viridiplantae > Streptophyta > Magnoliopsida > Solanales > Solanaceae > Solanum > Solanum verrucosum. The sequence continues at coordinate 693,786 of NW_026020214.1, forward strand.
TGCGATGTATGTACTATGCATTGACATGACACACAGAAAGGTGGAGAAATATTGTGTAGACGATTTTTTTATTTCTGATCTCCAGATGGATATATTACTCATGATACATTGCTATTTTTTAAAATATTTAGTAAATTGTTAAGTATTGTAATCCTACATGATACATTCAAGTAGTAAAGGTTGCCTATAAGGTGTTTGGTTTTAGATTGATACATTACCATGTGGTAGTTACTACGTATCAGATACATGTAGTGTTAATTTTTATGAATGAATCATGACCAAAGTTTTTTTGATTTGTTTTTTCGAGATAGATATATTACTCATGATACATTATTATTCCTAAAATATTTAGTATTTTGCTAAGTATTGCAATCGTACAGATACATTAGAGAAGTAAAGATTGTTTGTAAAGTGTTTGGTATTATATCGAAACATTACTATGTGATAGATATTAAGTATCAAATACATGTAGTGTTAGTTTATATGAATGTATCATTGCAAAATAATGGGTATTTAATAGTAATATGTATAAATGTATCATGGCAATTAATGTGTATCAGATACATGTGATTGAAAAATTGTATATCCTATACAACCAAATTGCATATCTTGTACGAAGGAAATCAAATTAAAGATCACTTAATAGAATTGGAAAATATTACTGATACATTATAGAGCTTGATATATGGCAAATGATACATTATGCATTACTACGTATCAAGTACGTTTGAATTGAACATGAAACCTACTAGTCGAATTATCAACAACATTAGGTTATGTATCAGTAAAATAAATATAAATATGATACATTGCATAAAAATCACTAGTCGAATTATCACCAACATTAGGTTATGTATCGGTATAATAACTTTAAACATGATATATTGCATAAAATTCACTAATCGAAGTATCAACAATATTATGTTATGTATCAGTATAATAAGTATAAACTTGATACATTGCATAAAACTCACTAGTCAAAGTACTAGCAATATTAGGTTATATATAAGTATAATTAATATAAACATGTTACATTGCATAAAACACACTTATTGTATCAGAAAGCTAAATTACGAAACAAAATAAATTAGATACATTGAGACTATGAACATTTGGTAACGATGTGCGTGATAATCCAGATCCAATCGTTTTCTATTTTTTTTGGAAGTTTTTTCCACAATCGATTTAGAGGCCGAAGATAAATCCTTCTTCGTTTTTAACTTCTCTAATCTAAGAGTATTCATGAATAATGGATTGTCTGATACAATGAGAACTTGTACCTTTAAGAATCAATATAAATGAGATACATTGAAATTTTTTGTCTTTGCTAGAGACGAACGCGACAAGGCAGATCCGACTTTTTTTTCCTTTTTGAGCATTTTTTCACACTAGATTTAGAAGTCGAAATTCTTCTTCAACTTTGATTTCTCCAACTCCGGATTCTTCATGAATAATGGACCGTTTATTTGTTTAGATCTATTTTCAACAAAATATTCATCGTCACAATCAAAGATACAACATACATTATCTTGAGTAGTTGAAACTAATTGGGTGATCCCAATGCTGAAAGAGGGAACATCATTTATATGTATCCGAATTTTGTAGACCAAAAAACAAACTTTTTTTAATAAAAACGATGATGATGATGAAATGGAAAGAAAAAATGAATTAAGAAGAACTATCTCTTGCTTGAAATCAATTAATTGGAAAAAGAAAATATTTGAAATTCAAAAATGTAGTGATAAAAGGTAACTAGTGATATAGTGGAGTGATTATAGGCGTGAAAAAGGAAAGAAAATCGTGGAGTTGGAAAATTGGAAATTATGTATCCGAAAAAGAGAGAATTTGAGAAAAGGAAGGGTTTTTTGTAATTTTTTTGAATGATAGGGAATAATAGAAAATAAGGAAAAAAGATGTGTAGTTAGGTAGTTTATCCAATTTTGCGGTTCGTTTCACTATGAATTTGCTGGTATGTTAATACCAACACCAAATTCTATTTAGGCCTCATTTGTTATCATTACATGTCTGAATCGTCCAATCTATGCTCTTGGGTTATTGAACAAAATTCTTTCAATTACTCCATCTCCCACTAGAAGAGAAAGTAGTATTCAAACTCCCTAGGACTTGAGAATTGAAAAAACTAAGTTCTAGCTATGTTTCTTACATGTATGATTAATATGTTATCTTTAGATTTGAATAATGAATGATTAAAATGATTTATTTTAAACATATGAATATGTATAACTGTCACGACCCAAAATCTCATTAGGTACATACCCCTCCCTGTAGGCGAAGCCCCTTCCTTTATTAACCATTTAATAATTTAAATAATGCGGAAATTATATAGATAAGTCAACTCAAACTATCCCAAGACCTGGTGACACTAGTACACATGCAATTATGAATACAAAACAAATTTGAAAACTAAAATAACTGTCTAGAAGGAAATAAGACAGAAAATAATAGTCTCTAGAATTCAGTACTACTGCAACATATAGGGTGTCAAAAGAATATGAAAAACCGACTGAACCAAATTGATTTATGTCATTTTTTCAATAATCTGTGTAATTTTATTTAAGTGTATAACCGTCCCGAACAATTGAAATAGTCTTTTTAATTTATGAAAAAATTTAAAAACTCCCGAACCAAACCGAATAATCTTACTTGTGTATCTAAATATATTTTATATATTAACAATATGTTAAATTCAATATATAAATATATTTTATATATTAACCATATGTTAAATTTAATATATAAATATATTTTATAACATTTTTCAAATATAAATATAACCTAGGTCCTAGGCATCTAGTGACTGGACGACTTTGGGCCTTTACTCTTTAATTAGTCTTTAAATAATGAAATTTAAAATTAAAAGATACTATAATAGATACTCTATCAAACATTACAACAATACCTATGCAAGAACAACTATTAAATGTTTAAGATCAAACAATATGGCAACAATGATTTACATTCTTGACTTCTCGGTGAAGAATTGAAGTGTTTCTTCAAAAACATATTTGCAAACGATTTTTTTATAGTAATAGTATATTTGTGGTGATATTATAAAAGTAAAAAAAAACAAAAATTAATTGCACTGTGCTGATATCAGAAAGAAACTGATATGATTGGGATGATTTTTAAAAAAAAATCTAATTTTGGTTAACATTGTAAAATATGTGTAGTCAACAAGCTTTGATTAATAACCCTTCTTAGAAGTGATAACGAGGTGTATTCTCAAAAATTATTTTTTTAAAGTATAATTACTTCATAAAATAAATCACCTCAATATATGAATTAAAACGTATATTGTTCTAAAACTATTAGTTACACTACATATGATAACAAAAGATGTCTCAGATGTATCAAGTCAAATCATCTCAACAACTCGACACCAAATCAATATAAAATGCAATGTAGATGAAAGATAATACAATGCAGTCACTAGCCAAAAATAGGTGTACGGGTGCTTCCTCTGTCAGATAGTTGGGACCCAAGGGGACTCATGAGATCCATAAATTTGTCGGAACCATTTCCCATTAGAACTACAAGACTTACAGGAACCACGCATTTTCCATCGGCACAATAACACTCACCAAAATTATTTTCCATCGACACCATACCACTTACTGAAACCATTTCCCATCGACTTTGCATGATGTCACTTGACGAAACCATTTCCCATTTGCATAATAAGAATACGAATCTCACAAATAACTTAATGAACAATATCAACCAATAATTATCATGCAACAATAAGAGTGGTATGAATATGTGTGAACAAATATATAATATTAGTTCATCAATCGACCCTACCACTAAGGATCATCAATCACAATCAAGTTTACATAATTCACATGTCTCAACGATTCAATCATATCACAACTTACGGGATACTATCAACCAATATTTAATTTCATGTACATTAACTCATATTATAACACTGGTACCCGTATAAATGCTCGTTATCTTATTTATATGGGACCCCTTATTTGTTACCATTATATAAATTTATTTCATAAAACTAACTAACACTTCAAAGAAGAAATAGATCTCTACTTGCCTCAAACCGAAGCTCAAATATTAATTATGAATTTTCCCTTCCATAACACTTAGGAACGATCAAATATTTTTCAAATGCGTAATCTCCATAAGAATACAAATCCAATGACACCCATATTGCTATATTTATTTTTAGCTCAAAAATCGGGTAAAAAAAGGCATCTTGAACTCCCAAATTTGAATATGAATTTCTCTTTCAGAATATGTTCATCCATAATAAAACAAACTCGCATGTCAAATTTTAGCTAAAATAGATCGTTATTCGACCCACAATTCAAGATTTTGTTCTAAGAACCCTAGGGTTATGTTTTCTAGTTTAGTATAATTTCTACACATTATTACCCTAAAAATATGTTCATAAACTTATAAAACTTTAATGGAAAGGATGAGAGTTATTACCTTAACGCTTTATAATGAAATTCCTATTTTCCTCTTCTCTTTTTCCTTTTTTTCTCCCTTTCTTTTTTTTCTTCACTACGTTTTTGTTTTTTGTTTGTGCAATTTTTTTGTGTTTTTTTTCCTTTTTTGCCGCTAGCTGCTAGGCAGTGTTCCTTTTCTAATTTTCCTCATTTACTTTCAATTGGGCTTTGCCCTTTATTTTCTTTTCTATTTTCTATTTAATTTTTTCTTATAGTTTTTAATAAAAATAAAATAAAATCACATTTAAATAAATTTGAAAATTGTGTCACTTTTTCCCGCAAGTCATAAATCACATATAAAAGCTAAGAGATTGATCAAAATGGATAAAACAAGTAAAATTTACAAGATTTCTAGAAGGGTCATTACATCATCTACCACTAAAATACACGTCCATCCTTGAACATAAAAATAAAGAAAGCGCTTGAACTGTCTAATAAATTATGATATTTACTCCAGACGTTGGACTCAACTTCCCAAGTGGCTTTTTCCATAAGGCAATGCCTTCGCTACACGTTTACAAATGTTATGCCTTTGGATATCAATTTAATCTTCATATACAACATAATTGTAGACTCTTCCTCAAATGACAAATTTTGGTCTAACTACACTGAGTCCTATTGAATCACATGAGAACTGTGACCATGATACTTCTTCAACATCAGAACATGAAATACTGGATGAATATCTAATAAATCTTGTGGCTTATACAATATAAAAAGGTGACCTCACCAATATGTCGAAGGATCAAACAAACCAATGAACCTACTAATAAACTTGTCCTTCTTCCCTAACTTCAAAACACCCTTCATAGGTAGTACTTTCAACAAAACTTTCTCCCCAACCATGAACTCTAGATCACGAACCTTCTAATCAATATAACTTCTTTTTCAACTCTAGACTGTGAGAAGTTATCTAATGAATCTCATAACATATCATTACTCAAAGGTCTGACCTCGAAGGCATCAAACTATTTCAGCAAAGAACGACATATCCTACCAAACAAATCTCAAAAGGAACTGACCAAGTGTTAACTATTATTATAAGGAACTCCAATACTAACAATAATTAGGACTATGAACTCCCAAATCGATCACACACATCTATAACATATCCTCTAACACTTGAATAGTCCACTTGGATTGATCATCAATCTGTGGATGAAAAGTTGTACTAAAATTTATCCTTGTACCCAATTTCTTCTACATAGGCTTTCAAAAATTGAATGTGAACTAATTGCCCCGATTTGAAATGATGGGATATGGACACACCATGCAAACATACTATCTCCCGGATATCAATCAATCTCTCTACATGTTTGAAGTCTGAATTAACACAAGGTGAGAAGATTTAGTCAATCCATCTAAATAACATCAAAATTCTCAAAAGTTTGTGGGAATGCTACCAAAAAATCCATGAAAATCCGCCCCCTCTTTCATTCACAAACATGCATCATACCATATAATCTCTAGTGTCCATACTTCTCATGCTAGCAATTCAAACATCGAGACACATATTTTACAATGTTTCTCTTCATTCGACATCACCAATAAGGCTTCAAACTGTAACATATTTTCTCTCTTTATCGATGAATACTGTTTAGAGCTATAAGTCTCTTTCATATTCGACTAGATCGAATAATCAATTCCTACAACACAAATATGATCCTTAAATTTAAAAACACCCTTGAAATCCAATATTTCTTCCTTATATTCGTTGAGCGGGGATAGACATGCCCAATTGGCGAGCATTTAAATTACATCCTATTTTGTAACCAAGCTTGGTGTTTGTCCGGGTGTCGATTCTAAACACGAATCTAGTCAACTAATATGCAAGAAAGGTCAAGCTTTTTTTATTCTTTGGCCTATCTATCTCTTCGTCTCCCAAGTCCAAGACTAGACAATATATTTATTTCTATGGTGACCAAGTATAAAATACTAAAAAAAGAATACAATAGTAATTTAAGCGATAATCAATATTAATTCAAAACAATTGATGTTCGACAATTAACCGTAGCCACAACCTAGAACAAGGGTCTTTTGCTACTAATGTCTAAGAAAAGAAGAAGAAGAATCCTAAAAAGTATTGAAGACTTTTTTTTACGAAGTATCTTCCAGTTTTCTAATAAATATTCTCATGAGCTATTTATAAATCTTAAGAAAAACCCCAAGCAACATAATTGAGTCCAAAACAAACTGGAAAACCAAAACCAAACAGAATTGAATTTCCTAATTATACGCGTATTCTGTAACCACCTCAACATTTCATTAGTTGCCACGTGGCAGAAGTCATATTCTCACTTCAATTTCCAAGTGAATGTGTGTATTATATATTATTATATTCAATTTAATCTATTAAGTTGTTTGCTTGATTTCCTTCAATAATTTTCCATCATTAATTCGTTTTAGCTCCAAACTTCTTCATCCTTACACCAATTTACTCTTACAAATAAAATACACTATTAAACACAATTAATAAAATTTATGCTCAAAAAGGACAAATACAAATAATAAATGTGAGAAAAATAATAATTAACAATATATATTTTTGACCTCACATCAACACCCCACAGTTAAAACTTTTTCTCGTCCTCGAGCAAGCATTAAAGCTCATCTCAAAAATTTAAACTAGGAATGCCCTCACTTTGGTTGATATAATCAATTAGGCCATATACAAATTTCAAAACATCAAGTACAATTTCCGATTATTATGCAAGATATAAATAATCAACAAACCTCTAACCACCTAACCTCAAAGGAGGACTTTGAACTCATCAAATTTAAATTTGCTCACCTATTCTTATCAAAGAAAACTAATAACATCACCTATCTATCATGAAACAAGATCCCTCACAAAAAGAAATAGTTCACACACTCAATTCAAAAGATTGAATATATATTAAGGAGTTCACATCAAAGAACAACTCTCACACTCACAAATAAATTTCACATGTATGCACAAAGAATCATAGGCTTGCCCATGATGTACATCTTCACTAATTAAGCATGCTTGAATATAATTAAATAGTACTTTAACAGGTTGCAATGTAGGCTAGGGGACGAGCAGGAAAACTATATAATAGTGACTTACACTTCCCTAAACACTTTGCACTTTTAGACTTCATCAGCCATTATTTTTTTTCCTTTTTATTTTCAGCCCTTTCTAATTATTTCACAAGTAATTATCATCATATCAAGAATGCTTCAACCATTTTATTTTATTTTTCAAAGAATTTTATTTTTTTCTCTTTTTTTTTCTCTTTCACTTCTCATTCTTTCAAAGAGAGCTTTTTCATCACTTTGTAGCTATCATTGATGACCTTTTTTACTCAACTATCCCTTTTCTTGAGATTTAATAATTATAATAATTTTATGTTATAGTGCTCAAGGAAGCAAGGTGCAAAAACTAGGGATTCAACATAATAGTTAAGGGCAAAATATGGCTACCAACAAAAGGTTACTAGCTCAAGAGGGCTAACTAGTGATATAATATCTGAAAAAGCTAAAACTTACCAGACAAATCAAAGAAAGCCTATTATCATCTTCTAAACAGAGCAACACTTTTTATTTCGCTTCAATAACATGCATGACAAGTTCTAAACTAAGATGCAAAACACGGAATTAACAAATTCTCACCACACATGACACAAGTATCAATCAAGATGGATCAATTCCACTACTAAGAGAGACATGATTATAACAAACTATAAAATAAAATAAGTTATATACAAAGCCACAACCATGAGCCAAGGTGTCAAAGCGTCTGCAATTTCCTTATCAATCAAGCATTCACAAGAAAGTACTACTCAAAATCAGGCCTAAATAGCAAGTATCATTCAACTAAAAAATGGACTTTTCTTTTCTATAAAATAATAATAAATAAATAAAAATACTCGATTCAGAGGGACTATCCTCAGGTGAAGAAACTAAAAAGTCAAGGAACCCATCCTAAAACAAGAATAGACCCAATAAAATAGTAAAAACTAGGAATTCATTCCTCCACCCCACACTTAAAAAGATGCTATGTCCCCAAAGCATCAAATAAAATTTAAAACAAGGGTTAGGAAAACTTCCTGAGACCTTTTAGGCCTAGCTACTATCATGTTCTCTCAATTTTCATCAAGGGTCGTACACACCCACACTTAAGCTCAAATGTGCAACTTTGCTTCAAATTGTTGGGTACTCAAACTTTCCCTAATCTGCAAAAATAACAAACAATGACACTAAAAAAAAATTTAAAAAAACAGGAGCTACACTATAAATTGGGTTGTCTCCCAATAAGCGCCTAATTTAATGTCACGGCACGACACAAGTAAATTCACTACTTTTCTTTCCACTTTGAACTTATGAATCAACATTTCTTCTCCTCTCAAGGGGCGGTGGTATAAAGATAAATGAACCAAGTAATAGATGTCACATCTTGCATTTCTTGGCACTTAAGTGAGGAATATCATTTTGTCTACGTGGACGATTTTTTTTTGGGATGTAGGGGCCTTGTTCCTCATCTTTACACTCATCCATTAATTCAGATGACTTTGAATTTCATGTCGCCATCTAAGCATAATATAGAAAAGTGTTTTGAATGAGATTCAAGATGCCTCAACTCCAAAGCAACATTTTTTACAACATTCTCACTTTTATACTCTTTCTCAACATTGACATTAAGGACTTATAACACCCCGGATTCAAAAGAGGGAAGCCTAGCAAAATTTCAAAACTTACAGGTGCAATCCACGCAGGCTAGCCACGACCCGTGGGTTGAACCATAGACCGTAGGTAGGCCCATTGAAAGGCCACCAATAAGTTGTCCAGGCCATGGACCACGACTGGACTTACAGACTGTTGATGGGACCACAATTTGTGGTCCAGGGACCGTAGGTCAGGACAAAAGTCTCTGACCACCACCAACGAGTGTGCAGGATGGACCATTGGTCAGTCCACTGTCCATCAATGGTGGGTTGTGGGTCAGGGTTCGACAGTTAATGTCAGGGGCAGCTGGGTCTTTTCCTAATTAGATAGTTCCTATACTACGTCATTTTACCCTTTACTGAGACCCATATATAAGATTTTTTCAACCCCCAAATTAACCCATTCACTTCATTCTTCCAAATTCACAAAAGAAAATCAAATCTCCTCTCCAAATATTTCTCTCTCTAGAAACTTGAAGAAGAAGATTCAACCTAGGGTTTCAAGTCAAGGTCTCAATTCCTCCATTGAAGGCTAGCTTCTGGATTCAAGGTATGATAGTTTTCATCTATGGAGTTCCCAAATTCTTATATTTCGAAAGGTAGAATTCCCCAATTGAGTTAGGATTTTCTTCAATTATCATGGGTTCTTTTCATTATTTTTAAATGATTGAATTATGATTTCCTATACATGAATTTATTAAATATGATGATTTTATGATGATTTCCCCATGAACCTATGTAATCCCTATGTTTTCAAGTTATGAATCATATGATGTGGGATTTTGGTCTTCAAGGAATAATTTTATGAAATTAAGTATATATTGAAAGCTTTACATGTATTTATGATGAAATCCATATCTAACCCATGTTTTCTAAGTATCGATGTTTGAAAGTGGGTTTTGACCTCAAGAGGTAAATTATGGACTTGTGCATTTTCTTATGAAATCTATGCAAATGTTTTAAGGGTGCTTTAAGAGTAAAGTACCAATGATGATGTTGTGTTGTGAAAGGATATTCTCATAAACACATAATAGCATGATGTGAAAGGTTTTCTCACATAGAAAGTATTCCTAGGTTGAAAGTCTTTCTTACCTAATTGAATCAAAGAGTAGGAGTTATCTTAATGAAACTATCTTGGTTTGGTTGTCCAAGGGCACCTTTCCATGAATAATGAAGTCAAGTAAGAAATGTTTAATCCACGGGATTTATGCTTAGCGCCGAGTGGATATTGATGATGGGATGGAAGCTCTATCCTATATGATGTATGAATATCAAGAAAATAGGGTTGAATCTTGAAGAAAACCTTGATGGCTATGAATGAAGGTTTTCAATTGGTGAGTAGTCTTCTATTGAATTGTTGATCCACTTATGGTGGAGATGTTTACTTATCATGTATCCTTTGTATGAATAGTTTGATCCACTTATGGTGGAGGTGCTTACTTGTTAGTATGAATTGTAGTTTTGAGACAAGATCCCTCTTCCCTACAACCCAAGATATGACTAAGTATGATATGTTATGAATATGAATGAGATGTTATGTACATGGTATGGTCTATATGTTGAATTGTATGAGGTTCTATTGTGGAAGGACCCTACCCACATAACCCCCTTTATGAATGTATGATTCTATACATGCCATGAATGGCTTACTTGAATTATGAATGTATCCATGTTTATTATAATGAAGGTTAGGAATGTGGTTTAGGATCCTTAAATGCAATATATGTGAATTGTGCATGACTTGGGATATTATGAATGTGTTGTGATCCCTTTTGAAGGGAAGTTCCTATGATGACAATGTTGTTGTTATTGTGCCATTGTGAGGACAATTATGTACACACACACACTCCATGCATAAACATGAATATGATGTGTCTATGGTGTCAATTGAAAGGCTAGTTCTCATATGCACCTTTACATACTATTATGCATGAAATGTACATGACCATGATGATGTAACTAAGTGTGTTATTCTATGAATAAATAGGATATGATTGTGTTGATTGGAAGGGTATTCTTATGAAATCACTATGAATGTATGTGAAAGGATTTGTCACATGTATATTAGGATTCAGAAGGGTGAAAGGTAGTTCTCACCTTATTGAATCAATGAGCTATGTTATGAGTAGTGTTGAATGATAGGAAAAGTACTCCTACATATATGTAAATGCAATTCACACTAGCTATGTATAAGTTTGGGAATAATGCTTAGCACCGAGCGGATATGGCAATGAGGTAGTGACTCTCCCAATAGTTAGGCCGGGTTTTCTACATATGCTCTCATGGGATGGAAACTCTCCCACTAGTTAGGCCAGGTTTCTAGAAGCAATCTCTCTATCCCATAACTACGTGCCCCCGTAGGCCTTAGCTAGTGGATCCACATAGATGCTATTATGTATGTTCTACCTTGGCAAGTAGGACACTCTCTTTTCGGTGTGAGAGTAGTACACCGGATTCCATGTAGCTCACATGGTCTATGTCGGTTATGGCTAATGTCCCTATATGTTAAGAAAATGAATCAAGATATGAATATGAACTATGAATTATGATTTTTGCATGTGAACTACACTTTTGACCTCTTGTTGGGTTTGCTTAATATATGTGGGGGTATGGATCTTGATGTGTACATTGAACAAGTGAACTTGTGAAGGGGTTATGAGGGTGGTTTATTTATGATATGAACTATATAAAATATGACTAATATGTATGATATGAATATGTTGCATGAATTATGACTAATGACTTCTCAAGGATATCTACTTAGTATGAGGCGTATTATGGATGCCACTCATACATGGCACAAGTAGACTTCTAAAGTAGCCATGGTGTAGTTCCATTCTATCATGAGGGTTATGAGTAATGTATGCTTCAATTTAATTAGCGTTATGATTGACTTTACTTATTACAAGTTATGATCATGAATGCCTCCCTTCTTATGTACATTGGCTATGAATAAGTTAAATTTAAGATATGTATTATGTTGGTGATCTAAATGTAATACTTAGCATTTGGTAGAGTTATGGGGCTTCACATTTGCATTGCACTAGTATGATTTTGGGTTGCTTACGTGTTAGTATGAACTTATGTCAAGTATGATCATGGTGACACTTAGTGTAGGTAGGACTATGGACCCTACCTATGCATTGCACAAGTAGAAGCTTAAGGTTACGTATATAGTTGTTCTATTATGATGTTATGATTTGATATGTGACTATGCAAGTGTATTATGCTTTGTACTAGATGGTATGTGCATTATGACTATGTTTTGAGACTATGCCTTGGTGATGTTGTTATCCTTGTGCTCTGATGAACTATATGTGAGATGTCTATGGCTTATGTTCTCCAACTCTTTTAAACAATGATGTTCAAAAAGTGCATAAGCATGGTTTCAACTAAATGTCCCTTTTAAAGCATGTTTTAATGGTTTTTATGCATGGCTTCCATATTTAGTACTTTTTGTGCTAACCCCTTTTTCTACATTTTCTACAAAGTGTAGGGTTTGGAGGTGTGGCGTCTTATTCTTGGAAGATAGGTTTCTAAGGAGCTTGGAGTTGAAGACTTGGGGAGTCCTCATAGTTTCAAGGACAAACCCACCTTGTACACTTATGTCTTTACTTTATGTTTTTAGATTTATGTAAGGGTCGTGTCCCTAAGTTTGTATTAAAAGAGATTTAAGTCTTAATGTTATAGATGGTTTGAGACATAGTGTCATATATACTCTCTCATTTTATAAAGACTTCGATTGTAAAGAAAAGTTTTAAATTTTCCACATTTTCCTATGTTCTTTTGTCATGATATGCTTAGGGCTTGTATGAGACCCCTTCAGGGTCAAGTACGACGTGTCACATCTAGGGAGTAGTCTCGGGTCGTGACAAATATGGTATCAGAGCATAAGTTGTTGGGATGGTTTTAGGATCTCTCAAACCACGTCTAGTAGAGTCTTGTTCATCGGTGTGAGTCGCAACACATTTATGAGTGAGAGGCTATTATCATTAGGAAACTTCACTTCTTCATTCTCTAGTCGGTGGTCTTCCAGATGTGACTACTGGAAGGGCTCTTGTTACAAGAAGCAAGGGAGAAGATGTTTGTTGAAATGCCAATTATGGCAATGTGACTTGATAGGACTTGATATGTTAGATTTAGGTGTCATCCTTAGGATGGATTGGTAGAGTTATTGTTATGCTCCTATGTGATGTTAGAACCTGTATAGTCAAGTTGTTAGTCCCCAAATGAGCTTATCCGAGAGTGTAAGGGGGAAAGATCTATGCCGTAAGTTTGGATTGTGTTTTGTCTTAAAGTTGACCTTGAGGGTTGCATGTACCACTTAGTTAAGGTTAAGAAGAAGAAGTGTAAGTGTTGACCAACTTCAAAGAGTTAGTTATTTTATGGTCATTTTGAGTAGGGTGTTTAAAAAATACCTAGGTTTAATTGGTGGGTAGATCCCACCAAAGGTGAGGACATGAGTTTCTTGATAGGTTTTGCCTTCAGAAAATGAGAGATTGCCCGGTGCCTAAGGCTAGAGGAAGAGAGGATAAGGAAGTTCCTCCTAATGGTTTCGGTATGCGTTATGCTTTATTAGGTTTTGGTATTACTTGTCTTTTGTGACTTGATAAGCTAGACCTTGATGTTGTCCTTAGTGTGAATAGGCTTTATAGTTGTTTCATGATATTGTGGGTAGAACTCTACTTGACCATTTTTGAGTTTTAGTAGGTTGTAAAGTTTGATGAAAGAGGGTGTTTGAGTAATGCCTATATGTGTTGAGTAAATAGAATCCCCTAAAAAGGATAGAAGTATAATTCACTATGGTCTAGAATCACCTTGTATGATGGATGTGAATACTTAGTGATGGCTTGCCCGACCTTAGAGTTGAAGGAAATGGTGCTTAGAAAAGTCCGTATAAGTTTACTCCCATGCGTAAGATGATGTTCTTAGATGGTAAGGTCATTGAGTGTCCTTGAGGTCCATGATTTAGATTGTCTTGGAATGCTCACCTTGAGAAGTGCATTGAGTTTGGGAATTTTAGTCCCGGTATTGTAGGCTCATATGAAATCTTGAGTGAAGTTGGTAAAGCTGGGATGCATTGTTGATAGACTTCTATTGATTTTGAAGCCAACTTGGCCATTATGAGTTTGTGATGGGTTGGAGGATTTGATGAATAATGGTATATAAGTGGTGCTTAGAGAATGTTGAGGGTGGTATTTTAGTAAGGGTTATAGTTGAAGGTGCTTATTTGGGAGGCCAACGGCCAATGAGATGTCCCAATAACCTTATGTTCCCTTTTCTTCCTCTTCTAGCTCCTTATGATAAGTCCTCCTTGACTCATTTTATGATAATGGAGTCTTGCATGTTATGTGTGTCCTATGATTCCCTTGTCCCTTAGAGTTACTCTTGTTAACCTTGGTAGGGTTTGGAAGAATGATCATTAGACCTCTATTATTTTTAGAACCTGGTAAGGTTATAATGAATCTTGGTAATGCTTTGGGTTTGTTGAAAGGAGTAGTATTTGAGGTTTTAGTAAAGGAGCTTACTCCCAAGGGGGAGATCATGTGCTTGGATAGAAAAGTTTATTGAGAAGTTCCGATATCCTCATCCCTTTCTTCTATTCCTATTCAAGCTTGAGACCAAGAGTTTCTTTTTGAACTTGTTCCATGTCTAGGAGTCATGAGTAATTTAGAGATTTCCACGATCTCTTTATAATATGCATGTTTTTGAAAGATTCTTATTTCATATAAAGTTAGTTTTTCATGATTTACATATTTCTCATGTTGTTGTGCATCTTAGTATGGTGATTGCATATTTGACTTTATGAGATGATGAGATGAACATGCTTGTTAATTTTTTGTGAAAATGGCACATTGGCTCCATAATGTTGTATTGATCTTGCTTATAGTGGGGGAAATGATAGTTCCTCCTATGAGTATGTGATTGGTATTGTTTGGAAGTGTTGGTGATGGCTCATTCCCAAGGAGGAGATGGTGTGCTTAGCTAACATTGTGTTATGTGCTTATGTGTTGCCTTGACTTCCTTATATAATGCATGTTCATGGAAACTTGTGTTTTGAAAGTAAATGAGTTCATGGGAATTGCTTTCCTAAAAATCATAATGCATTGAGTATGAATTGCCTATTGAACTTCATGAGAATGAGAAGATGAATGAGCATGTTTTGTTAGGAGTTGAGAATTCTTCCTTAAATGAAATGCTCTTTGTGAAGTATATGCATATGAGCTCCATGAGAGCATGTTGAAGAATGTTATGACTAGGAGAAGGTAGTTCCTCCTTGAACATAACTAAACACGATAATGTCATGCAAATGGAATGATAAATGTAGTTCCTACTTCTTTATATTTGCATTGACTATGATGAATTGGAGTTTAAGTCCCTCCTTTTGAAATGATGCTCATTGTGTGTGGTGTATTTTTGAGTTGTACATCACTTTGATGATTATATGCTTGTTAGGCTACTAGTTTGAGTTTTTGATTTCTTTATGATGTTTTAAGTGTCATTCGAGGACGAATGTTCCCAAGGAAGGGATATTGTTACACCCCGTACGAAATAGTAAGACCTAGCTAAGGCTTGACTAAATCTAGTAGGTTGAACTAGAGACTCACATGTTAGTTTATAGTTGAAAACTTGTTTAAATGATGAAAAATGGCTATTGAAGTTAGTTTGGTGATTTAGAGGTCAAACGTCAAGAAATAACCATCACATCCGGAAACTAGTAGACTAAACGAGGGCTATGTTTGAGGGTTAGAGCCAAGGAAGAGGACTAAGGAAGTCCACTCTTTCATGGACACTTCCTCACCTTCCACAACCACCACCACGGCTCGTGGTAGGCTAGGCAGTGGCTAAACAAAGGCTGCCCAAAAACAGCCCGTCCACACGAGCCACTTCCGGCTCTTGGTGATGACCACGGCTCATGGGAAGGCTCGTGGTGGTGCCCTAGATTTTTAGGGGTTAAGGGGAAGGTTTCCTAGATACTGTATCATGACCACGAGAGGCACCACGGCTCGTGGAGCCTCACGTGAAGGGCTTTCCATCAGACTTAGAGTATAGGATCAACTTCAAATGGTCATATCCCTTAGCTCAAAACGAATTAGGTGTTCCATCACCTATAGAATCAAAGGTCTCTGAGTCCTCTTTCCAACGCCACCAAGTTTTCCCAATTCCGATCTTGGAGTAAAAAGTTATGCCCGAAATAGTGAAGCACTGTCAGGCTGAAAAATCTTCACGACCAGTTTCACGGGCCGTGGTGATGATCACGGTCTGTGAAGGCTTCAGTGATGCCATTTCGGCAGTTTCCAGCAAGTAACTTACTGGGTCTTTTCCCAATTGTTTTAACTCAAGGATATCTCATTTTTCCCAAACCTAGGACCCCTATTTAAGTCATTTTAACCCCAAAACTCACCCTCCCAAAAAT
Source organism: Solanum verrucosum (assembly GCF_900185275.1). Lineage (NCBI taxonomy): Eukaryota > Viridiplantae > Streptophyta > Magnoliopsida > Solanales > Solanaceae > Solanum > Solanum verrucosum. The sequence continues at coordinate 710,375 of NW_026020214.1, forward strand.
CTTCTCTCTCAAAAACTTCCATTGAAGAACATAGAAGGAGATCAACTAGGGCTAGGAGATGGAAGCTTTTCATCACGAAAATTTTGGGATTCTAACGCTAAGGTATGGGAGTTCTTTATTCTTGGTTAGCTATCACCAAGAAGCCCTTTCAACTATGTTTTCAAAGTTCCCCAATTTCTAGGTTTTCAATCAAATTCGTGGGTCTCTTTCTAAAATCGATTCCATTGATCTATAATGGTTATTTATGATTACACATGAATGTTTGTGGATGAATTCATGTAATTGTTATGGTTTCTGAACAATTTCCCACAAGATCCATGATTTCCCTTCTTTCTCAAAGCTAAACCCTAGTATGTCTTGAATGATGAATGAAGGATGAGAATCTAGTATGTTTTCATATATTTAATTATTGTATTGTGATTTTATCCTATATGATGTATGAATATCAAGAAAATAGGGTTGAATCTTGAAGAAAGACTTGATGGTTATGAATGAAGGTTTTCAATTGGTGAGTAGTCTTCTATTGAAATGTTGATCCACTTATGGTGGAGATGTTTACTTATCATGTATCCTTTGTATGAATAGTTTGATCCACTTTTGGTGGAGGTGCTTACTTGTTAGTATGAATTGTAGTTTTGAGACAAGATCCCTCTTCCCTACAACCCAAGATATGACTAAGTATGGTATGTTATGAATATGAATGAGATGTTATGTACATGGTATGGTCTATATGTTGAATTGTATGAGGTTCTATTGTGGAAGGACCCTACCCACATAACCCCCTATATGAATGTATGATTCTATACATGCCATGAATGGCCTACTTGAATGATGAATGTATCCATGTCTATTATAATGAAGGTTAGGAATGTGGTTTAGGATCCTTAAATGCAATATATGTGAATTGTGCATGACTTGGGATATTATGAATGTGTTGTGATCCCTTTTGAAGGGAAGTTCCTATGATGACAATGTTGTTGTTATTGTGCCATTGTGAGGACAATTATGTACACACACACTCCATGCATAAACATGAATATGATGTGTCTATGGTGTCAATTGAAAGGCTAGTTCTCATATGCACCTTTACATACTATTATGCATGAAATGTACATGACCATGATGATGTAACTAAGTGTGTTATTCTATGAATAAATAGGATATGATTGTGTTGATTGAAAGGGTATTCTTATGAAATCACTATGAATGTATGTGAAAGGATTTGTCACATGTATATTAGGATTCAGAAGGGTGAAAGGTAGTTCTCACCTTATTGAATCAATGAGCTATGTTATGAGTAGTGTTGAATGATAGGAAAAGTACTCCTGTATATGTAAATGCAATTCACACTAACTATGTATAAGTTTGGGAATAATGCTTAGCACCGAGCGGATATGGCAATGAGGTAGTGACTCTCCCAATAGTTAGGCCGGGTTTTCTACATATGCTCTCATGGGATGGAAACTCTCCCACTAGTTAGGCCAGGTTTCTAGAAGCAATCTCTCTATCCCATAACTACGTGCCCCCGTAGGTCTTAGCTAGTGGATCCACATAGATGCTATTATGTATGTTCTACCTTGGCAAGTAGGACACTCTCTTTTCGGTGTGGGAGTAGTACACCGGATTTCATGTAGCTCACATGGTCTCATTACAACAAATTAGATTATGAGGGACAAATAATTTCGTCATCTATAAATCATGTTTCGTCACTAAAAATTTTGTGTGACGAAAAAAATTTCGTCAATCAGTCATCACTAAACGTGTGTCACTAAAAGTATACAAAGACGATTTAGTGCCTCGTCACTAAAACTAATATATTAACTACAAAAAGAAAAATCGTCCCCAAATGCATAAACATTTGTGACGAATTTATTTGTCATAAAAATTGTAACTTTTTTTTGTAGTTAATAGTATGTTTTGTCACTAAAAAGGTTATTACTACCGACAAAACTATATCGTCGCTAATTATTTAGTTCTCAGGGACGACATCAATTGTCTCTAAAGTTATATGTATTTCGTAGTTGAAAAAATATAATATCGTCACTAAAGACTATTTTTTATATACAAAAAAATATTTTGTCCTTAAATGTATAAATTAGGGACAAATTTATTATTATAAAAAAGGTTAATAATTTTGTGATTAAATCTATCATTTTGTCACTAAAAGTGTTGCTTTTACCGACGGCATATATTGTCACTAAATATTACCATAAGTAGTGACATTTACAATTGTCACAAAATAAAAAAGTTTATTCCTATTCAACAAAAAAGGGTACTATGACAATACATTTTTTGTCACTGAAAGTAATCAAGTTGTGATGAATTAATTTATTTAATGACAAAAATATTTGTATCAAAATTCACCCATGATCATATAATAAAATAACTAAAATTATACCAAAGAATGATATCTCATTACAAACTCCTTAAATAAAAGTAAAATATGTCCAATGACAAGAAAATCTAACTAAAATATATCAAATATTAAACAAAGACATATAAGTAAAAATTCCTTCCAAAGTATCAATAATGTGGTGACACATAGCTTGCAATCAATCTTGCTTCAATTCTCACCTTTTATACCTGTAAAAAGAAAGAGAAAATAAAACAAAGATTTAAATTGAGCTATTCATATTAGAGTCAAAAGTAAAATATGTAACATAATTTGTCTTTCATATGTTGTAATGCCCAATTTTATAAGTAATTTTTAATTTACAATATAAATTTTATCATTACAAATTTAACACAAGTGAAAGGTTATGAAGTATATCATCACAAACTACTTTATATGGCAACATAAACTTCATCATTCATGAAACTGCTAACTATTAAAACATAATGTAAAACTACAATCCAGTAAAATTGTAAGTGCAAAATGAACAAAAAAACATAAAAACCACATAAAACCATAAAAATAGTACCAAGTTCATACCTTTAACAATTGGTCTCCTAAATAAATAAAAAATAAAAAAGAAGACTAAGTTGTGATTAGGCCTTATATGGTATAGTCTCCGGTCAATTACTAAACCACAGAGTGTGAAAAATGATAATAAAACATAGTAAATAAAAGTTAGATCTACATATTCATTAAAGATTAACCAGTGATTATGTAAATATAGGGTTAAAGAATATGGAATACAAAGAAAAGACCTTTCTTGTTGATTTCTTTTCAATTTTTGTTTTCATTTCTCTCTATATATTTGTTTTAAAGTTGAACGTGGGAGATGAGAAAGGAAAGGAAGATGAAGAAGATAAAGAAGAAAAAGAAGATTTTTTTCTCTTTTCTGTATCAGTGTGATTGAACCACCTGAATAGAAAGTTTTTTTTTTATGTTTCCTATTTTGATTCTTTTAATTTTTTTCCTTTTTAAAATTAATTAATTGTCTTTGAAGATTAAAAAAAAAAAAGAACCATCAAAATCGATGACTGAAAACCAGCAATGCAAATTGTCATGGGGTCCACCTTATAAGATACTAGAAAAAATATATATAAAAACAATTACACTTCCACTATTTATTGACAAGTGATACTCTATTGTTAAAGTAAATTTAAGCAAGTGTAAAACCTATAATGTAGCAATACTTTTCATTTCAAATTGATAGTCTTACTTTTAAAAAAAATATTTCTCACTTTTTAGCAACCTTTTAACTTTTTAAAGTCACAAAAATTAAAGATTTATCTATATATCTTATCGAAATGAGAATCATATATACGTAACTTATGAAGCTTTAAATATGAAATAAGTGGGTCTTTTTTGGTGTTTTTCATATAAAGAAAAAATATTTTCAAAAATTTTAAGTTAGGGCAAACTTTCTAACTCTTAGGCATATTTTGTGAAAATACAATTTAAAAAATATAGAATCTAAATCATTCAAGAATGTGTGTAACTTTCTTTTAAGACTGAAATGGTTATGAGATTTTGAATTATAATAGATTTTCTATTTAGTTATTTCTTGATTATTTAAAATTTAATTTTATTCTATTAATATCAAAATAAGATAGTAGAGATATTGGTTTGGGTGGGGGTGGGGGAGGGTTTGGGCAAGGGCGTGTGTGGTTTCCCCCCTATCCCCCCCCCCCCCCCCTTTTTTAATTTCTCTTCTTCTTTTATTCTTTTTATTTTTTAACAAAATTAATATAATGAAAAAAAATATGTTTTGATTCAATAAGAACACAAAATAAAAATAAATTAAAATAATATTTCTTCCCATACAAATTTTACACATCTTACATTAGTATAAACATGTTATGAATTATGGACACCTAAATTTTTTATTTTTTTTTAGTTATTAAAATGAAAAGAAAAATCTACTAATTAAAATTAATATCTTACATAATAAATATTTGTTATTAATTATTCTCATCATTTCAGTTTGTTAAGCCATAAATACATGTATCATCTTAAGAGAATCAAAATATAAAAGCAAGAATAAACGTAGACAATAGTTTTACTTAAACTTGAAATAAATCATGGGTTGTTTAAACCTGAAATAAAATAAGGTTTGTTATAACAATTTCGCACTAAGTCTAATGATATAAAATATCTAAACATAAAGTTGATATGAAAGATTTGAACATTCTTCATATTATAACATCAACGAATATTAATGGTTTAAACACATATAAAATTTAACAATTTCAATATATTGCAACCAATGATTGTATAATCATGACATTAAATTATATAAAAAGGATTAAGTGTTACCTCTTGTGAAAATTAATTCACAAAGAAAAGATCACAACTGGAACCACAAATTAGAAATCACGAATAAAAACCCCAAACTCAACTTTTCTTTTGTCGCTGAACGATTTTTGTTTTTGTTTTTGTTAGTATTGCTGGAAGGAAAGAGTGTGTGTTTTGGAATTTGGGTGCGTGAGTTTTTGTATGTTTTTTTGATTGTTTTCTCTTTTTTTTTTTTAATCTTTCTATAATTGTGTTTTGTGCATGTGTCGTGTGTGTATAGTGTGAGGGGGTAATGGGAGAAGTGGGGTGAGATGTGGGTGAGTGGGGTAGTGTAGGATAGTATTAGCTTCTTTTTTCTATATATTTTTTTTATTAATATAATATAGAAAAAAAACATTTAGTAACAGTGGGTCCCATATGTTTCCTTAACAGTGTATCTACTGTTGATGAACAATGTTTCTACTGTTGGTGTCGGGTTATGACGGCTCTACTGTAGAGGCGGCTTCACTGTTTGTCTTTTTCTTTTAATTTGTGGAGGAAATCTTCTGCATTTTCAAAGTATCTTCTGATATAGTCTGGACGATCCCTGGGATGATCTTCCCCTTGTATTATTACTTTTACCTCTGCCCTTGGTAATCAAAGGAGGGTCTATCCTGCACACATAACATTTTGCTTTATTCGGATATATCGTAATAATCACTATAATAATTATCACTATCGATATCCTTGGGGCTATCTTATTCATAATCATATATAGAGAAATCTTCTCTAATAATATCATTAATAATTTTACATATTATAAATTCCTGCAAGTGTCCACTGTGGCATATGGTCCTGTATATTTTAATACTCAGCCTAATTTGCAATTATTTTAACTAATGTTAATATTCTTGATGCTTTAACATTAAATGTTAAAACGCATGGTTATAATTATGCACTTGGATCTTAATTAATATGTTTATCATATAGAATTTATTTTAAATTGCTATCTACGTGACAGGCCCCTTGCTTGGATAAAAGGATACATCCTTCCATACAATCATAAAACTATATAAATTTGTATATATTTCGATTCGGATTTATAATATAATATAATATAATATAATATAATATAATATAATATAATGATAAGAATATTATTTAAATATTTTTAAACTAACAAGAATTAAGTATCTAATAATAAATTATAATTAAGAAATGCTAGTTTATTTATTAAAACTTAAATAAAAATAAACATTTTTTTATAAATTTCTTTTCTTTAAAATTAATCTACATTAAAATGTGACTCTATTTTTTTGTCATTTTCAAATATTTTTAAATAAATTTACTAAAGTAAGATACATCCATAAATTTAAATTTTAAAAATATTTAAGTACTTAAAATGATATAAAACTTTAAATTCGGTCAAAATTTACGTGTCTACATCTTTGACAAAAGATAAATGTAATATTAGTTATAAATACCTATAAAAAAAAATCAATAATCTATAATAATAATAGAAAAAAAAAATCAATCAAGAAATTATATATACCTTGACGATTTGGTAAAACCTCTTCATATATTTTGATTTTACATCGTACTTGTTTATTTCTCAAATATTTATTTCGCATTTATGAAATTATTTGTATACATCATCTCTTTAAAATTGCAGATTCGTTATTTACATATGAAACAAAAATTAAATATAAAATTAATTGTGAATAACAAATAATAATAACAAAACAATAATAAAATAATAATAATAATAATAATAATAATAATAATAATAATAATAATAAAAGTTATAATAACAAATAATTATAACAAATAATAATAATAAAAAATAATAACAAACAATAATAACAAAAAATAACAATAATAATGTCAATACTAACAATAAATATTAGGCCAAACACATATACAACCCCTCTAACTTGTCCACATTTTTCATTTTGACACTTTATCTTAGCCTTGTTCCATTTTAACCCTTGAACTCCATTTTTTATGTTTCATTTTAACACGAAATACTATTTTTATGATTTATTTATTTTAATATATATTCTTCAATTGCAACTTTTTTTTAAAATCGACATGTGTCATTTAATTTTAGTTAAAAAATAAAAAATTAACAAAAAATAATTCTTTTTAAAAAATAATAATTTCTTTTTAAGAGTGTTATGTATTTTTGTGTAAAAAATAACCGACGAAATTGTGTTAGTTTTCTTTCTTTAAAATCACCGACAACCTAACAAAGTCAGTCGAGTTTTAACATTGTTTAGTAGTGTTATTAGCAATGAACAAGAGTCTTTTTTTAGTAGTGTTATTAACAAAGTCAGTCGAGTCTTTTTGAAGATGGGTTTTTTTATTCGTATTGATTTATATTAAAAATTAAAAGTGAGTATTTGCGTTAAATTTAGATAGCCTAGATGATAAGAAAAAAAAAAGTAGTGTTATTTAATTTAATTGAATGTTTAAGAAAGAAATCAAAGAACTTTCGTCAATTTATTTTCAGGCAAAAATACAGAGAAATATCAAAAAAATAATATTATTGTTTGAAATTTTTTATGTTCGTTCACAAATGTTTAATTTTTTTAATTAACAGGCACACGTCTATTTTTTTAAAATAAGAAATTGCAATTAAAGAACATAAATAAAAAAAAATCATAAAAATTAGTATAAGTGTTTAAATGGTACAGAAAAAATGGAGTTTAAGGGTTAAAATGGAATAAGGCTAAGTTGGAGTGCCAAAATGAAAAATGAAGACAAGTTTGAGGGGCAGTATATGTGTTTGGCCTAATAATAATGATGATGATGATGATAATGATAATAATAATAATAATAATAATAATAATAATAATGCTAATAATAAAAATAACAATAATAACAATATAAATAATAATACTAATAATAATAATAATAATAACAACAAATAATAATAAGAATAATAATAGTAATAATAATAATAACAACAACACCAACAACAACACCAATAATAATAATAATAATAATAAATAATAACACGAATAATAATAAAAATAATAATAACAATATTAATATTAGCAACAACAACAACAAATAGTCGAACCAAATAACAACAACAACAATATCAATAACAACAACAATAATAATAAAAAAAAACTAGAAATAGCTGAATCAAATAATAATAAAAAACTAAAAATAGTCTAACCAAATCAATATCAAATGGCATTATATTTATCACGAAAAAGTAAAACATCAAGATTTTCAAAGTTATTAATATGCTTGGTAGAACCTTGCTAAAGCTTTTGTTTTGGTTCAAAACATTTGATTTTATGAGAAGACGTCTAAAATAATTTATTAAGAACAATTTATTTTCTACTGTTAAAACTAAAACAATGTATATTTGAAAAGATAGGACTTCAATATCATATTATTCAGTACAATTATGATATTAAAAAATTATTCAGTACAATTATAAATTTATATAAAATTAAATTTTCAATTTTACTATAAGAAATCTAATACTTGGTTCGATTCGATGAGTTAATCAATTTTTTTAAAAAATATTGACACTCACAACTATAGTACTTTATCATAATATATTCAAAATCTTAGTTGGTTAATTTCTTTCATTTGTGCTTTCATTTTTTTAGTTTATTTCAATTTTCACACGGATGAAAAAGGTTAATAGAATCCATGAAATATTTCACATCTTTGCAAAGTCTAAGTCGATAGTATCTCTATATAATTGTTCTACGTACGTGGAATCACTACGAATTATGTATGTATTTTTAGACAGAAGCAAATCAATCGACTTAGTCTGTATTGTTTACCCACCACAAAATCGATAGGCACACACAAAAATAAGCATCAAAGTTTGAGAAATTATTTTTCTATACTCTTTATCGATGAAAGTGTATAAGATAAAAAATGAAATGTCTTAAGCCAAAAAATATTTATGATGTAGTGGTAGAATACTACCCACTCACAATACTTATAATCTAGATTGTGTTTTTCAAATGATGTATTTTATAATTGCGTAATTTAGGAAAATTGATGAATTGAATATTTTTATTTTTACAAAATCGACCGATAAATGTATTGTTAAGGGACTATTTTAGACCTACTTCAATAGTTCAAGGACCATTTATGAAATTCTCTAATTATGAACAATCATAGCCAAATAAAATTTTGTATATAGCTATGAATTTTTTCGTAGCAAATAGTTGAATTATTCAACTACAAATTCTAAGTCATCACTATTTAACACCTTACATATTTTGTGACATTTTTTTGTTGTCACTAAATCATAGGTTGATTAGAGACAATAAAATTATTGTCACCAATTGTTCATATTATTAGTGACGAAAATAAATGTCACAATTAAATCTAATTTTATAGCTAAAACTTATAATATTTAACTACAAACTCTTATTTGTTGCTATTGTAACAACATATTTTTTGAGACGAAATTATTTTGTGTCCAAAAATAAATTAATTTTAAGACAAAAAATAATTTGTTACGAATTAGATACATCATTTGTGACGAAATAATGTGTCACCGGTAACTTTAAATTCGTGACTGACAGTACTCAATAAATGGCGTCAATTCATTTTTTGGTGGAAAATTTTAGTGGATAAAACTTTGCCACAAACTTTTATGTTTCGTCACTAAAAGTATATGTCTCATATATTTAAGCACAAAAAGTAATTTTTGTCACTAAAAATAAATAATTAGTGACGAATTTTATGTCGTAGCTAATAATTTCGTAGCTATATATCATCTTTGTTATAGTGTCTATGTTGGTTATGGCTAATGTCCCTATATGATAAGAAAATGAATCAAGATATGAATTATGATTTTGCATGTGAACTACACTTATGACCTCTTGATGGGTTTGCTTAGTATATGTGGGGGTATGGGTCTTCATGTGTACATTGCACAAGTGAACTTTTGAAGGGGTTATGAGGGTGGTTTATTTATGATATGAACTATATGAAATATGACTAAGATGTATGATATGAATATGTTGCATGAATTTTGACTAATGACTCCTTTAGGATATCTACTTAGTATTAGGGGTATTATGGGATGCCACTCATACATGGCACAAATACACTTCTAAAGTAGCCATGCTGTAGTTCCATTCTATCATGAGTGTTATGAGTAATGTATGCTTCAATTTAATTAGCATTACGATTGACTTTACTTATTACAAGTTATGATCATGAATGCCTCCCTTCTTTTGTATGTTGGCTATGAATGAATCAAATGTAAGATATGTATGATGTTGGTGATCTAAATGTAATACTTAGCATTTTGTAGAGTTATGGGGCTTCACCTTTGCATTGCACTAGTATGATTTTGGGTTGCTTACGTGTTAGTATGAACTTATGTCAAGTATGATCATGGTGACACTTAGTGTAGGTAGGACTATGGACCCTACCTATGCATTGCACAAGTAGAAGCTTAAGGTTACTTATATGGTTGTTCTATTATGATGTTGTGATCTTTATATGTGACTATGCAAGTGTATTATGCTTTGTACTAGATGGTATGTGCATTATGACTATGTTTTGAGACTATGCCTTGGTGATGTTGTTATCCTTGTGCTCTGATGAACTATATGTGAGATGTCTATGACTTATGTTCTCCAACTCTTTTAAACAATGAGGTTCAGAAAGTGCATAAGCATGGTTTCAACTGAATGTCCTTTTTCAGGCATGTTTTAATTGTTTTTATGCATGGCTTTCATACTTAGTACTTTTTGTGCTAACCCCTTTTTCTACATTTTCTACAAAGTGTAGGGTTTGGAGGTGTGGCGTCTTATTCTTGGAAGATAGGTTTCTAAGGAGCTTGGAGTTGAAGACTTGGGGAGTCCTCATAGTTTCAAGGACAAACCCACCTTGTACACTTATGTCTTTACTTTATGTTTTTAAATTTATGTAAGGGTTGTGTCCCTAAGTTTGTATTAAAAGAGATATAAGTTTTAATGTTATAGAGGGTTTGAGACATAGTGTCATATATACTCTCTCATTTTATAAAGACTAAGATGTAAATAAAAGTTTTAAATTTTCTGCATTTTCCTATGTTCTTATGTCATGATATGCTAAGGGTTTTTATAAGACCCCTTCGGGGTCAAGTACACGTCTAGGAGGTAGTCTCGGGTCGTGATAGAGTTGGCTCCGGTTCACCCGGTGTTTCACGTTTCCATGCTCAGGAAATGCATTGGTGATCCGGTATCCATCCTTCCTTTAGAAGGTTTAGGAGTTGATGAGAACCTTTCTTATGAAGAAGTCCCGGTTGAGATTTTGGACCGGCAAGTGAAGAGATTGAGAAATAAAGAAGTAGCTTCCGTTAAAGTTCTATGGAGGAATCACTTAGTTGAGGGTGCTACATGGGAGGCCGAAATCGATATGATGTTCCGTTATCCTCATCTTTTTCATTCTACTCCTATCCAAACTTGAGGTAAGTAATTCCTCTTGAGTTTTAGTGTTTTGGCAGTTATGTGTACTGTATGAGTTTTCCATGATTTCCTTATTTGTGCATGTCCTTGTGAGAATTAATGTTTATCATATGTTGAGTTTCATGATTTATATATCCCTCATGATGATTTGCAATTTAGTATGATGATTGCATTTGAACTTCATGAGGTAAATTGATGGACATGCTTAGTTATGTTTTAATGAATGGCTTATTGGCTCCATATTGATGTATTGAGCTTACTTGGGTTGGAGAAGGTAGTTCCTCTCATGTTTATGTGAATTGATGAATTTTGTGCATATTGGTTTGGTAGATGTAGTTCCTACCTCCTTGAGTTGCATTGATTTTGTCTTGTGACATGGAGTTAAAGTTTCCTCCTTTTGAATAGTGCATAAGGTGAATAGTGCATTTGTAAGTTTTGCGCATTTGTGATGTTTTATGCATAATGGGCTGCTAGTCTAGAGTTTCCAATTAGGTTGGTGTCTAGATCATCATTCGGGGATGAATGTTCCAAGGGGAGGGATAATGTAACACCCTGGAAATGTAATGACCTAAGCTAAAGCCTAATGTGTGGTCTAGTGTCCTAAAAAGGGTTAACGTCAAGATAATAGTCTTAAAATGACCTCCCTAACTTAGTACTAATGTTATAGTCCCTAGACGTCAAGGCATAGCCCCCCCAAGGACCCCCCAAGTGTCCTTCAGGAGGACCAATGGGGCTGCCTAAAAACTTTCATAAAGACAGCACCACTTACGAAATGCAACCTACGAGTCGTAGGTTGACCACCCACTTTTTGAGAGGTCTTCGATGCATATGCGCCACATGTTTGCTTCACCCTATGTTTTGCTTTTGATTTTTGTGTATTGGGGACAATTGCACCTTATTTTGTTGGGGGTGGGGTGAATGGATTGTGAGTGATAGGGTGAAGTCTGAGTAACCCAACTCATAATCCTCTCTTGGGGTTTTCTTGCATGTGTTCTTTTCCCCCAAGATACTGTTTTACTTTATGTTGAACCGACATGTTTTAGGAATGTATGTGTAGAAGTAAGTAGAAGAATGAAAGCATGATGGCATAAAAACATGTAAAGTTGATACCCGTCCAAAAAAGTTTTAAATGTGCTAGATCTTTAGGCTTGATGATTTGAATGTGCTGGATCTCAATGTGACATGATAAGGAACTGATTTTACCACATGACTTAAGCTAAAACTTGAACTGGGTAATCTAATAATCTGATAATGAAACAATGTTCCAAGTGTGTGTGAGAAAAGTTTGAATGTTCATACAGTGTGTGCCAATCTAGAACTTGCCCCGTTGGTCCTGCTAAGATAATCTAGGCTAGAAGTTGGGAAATGATCATAGACCCTTGTTTAAATAAGTCCACTCAAGCCTAAATGATTCAACCAAAAAAAATAAATGTTCCCTTTAATCCAAATGTTTGTGCCTAATGTAGACCACTTCTTTCAATACACCTAATTCACCTTCCCTTAAATTATTTTCTTGGCCCTGGTCCCTCCCTGGACATGTTCACCTTGACTTAGGCCAAAAGCCTAAGTTGAGGGTGGCTAATTCAAAAAGTTACCTAGATCTTGGCCCTGATCCGACATCGAATATTGTGCACCTTAACGCATGCAAAATACATAAGTTGAGGGTCGCTATGAAAAAGGAAAACCAAAAGAAAAAGGGTATGAAAAGAGTTTTGTTTTGAAGAGAGAAAAAAAAAGATAGAAAAATATGTGACTTTGTGCAAAAGAAGCAAAAAGATGAATAACAAAAGTACTGAAAGAAATAAAGAAAAAAAAAGTGAAAAAAAAGAAAGTGAAAAATAAGAGCAATAAAATCAAAAGTCACATCTGTGTGAAAAAGAATCAAGGGAAAGAGCAGAAAAATAAAAAGATGTCAAGAATTGGTTGTGAAGAGAGGTAAAAAGCCAATGTAATGTCAATGAGAGCAGAAAGTCAATAAAAGTACCCAAATGTACCCTACCTGTCCCTGAGCCTACGTTACAAGCTAAGAAAGTCCTAGAGTGATCCTAGCACCTAGTTTGGAGAGTCTATGCAGTGAAAATAAGGGCAAGCCTATGGTATTGAGCACTAACTGTACTTGAAGTCACTTCTAAGCGTGAGTGTTGAATGAATCCTAAAACTTGAAAGTCATACCTATTGTGTGTGAAAAAAGATTTATTTTGAAGTGAGGGCACTAGTTACATAGTTAGAGAATTGATACCTTGGTGATTGTGAAAAGGTGTGTGTTGTGATGTCTATTGGCCGATCTATGTCATGTTTTGATCCGTATGATTTAGCTTGTTGAGTCTAAATGATAAGATTTGCACTAAAGAAATGAAATGGATTGAAAAGGCCATGTGATTGCTTGAGTTTGTATGTCTGCTTCTACATAAGTGTCGTTTAGAGTTTTAGTGTGTGCTTGAGGACAAACAACAAGTTTAAGTTAAGGGTGTTGATATAACGTGAGCTTACGGTATTTTTGTTGCATTTCACTTAGAAGTTGTGTGTATAGGGCTATATTGTATTAGAAATAATGTTTTATGTATTATGTTTGCGGCAAATAGGCTTGGAGGCGGTTGATGAAGATGTGGAGCTTAAAAGTGCAGAAGTACCCACCAACTGAGCCACCCACGGTTCGTAGGTCGATCAAAGGGCGGTGGATGGTTAGTCGTTAGTCATGGTCTGAAAAATTGAGTTCCAGTATTCAAGCCACTGAATTCCAAGATGGACCGTGGGTGAGGCATTGTAGGTGGAACATCAGGGAAGTCTGACAAGTGTGGAACCACATAACAAGACGACAGACCGTAGGTCGACCGACGGTCCATCCTGCACGTCCTACAGTGATAATCTACAAGTTGAAGGTTCCAGTACCTGATGAAAAGTTCTAAGTGTTGAACCACGGAGGGTGACCTACGGACTGTAGGTCGTGTCGTCGACATAAGCCGCGTCCAGACAACTTATTCCCTTATTTTGTTACTTTTTTATTTAGGACTTGTTTTCTATAAATAGGAGTCATAAACATCATTTTTAGGAGTTAGACATTATTGTAAACTCTTAGTTTTGGTGTTTTTGGGGAATTAACTTGCAAACTTTAGCAATTTGATTTCCAGATTTCATTTTATAAGATTTTCACTTTGCAATTCAATTGAAGATTTCAGGTTTCATCTATTCTAATTGTAAGTTCATGAATTCTTTCTTCTCAAACATGAATGTGAACTCTCAAACATGAGTAGCTAAATCTACAACTAGGGTTGTGGGAACCATGATCAATTAACAAATTATGAATAATAATTAAGTAATTCTTGAATAGTGTTTATGCATGTATTGTTAATTCTTTCTCTTAGAAGTCTTTTTAACGAGTGCACGCGTTAGAACTCGCCTTGTTGCTACTTGCTGGACCAATGAGGTAGTTAATGAGAAAAGAATTAACAATAGAGATTTAGTGGATGCTATCTAATAGTCTAATGTCAATTGGTGCGAGGGTGAAAACTAAGCCATACATTGATGTGATGTCTAATATGGGGTAAAATTAAGGGTTACTAAAGGATACACCTATAGCCGGAACAAGGTGCGAGGTGAAATTCCCTATTTGGAGGACCAATTACTTAGGGATACCTAACTTACCAACTTTGCATGTAAAACACTAGGAAAAGATTACTATTATTCGGATTATTGTGTTAAGAGCTTGTGGGGAACACATATACCCTAGTTTCTCTCGCATATTGATAACTCAAAGTTTGAATTTAGCTTGCTTGTTACTTAATTAACAATCTACTACTTGCTTAAAAAACCCCCATTTTATTTACTTGTCTCGGAAATAGTTTGACTAAACAGATATAATAGTGAGTTAAGTTTAAGTATGAACCATATTCCTCGTAGGATCGACCCCTAACTACAAGTTGAGTTCTTTATTTGACAACGATCTCTTATACAACTTTAGGGAGATGTAATTTGAGCGTATCAACCGCGTATGAACTAAATGGTGTGGCTCAAATATGGTATAACCAATGGAAGGAAGAGAGATCGGAAGATGCGGGTCTTTTTGATTGGGAAAATTTTAACGCCGCTTTTCTTGATAGGTTCTATCCCCTTGAGATGAGGGAAGCCAAGGTGCTTGAGTTCATTAACTTTCGAAAATAAGGTATGAGTGCTAGGGAATATGCTTTAAAGTTCACTCAATTGTCTAAGTATGCTCCATCAATGGTTGCAGATTCGAGGGCTAAGATGAGTAAGTTTTTGTCGGGTGTGTCCGAAATGGTGGTGAAAGAGTGCTGAACCACCATGCTCATTAATGACATGGACATCTCTCATCTCATAGTGCATGCACAACTAATTGAGGAGGAGAAACTCAAGGAAAAGTCTAGAGAGGTAAAAAGGGCAAAGACTAGAGATGGAAATTTTTCTAATGCAAGGCCCGATGGACAAGGTCGTCCTAGATTTCGACCAAAGTTTTCCGGTCAAGGTTCCTCCAATGCTCCTGCTAAGTTCAACCAAGATAGGGTGTCTAACCCTAAGACTTAAGGAGGTAATGCTAGTGGATCTTCATTGCCTAGGCCTAATTGTACTAAGTGTGGAAGGAAGCACGAGGGTAAGTGCGTAGCCGACACAAATGGTTGCTTTGGTTGTGGTAAGAGTGGTCACAAAATGAGGGATTTCCCAATGCTTACGACTAAAGGAAGAGAGGACAAGCAAGATACTACTAGTGGTGCGGGTTCCAATACTCCTAAGAAAACCGCTTCTATGCACTTCAGACTCGAGGTGAACAAGAGGGTTCTCCCGATGTGGTTACCGGTATGTTGAAGGTTTTCCAACTTGATGTTTATGCTTTACTTGATCCCGGTGCTACCTTGTCTTTTGTCACACCATATGTGGTTTTGAGGTTTGATGTCTTTCGAATGTGTTGTTAGAACCTTTTTCTGTCTCTACTCTTGTTGGTGATTCTATTCTGGCTAAGAGCATCTACCAAAAATGTCCCGTTTCCTTGTCCCATAGAGTTACTCTTGTTGACTTAGTAGAGCTTGATATGTTAGCTTTTTATGTTATCTTGGGTATGGACTGGCTTTACTCATGCTATGCTTCTATTGATTGTAGAACCCGTGTAGTCAACTTTTAGTTCCCGAATGAGCCTATCCTAGAGTGGAAGGGGGGAAATTCTATCCCTAAGGGTCAGTTTGTTTCTTACCTTTAAGCAAGAAAGATGATTTCTAAGGGTTTCTTTTACCATCTAGTAGGGTGAGGGATGTAGATTCTGAAATCCCTTCTTTCAAGTCGATCCCCATTGTTAATGATTTTCCAGAAGTGTTACCAAATGATTTACCCAGTATTCCTCCTGAGTGGGAAATAAACTTCAGTATTGACCTTTTCCTAGAAACGCAACCTATCTCTATTCCTCTTTATCATATGGCTTCGACAAAACTTAAGGAGTTGAAGGAACAATTAAAGGATTTGTTGGATAAGGGTTTCATCTGACCGAGTATCTCTCCATGGGGTGCTCTAGTTTTGTTTGTTAGAAAGAAAGATGGTTCTCTTCGTATGTGTATCAATTATCGACAGTTGAACAATGTGACCATTAGGAATAAGTATCCTCTTCCAAAGATAGATGATTTATTTGATCAACTTCAAGGAGCGATTTATTTATCTATTATTGATCTCTGATCGGGTTATCACCAATTGACGGTGAAAGATGATGACATTCCAAAGGCTACTTTTCGAACTCGGTATGGTTGTTATAAGTTTTTGGTAGTGTCGTTTGGGTTGACTAATGCTCCAACGACATTTATGGATTTGATGAATAGGGTGCATAGACAATTCCTTGACATGTTTGTGATTGTGTTCATTGATGATATTTTGATCTACTCAAGGAGTGAGGATGAGCATATTGATCATTTGAGGATCGTGTTGCAAATTCTCAAGGACCAACAACTTTTCACAAAGTTTAGAAAATGTGAATTTTGGTTAAGGTCCATATTTTTTCTTGGCAATATTGTTTCGAGTAAGGGTATTGAGGTAGATCCTAAGAAGACGGATGCGGTCAAGAGTTGGCCTAGACCTCTAACTCCTTTGAATATTAGAAGTTTCTTGGGTTTATCCGGTTACTATAGAAGGTTTGTTGCGGATTTCTCTTCAATTGCCTCTCCTTTAACGGCTTTGACTCAAAAAAGGCTAAGTTCATATGGTACAAAGTGTGCTAAAAGAGTTGAAGGATAGAGTTACTTCTGCTTTGGTGTTGACCTTACCGGAAGGGACAAATGGTTTTGTGGTTTATTGTGATGCCGTAAGAATTGGGCTACGTTGTGTGCTTATGAAAAATGGGAAAGTTATTGCCTATGCCTCAAGGCAACTTAAAATCCATGAGAAGAATTATCCTACTCATGACCTTGAATTAGTGGCGGTCGCATTTGCCTTAAAGATTTGGAGACACTATTTGTATGGAGTTTATGTAGATGTGTTTACCGACCACAAGAGTTTGCAATATGTGTTTAATCAAAATGATTTGAATCTTTTCCAAAGGAGTTGGCTTGAGTGGTTGAAGGATTATGACATGAGTGTTCTTTATCACCCCGGTAAAGCTAATGTGGTAGCGGATGCTCTTAGTAAGTTATCTATGGGTAGTGTTTCTCATATTGAAGAAGAAAAGAAAGTGTTGGTTTGAGATGTTCATAGATTTGCTCGATTAGATGTTCAATTAGTGGACTCCACCAAGGGTGGTGTTATGGTTCACAGTGGTTTCGAATCGTCTTTTGTGGCGGATGTGAAAGCCAAGCAAGGTCTTGATCCAATTTTGGTAGAATTGAAAAAGGCGGTGCTTAAGAAATCCATTGAGGCTTTCTCCCAAGGGGAAGATGGTGTACTTAGATACCAAAGTTGTTTATCTGTTCCAATTATGGATGACTTGAGGGAACAAATTTTGATAGAAGCCCATAGTTCGCGGTATTCCATTCACCCGGGAGCCACCAAGATGTATTGTGATTTACGGGAGGTCTATTGGTGGAATGGAATGAAGAAGGATATTGCGGGATTTGTTGCTAAGTTTCCAAATTGCTAACAAGTGAAGGTTGAGCATAAGAAACTGGAAGGTTTATCCCAAGACATTAGCATTCGGAAGTGGGAAAACTTGAATATTGACTTTATAGTTGGTTTGCCTCGCAGTAGGTGACAACATGACTCGATTTGGGTGATAGTAGATCAGATGACGAAATCGGCTCATTTCCTTCCCGTCAAGGTTTTCTATTCGGCGAAGGACAATGCCAAGATGTACTTGAGAGAAATGGTAAAGTTGCATGGAGTGCCCTTGTCCATTATTTCCAATCGTGGTACCCAATTCACTTCCTAGTTTTGGAAGTCATTCTGAAAGGTTCTCGGCACTAAGGTTAAGCTTAGCACGACTTTTAATCCTCAAACCGATGGGAAAGCGGATTTTACTATTCAAACTTTGGAAGATATGTTAAGGGCTTGTGTGATCGATTTTAAGGGTAATTAGGACGACCATTTGCCATTGATTAAGTTTGCTTACAACAACAGTTATCACTCAAATATCGATATGGATCCATTTGAGGCCTTATATGGTAGGATGTGTAGATCTCCTATAGGCTTGTTTGAGGTTGGTGAAGTTGCCCTAATAGGTCCTGAATTGGTATAAGAGGCCAAGGAGAAAGTTCGACTTATAAGGGAAAAGTTGAAAATGGTTCAAAGTCGGCAAAAGTCCTATGCTAATGTGAGAAAAAGGGATATAGAGTTTGATCTTAATGATTGGGTTTACTTGAAAATCTCACCCATGAAGGGTGTAATTAGGTTTGGTAAGAAGGGGAAAGTTAGTCTCCGATATGTAGGCCCATATCAGATTTTGTGGCGTGTTGGTAATGTTGCTTATGAGTTAGACTTGCTGAATAAGTTGGCGTCAGTGCATCCTGTTTTCCATGTCTCTATGCTTAAGAAGTGTGATGGAGACCCGACATCCATAGTTCCCTTAGAAGGGTTGGGAGTTACCGAGAGTCTTTGTTACGACCTAGAAATCTAGTAGGTGAAACTAGAGCCTAACGAGTTTGTTTTTGAGTTTGACGTGGGGTTTGAGGTTGTAGAATGATGTCCCGAGCTTAGGTTGATGGGTTTAGGGGTTAAACGTCAAGGTACGACCCCCCAAGGACTAACCAAGGGTCCATGATGAGGAACCTAAAGCCTAACCCCCAAAGCTCCCCAAATCTGCCCATGTTGCAAAAAATTCATGACCTACGGATGGGACCTACCGGGTGTAGGTCCATCCACACCTCGTGGGGGTGGTCCGTAGGTCAAGGTCCAAAATGGTGACCCTCTGACCCAAACCATGGACCTGCAGGATGGGGCGTCACCCACCTACGGTCCGTAGGTGGTCTAGGGGGGTAGGTCACCACCTGTAAGCTGTCCGATTCGGCTTAGTTAGGGGTAAGGTGGTAGATTGCTAATTAGTTAGTTATGGGTTAGGGACGATTATTATTGATAAATTAAAGTATTTTAAGGCTTTTAAAAGTATTAAAGACCCTTTTTTCAATTCATTATTTCAAAACACAAAATTAGAAACTACCCTCCTCTCCAAATATTCTCTATCTAGAAACCACCATTGGAGAAGAAGGAGACAAGCTTTGAAGCTCAAGATTTCACTTTTCTAACTCAATTTTCGTGGAGTTTCTTCCCTAAAGGTATGGTAGTCTTCATCCTTGATTATGTTTTATTCAAGGAGCCCTCTCAAAAGATGATTTCAAGTTTCCAAAATCCCCCCAAAACCTAGGGTTTCAATCTATGCATGGGTTTAATTCCAAAACGTTTTAAAAGGTTTATATATGATGAATTATGAATGGATTGTTGAATTAATGATGAATTATGATGAATTTACCCTATGAACGCATGTTTTTCCCAAAATACTAAATTGAAAGTTTGTGATTTGGGTTGATTGATCATGGAAGTATGTCGAATTGCTTATGTCAATATTGAATTAGTTATTGAATCATGTAATGACTGTTATCTAGTGTAGTATTCTAGAGGTTTTGGTTGAGATTGATTCATATCCTTGGAAGGCAATTTCATGAAGATTTTATGTATGATTATAATGTGAAGTATATGTGTGTGATCTCAATGAAAGTGTTATGATCATGTCTAGAATGTAATTGCGTTATGATTGAAATATTATTCTCAAATAATACTCATGCTTGATGATGATAGAATGTGAAAGGTTTCTTCTTTGTAATGTATCTTGAATTGGTAGGCTTAGGCATCCATTTCTTGTATAAATGAAAGTAATGTGAATGTTGTATCTTGAATAGGTAGGCTTAGGCATACTCTTCTTGTATAAATTGAAGTAATGTGATTGTGGTATCTTGAATTGGTAGAATTAGGCATCCTCTTCTTGTGTAATGAATGTGTCTTGAATTAATGAATATGAATCGATAGGCCTATGACATTCCTTTCATAAATGAATTAATGTAATGACGACTCTTGAATCGATAGGCCTATGGCATTCCTTTCATAAATGAATTAATGTAATGACGACTCTTGAATCGATAGGCCTATGGCATTCCTTTCCTAATGAGTAAATGAACTAATGTACAATGAATCGATAGGCCAATGACATTCCTTTCATGTGTATAATAATGTAATGATCAACCATGAATCGATAGGCTTATGACATTCCTTTATGAGGATTCAAGAGCTATCCTAATAATGTACCATGAATCGATAGGCTTATCGCATTCCTTTCTTATGTAGTGATGTACTTCGGGTCGATAGGCCAATGGCATTCCTCTGAAGTACGATAATGTAATGTGAATGAACTACTCTATGGGAATGGAGGTTAAGTACCGAGTGGATATGGTAAGATAGAAGTTCTCCCTACGTTAGGCTTGGGTTTCAATGAAGGTCTTTCTTATCCCATAACTATGTGCTCACATAGGTTATTAACTAGTGGATCCACCTAAGCTAAAATGTTACCGGTCCTACCTTAGGAAAGTAGACCAACCCTTTACGGTGTGGGATAAACACTAGATTCCATGTTAAGCTCACATGGTCTATGTCGGTTAAACGCTTATTCCCATCATCTGAGATACGTTCTATAGTTACTTGAGAGATTCTATGAAGTGTGGGTGGAAGTATGGGATGCCATCCATGCATTGCACAAGTAGGCTTTGAGAGGTTATGGTGTGATTTTCCAATGTCTTATGGTCTAAGGCATGAATGTTCTCTTAATGAAGCTAATAAAGAATGTTGACTTAAATGCTCAGTGAAAGGATGCATGCTTTATTTGGATTGTTTTATGAGTTACTTCCTTGTCATGACTTATGAAATGTTTATGTTCCTTATGTATGAGTATTGCTTAAACATGAAAATGAGGAATGGTAAGTTCACTTTTGGTGGCCTTAATGTGGTACTTAGTGTGGATGGTGGTATGGGACGCTACTCATACATTGCACAAAGTATAGCTTGGGGGTTACTTAAGGTGAAAGCTTAATGTTATGAAATGGCTTGTATGTTGGTTATGTTGTATCTTATGCCTTTTATACTTATGTTCCTGAAGTTTTTCTCAAAATTGGCATGTAGCATGATTTTCAAATAAAATGTCCTTTTTACGCATGGTTTTTGCATCTCTATCATACTTAGTACATTCAATGTGCTAACCTATATTCTTCTATTTTCTACAAAGTGTAGGTTCCGGCATTTGAGTTAATTATCTCTAGTTCAAGGGTTTGGATTGAGTTCTTCCAAGGCTAGTGGTATGTCCTCATGGATCCAAGGACAAGTACTTTTGATGTTTCATGTTTTTCATTGTAATAGACTCTTTTTAGACTTTCTATTGTAAAGGGCCGTGACCCTACTTTTAATTCAAAGATGTTTTTAGATGGCCATGTGAGACTAGTAGACTTCCTCTGTTTTAAATGATTTTTGATTGTTTCGATTTACAGAAAATTTTTAAATTCCGTATTATTTCTATTATCTTATGTGATGACATGCAATGAGGCTTGTATGAGACTTTTCAGAGTCTTGTATGCCGTGTCACGTCTGGGATGTAGGCTCGGGTCGTGACAAGCATGGTATCAGTGCATAAGATTTTGGAATGGTTTGTAGGATTGATGTCTCACAAGCTACGTCGAGTAGAGTCTTGTTCATGGGTGTGAATCGCGACATATTTATGAATGAGAGGCTATAAGACGTTAGGAAACTACACTTCTTTCATTACCCTTAAAGTCGTGCCATAAAGTTTAGCTCTTTAAAAGTCCTTTTCCTAACCCTTCTATTGTGTTTAAAGGATATGAATACAAGAAGGGTGACATCAAGAAGGATGGAAGAGGAGAATGTGAATGAGGGAGTTCCTTCCCAAGGTCCACAAGGTGACCAAGTTCCTCAAGGCAATCAAGTTCCGATTGATCCTCCGGCTATATCCAATGAAGAAGTTAGGTCGGCTCTTTTGATGATGGCTCAAGCCGTAACTACTCAAGCCCTAGCCATGACGGCCCAAGCTACTAAGGGTATTGAAACTCATGTGAAGCTTATTGTGAGTACTATGTCTTCTAGGTTGAGACACTTTGTGAGGATGAATCTTTCGGTATTTCATGGTTCCAAGGTGGGAGAGGATCCCCAAGAGTTTGTGGATGAGGTGTATAAGGTAGTCAATGCTATGGGGTGACTTCTATAGAAAAAGCGGAACTAGCCGCTTATCAATTGAAGGATGTTGCCCAAGTTTGGTTTACTCAATGGAAGAGGAATAGGCCGGTAAGAGCGGGTCTTATAGAGTGAGAGGTGTTTAAGAAAGAATTACTTGATAGGTTATTTCCCCATGAAAAGAGGGAGGCTAAGGTGAAGGAGTGTATCAACCTTAGGCAAGGTAGCATGAGTGTGCAAAAGTACTCCTTGAAATTTACCCTATTGTCTAAGTATGCTACATCTATGGTGTCTAACCTAAGGGATGAGATGAGTAGATATGTGACGGGGTGTGTCCGACCTAGTTGAGGAAGAGTGCCGTACAACAATGCTCCATGATGACATGAATATCTCTAGGCTTATGGTGTTTTCTCAACAAATTGAGGAGTTTAAAATTAAGAAAAAGATAGGGAGATGAAGAGGTCTAGGTCAGATGAGCAAAGTCAACCAAGGTTCAAAAAGAGGGCTTTTAACCAAGATTCTTAAAGCACTACTAGGGTTAACCAAGATAAAGGTAGTGGGTCTCCATTTCCTAAACGTATTTGCACCAATTATGGAAAGAAACACTATGGGAAAAGCCTAGCTGGTACGGATGGTTGCTATGGTTGTGGAAAGAATGATCATCAAGTGAAAAATTGCCCTACTCTTACGGCCAAAGGAAGGGAGGCCAAGCAAGCTTCTCTTAATGGTACAGTTCCTATACCTCCAAATTATGGTCGTTTCTATGCAATCCGGTCTAAAAAGGACAACTTCCAGATGAAAACACCGGTATGTTGATGGTTTCTTAGAGTTGTGAATGTCTTGTTAAGGTTCCTAAGTTATTTTCATGTTAAGCCTTAGTATGGGTTTACTCCCAAGGGGGAGATAGTATGTTGAATAGTAAGGTTGTTGATAGTTCCGATATCCTTATCTCTTTCCTTCTATTCCTATTCAAGCTTGAGACCAAGAGTTCCTTCTAACTTGTTTCATATTTTGGAGTTGTAATGACTCGTAAAACGAATAAGTGAAATAAGAGCCTAACTAGTGAGAGTGTGAGTTTGTCATGAGGTTTGAGGTGGTTTGATGTTATCCCGAGGTATGGTTGAGGGATTTAGGGGTTAAACGTCAAGGTACGACTCCCCAAGGACCACCCTAGGGGACCTTGAGAAGGACCCTAAATCCTAACCCCCAGGACCCCAAGATCACCAAAAGCTGGAAATTTAAGGTGACCTACGGATGGGGTTCACGACCAGTAGGTCCATCCACGCCCTGTGGATGGCCTCCGTAGGTCTGGGGTTGAAACTCGGAAAAAAGGGGGTTTGACCTTTCTTGTATCATGAATGTGTATTGACATGCTGACGATGAATTGACAGGCCTATGGAATTCCTTTCAATATACAACCAATGAATGTGTCTTGACTTAATGAACATGAATCGGTAAACTTAGTGTTGGTAACCCTTGCTTGATGACTCTTTGACCTATTCTAATGTTGTGTGTTAGGATCGGTAGGCTAGTGGCACCCTTCCATAAATGAATGAGTGATAAACCTTGAATCGGTAGACCCAAATTATTGTAACGACCCTAAAAATGAATAAGTGAAACTAGAGCCTATGGACTTTGTGTTGGGTTTGTAATGAGGTTTCATGTTGTGTAATGTTGTCCCGAGCCTTGTTTGATGGAGTTTAGCGAATCAACGTCAAGGTACGTGATAGACTCCGTAGAGGAAAGGTCCTTTTTAATGTTGGTTAAGAATTGGAAGGGAAAGTGCCAAGCCAAGGGGGGAAGGCCTAAGCCAAAGGCCAGGGGTGCCCCTTAGCCAAGCACTGTCCTAAGTCCACGGAGCACTTCACGGTCAGTGGCCTTGACCACGGTGCGTAGAAGTGGCCGTGAATGTCACTTGGTGGCAAGACAAATAAGGCAACTTGACCAAGCTATTGCCTCAAGACCACAGGCCACTTCACGTCCAGTGGTCATGACCATGGTCCTTAGAAGTGGCCGTGAAGATGACTTGGCCATGTGGAGGTTTAGCAAGGTCAAGGGAGCTACTTCCTAGAGGACCACAGGCACCACCACGGGCTGTGGTCCCCTTTCACGGTCTGTAGAAGTGGACTTGGTCCTTGACGGGGCTGCCCAAGTGAGGGGTTTTTAAGTAATTTTGTTTTAATGTTTTATTATGTGGGGTTGATTTTAAACGGTTTCTATCATAAATATAAATAGTTTCAAGTCTTAAAACACTTCATTTACCCAAATCAAAACCCCAAAGTTCTTCCTCTCTCAATATTTCTCTCTCTAACTCAAGGAAGAAGAAGAAGAAGTGAGAGCTAGGGTTTTGATTAATGGTGTTTCTTCATCAAATTTCTTGGGAATTCTTAGTTAAGGTATGGTGATCCTTCATCTAGGGTTAGTTTTCACCCTAGAGTCAATTTCAAAGAAGTTTTCAAAGTTCATGAAAAAAACCAAGGGTTTTACTCAATCTCTTGAGTTCTTTCTCCAAACAATTTCAAATGGTTTCTAATGTCATATATTGATTGTTGTGATGTTTAATTGATGGTTTATGATGAAAATATTCTATGAACCCATTATTTCTCTTGATTCCTAAATTGTGCCTTTATGAAGTGGGTTTATTGATTAAGAAAGCTTGTGATGGTAATATGTCCAAATTGCCTTGGGTTATTGAATTGTATCATCATCTATGCCTTTATTATGGTAGATTGTTGGTGTGTTGATGATTTGAGATTTATCGCCTTGAAGGCAAGTTTTGACTAAATTACATGTTGATGTAGAATTGTGCTAGAGGTGTTGATCCACATGAAAGGTGGATGTGTTTACTTACTAAGTATATGAATGTGAAGTCAATGAGGTTGAGGTAATCATGTCTTGAAGGTAATTGTGTTGTTATTAAAAGGCTAATTCTCAATTTGACACTTATGTATGATGATGATGTAATGTGAAGTGTTGTCTTCTATATAATGTATATCTTGGATTGGTAGGCTTAGGCATCCTTTCTTAGGTAATGAATGTGTCTTGACTTGATGAATATGAATTGATAGGCAATGGCATTCCTTTCATATATGAGTGATGAATGTGTCTTGGCTTGATGGTTATGAATTGATAGGTTTTAGGCATTCTTTTCATAAATGATCTAATGTAATGAAGATTCTAGAATTGATAGGCTAGTGGCATTCGTTTCAGGAGGACCCTAGAACTATCATTGAATATACCACGGCTCGATAGGCTTATAGCATTCCTTCCTTGGTAATGATGTATCTTGGGTCGATAGGTTATGGCATTCCTCCATAGTATACAATGTAATGTGAACGAATTAATCTATGGAAATGTAGGCTAAGCACCGAGTGGATATGGTTGGATGGAAACTCTCCCAATGTTAGGTTAGAGTTCCAAGGAACATCTTCGCATCCCATGACTATATGCCCATATAGGATATTAGCAAGAGGATTTCATCCAAACTAAGGATTCATCCGAGCTAGTGTTATCGTTCTACCTTAGGCAAGTGGAACACCTCTTTGCGGGGTGAGGCTATATGACACCGGATTCCATGTCTAGCTTGGATGGTCTATGTCGGTTAAATGCTTATTCCCATCATATGAGATGTGCATTATGGTTTCCTGAGAGGTTCTATGAAGTGTAGGTAGTAGTATGGGATGCCATCTATGCATTGCACAAATATGCTTTGATAGGATCATAGTGAGTTCTCTAAGTCTTAATGACTAATGTATGAAAATCCCGTAAATGGAGCAATCGAAGAATGTTGACTCTTAGATGCTTAATCTGATTTGCATGCCATAATTGGGTTATATTATGAGTTATTTTCCTTTTCATGCCTTATGCAATGTTATGTCTCTTTTATATGGATATGGTGTAAAGATGAAAAGGAAGGGATGGTAAGTTCACTTTTGGGTGACCTTAATTTGGTGCCTTGGTGTGGATGGTGGTATGAGACTGTACCGACCCATCCGAAATAATAGAAGCCAATAACTCACGAGATTTTTATGCATATATTGTACTAACACTAGAACAAAAAAATGACATAAAAAAATATTACCAACTTCCAAGTACCCAAACTAGGTGGTACATGTTTCACACATTCATTCAAAATTAGTGGTAAATTTAATATATTACAAGACTTGGGCTTACACACCCCAAAAGAACAAAACATAGAGCCATACTTAGATTACAACCCATGGTGACATGATCATATTAGTCCTCAAAATTCCATGTAAATATACAACACATATCATGTACAAATCCCAAGGTTTATACAAAATATAGATGTCTATATGCAAATGTGATCTTCTTTAAGGCTCTCAAAATTTCCCTCTCCAATGGCCAACTTCATGCATCCACTCGCTCATTCCCTACGATAGAAACAATTATCGCTAAGCATATAGCTTAGTGGTGTAAAACTATAGGTTCGGAGCCATCAAATTCACAAAACTACCTTTCTCAAGTCATGGGCAGCATAATTGAACATAAGAAATAAATCAAGTAAACAATATATCAAAAGTATCAAGTTCGATATTTAGAAGTCCAATTGTCAAGAACGCTCATAGAACTATTTTCCAAGAGATTCAATAACAAGGCTCGCCCAATATGTACATCATATCTTCATACCAAGCACAAACAAGTATCAAGAAGGACCGACGTCCTGTATCAAGAAGGGTCAAAGCCCAATAATCAAGAGAACCAAGAACCATATTAAAAATGGCTTTCTAATTCATACTTAAAATGGAAAATTTCCATACTTAAGACGAATTAAAAATCTAGAGTCAAGATGGCAAATGATCCGAATCAAGAGGCATGCCAATAGTGACAAAGTCACAGCCACAAGAAGGACAAGGTCTCAAACAATCCATACAAGTGGGCGAGTTGCACAGGCGTCTTTAACTTCTCAAAGGATACCAATACAACAATGCAAAGTGACAAGAGTAACCAAGGTACCAAGATCAAATTTCAGATATACTAGCAGTTAAAAGAGTGCAAATACAAGTTTATACACAAACCTCAGTGCTTTAGCAAAGAAACAGTCCAATACAACTTCAAGAGTTCAAACCGTAGACCACAACGTATTAAGGTCCTCAACTTGTTCACAAGTATATACAACCTTAAAAAATACAATTAAATAACTTCTTTAATTCCCAGTAGCTCAATAATATTAATGTAAAACAAAATTTTCATCACAAGTAAGCTTAGCCTGTACAAACACGACTATGCTCCCAAAACAATGATTCTGGCCAGTCTAGTACCTTATGTCGCAACTTAGATTTGAAAAGGAAAACGGCAAAACTATACTTTATAACCTTCATGAAAGATGTAGCTACACCTCTTACGGTTGCAAAAAACAAGAATCACCATAAAATATATATTTTTTTAAAAGATATATTCAAAACACTAACAGCTGTCCATACAGGATTTCAAATTTCAAAATCTGGAAAGAACTTGTTGTATGTTGCGTCCCATATTTCGATTCCATAACAGCTAAATCAGGGTTTGACATAAACATAAACGTTGTAGGTCTACGAATTAGCTTTCCAAATCATATTTATTCACTGTAAACGGAGTTCTAGAGGACGAGATATGCATAAATTACCAACCACTACCCAGCTCATGAACAAATTTCGTCACTTACCAAAAAGAAGTGCGTGTCTCGAATTCCAGCCAAAAGAACCAAGTTTTCTCTTGTAATTTTGAAGAACAATCTGTTTAGATATGTTTCTAAGGTTCTAAGGCTTGAGGAAAACGAAATTACTAAGGGAGGGTGAAAATATATAGTCAAACAAGTGATGTTTATCCCTTGGGCAGCTGTCCTTCAAAGGTGCTGCCCAAAATGCATACATATACACCTCTATATATATATATATCCCTCATCTCCTTTTAAAGTTATACATAATTCTAATTAGAATATTACCTAAACACCCCATCACAATCCCTTAAATTACGATCACAATTTATGTTAAGCAAGTTAGCAATTATCACAACATTTCAAGTTCCTAAAATGAGAGTAAAACATATTGTAGTAATTAAGCAATGGTAAATCGACATGCGACTCTTGGTCAATATTTAGAGGTGTTACAACTCTCTCCCCCTTAAAGAAATTTCGTCTCGAAATTTACCTTACTCTTGTCCCGGAACAAGTTCGGATACTGGGTCCTCATGTCCTCTTCTCTTTCCCAAGTAGCTTATTTTCCAGAATGGTTCCTCCAAAGCACCTTTACTAAGGGGATTCTCTTGTTTCTAAGTTGCTTTACTTCTTGAGCTTCAATTCGGATAGGTTCATCAATATAAGTCAAGTCAGAATTAACCTCAATAGATTCAACTGAAAGAACATGCGATGGATCAGAACGATATCTTCTGAGCATAGAAACATGAAAGACATTGTGGATCTTCTCCAACTCCGGTGGCAAAGCTATTTTATATGCAACTGGTCCAACCCTTTCAAGTATCTCATAAGGTCCAATAAATCGGGGACTAAGCTTTCCCTTCTGGCCAAATCTCATAATCTTTTTCCATGGAGACACCTTTAAGAATACTTTATCTCCCACTTGATATTCAATGTCATGCCTTTTAAGATCAGCGTACGACTTTTGTCTATCCGAAGAAATCTTTAGACGATCCTTGATAATTTTTACCTTGTCCTCTGTTTGTTGCACAATCTCAGGACCAATAAGCTTTCTTTCCCCAACTTCACTCCAACAAAGAGGGGTCCGACATTTCCTTCCGTGTAGAGTTTCATAAGGAGGCATTCCAATACTCGATTGGTAGCTATTATTATAAGCAAATTTTATCAAAGCCAAGTGTTTGTCCCAACTACCCTCAAACTCCATAATGCAAGCTCGAAGCATATCCTCCAAAATTTGTATCACTCTTTCCGACTCGCCGTCTGTTTGAGGATGGAACGAAGTGCTAAATTTCAGCTTAGTACCCAAAGCTTCCTGCAAGCTACACCAAAATCTAGATGTAAACCTTGGGTCTCGGTCAGAAACAATAGACATAGGGATACCATGTAGTCTTACAATCTCATTAATGTACAATTCGGCTAAACGCTCAAGTGAGTAATCCATCCTGATTGCTAAGAAGTGAGCACTCTTGGTTAGCCTGTCCACAATCACCCATATTGCATCATGATTTCTTTGGGTGCGAGGAAGTCCAGAAACAAAGTCCATAGTTAATCTCTCCCATTTCCATTCCGGCATCGACAAGGGGTGTAGTAAACCAACTAGGACCTAATGTTCTGCCTTTACTTGTTGACAAACCTAACATTTGGAAATGAACTCCACAATATTTCTCTTCATACCATTCCACCAATAATGTTCTTTGATGGTCTGATACATCTTTGTACCTCCAGGATGCATTGCATATGGTGAAGTATGTGCTTCATTCAGTATTTTTCCCCTCAAGTTGTCATCATTAGGGACGCATAACCTGTTCTGATAAAATAAGACACCATCCTCTGTTAATGTAAAATCAAGCTTTTCCTCATTTTGAACTTTTCTGGTCAATTTTACTAGTTTCTCATCTATCTTTTGTCCTTCTTTCACCTATTCAAGTAATATTGGCTTTACTTGCAAATTAGCAATAATTGAATCGTTTGAATCAGGTGTAAAACAAACAGTCATGGCTCTTAACTCAAGAACCAAGGGTAAAGGACTCAAACAAATGCTTGCAACAGATTTTCGACTTAAAGCATCTTCAACCACATTGGCTTTACCTGGATGATAATCAATCGTGCAGTCGTAATCCTTGATGAGTTCAAGCCATCTACGTTGTCGAAGGTTTAGCTCCTTCTGAGTACCCAAGTACTTTAAGCTCTTGTGATCAGTGAATATATGACATTTCTCTCCATACAAATAATGCCGCCATATTTTGAAAGCAAACACTATAGTAGCAAGTTCAAGATCGTGAGTAGGATAATTCAATTCATGCAGTTTTAATTTTCCAGAGGCATAAGAAATAACCTTCCCTTCTTGCATCAAAACGCATGCTAGACCATTGTGAGAAGCATCACTGTATACTACATACTCTTCCCCTTTAATGGGTAGAGTAAGTATAGGCGCTTGAGTCAACAAGGATTTGAGAGTTTCAAAGCTCTTTTGGCATTTGTCATCCCAAATAAACTTTACTTCCTTTTGCAAGAGTTTAGTCAAAGGAGAGGCGATAATGGAAAAGCCTTTCGCAAATCTTTTGTAGTATCCTGCTAAGCCTAAGAAACTTCTTACCTCGGTTGGACTTTTGGGAGGTCTCCATTCCACAACTGCTTGTATCTTACTAGGATCCACCTTCACGCCTTCGGATGATACAACATGTCCTAGAAACGTCACTTTATCAAGCCAAAATTCACACTTGGAAAGTTTAGCATAAAGTTCCTTCTCCTTCAAAATTTGCAAAATAATCCGGAGGTGTTTATCATGGTCTTCACTACTTCTGGAAAATATTAAAATATCATCTATAAAAACAACCACAAACTGATCAAGATAAGTCTTGAATACTCGATTCATTAGATCCATGAATACCGCAGGAGCATTTGTCAATCCGAATGGCATCGCCAAAAATTCATAATGACCATACTGAGTTCTAAAAGCAGTTTTAGGAATATCTTCTGCTCTAAGATGCAGTTGGTGATATCCAGACCTTAAATCAATATTTGAGAATACTTTAGCACTCTTCAGTTGGTCAAACAAATCATCTATCCTCGGTAGTGGATATCTATTCTTGATTGTTATTCTGTTCAATTGTATATAGTCAATGCAAAGCCTAAGAGTGACATCTTTCATCTTGACGAACAAAACAGGGGCTCCCCAAGGAGAAACACTAGGTCGAATAAAACCTTTCTCAAGAAGTTCTTGCAATTGAGATTTCAATTCTCTTAATTCCGTCGGAGCCATTCGATAAGGAGTGATAGAAATAGGGGTAGATCCAGGTATAAGCTCGATTGGAAATTCAACCTCTCTTTTCGGGGGCAATCCAGGAAGGTTTTCTGAGAAGACTTCTGGAAAATTACATACAACCAGTATGTCCTTGATACAAGGACTCTCCAACCGTGTATCAACTATGTGAGCAAGGTATGCCCCACATCCTTGACACATCAATTTTCTTGCTAAGGCCGCAGAAATAATACTAGCTGTCAATGATCTTTCACCTTGTACAATGATGTGTAACAATGAAGGATCTTTAAAGGTCACATGCTTTGACCTACAATCTACCACTGCATGATATTTATGAAGCCAATCCATCCCGATAATAACATCAAAATCTTTGAAGGGCATTTCAATCAAATCAGCAAGGAAGACCAAGCTTTGAATCACGAAGGGACAATCACGATAAATTCGATTACACACAACCTGATAACCCAAAGGACTTTCAACCAACACATCATAATTAAGTCTCATATATTTCACATTTTCAGGAAGAACAAGTGATGAACAAATATAGGAATGTGTAGAACCAGGATCAAACAGTGTAAACACACATAAGCCAAATAAGTGAAATTTACCGACAACCACGTCTTGTCCATCTTGATCATCCCTCTGCCTCATAGCATAAGCACGTGCAGTAGCCCTTTGTCCACTAGCTTGATTAGCTCTACTTGTACCTGCTGCTTGGGTGTTTTTACGTCTTGCACCTCTATTAGTTTGAGAAGGATTAATAGAAGGCTTATGAACTGAGCCTTCAGTTCTCAAGGAAGGAGCATTATTAGGATTAGGACAATCCTTCACTTTATGATCAAAGCTCCCACAATTGAAACATGCACCAGAAGCTCTCCTGCAAGTACCATAGTGATTCTTCCCACATTGTAGACAAGTGGGAACGTGAGGCTTGCCTTGGCCATAATTTGGAGTGCTAGCTGTAGAAAAATCTGATCTGGTCTAGGTTGGTAGTGGCCTGTTATCACTACCAACCTTAGAGTTATCAAACCTTCCCCTTTTTGATGAACCCCTAAAATCTGGTCTAGGCTTTCGAAATTTGTTTTCATTTATACTAGCTTCTTCTTTATCAAGTCGCTCCCAAGTAAAAGCAGCTAACACTAACTTACAAAAGTTCTCATGTTGCAGGATCACCACATTTTTTCTAATGGAATCATTTAAACCATCTTCAAACTTCCTACACTTGTCTTTTTCCTCTTTAATAATACCTCCAGCATAACAAGAGAGCCTTAGAAACTTCTGTTGGTACTCAGCAATAGACATGCCTCGTTGCCTTAAATTCAAAAACTCTTTTCTCTTTGCATCACAATAAGTAGGTGGGACATACTTCATACGAAATTCCCTAAGAAAATCATCCCAAGTAAGAACATGAGGTTTTAACTTGGCATTTGGAACACTTACCCACCAATCGTAAGCATCTTTTTGTAATAGTGAAATAGCATACTTAAATTTGGCAACATCTGAACACTCTAACTGCTCAAATACCCTCTCCATGGGCTCCAGCCATTGTTCAGCATCTGTGGGATCAACGGTGCCTTCAAACTCCACTCCACCCAATTTCCTCATTGTCTCAAAGTTAATCACATTGGGATCATGCATCGCTTCAGCCATGTGGTGGAAGAATTCAGCCATTTGATGAAAATGAGGATTTATGGCTTGAGTACCACGACTCATGTAAGGATGTGAACCAACTCTTACACCCTGATGGTTTCCCACTTCAGACCCACTAGTGTGGGGAACGTATTGATTCGAGAAAGGTTCTCCAACCTCTTCTAGTGCATGAGGTTGGGGAACAGAGGTACCCAAACCTTCCCGAGCAGCTTCCATAGGTGTCAGAAGAAGAGGCCATAGCTTAATTCCTTCAAAAGGGAAAATCACATTGCATTAGGGACATATACATGATGCATGTGCACTCTACATGCGATAGAAATACTACAAACCATGTAAGTGAACACATAATCCAAATAGAACCTTTTTCAAATGCGAACAAGGATACAAGTAATTCACAGCAAAAGTCCTAGAACCACAAATCGAAGCTCTGATACCAACACTTGTAGCGACCCTTCAGAAATAATAAAAGCCAATAACTCACGAGATTTTTATCCATATATTGTACTCACACTAGAACAAAAAAATGACATAAAAAAATATTACCAACTTCCAAGTACCCAAACTAGGTGGTTCATGCTTCACACATTCATTCAAAATTAGTGGTAAATTTAATATATTACAAGACTTGGGCTTACACACCCCAAAAGAACAAAACATAGAGCCATACTTAGATTACAACCCATGGTGACATGATCAAATTAGTCCTCAAAATTCCATGTAAATATACAACACATAGATCATGTACAAATCCCAAGGTTTATATAAAATATAGATGCCTATATGCAAATGTGATCTTCCTTAAGGCTCTCAAAATTTCCCTCTCCAATGGCCAGCTTCATGCATCCACTCGCTCATTCCCTACGATAGAAACAACTATCGCTAAGCATATAGCTTAGTGGTGTAAAACTATAGGTTCGGAGCCATCAAATTCACAAAACTACCTTTCTCAAGTCATGGGCAGCATAATCGAACATAATAAATAAATCAAGTAAACAATATATCAAAAGTATCAAGTTCGATATTTAGAGGTCCAATTGTCAAGAACGCTCATAGCACCTTTTTTCAAGAGATTAAATAACAAGGCTCGCCCAATATGTACATCATGTCTTCACACCAAGCACAAACAAGTATCAAGAAGGGCCGACGCCCTGTATCAAGAAGGGTCAAATCCTAATAATCAAGAGAACCAAGAACCATATTAAAAATGGCTTTCTAATTCGTACTTAAAATGGACAACTTCCATACTTAAGACGAACTAAAAATCCAGAGTCAAGATGACAAATGATTCGAATCAAGAGACATGCCAATAGTGACAAAGTCACAGCCACAAGAAGGACAAGGTCCCAACAAGAGTGCCAGGTGATCAAACAATCCATACAAGTGGGCGAGTTACACAGGCGTCTTTAACTTCTCAAAGGATACCAATACAACAATGCAAAGTGACAAGAGTAACCAAGGTACCAAGATCAAATTTCAGATATACTAGCAGTTAAAAGAGTGCAAATACAAGTTTATACACAAACCTCAGTGCTTTAGCAAAGAAACAGTCCAATACAACTTTAAGAGTTCAAACTGTAGACCACAACGTATTAAGGTCCTCAATTTGTTCACGAGTATATACAACCTTAAAAAATACAATTACATAACTTCTTTAATTCCCAGCAGCTCAATAATATTAATGTAAAACAAAATTTTCATCACAAGTAAGCTTAGCCTGTACAAACACGATTATGCTCCCAAAACAATGATTCTAGCCAGTCTAGTACCTTATGTCGCAACTTAGATTTGAAAAGGAAAACGGCAAAACTAGACTTTATAACCTTCATGAAAGATGTAGCTACACCTCTTACGGTTGCAAAAAACAAGAATCACCATAAAATATATTTTTTATAACAAGATATATTCAAAACACTAACAGCTGTCCATACAGGATTTCAAATTTCAAAATCTGAAAAGAACCTGTCGTATGTTGCGTCCCATATTTCGATTCCATAACAGCTAAATCAGAGTTTTACATAAACATAAACGTTGTAGGTCTACGAATTAGTTTTCCAAATCATATTTATTCACTTTAAATGGAGTTTTAGAGGACGAGATATGCATAAATTACCAACCACTACCCAGCTCATGAGCAAATTTCGTCACTTACCAAAAAGAAGTGTGTGTCTCGAATTCCAGCCAAAAGAACCAAGTTTTCTCTTGCGATTTTGAAGAACAATCTGTTTAGATATGTTTCTAAGGTTCTAAGGCTTGAGGAAAACGAAATTACTAAGGGAGGGTGAAAATATATAGTCAAACAAGTGATGTTTATCCCTTGGGCAGTTGTCCTTCAAAGGTGCTGCCCAAAATGCATACATATACACCTCTCTCTCTATATATATATATCCCTCATCTCCTTTTAAAGTTATACATAATTCTAATTAGAATATTACCTAAACAACCCATCACAATCCCTTAAATTACGATCACAATTTATGTTAAGCAAGTTAGCAATTATCACAACATTTCAAGTTCCTAAAATGAGAGTAAAACATATTGTAGTAATTAAGCAATGGTAAATCGACATGCGACTCTTGGTTAATATTTAGGGGTGTTACAGGTACGCTTTCCATACATTGCACAAGGTATAGTATGAGGGTTGCTTGACGTGATGGTCTAAGGTAAAGGTAATGGTTTACATGATGATATTTTCTAAATGTGGTATTATGACTTGAATGATGATTATACTTGTATAGTATGTCTCTTATTCTATTGTACATGTTATTTCCAAAAAGTAGCATAATGCATGGTTTCCAACCAAAATGTCCCTTTTTAAAGCATATTTTTGCATGGTCATCATACTTAGTATATTTTTGTGTGGTAACCATATTTTCCTATTTCTACTACAAGTGTAGGTTCCAGCAAGTGATTGATTCTTGCTAGGATTGAAGTGCTTGGATAGAGTTTTCCTCCAAGACTTGGTATGTCCTCATTGGTTGAGGACAAGGACTCTTATTGTTTTCTAGTTCTTTCTTATTTTGAGCCTATTGTTTAGACGTCAATTGTAAAGGGCCGTGACCCTGTCTTGTTAAAGTTTTGTCTAAGAAGGCTATCTGAGACTTATACTTCCGCTTTGTCTTTTCTAAGTTTTCTATGAGTATTGAATGTTTTGAATCGTATGGTTTTAAATATAAAGTTTTAATTCCACATTATTTTCCTTACTGAATGCAATGAATGACTATGAGGCTTGTATAAGACCCCTTCGGGGTCGAATACGTCGTGTTACGACTAGGGGGTGCTCTCGGGTCGTGACAATCATGGGATCAGAGCATAAGTTTTTGGAAATGGTTTTTAGGATCAAAGTTTCACAAGCCACGACTAGTAGAGTCTTGTTCATCGGTGTGAGTCGCGACACATCTATGAGCGAGAGTCTATAGGACATTAGAAAGTTACACTTCTTTCATATTCTTGAAGTCGTGCTTTAGAGTTTAGTTTTATAAATGTTCTTTTTGTAACCCTTCTCTTGTGTTTATTGGTTATGAATACAAGGGCTAACCCAAGAAGGATGGAAGAAGAGATAGGGAATGAGGGAGTTCCTCCCAAAGGTTTTCAAGGTGACCAAGTGCCTCAAAAGAATCAAGTTCCGGTGGCTCCCCCGGCCATGACCAATGAAGAGATTAGGGCAGATTTTCTAACCCTAGCTCAAGCCATGATGGATAAAGCTAACCGAGATGTGGGGCCTAGGGTGAATTCTAATAAGAGTACCGTGGCCTCAAGGTTGATAGACTTTGTGAGGATTAATCCTTTGATATTTCTTGATTCTAGAGTAGGAAAGGATCCCCAAAAATTCTTGGATGAGGTATATGAGATAGTCAATGCTATGGGGTATCTTCTAGGGAGAAAGTGGAGTTGGCTTCCTATCAATTGAAG
The DNA here is from genome assembly GCF_900185275.1 of Solanum verrucosum. Lineage (NCBI taxonomy): Eukaryota > Viridiplantae > Streptophyta > Magnoliopsida > Solanales > Solanaceae > Solanum > Solanum verrucosum. Next base: position 747,601 of record NW_026020214.1, read on the forward strand.
GAAGTGGACGAAGTGTGGTTCACTCAATGGAAAAGCAATAGGCCTTTAGAAATGGGTCCGATAAAATGGGAGGAGTTTAAGAGAGTTTTCTTTGGTAGGTACTTTCCCTGTGATAAGAGGGAGTGTAAGGTTGAGGAGTTTATCAATCTTAAGCAAGGTAGCATGATTGTGGAAGAGTACTCCTTGAAATTTACTCTCTTGTCTAAGTATGCTCAATCCTTAGCGTCTAACCCTAGGGATGAGATGAGTAGGTATTTGACGGGTATATCCGACCTAGTTGAGGAAGAGTGTTGTACAACGATGCTCCATAATGATATGGATATTTCTAGACTTCTGGTGTATGCTCAATCTATTGAGGAGTCCAAACTTAAGAGGAAGGGTAGGGAGTTGAAAAGGGGTAGGTCGGACGAGCAAGGTCAACCTAAGTTCAAGAAGAGAGCTCCTAACTAAGATTCTTCAAGTGCTCCTAAGGCCAATGAGGAGAAAGGTGGTGGATCTCAATTTTCTAAAACTCTTTGCACCACTTGTGGGAAGAGGCATCATGGGAAGTGCCTAGCCGGTACTAGTGGGTGCTATGGTTGTGGAAAGCATGATCACCAAGTGAGAAATTATCCTACTCTTACGGCTAGAAGAAGGGAGGCCAAACAAGCTTCTTATGTTAGTCCAAATCCTAATGCTCCAAAGAAGAACCGTTTCTATGCTCCTGGAGTTAACAAGGACAAATGAGCTAATCCGGATGTAGGTACCGGTAAGTTATAGTTCCTTTTTATTGTGAGAGGTTCTTTGTGTTGTTGTTCATGTTATCCTTAGTTGGGTTTTCTCCTAGGTAGGGGATGGTATCTTTAATAGTAGGTTGTGGTGAGTTTTGATATCCTTATCTCTTTCCTTCTATTCTTATTCAAGCTTGAGACCAAGAGTTCCTAGTAGCTTGTTTCATGTTTTGGAGTCTTGTGTGAATATGAGTTTCCATGGTCTCCTTATGAAATACATGTTTCGATGAAGTTTATGTTCATATGAAAAAAATGAGTTTTTAATGATTGTGTTCCTCATATTAATATGCATCTATAATGAGTTGCTTAAATGCTTCATGAGTTGACTTGTTGAGCATGCTTAAATGTGTTCTTGAAAAGAGTTGCATAAATTGCCTTATGATGTTGTAATGAGCATGATGTGAATGGGAGAAGGAAGTTCCTCCAATGACATGAGAAATGTGAAATTGATGCATAATGATTTTGTGGATGTAGTTCCTACCTTCTTGTTTGTGTTAAGCCTTTTTGATGTGGAGTTGATGTTTCCTCTTATGTTTATGCATTTATATTGATGTGTCATGATTATGGGCTTCTAGTCTTGAGTCGTTACCCTTTAATGTGTTTAAAGTGTCATTCGAGGATGAATGTTCCTAAGTGGGGATAATGTAACGACCCTAAAAATGAATAAGTGAAACTAGAGCCTACGGACTTTGTGTTGGGTTTGTAATGAGGTTTCATGTTGTGGAGTGTTGTCCCGAGCCTTATTTGATGGAGTTTAGTGAGTCAATGTCAAGGTATGTGATCGACTCCGTAGTGGGAAGATCCTTTCTAATGTTGGTTAAGGGTTGGAAGGGAAAGTGCCAAGCCAAGGAGGCAAGGCCTAAGCCAAAGGCCAAGGCTGCCCAACCTTGGCCAAGCACTGCCCCAAGTCCACAGACCACTTCACGGTCAGTGGCCTTGACCACAGTCCGTAGAAGTGTCCGTGAAGGTCACTTGGTGGCAAGGAAAGCAAGGCAACTTGGCCAAGCCACTGCCTCAAGTCCACGACCCCCTTCACGGCCAGTAGTCATGACCATCGTTTGTAGAAGTGGCCGTGAAGATGACTTGGCCAGGTGGAGGTTAATAAAGGTCAAGGTAGCTACTTCCTAGAGGACCATAGGCACCACCACGGGCTGGTGTCCCCTTTCACGGTCCGTAGACGTGGACTTGGTCCCTTACGGGGTTACCCAATTGTGGGGTTTTTAAGTAATTTTGTTTTAATATTTTATTATGTGGGGTTGATTTTAAATGGTTTCTATCATAAATATAAATAGTTTCAAGTCTTAAAACACTTCATTTACTCATTTATTCAAAACACCCAAATCAAAACCCCAAAGTTCTTCCTCTCTCAATATTTCTCTCTCTAACTCAAGGAAGAAGAAGAAGAAGTGGGAGCTAGGTTTGGATTCAAGGCGTTTCTTCATTAAATTTCTTGGGAATTCTTAGTAAAGGTATGGTGATCCTTCATCTATGGTTAATTTTCACCCTAGATTCAATTTCAAAGAAGTTTTCAAAATTCATGAAAAAAACCAAGGGTTTTACTCAATCTCATGGGTTCTTTCTCCAAATGATTTCAAATGGTTTCTAATGTCATATATTGATTGAATTGATGTTTAATTGATGGTTTATGATAAAAATATTCTATGAACCCATGATTTCTCTTGATTCCTAAATTGTGTCATTATGAAATGGGTTTATTGATTAAGAAAGCTTGTGATGGCAATATGTCTAAATTGCCTTGGGTTATTGAATTGTATCATTATCTATGCCTTATTTATGGTAGATTGTTGGTGTGTTGATGATTTGAGATTTATGGCCTTGAAGGCAAGTTTTGACTAAATTACATGTTGAAGAAGAATTGTGCAGAGGTGTTGATCCACTTGAAAGGTGGAGGTGTTTACTTACTAAGTATATGACTGTGAATTCAATGAGGTTGAGTTAATCATGTCTTAAAGGTAATTGCGTTGTTATTGAAAGGCTAATTCTCCATTTGATACTCATGTATGATGATGATGTAATTGGAAATGTTGTCTTCTATATATTGTATATCTTGGATTGGTAGGCTTAAGCATCCTTTCTTGGGTAATGAATGTGTCTTGACTTGATGAATATGAATCGATAGGCTATGTCATTCCTTTTATATATGAGTGATGAGTGTGTCTTAACTTGATGGTTATGAATTGATAGGCTTTAGGCATTCTTTTCATAAATGATCTAATCTAATGAAGACTCTAGAATCGATAGGCTAGTGGCATTCCTTTCTTAGTAAGTCAATGTACCATGAATCGATAGGCTAGTAGTATTCCTTTCATGAGTATAAGAATGAAATGAGGGGTCATTAATCGATAGGCTAGTGGCATTCTTTTCATGAGGACCCTGGAGTTGTCCTTGAATGTATCATGGATCGATAGGCTTATAGCATTATTACCTTGGTAATGATGTATCATGGGTCGATAGGCTTATGGCATTCCTCTCTAGTATACTAATGTAATGTGAATGAATTAGTCTATGGGAATGTAGGCTAAGCACCGAGCGGATATGGTTAGATGGAAACTCTCCCAATGTTAGGTTAGAGTTCCAAGGAACATCTTCCTATCCCATAACTATGTGCCCACATAGGATATTAGCCAACGGATTTCATCCAAACTAAGGATTCATCCGAGCTAATGTTATCGTTCTACCTTAGGCAAGTGGAACACCTCTTTGCGGTGTGGGGCTATATGACACCAGATTTCATGTTTCGCTTGAATGGTCTATGTCAGTTAAATGCTTATTCCCATCATGTGAGAAGTGCATTATGGTTTCTTGAGAGGTTCTATGAAGTGTAGGTGGTAGTATGGGATCCCATCTATGCATTGCACTAGTAGTCTTTGATTGGTTCATAGTGAGTTCGCTCAGTCTTAATGACTAATGTATGAAAATCCTCTAAATGGAGCAATCGAAGAATGTTGACTCTTAAATGCTTAATGTGATTTGCATGCCATACTTGGGTTATATTATGAGATATTTTCCCTTGTCATGCCTTATGAAATGTTATGTCTCTTTTAAATGGATATGGTGTAAAGGTGAAAAGGAAGTGATCGTAAGTTCACTTTTGGGTGACCTTAAGTGGTGCCTTGGTGTGGATGGTGGTATGGGATGCTATCCATACATTGCACAAGGTATAACATGAGGATTACTTGAAGTGAAGGTCTAAGGTAAAGGTAATGGTTTACATGATGATATTGTCTAAATGTGGTATTATGACTTGAATGATGATTATACTTGTATAGTATGTCTCTTATGCTATTGTACATGATATTTCCAAAAAGTGGCATAATGCATGGTTTCCAACCAAAATGTCCCTTTTTAAAGTATTTTTTTGCATGGTCATCATACTTAGTACATTTTTGTGTGCTAACCCATATTTTCCTATTTCTACTACAAGTGTAGGTTCCGACAAGTGATTGATTCTAGCTAGGGTTGAAGTGCTTGGATAGAGTTTTCCTCCAAGACTTGGTATGTCCTCATAGGTCGAGGACAAGGACTCCTATTGTTTTCTAGTTCTTTCTTATTTTGACACTATTATTAAGACTTCAATTGTAAAGGGTCGTGACCCTATCTTGTTAAAGTTCAGTCTAAGATGGACATGTGAGACTTAGACTTCCGCTGTGTCTTTTTAAAGTTTTCTATGAGTATTGAATGTTTTGAATCGTATGGTTTTAAATATAAAGCTTTAATTCCGCATTATTTTCATTATTGAACGCAATGAATGACTATAAGGCTTGTATAAGACCCCTTCAGGGTCGAATACATTGTGTTACAACTAGTGGGTGCTCTCGAGTCGTGACAATGATGGTAGCCCTTTCATATGTGAGATGATGACCCTTGTATCGGTAAACCGAATGATGATGGCACCCTTCATGGGAGGTCAATGAGTTACCCTTAATGTACCTTGAATTGGTAGACCTAGCGATAGTGGCCCTTTCTTGTGTAATGTACTTTGGGTCGGTAGACTTAGTGTTGGTAGCCCTCTCAAGTACAATGATGTTAATGTGAATGAACTAATCTATGGGAATTGATGCTAAGCATCGAGTGTATATGGTAAGATGGAAACTCTCCCAATGTTAGGCTAGGGTTCCAATGAACATCTTCCTATCCCATAACTATGTGCCCACATATGATATATATTAGCCAGTGGTCTTCTTACCAAAGCTAAGATATTACCTAGTTCTACCTTAGGCAAGTAGAACACCTTTGTTCGGTGTGGGGTCATGTGACACCGGGTTCTATGACTTAGCTCTCATTGTCTATGACAGTTAAACGCCTATTACCATCATGTGAGATGTGCATTATAATTTCTTGAGACTTATATGAAGTGTGGGTAGTAGTATGTGATGTTATCTTTACATGACACGAGTAGGCTTCAAGAGGGATATATTGAGTTCTCTAAGTCCTAATGACTAATGATTGAAAGTCCTCTAAATGAAGTTATTGAAGAATGTTGACACTTAAATGCTTAAGTGATGATGCATGCTATACTTGGGTTATATTATGAGTTAGTTTCCCTTGTCATATCTTATGAAATGTTATGTCTCTTATGTGTGGATATTGCACAAAGGTGAAAAAAGAAGGAATGGTAAGTTCACTTTTGGTGACCTTAATGTGGTGCCTTAGTGTGGATGGTGGTATGGGATGCTATCCATACATTGCACAAGGTATAGCATGAGGGTTACTTGAGGTGAAGGTCTAAGGTGAAGGTAATGACTTACATGTTGATATTGTTCAAATGTGATGTTATGACTTGTATGAGTATTTGATGTTTCTTATGCTATTGTTCGTGATATTTCTAACAAGTGGCATAATGCATGGTTTCCAACCAAAATGTCCCTTTTAAAGTATGTTTTTGCATGATCATCATACTTAGTACATTTTTGTGTGCTAACCCATTCTTCTATGTTTTTACTACAAGTGTAGGTTCCGGCAAGTGATTGCTTCTAGCTAGATTGAAGTGCTTGGATTGAGATTTTTCCTCCAAGGCTAAAGTGGTACGCTCTTATAGATCGAGGACAGAGTCTTTTTGAAGTTTCTTTCCTTCTTCATGTAATAGATAATTCTAGTCTTTTCAATTGTAAAGAGATGTGTCCCTAATTTTGTTCAAGATTGCGTCTAAGATGGCCATGTGAGACATAGACTTCCGCTTGCGTTTTAATGTTTTTTAATGTTAGATTGTATGGTTTTGAATAAAAAATTTTAAATTCCGTACTATTTCTATTTCTTATGCAATGAATGAGCTATGCGGCTAGTATAAGACCCCTTCGGGGTCGAGTACGTCGTGTCGCATCTAGGGGCTAACCTTGGGTCGTGACAAGAGTCATGTGTGATTATGTGTTACCATGGTCTCCTTATGTTATGCATGTTCTTGATGAATTCATGTCTAAATGAGAAAATGAGTTTTTATGATTTATATTCCTCGTGTTGATGTGCATTTAGTATGAGTTGCCTGTATGCTTCATGAGGTGAATTATTGAACATGCCTAAACGTGCTTTTAAGAGTAATTACATATTGTGCCTAATGATGTTATGATGAGCATGATTTGAGTTGGAGAAGGTAATTCCTCTAATTAAATGAGAAATGTTGATGTTATCATGCATAATGAGTTTGTAGATGTAGTTCCTACTTTCTTGTGTTGCATGGAGTATGTTAGAGATGGAGTTGATGTTTCCTCCTAGTGTATTTATTATGATGTTTCATGCATGATGGGCTGCTAGTCTTGACTCTTTAATTCCCTAAAGTGTTTAAAGTGTCATTCGAGGACGAATATTCCCAAAGGGGAGATAATGTTACGAACCAAAAATCTAGTAGGTGAAATTAGAGCCTAACAAGTTTGTTTTTGTGTTTGATGTGGGGTTTGAGGTTGTAAAATGATGTCCCGAGCTTAGGTTGAGGGGTTTCGGGGTTAAATGTCAAGGTATGACCCCCCAAGGACCAACCAAGGATCCTTGAGGAGGACCCTAAAGCCTAACCCCCAAAGCTCCCCAAATCAGCCCATATTGCCAAAAATTCATGACCTACGGATGGGACCTACGAGGCGTAGATCCATCCACGTCTCGTGGGGGTGGTCAGTAGGACAAGGACCCAAATGGCGACCCTCAGACCCAAACCACGGACCTGCAGTATGCGGTGTCACCCCACCTACGGTTCGTAGGTCTAAGGGCATAGGTCACCACCTGCAAGCTATCCAATTCGGCTTAGTTAGGGGCAATGTGGTAAATTGCTAATTAGTTAGTAATGGGTTGGGGACGGTTATTATTGATTAATTAAAGTATTTTAAGGATTTTAAAAGTATTAAAGATCCTCTTTTCAATTCATTATTTCAAAACACAAAATTAGAAACTACCCTCCTCTCCAAATATTCTCTCTCTAGAAACCACCTTTGGAGAAGAAGGAGACAAGCTTTGAAGCTCAAGATTTCACTTTTCTCACTCAATTTTCGTGGAGTTTCTTCCCTAAAGGTATGGTAGTCTTAAAAAAGAAAGTACAAATAGGGTCAAAGCCCTTTACATCAATAAAGTCTCAAAAATAGAAAGTACAATAGAAGCTAGAAAACAATAACATCTTGTACTCGAACCATGAGGACTCACCAAGCCTAGGAACCCAAGCTTCACTTGAAAGAAGTAGTACGTCTCAACGACCGGAACCTACACTCATAGAAAATGTCGAAAATATGGGTTAGCAGAAATAATGTACTAAGCATGGAAGCCATGCATAAAAATCCTTAAAACATGCATAAAAGGGACATTTAGTTGAAATCATGCCTTTATCAAGTTTAAAAGCCATTATGCATATTTATGAAGAAACATAAGTCAAACCATCATATAAGCAACCCAAAGCCACACTAGTGCCATGCAAAGGTAAGATCCCATAACCCTACCAAATGATAAGTATCACATTTAGGCCACCAACAACATACATATCTTACTTTTGCCTTATCCATAATCAACATACATAAGTAAGGAGTCAATCATGTTCATAACTTGTAACAAGTAAAGTCAACCTTAACATTCATACATATCTTACATACATAATCCATAAGTCTTCATAACACAAGAGGACCTCACCATAACCCCTTTAAAGTGTACTTGTGCAATGAATAAGTGAAGTCCCATACCCCTACTCATACTAAGTAGTACCTCTTAAGAAGTCATAATTAAAGTCAATGTTCTTATCATAGTTCATATTCGTATTATATAGGGAAAATAACATTAACCGACATAGACCATGTGAGATACATGGAATCCGGTGTCCTACCCCCACACCAAAAAGAGGTGTCCTACTTGCCTAAGGTATAGCTTACATAATAGCTTTTAGATGGATCCACTAGCTAAAGACCTACGTGGGCACATAGTTATGGGATAAGAAGATTGCTTCTAGAAACCCTAACTACTAACGTGGAGGTTTCCATCTCACGAGATAACCATATTGGGAACCCAACTACTAGCATGAAGGAACCTATCTCATACTCATATTCGCTCGGTGCTAAGCATAATTCCCTTTAAAAGTCATATTAAGTCTTTACTTAAGTTCATGTTCATGAAAGAATGCACTAGGCACTGAAACCAATATACATCATAATAGCTCATAGATTCATTAGGTGAGGATGTCCTTTCAACCTTAGAATCGTCAACATGTGAGTTAACCTTTCACATCATATTCATAGTGGTTAATGAGAATGACCTTTCAATCAACACAACAAGCTTATCATAAACATACATATATAGTTTATGCATAATCAAGTGTAAGGGTATAGGGAAGAAGGATCTTTCATCAATACCAAAATTACATAATAGTCATAGGATCATCGCTATATAAGTGAATCATGAGTTCATATTCAATCCTCATCAACATATACAAATCCTAGTTATTTCCCTTCAAGGTTAGGAATCAAGATCAACCATAACTTGTAGAATTATCACATTAGATAGAGTGATTTCATGATTCAACAACTTAATACATGTAAACATAATCAATTGTCAAGCTTCCATGATCAATCAAATCACACCTTAGTTCACAATTAAGGAAGAAGGGGGAAATCATAGGTCCACATGAGATTTTCATCAAAATCCAACAATATTCCATTAATTCAACCATAAATAATCATAATCAATCATAATAAACCATAATTAAACAATTGAAATCGTTTTGGAAGGAGACCCATAACATATAATGAAACCCTAGGTTTTTGGAAGTCTTAAAAGATAGTTTGAAGGGGCTCCTTGGGTGATAGCTACCCAAGGATTAAAGCATCCATACCATAGCTTTATTTCCACAATAAATTGGAGAGGAAAGGCTGTTTCTTTAACCCCTAGCTTGACCTTGACCTTGCTCTTCAATGGAGTCCTAGAGAGAGAATTTTTGGAGAGGGAAATTGGTTTCTAATTTGGGTCTTGTGAGTTATGAGGTGTTAAATACTTGGTTAATAGTTAAAAAGTACTTATATATGTCTAAAATAACTAATAGCAACCGTCCCTACCCTTAATTAATTAATTTGGAAATTACTAACCTACCCCTTAATTGGCCGAACGTAGCCAAGGCAACAAGTGTGATACGTGGTTTGGTTCAGAGAGTGTCCATCTTGAGGGAAGTCTCAACCTTGACCCACGACCCCCACCTACGGGGCGTGGGTCCACCCACGGCTCGTGGGTGCCCTATCCGTAGACCAAGCTATTTTTGACAGCTTTTTGGTCCTTCTCTTGGGTCCTCCTCAAGGACCCTTGGGGGGTCCTTGGGGGTCATTCCTTGACGTTTAGGTCCTAAAGCATTAGTACTAAGTAGGGGAGGTTATTTTATGACTCTTATCTTTACGTTTAACCCCATTAAGGCTACTAGTTTACATGTTAGGCCCAAGCTTAAGTCATTAGATTTTCGGGGTGTTACACTTGTGTGATCAATTTCAAGGGCAGTTGGGATGGTAACCTACTCCTCATAGAGTTCACCTATAATAATAGCTTCCATTCCAATATTTAGATGGCCCCGTATGAGGCACTATATGGGCGTAGATACATATCCTCAATTGGTTGGTTTGAAGTAGGTGAAGCCACTTTGATTGGGCTAGATTCGGTTCATGACGCTATGGAGAAATTCAACTCATTAGATATAGATTAAAGATAACCCAGAGTCGGCAAAAGTCCTATGCAGATGTGAGGAGAAGGGACTTAAAGTTTGAAATCAATGATTGGGTTTTCCTAAAGGTGTCACCTATGAAGGGGGTGATGAGATTTGGCAAGAAAGGGAAGCTCAGTCCTAGGTATGTGGGTCCTTACAAAATCCTAAAAAGGGTTGCTAATGTGGCTTATGAGTTTGAGTTGTCAGCAGAACTAGCAGCGGTTCATCCAGCCTTTCACATTTCCTTGTTGAAGAAGTGTGTGGGTGATCCGACATCAATAGTACCATTAGAGAGTGTGGTTGTCATTGATAGTCTCACTTATGAAGAGGTGATAGTTGAGATTCTTGACCATCAGATTCATAGGTTGATAAATAAAGAAGTCACTTTAGTGAAGGTTTTGTGAAGGAGTCAGTCTGTAGAGGGGGCTACTTGGGAAGCAGAAGCAGCTATGAAGGCTAAGTATCCTCATCTCTTTCCTTCTGATTCCGTTTCAGCTTGAGGTAATAGTTCCTCTCGAGTCTCTCAGTTTACTCTTGCGTTAATTCAATCTTAGTATCGTGTTCCTTCTATTTTTCTTGCATTTCAGCATATTTGCATGCCCTTGGAACTCAGTTCAGTTAGATATCAATTTCTAGTACTTAGTGGTAGGGATTGCGGCTCCTTCCCTCCATACTCAGTTAGTTTAGACTTCATTCGAGAATGAATGTTCCCAAGGGGAAGATAATGTAACACCTCGAATTCGAGAAACCAAAGTGCAGATTTTCAGAAATTACATGTGCCATCGACGGAGGCCAAACCACGTCCCGTGGCTTGGACCACGGACCGATGGTAGGGTCCGTGGGTTGGCCACCCAGAATTCCTAGAAAAATTACGACACACGGCCGGACCTACGGACCGTAGGTGGGCCTACGGTTTGTGGTCTAGGTCCGTGGATCGTGCCCCTCAGAAACAAGTCCCAAACGCCAAACGATGCCCTGCCAGGACGAACCGTGTGTCAGTCCACGGTCCGTCAGTCAAGTCTGTCGATGGCTTTGTCAGCTTTTAAGACAGGGTCGTTTTAGTCTTTTCCCATATGCTTTGGGCACTTAAACTACACTATTATACGCAGTTTAAGCCTAATAACCTAGTTAGAAGATAACCAAAATCATTATTCACCAAAATTCATCAAAATTAGAGACAAAAAGGAGAGAAAAGTCGAAAGCCCTCTCAAAAACACGCAACATGCCCTCTCCAAGTTTCAACCTCTAAAGCGAAGGATTTCTCTATAGATTTCGTCACCAGGTATGTGGGATTTCACTAGTGGGTTCCATTCATCCACTAGGTCCCTAGAATTTAGTCAGATCCTTGATTCTCCATATCTTGTTTACACCTAGGGTTTGTAAAATCTGAGGAGATTGTTATGATTTCAGTTGTTATGGTATCTATAATCTAAATAACATGTTTCTTGGAAGGATTGTTCAATTCCTTGTGTGAAACTCAGAAACCCTAATTGTGTAGATTCTCTTAGTTCATGAATTGTACATGCTAGGTCAGTTAAACAGCTAATCATGCTCCAGTTTCGAATGTTCTCAGTATATAAATGTTGCATTCTCAGATTTGCATGTCAGTATTTGAGCTATTCAATATGTCAGTATTTTAGTTACATTTCAGTCATATACTTATTTAGTTGGAGTAGACTTAACACCGAGTTGGACTAGGGTTCATCGTACCCTCATAGTCACAGAACTACGTGCCCCCATAGTATTATAAGTCCCTGTCACGCCCCGAGCCTACACCTTGGGCGGGATTGGTACTCAGAACCATTGCTGGCCCCAAGCGAACCCTTGGCCTGACTTACTTACTCAACGGAAGACTATATTCAATAAGAAAGGAATTCAAATGCTAAACAACTTAACTGTCTCAAATTGAACTCATAATGTTTTGACAATAAACATTTAACTTAGCCAAAATGGCAACTCAAATGTGCACATAAGTCAATAACAAAATGATGACGAATGAACTAACATCTGACTAACTATCTATGAAACCTCTAAAACAACAGAGATGGATGTCGGGATAGGCCCACGACATCCTAATGAACTATCTAATACTGAAAGTAAATATAAGGGATCCTCCGGAATGCAAAGAGGCTCACCAACAGACTCTGAACTGCTCACTGGATCAACGATGCGCTGGGTGCCAATCCTAGTTACTGCGTCTGCATCATAATACGATGCAGGCCAACTGTCATCAGTACATTGAATGTACGAGTATGCGAGTTGGAATGCTAAAACAAGATATATGCTTGAAAGGATTCTGAAAGGAAACACTTAGCTGACTCTTCTCAATTTCTGGATAACTTAACTCAAATAAAAAAAAAACAATGAAGCACATGCAATATATATAAAGCTTATAAAACAGTTGGAACCAATTTAGTTCGTTTAAAATAAAGCAATAACAGACTTAAATTTACTCATATAAGAAAATAATATGGTTTATGTGGGAGATTCTCTAACCGACAACCACCACTCTCAGCCTAAGTGGTGATACAACGTTCTTACCATCACGCTGCCAGACTGTCCTATACTTTGCCGTCATATTAAACTACTTAACTTAGTGGATCCACTAGCTTAACTTATGTGATAATCTAAAAAGTATGACCTATTAATACCCATGATGGCTACATAGTTTATGGAGACTTGAGTTAATATGAACTCGCATCCCCATATTGGTGCTCAATACTACTCCCAAAAATATACTTAGTTCATATGTTTTAAAACAACTTCTTTCTTTGGTTTGAGATAATTACTCAAAACTTAGCTTAAAAGCTCTCTTGGAATCGATGTTCCCTTTTCTTTCTCAAAATGTGAAAACATTTTCATACTTCTGGGGAATACTTACTTCCCATATACTTCTTTGAAGAATTGAAACTTCAAATCTTTACTCTTTGCTTAACTTGAACTTAAGCCTTAAAACAAAGTTAAAATGTTTGTGGAAGACTTTTGAAAACTTTAAGAACTTATCTTGACTTCTTGACTTGACTCTTAACTGATTCTTGAATTGAATTATGGATTCAAGAATCGTGATTTGTGATAGGAAAGATCTCATGATGTTTAGGAATGATTTTAGATGGCTAAACATGAGAAAAAACCGAAGTATCAAAATATGAGGGTGGGTCCGTGACACGGAGGCATATTTAATTTTTGGTTTCGGAGACAACTTTTTAGACAGAACACTCCATGTCAGCTCCGCGACGCAAAATAGAAATTTCCGAATCTGGGAACCTGCTCCGCAACGTGCCCCTAGTGTCAAATTTTGTCTGACGAAATTTCTTATTAGTTTTCCAGCCCCAGGATTATTTTTCTCAAATTCCTTTTAGATACAGATACAGATACCCATCAAATGTACCTAAGAACCCAACTCAAAATGACTCTATAATACGACGTAATGATCTCCCATATCAACCAAATTCAAGAACAACATCAAAATCAAGAATAGATATTAAGAACTTCAACTTTCAAACTCTTCTAGGACGAATCCATGCTGAAATAGATATGTTTGACACATGGGAGAACGATCCCAATGTTATGAAAGCCTCACATACCTGGTAGGAATAAATCCTTGGCGAAAACCACAACTAAATGGATCGATCTTGATGAATCTTGCCCTTTCTTCTTCTTTCTCCTCTTTTCTCTCTTTTCTAATCCCTAGCGTAAATTTCCAATTTCTAAAACTGACTAAACTATGATTTGACCCATATTAAACACCCAAAAACGGATTAAAATAATAGGGCAAGGAAAAGACTAAAATACCCCTTAAAAATCCGGATTGGACATTTTCTTATTTGAACAACCCAACTTCGAAAGGGCATATTTCACTCATACGAACTCGAAATTGCGCAAACTTGCCGGCGTTAGAAAGATAATTCCAAGAGATTTCCAACCATATCTAGAAGTACACATAAATCATCATGTGATAGGAGTTATGTCCGTTTGAAGTTGACCAAAAACTCACTTTTCCTCACTTAAACAAAATTTCCAGATTTGTCACTATTTCCAAAAATGATTATTTCAAGTTCTTAGCTTCTTCCTAGCTATTTCAAATTGCGAGATGTTACAGTCCCCCTCTATTGGGCATCATGTTTAGTGATCACGCCAGTCATGCCTTTATACCCCTGGCAAGGTATATCGGGTCCTCTCGATGGGGCGTATACATCGGACTCCACGTTTAGCTCACATGGTTTCATGTCGATTAATAGTAGCTCCCACAGTCAGACTCTTAGTGCATTTGACTAAGTTTTCAATATATACTTCAGTGTTTAGTTCAGCATATCATGTTCATGATTAGCACTTGGTCATTACATTCAGTTTTTCTTTTCAGTATTTACATTCTTGCTCAGTTTATGGTATTACTCAGTTGTGCCTTGTTTCAACTTATATATGTTTGTTTAGCTTAGTATCTATATCCTGCATGATCAGTACATTCTAAGTACTGGCTCATACTCTGTGCTACATCCTTTCATGATGTAGGTTCATGTACTTAGCATTCAGACCACGCTTAGATCGATTCTCGGTCAGCATTCAGCAGCTTCATTGGTGAGTCCTTATATTTCGAGGACAATAGACATGCTTTCATTTTAGTCTTTACATTTCAGTTTTAGTTTTGTTAGAGTTAGTTGGGGGGCATGTCCCAACAACTCAACTCAGTTAGAGGCTTTTCAGACATAGTAGTAGAATTAGCTTGAATTGTTGAGTTTATCTTTCAGTTGTTATTAAACTCTTAGTATGGTTTATACATTCAGACGGTATTCCCTATTTTTCAAATAACCTTTGTTTAGCTTCCGCATAGTTCCTATCTTACTTAGTTATTTCCAGTATACTTATGATATGTCAGACACAGGGTTAACTTGGGGTCACTCGTGATCCTAGGTCCCGGGTTACGCCAAAGGGGTAGCCTCGGGGCATCACAATTTCTCTCTTTAGAAACTTGAAGAAGAAGAAGATTCAACCTAGGGGTTCAAGTCAAGGTCTCAATTCCTCCGTTGAAGTCTAGCTTTTGGATTCAAGGTGTGATAGTTTTCATCCATGGATTCCTTTCATCCATGGAGTTCCCAAATTCCTATATTTTAAAAGGTAGAATTCCCCAATTGAGTTAGGGTTTTCTTTAATTATCATGAGTTCTTTTCATTATTGATTATAATGATTGAATTATGATCTCTTATGCATGAATTGGTGAAATATGATGATTTTAGGATGATTTTCCCATGAACCTATGTAATCCCCAGGTTTTCAACTTATGAATCATATGATGTGGGATTTTGATCTTCAAGGAAGAGTTTTATAAAATTAAGCATGTATTGCAAGCTTTACATTTTGATGATGAAATCCATATCTAACCCATGTTTTCTAAGTATTGATGATTGAAAGTGGGTTTTGACCTCAAGAGGTAAATTATGGATTATGCATTTTCTTATGACATCTATGCAAATGTTTTAAGGGTGCTTTGAGAGTAGGTACCAATGATGATGTTGTGTTGTGAAAGGATATTCTCATAAACACATAATAGCATGATGTGAAAGGTTTTCTCAAATAGAAAGGATTTTTAGGTTGAAAGACTGCCTCACCAAATTGAATCAAAGAGTAAGAGATATATTAATGAAACTAACTTGATTTGGTTGTCCAAGGGCACCTTTCCATGAATAATGAAGTCAAGTAAGAAATGACTATTCCATGGGTTTTATGCTTAGCACCGAGTGGATATTAATGATGGGATGGAAGCTCTCTCGTAGTAGAGGCCGGGTTTTTAAAAGCAATCTCATGAGATGGAAGCTCCCCCGTTAGGAGAGGCCGGGTTTCTAGTAGCAATCTTCTTATCCCTTAACTTTGTGCCTCCATAGGTTGATTAGTTAGTGGATCCACTTAAGCTAGAAGTTCTTGGTTCTACCTTGGCAAGTAGGACAACCCTTTTCGGTGTCGAAGACACTGGGAATCATGTTATAGCTCACATGGTCTCTATATCGGTTAAGGCTAATTCCCCACAAGTAATAATAGACTAAGGTTACTTCAAGAAGTATTTTATATGAGTTCAAATGTTTTAAAGATGAATTTGGCTTGAATTGACCATGATGTTATGACTTATGTTTTCTAACTCTTTTATATCATGTTTTAGCTTGGTCAATTGCATGTCATTAAATGAAATGTCCTTTTTAGCATGATTTAAATGCTTTTATGCATGTCTATCATACTTGGTACATTGTTTTGTACTAACACATACTCTTGCCTACATTTCCCCAAATGTAGGGTCCGGCAGTCAGGGTCATCAGTTTCGTGGCTAGAGGTTGACTTGAGACGGTTCCAACCTTTTACGAGTCATTAATGCTTCGAGGATGGAGTCTTATTGTTTTCAGTTTCTTTCATGTATTTCTATTTTGGACTTGATGTATGGGCTAGGCCCAATTTCATTCTCTTATATTAGATGGCTATGATGAGACAAGTGTTTTAGACTTCCGCTTTGATTTTGTAAAATGTTTTGGACTTGAACTATTGTTATACTCTTATTGTTCTATTTCTCATGTTATGAGAGCTAAGTTGCTTGTATGGAGTCCTTCGGGGTTCTATATGTCATGTTACATCTAGGGGGTACCCCTGGGTCGTGACAAGAATAAGGTATATTTGAATGGTTGGAATTCCTCTTTTTGTTCCACTAGTTGATCATCATCCACGACAATTGGTAATTAGACATCAGACACCTAAATATTTTCGTTCAAGTGATCCTCCAAGTTATAAATATCTGAGCCAAATTGATCTATTTCTTGTGTGAGCTCAACTCTTCCTTCTATTAGTTGGGTTGTTATGTATGCCAGACTATCACTGATAGACTCTTGAAACTTTAGAAGTTGAGTTTGTTCTTGTAGCCAAGATTGGCTCACTATCTCTGCTTCTTCACAACTTTCTTCTTGTTGGGATTCAACCTCTTCCTGTAATTGAGTATTAGCTAGGTCTGTAACTCACAATTGATTAGCACAACCTTAGCTTGTAGTTCCATGATTATTGCCCGCATTTCCATGTTTTTTCTTTGTTGTTCCATCATTATTGATTCTAGTTTCGTGAGTTTTGAATTATTTTTGTACATCATGTCCATAAATTGCTTTAAAAATATGTTGTGCATCTCTCTTTCAGCATTCTCCACTTCATCACCCCTACCAACATCACAAATGACAGAAGAATTATAATAGGGGTTCGGGGGAGGGAAATAAGAGTTAGGACCACCGTTCCAATGAACATATTGGCCACCACGTAAATGATATATTGTGCACTCGATCTCTATGTGGTGTTTATTAAAATAATTACAAGGATATTTATAAGAATACTCCTCACCCAACCACGATTTATCACAATCATCCATATGAATAAGAGTACCAAATTATTTAATGAAAAAAAATATTTGTTCAGAAAAAGCTGGAAAAATTTAAAACTTAAATAAATAAAAAGAAAGAGTATAACCTAGAATAATAGTTAATTACTTAGTCCCTGGCAGCGGGGCCAAAAACTTGTTGCTCCCAATTGAACCCGCAAGTGTACGTGGTCGCGCAAGTAATACAATGGCTCTAAATAGCTAGATTATAGAACCCAAATGGACTTGTATATTAACTATTTTTTTACTAAATTATACTAGTCTAATTATTTATTCAAGTGTGGCAAAAGAATTTGATTTTTAATTCTAAACAAAAAGAATGTAAGAATGAAACAATAAAATTACTTACAACGTTTGGGACAATTCCAGGGATGCAACATGCTTAATGTTTCATGTATCACATCTCATGTAATAAATTAACTACAGTTATCAAATTACTGATTTACAAGGATAATTTTATGATCATGATCTCCCGACCTCTAATCGCCTACTCCAATTGACTGTCTAACGACATCGTTGATCGGAGATAGACGTGCCCAATTGGTGAGCATTTAAATTCATCATGTTTCATAACCAAGCTTGGTGTTCATTCGGGTGTCAAACCTAAATGCGAATCTAATCAAGTGATATGCAAGAAAGATCACGCCTTTTGTATTCTTTGGTCTATCTATCTCTTCGTCTTCCGAGTCCAAGACTAGACAATATGTTTATTTCTATGGTGATCAAGAAAGAAATACTAAAACAAGAATACAAAAGTAATTTAAGTGATATCCAACATTAGTTCAAAATAATTGATGTTCAACAATTACCCGTAGCCACAACCCCAAAACAAGGGTCTTTAGCTACTAATGTCTAAGAAAAGAAGAAGAAGAAGTACCCTATAAAGTATTGACGACTTTTCTTTTACAAAGTATCTTCCCGTCTTCTAATAATTATTCTCATGGGCTATTTATCGATCTTAAGAAAAACCCCAAGTAACATAATTGAGTCCAAACAAATTTGAAAATCAAAACCAAACGAAATTGAATTTCCTAATTGTACACATATTCTGTAACTGCCTTAGCATTTGAAGGTCCTTCCTTAGTTTCCACATTGCATTGTCATATTCTCCCTTCAGTTTCCAATTGAATGTGCACTTTGCCGCATATACATATTATATATCATTATATTCAATATAATCTATTAAGTTGCCTGTTGATTTCCTTCTATAATCTTCCCTCATTAATTCGTTTTAACTCCAAACTTCTTCATCTTTACACCAATTTACTCCTACAAATAAAATACACTATTATGCACAATTTATAAAATTATGTACAAACAATAAATGTGAGACAAATAATGATTAAAAATTTATATATTTTGCCTCACATCACTCATTCTCCATGTGACATTGTTCCTACCTCGAACGTGTATATGAATCACCAAATCTTCAATCATCACCTCTGAATGGAATGGTCTCCTTTGAAATTGAGTATAGTTCCTAGCTTTCCACAACATGTTCACAACCAGTGCAAAAACACAATGTTTTTTTTATTTCCACTAGGCCTGCTCTTTTCTTTGAAATTTGGCTCATCCATTGCACTTTATCATCCCAACTCATGGTTTTCCCACCCACTGTAGTACTCGACTCCAAATGTTGCTGGTAACTCTACATTAAAAAATAAGTGGGCAAAGGTCTCCAATTGTTGTCCACAAAAAGCACAATTAGAAGGTATAGTAATTCCAAACTTCATCGGTCTCTCAAAAGTTGCAAGTCTCTTTTATATGGCCAACCACATAATAAATCTATGTCTAGGATGTATTCACTCTTCAACACCTTGTCTTGAATTATATTCAACTTCTCAACTTCGAACGGTCTGGCATTGATTTGATCCACTAGAAGGGAGTGTACCTTAATATGAGCATGAACTCTATTAGTCTCCGAAATATCAAATCTCACAAATCTATTAGATAAGGATTAAACTTCCACTCGTTACATAATCAAGTTGCTCATACTAACTGACTTCTGACTCAACACATTTACTACAACATTTACTTTGCTTAAGTGATGTAATATAGTGATGTTATAATCCTTAAGTAACTTTAGCCATCTCACCGGCCTAGAAATTAGATATCTTTGACTAGAAATTTATTGAATACTGCGATAATTGGTGAGCATCTCTCAATGCTTTCAAAGTAAATAATGCCTCCAAGGTTTAAAAAAAAATCATCATTAGCACCTCTAAATAATAAATATTGTAGTGATTTTCCTACACATTCAATTGTCTCAAAGTATACTTTATTTTCTTGCTTTTATACATCAAAACAATCTCAAGATAAACTTGTTAAGCATTACAATACTCCTTGAACCCTTCATCTTTCATCGGCAAGGTAAAAATTGAGTTTGAAGTCAACAATGCCTTATATTTTTGAAAGCTCTCCTCACGCTCCTTGAATTATTGGAAAGCCAAATTCTTATGAGTTAGTTTTGTCAATAAAGACACAATAAAAGAGAAGTCATCAAAATCCCTTCTGTAGTAACCGGTCAAACACACAAAGCTCTGTATCTCAAAAGGTGAAGTACACCTATCCCAATATCTACTTGTCTTAACACTCTTCTCATATGCCATAATATCATTCTTAGTCATATGCCCAAAGATGTCATGAAGCTGAGATAGAACTCATATTTAGAAATTTTTGCATAAAGTCACTTTTTCTTCAAATTATAGAGAACGATTCTCAAAGGCTATTCATGTTTCTCTATGCTAAGATAGTAGATATAAATATTGTCAATGAAGATTATAACAAATAAATTCAAATAGGGCATGAACACTTGTCACGACCCGAGAGCACCCCCTAGTCGTAACCGGCGTACTCAACCTCTCGGAGGTCTAATACACGCCTCTTAGTATTCATTCATCGTATAGACACTAAAAACCATAAGGAATTTAAAACTTTGTTCACACACGAAGATACTTTTATTAAATAACAATCGGAAGACTTTCTAGACTTTATACACGATGTCTCAAAACTATCTAATACTTGAATACAACATTAAGACTAAGCCCACTCAAAACTTAAACAAAACTACAAAGCATAAAGGAACATATTGGGTTTTGACCTCGAATCTATGAGGACTCACCAATTCTTCATCTTCAAGCACCTTAGGAACCTATCCATCAACCATAGAACAACAACATCTCCAATCCCTACACTTCAGTAAGAAGAGGGGAAGAAAGGGGTTAGCACAATTAAGTGCTAAGTATAGAAACCATGCAAAAATATGCTAAAAAGAACATTTATTGGAGAAATATGCTTTTATGCCATTTGGTAAAACTTCATGAAAATATAAGTATAAGAGTCACAATACTCAACCATAACCAACATACAAGTCATTAACCACTTTAGCACATACTCCACACACAACCCATTCCTTCTTCTTAAACCATCCACGTCAAGTAACCCTTGGACAAAACTTTGTGCAATGTATGGATAGCGTCACATACCACCATCCACACTAAAACATCATCCTAAGGCCAGCAAACGTGAACTTACCACTTATCATGATTCATATCACAAGCTATCCTGCACAACTAGTATTAATATTTAACACGCTTGTTCTTTGGATTGCTAGATCATCATGCCAAACATGAGGGGAAGACGGGCCTGATCACCGGAAGAGCCACCCACCAATGGTGAGCTCCATGATGCACTCACCATGCTTGCACAAGTGGTAGCTAACCAAGTGCAACAAGGAGCCCAAGCTCCTCGAACTACCACCCCGGGGGAAAGGGTGAGAGATTTCATGAGGATGAACCCTCCGGTCTTCCATGGTTCAAAGGTGGATGAGGACCCGCAAGAGTTCATCGATGAGGTATGCAAAATCTTGACCATTATGGATGTTGGTGCTTGTGAGAAAGCGGAATTGGCGGCCTACCAACTCAAGGGGGTTGCTCAAATTTGGTTTGATCAATGGAAGGGTGAGAAAGGTAATGGCTATGTGGTGTTGTGGGAGGAGTTTAAACTTGCTTTCCTTAATAGGTTCTTCCCTCTTGAGCTTAGGGAGGCAAAGTTGGTGGAGTTCATGAACTTGAAGCAAGGAGCTATGAGTGTGAGGGAGTATGCCCTCAAATTTGTCCAACTCTCCAAGTATGCACCTCACTTGGTGGCCGACTCTAGGTCGAGGATGAACAAATTTGTGATGGGTGTATCCGACTTGGTTAGTGAGGAGTGTCGGTCCGCTATGCTCATTGGAGATATGGATTTGTCTCGGTTGATGACTTATGCCGAGCAAATGGAGGAGGAGAAATTGAGGAAGAAAAGGGGGCACGAGGCCAAGAGGGACTGATTGGAGAATAGGTTCCCTAAGGGTGCTAGATTTTATCAAGGCCGAGGAAACCCTCATGCCAACCGGGGATTTGCTCAATGTTCCTAGACCTCAAGGGGGAGGTGAAATGGGTTCTATGGATGTATGCCCTAAGTGTGGGAGGAAGCATGGTGGTCCTTGCATGAAGGGTTCGGGTGCTTGCTTTGAATGTGGAGAAGTGGGTCATAAGAGGTTTGAGTGTCCCAAGATCCGCAACAATGTCCGAAGTGCTAACACTACTCCTTTGGGTAAAGGTGCTTCTCAAAGTGGTGCCCCGAGGGACAATCGATTTTATGCTTTACATGGTAGACAAGGTGTTAATGAGACCCCGGATGTGGTGACCGGTATGTTGCAAATCTTTGATCTTGATGTTTATACTTTGATTGATCCGGGTGCCACCCTTTCCTTTGTTACCCCCTTAGTTTCTAGAAAATTTCATGTCGAGTCGGAATTGTTGCATGAGTCATATGAAGTATCTACTCCCATTGGTGTCTCTATTGTTGCTAGAAAACTGTATAGAAATTGTCTGGTTTGCATATTGAATAAGTTGTTGCCTTGCGATCTTGTTGAGTTGAACATGGTGGATTTTGATGGTATTCTTGGGATGGATTGGTTGCATGCATATTATGCTTCTATTGATTGTAGGACTCGTAAAGTCAAGTTCCGATTTCCTAATGAACTCGTCCTTGAGTGGGAGAGCCGGGATGCTGTGGTGAAGGGGAAATTCATTTCTTGCATTAAAGCCCATAGGTTGATTTCCAAAGGGTGCTTGTACCATATTGTGAGAGTCAATGATGTGGAGTCTAAAGTCCCTCCTATTGAGTCTATTCCGGTTGTTAATGAGTTTCTAGATGTCTTCCCAGAAGACCTTCCCGGTGTCCCTCCCGAAAGGGAGATAGATCTTGGTATAGACCTCCTTCCCGATACTCAACCTATCTCTATCCCCCCTTACCGTATGGCCCCGGCGGAGTTGAAAGAGCAATTAGAAGATTTGTTAGAGAAGGGGTTTATTAGACCTAGTCATTCTCCCTGGGGTGCTCCGATTTTGTTTGTGAAGAAGAAAGATGGGTCTCTTAGAATGTGTATTGATTATCGACAACTTAATAGGGTCACCGTCAAGAATAGGTATCCTCTTCCAAGGATTGACGATTTATTTGACCAATTGCATGGGGCTAGTCACTTCTCTAAGATTGATCTTCGGTCAGGGTATCGTCAAGTGAAGGTGAGGGAGTGTGATATTCTCAAGACGGTTTTCGTACTAGGTATGGGCACTATGAGTTTGTGGTGATGTCTTTCGGGTTGACTAATGCTCCGGCTCTCTTTATGGATTTGATGAATAGGGTTTTCAAACCCTACCTTGATTCTTTTGTGGTGGTGTTTATAGATGACATCTTGATCTATTCTTGGGGTTAGGAAGAGCACAAGGGTCACTTGAGGGTTGTACTCCAAAGATTGAGGGAAGAGAAGTTGTACGCTAAATATGAAAAGTGTGAGTTTTGGTTGAAGGAAGTTGCTTTCCTAGGCCATGTGGTGTCGGGGGATGGTATTAAGGTGGATCCTAAGAAGACCGATGTTATTAGGAATTGGCCTAGACCTTTGACCCCATCGGATATAAGGAGTTTCTTGGGTTTAGTGAGTTATTATAGGAGATTTGTGGAAGGGTTTTCTTCTCTTGCTTCTCCTATGACTAAGTTGACTCAAAAGAAGGCTAAATTTGTGTGGTCGGATGAGTGTGAGGAAAGCTTCCAAACTTTGAAAGAAAGGCTTGTGTCCGCTCCTATTTTGTCACTTTCGAATGGGTTAGAAGGTTTTGTTGTTTATTGTGATGCTTCCCGTATTGGTTTGGGTTGTGTGTTGATGCAAAGTGGTAAGGTTATAGCCTATGCTTCTAGGCAACTTAAGGTTCATGAAAAAAATTACCCAACCCATGATCTTGAATTGGCCGCCGTGGTTTTTGCTTTAAAGATTTGGCGTCATTATTTGTATGGGGTGCATGTTGATATCTTCACCGACCATAAGAATCTCCAATATGTGTTCACGCAAAAAGATCTTAACTTGAGACAAAGGAGGTGGTTAGAATTCCTTAAGGATTATGATATGAGTGTTCACTATCATCCGGGGAAAGCTAATGTGGTGGCGGATGCATTGAGTATAGTGTCCATGGGTAGCTGGGCTCATGTGGAGGAAGGTAGTAAAGAGTTGGCTAAGGAGGTACATCGGTTGGCCAAATTGGGAGTTAGGTTAGAAGGGGTGAATAGTGGAGGAGTAGTTGTTGTTGATGGTTCAAGGTCTTCCTTGGTTGATGAGGTGATAGTCAAGCAAGATCTTGATCCTTGTTTGGTAGAATTAAAGGCTTCGGTGAGTAGTGGTAAGGTGGAGGTTTTCTCCCAAGGGGGAGATGGTGCCCTTAGGTACCAAGGTAGATTATGTGTTCCTTGTGTGGATGGTGTGAGGGAAAGAATCCTTGATGAGACTCATAATTCTTTTTATTCTATTCATCCGGGGTCAACAAAGATGTATAGAGACTTGAGGGATGTGTATTGGTGGGGCGGTATGAAGAAGGACATTGCAAAATTTGTTTCGGGTTGCCATAGTTGTCAACAAGTCAAGGCCGAACATCAAAGGTCGGGTGGCCTAACTCAAGACATTGAGATACCTACTTGGAAGTGGGAAGAATTCAACATGGATTTTGTAGTGGGCTTACCCAAGGCTAGAAGAGGCTTTGATTCGGTTTGGGTGGTGGTTGATCGGATGACAAAGTCGGCTCATTTCCTACCGGTTAAAACTACTTACGGGGCTGAAGAGTATGCCAAGTTATACATTCATGAATTGGTAAGGTTGCATGGGATTCCTTTGTCTATCATCTCGGATCGTGGTGCCCAATTCACTTCTCACTTCTGGAAGTCATTCCAAAGGGGTCTTGGTACAAAGGTAAAGCTTAGCACGGCCTTCCACCCTCAAACGGATGGCCAAGCCGAAAGAACAATTCAAACCTTGGAGGATATGCTTAGAGATTGTGTATTGGAGTTGAAAGGTAATTGGGATGATCATCTTCATTTGATTGAATTTGCATACAACAATAGTTATCATTCTAGTATCAGTATGACTCCTTTTGAGGCACTTTATGGTAGACGGTGTAGGTCACCGGTTGGGTGGTTTGAAGTTGGAGAGGTGGCCTTGTTGGGTCCGGATCTGGTCATGGATGCTCTTGAGAAGGTAAGGATGATTAGGGAGAGGTTGAAAACAGCCCAAAGTCGTCAAAAGTCTTATGCCGATGTGAGGAGACGGGATCTTGAATTCAAAGTGGGTGATTGGGTTTATTTGAAAGTTTCTCCAATGAAAGGTGTGGTTCGTTTTGGTAAGAAGGGGAAATTAAGTCCTAGGTATGTCGGTCCTTATGAGATAATAAGAAGGGTTGGTAAAGTAGCCTATGAGTTGGGGTTGCCCAAGGAGATGGAATTAGTTCATCCGGTATTCCATGTATCGATGTTGAGGAAATGTGTTGGTGATCCTAACGCTATTGTACCTCTTGAGGTTGTGGGTGTTGTAGAAGATAATTTGACGTATGAAGAAGTCCCGGTTCAGATCTTAGATAGACAAGTTAAAAGTTTGAGGAACAAAGAAGTGGCGTCCGTTAAGGTGCTTTGGAGAAATCAACAAGTGGAGAGTGCTACTTGGGAGGCCGAAGTGGACATGCAAAGACGTTATCCTTATCTATTCAACTCCACTCAAGCCTAAGGTATTAAATCAAGTCCTTTGTACTCCATTGAGTCTTACATTTCAGCCCCTGAATCATTAATGTGCATATATGTTTAAATTGATGAGTTATGGATGCTTTACACTAAGTTTTGAAATCTTGAAGTGATGTTTAAATAAAATTTTGCATTCATGTTGGGGCTGATATGTTCTTACTAAGTCTTGCCTTGTACGTCTCTTCCACATTCGGGGACGACTGTTCCCAAGGGGGAGATATTGAAATGACCCAAAAAGTTCTTTAAAATGTGCTTCGGAAGTTACCGGAAACTTGTTTAGCTATATATAAAAAAAAATTCGTTTCGTTTTTCGAAAATCCGACTTCATATTCTTGTTTAGGAGGTCAAATTGAGAGGGAAATGGGTCTAATTTTAGAGCAACCGTATCAAAATCCGAAATTTCCAAGTGAAGCCTTTTTCGAGGGTCTACTTTGGAGGGTCATATCTCCTAGCACACAAATTATTGGGTGGCCAATAACATATCCATGGAAAGCCCTTTGAGTTAGCTACCTAACGCACTTCGTTTCACCTCATTCGGAGTTCAGACGAAGAAGTTATGCCCATTTTCGTAAAAATCTGTCCGGCAGGAAAGGTAATTTCCAGTGAGCGTTTTTACTGTTCACCCGCATCATTTTTTTTCTAAGTGTTGGACCATTTTTCCAAAGGGCATATGTTATTTCCTATATACCATTAGTTCAATTCCCATCTCTAAAACATTTCCCAAAACACCTCTCCCATACTTAGACACATTTTCTCTCAAGTTCTCTCAAGAACCCTAATCCAAAACCTTCCTCAAGATTGAAGAGACTCTTGCTCCAAGTTCCAAGCTTCCATTGAAGACACTCTCAAGACCTTCATAAAAACTCAAGGTATGTGGTGTTGAACTCATGGGTCCTTCCACCCATAGTGCCTAGACTCTATTCTACTCACTAATTCATGGTTTAAGTTAAGATTCATAAATTAGTCTTGTTCTTTGTAATAATTTCCTGCACATTGAATTTTAAACATGAAAAGTGATTGTTTTGAGCATGTTGTGACTTTCGAACTTGAACCTAAATTTGGAATGGATGTGGAGATTTTCATGTGGTATTGTGGGTGTTAAAAAGGTGTTGTTGTAGGTTGTTCACTGGTTTGGCTGCATAATTACTACCCTATTTTCCATGCTCTTTGATTCCATTACATGCCTTCAAGGTGTTTGACAAAATGTCCAACTATGGAGAATTGATGAATCGATGCTTTAAAGCTTGAGTTATGAGATGTATGGAAATCCAGAGATGTGTTGATGACAAACTAAGCTTGTGTATATGTTCATTCCATACGTGAGATTGCATTAGAGCCTAATGGGAATTTCCTATATAAAGTGTTGCATGACCATGCCCGGTCCGGGGGAAAAGAACCGGACAACCATGTGAGAGGTTTATATCTCACCACCTAGGATGCTTGGGGTGTGACCAACATCAACCATGTGAGAGGTTTATATCTCACCACCTAGGATGCTTGGGGTATGACCAACATCAACCATGTGAGGGGTTTATACCTTGCCACCAGGGTGTCCGGGTGTGAACGGCATCCCCCATCCTAAGTTGGGGTTATAGATTGGTTGGATCATGCATACACATATGATATCTACTATTAGTATAGATTTACTTAAACATGTTTTGACTTCACTTTGATCATGCATCCTCATATTGTTATTCTTAATGCCTATGAAACTATTTCTTGTATTTCGATTGTGTCCTTGTCTATTGTTGTGTTACACCCCGCATACTTAGTACATTCCAAGTACTAACGCATATTTTGCCTACATGATGTCACCATGTAGGGACCGGAGCTACTCTTGATCCTTCTCTCCATTCACGTGGCTAGTACGGTGCTTATCCGAGTTGTTGGTGAGTCCTCAATGATTCGAGGGCTATGTTATGTTTCCTACTCCTATGTTTTGAGACTTTAGCTTGCAATTGTATTTTGACTATGAGGGGAGCCGGTAGTATGTCATGGCCCCGTCCTATCTATGTATGTAGAGGTGTGCGTTGGACAAGTATTTTGTAAATGAGCTAGACTTTTGTTCTATGATGTCATTTTGAAATGGTTTGCCCTTAGTCCCTATTTCCCGTTAATTAATGTTGAATGTACTTCCGCGACCGATGAAGTGTGATGACAAGTTTGAGAGGCTTGTTTGGGGTTCCTTCGGGTTCCTCATTCGCCATGTCACGTCTAAGCCCTAGGCTTGGGTCGTGACAATAGCCCAACTCCTCAATGTCATGGTTAAAACCAACAAGGAAACTGAGAAAGACCAAGAATGGGCCATATTGTTGACTCAGCTGGATGTCTTGTCCATGAAGGTCATGAAGCTGGAAGCAAGGTCTAGAAAGAAGGACAAGCACCTTCCCTTTCACGAGTGTCAAAAGATGAAACAACAAGAGGGTGGACAAAATTAAGAGGTTCCCTCACTTATTCTAAACAAAATCAAAAAAAGGATAGAGTGTTGAATGAGATAAAAGAGAATGCCTTAATGCTTAATAAGATGACAATCTCCCATTCCATAAATATTCAGCTACAAGACGCCAAGATAAACCAAGTGTTATTCTGTCTCTAGTGACACTAAGGTCAAACCCAAGAATGAGGCTTCAGTGTGGACTTCCGTCGTGCACAAATGTTAACTAAGGCACTGCTTGGGAGGCAACCCAAGACCCTTTTATTTCTTTAATTTTGTTTTGGTAAATAATAGTTTGTTGATTGTGCAAGTTAAAGTGTGGAAAGTGATTGAAAAGTATAGGTTGACGATCAAATGGTCAAGTCGGTGAATCGCCAAAGAGGTCGGCGACCCACACCCATACCGCGGTTGGGCTCAAGACAATTTTACATTGGAGTCTGTCAAACTTTGGTGAGCAAAAGAAAATATTGGCGTGTCGCCGACCATGTCGGCGATAGCGACCTATACCGCCGTTTGGACCCCCATATTTACTAGAGGTCCAATAAAACTCGGCGAGGTAAGTGACCACTCAGCGTAACGCCGAGTGGGTTGGCGAGCACGACTAAAGTCACTGAATGGGGAAGAACTGGACAACTTTTATAAGGCCAAAGGTTTAAATTTTCAAATTCTTCAATTTCCCTCACTTTTGAACTTCATAAACTCACACCCGCACTTTAGTTTCTATATTATTGCATTCTATAAGTATTTAGTTGTCGATTTGTTCTCGGGATTGGAATAATAATGCCGCCTATCATTTCAATATAAAAATTATTCGGCATTAAAAGTTGGTTTTTAGAACCCCGAGTTTGTTTTAACAATTTTGTACTCTTACGCACATTATCTTCTATTGTTGTCGTGTACTTGCCTCTCTAATAGGATTAGAATGTTTGAATGTCTGTTTTAAATTGTTAATCCATTATTTTGTGCTTTAGTTGGGTGAAGTCTGAGTAGCCCGTATTCGTACCAAAATATGTAATTTGCCCAATGATAGACCGAGTGACGTCATTCTTAAGGGAAAAAGTCATCAATTTGCCAACCTTCGCAAAACCGGAAGAAGTCTGAGTATCCCGGGGTAATGGGTGTTATGGGTCTAGTTTTAATTTGAGTTTTTCATGCTTTGATTTTATTTTCGGTGGTTGCGGGGTTAAATTAGTGAAATTGGGTTCAAAAGTAGGCATGTTCAGTTGTTGGAGAGCGGGGTCGACCTCGTAGAACCACTTGGCGGTTCGCCGAAGTTCCCTATCTCGCCTTTAATTTCATGCTTAATGTATTGTTGAGCTTTGTAAATTTTGGCGAGAAGCCTGAGCTCACCAAATGCACTCGGCGACTCGCCGAAAGACTTCTTGATCACCTTTTTCTGTACCCCTAAGCCCTTTTTGCACTATAACTTTCGGCGGGGTAGCCCTTGCTCACCGAATGCTGTCGGCAATTCACCGAAAGGACAAAAGGCCTTTCCCATCGCTGACTTGCTAATAATTTAGAGCCAATCCTTTAGGGGAGCCCGATCTGGCTCGCCAAAGTGATTCGGTGAGTCTTTCTGCAACTGTTTTTCTGTGAATTCGATTGAGTTATTTTTAAATTTTTCTTGATGTTTTGCAAATATGGTTAGGACAAAAATACACATGCCACCCCGGAAAAGAGTACGGGGTATCACTATAAATAATGTGGGATCAAATCCTCCAAAGAAGGGCAGACAAGAGCCTCCTCCATATGACAAATGCAAGGGCAAGAGGCCCATATCCGATAGGGTGATTACTGGTTCCGAGGCTTGTTTATCTGAGCCTGAGGATGACTAGCCTCTACAGTCTCGGTGGTTTGATCTCTGAGCCAGATATCGCCCTGACTCAACAAGAGTCCCTCCAATTCCCACATCAGCAGACTCACTGCCAGCTCCGGAACCTCCCTTGGCTCCTGTGCCACCAATAATTCCTCCCCTAGGCTTCTCAACAGATTGAAAGGTGATGGTTTGCAAGCCATCCTCGAGGAAAAGATGTTATCCACAGATGTCATGGAGGGAAAATACTTAGATGTGAGGGACACCCTTCACTACCATAGGTTTGATCAGTTTACCAGGCCCCGAGGCCCTTACATTCCTTCATGGGTCTGGGAGTTCTATACAGCCTACAGTGACTTGGTCCCAAAGTGAAAGAAGAAGGCGAGAGAGTTCAGACTGGTGAAGTCTATCATGGTACGGGAAAAGGAAGTTGGGTGCAATGGTGATTACATAAATATTGTATTGGGTAGAGCTCTGCATTCTACGCACCCTTATGATGGAATGCTTGTTGCTCAATCATTAGATGATTTGAAGGGATGGCTGGCACCATTGATTTTCGATACCACCCAGAGGTAAATCGAGGGGGGAGTCCCTATTGAGAAGAGGGACTTGAGTGTTGCTGCCCGATTATGGTTTGGCTTTATCAGCAGCACCATTATGCTATCCCAGAATGAGTCTGTCCTTCGTCATCCTAAGGCGGCACGCCTGGGGTCTATCATATACCCGAGGCACATTTACCTAGGCCTTTTCATTTAGCAAGAGATAGCCGTGAGGGCCAAGCAGAGGCAGACTTCCTTACCATTCCCGATCCTAATCACTGAGTTATGACAACGTGCTGGAGTGCCCAGGATGCCATAAGAGATATTGAGGTGACACCTTCCTTCTCTACAGACATCCGGCGTATTGAGGCTGAGTATACTCGTGAGGAGGCTGATAGGAGGACAACAACTCTGACAGATACTTCTCCGGAGATTGATGTTGATTCCATACCTGTAGAGGCCTCTGTGCCTACTCCGGCCTCCGGGCCTTTAGGTACTTCTGCCCCTCCTTCCTCTTCTTCACAGGCTCCAGGTACCTCTACTTCCTCCCAGCAGACTAAGATTACTCAGGTGATGATCCTGAAGATAGAGCATCTGGCCCATTCAGCTGATGAGAGGGTGACTCGATTAGAGATATCTATTCCCTTGATAATTGAGGTTGCTATTCTGGCTGCTCTAACCCTGTTCCGGGCTTCTGTTGATGATCTAGCTACTAGAGTCACAGCTTGTGAGAGCACGCAGGGGGAGACCTTCGATGTTACAGCTTTAAAAGCTGAGGTAGTAGACTTGAGGAAGGACGTAGACTGTCTAAAGTCTAACGACTTCACTTCATTACTGGAGGTTGCAGAAGATTTAAGTGCTCCTGAAACTTCAGATATTCCTCCGACAACCACCGGAGATGTACACAAGGATGGCAGCAGTTGATGTGTCGGATGCTGAGACCGATGAGAAGCAGATAGAGATACGGGAGAAGAGCATATATGGGGACTTGCCAGATCTTGAGGTGACAATTATGTAGTCGGTGATCCAGACATCCCTGACCGAGATTTCCATGGCAGCTCCTAGTGGGTCTGGTACTGCCGTTCCTTCTGAGGTGACTCCGTGTACTAATACACTCAAATTACACCTCCCTAAAGAAGCATAAGCGATCGTTATCAAGTAAAGAACCCAACTTGTAGGTTGGGATCGATCCCATGAGGAAAATGGTTTAGATATTACTTTAACAAACAATTATATTCAATTAGTCAAATTACTTCCAGAAACAGGTAATTAAATGGGGGTGGGGGGGGGGGATTTGTGAAACAAATTGTAAAAATTCAATAAGTTATCAATACACAAAAGTGAATCTTTGTTGTTATCAAGATGAGAGAATTAACTAGGGTATACGTGTTCCCCACAAGCTCATTACACAGTAATCATAGTAATAACAATCCTTTCCTAGTATATCACATGCAAAGTGATAAGTTATGTATCTCTAAATCCTTGGTCCGGCATCTAGAGAATTTCACCCCGCACCTTGGTCCGGCTACAGGTGTATAGTTTACTAACCCTTACCTATACCTCATATTAGCCATCATAATCGATTTTTTGTCTTAGTTATTACTTCGTACCAATCGACACTAGACTATTAGATAGTATCACACTAAATCTATGTTGATAATTCTTTTCTTGTTAATTACCTCCTTGGTCCGGCAAGTAGTAACAAGGCGAGTTCTATCATTAGCCACCGTTAAAAAGGCTTCTAAACGAAAGAATTATCAATGCATGCAAAATATTAGTCAAGAATTGCTTATTTACTATTCATACTTTGTTAATCGCACATGGTTCACACAACCCTAGTTGTGGATTTAGTTACCCATATTAGCAAGAACACAATTCATAGTTTTAGACGAATAAATCATGAACTTATGTAAGGAGAAGAATAAACCCATAAATTCAACTTGAATTGCTAAACCAAAATATTCAAAATGAACTTAGGAAATCAACAATTGCTAGGTTTACAAATAATCTCTCCAGTCACAAAGTAAAACTAAAATAATAATGTCTAACTCCCTAAAACGAGGTTTACATACCCTATTTATAGAAAACAAGTCCTAAGTTAAAAAGGAAACAAATTAAGCAAAGTTTGTTCAGGCACACGTATTAATTCCACGAGACTGACTCACGAACCGTCAATGGATCTACGGTCCATGAGTCCCTTCCGTTAGCCAGGACATGGAAAATATTTCAGCTTCCACCAATCAGCTTCTCTGAAGCAAACGACGGAACTGCAGTACATACTGTAAATCGATCTACAGTCCGTCAATCTCCCTCCGTGGCTCCACACTTAGAATCTTCAAAAATCAGGTACTGGAACCCTCGCAGTATAAATGTACGAATCAATAGTACGGTCAGTAGATCAATCTGCGGACCGTCAATAGCCACCGTGGTTCCACCCTTGGTCAGATTTCCCTTATTTGCCTTCCATTCCTTGCCTGCTGATCTACGGACATCACCTACGGACCGTCAATGGACCTACGGTCCGTAGTTCACTTCTGGGAATGCACTTTTTATGCATTTCTTTCAGCTGTCTCTTTACTTCCGCGCCTGAACATCTTTCCTCTAAAATATGATAAAAACACATCAAAACCAATAAAAAAAGGCCCTAGACACACACAACTTGAAATTTAAATGTATTAGAAATACCGTAAACTCACGGTATATCAACACCCTCAACTTAAATTCGTTGTTTGTCCTCAAGCGACGCACTAAGACTCTAAACGACACTTTTATAGAAGCAAGCATTTCAAGCACAAGCAATCACATGGCTTTCTACCCCACTCTCTTTGTGGGTACAAAATTTGTTCTCTTAGACTCGATAAGCTAATTCATGCGGATCAACCCATGACAACGATTGACCAACCAACTCACAACATACACTGATTCACTATCACCAAGGTACCAACTCTCCGACAATGTACTAAGTGCCCTTACTTCAAACAAAATCCCCTTTTCTTTCGCACAATGACTTATGAATTTGAGTACAAAGATTCATTCAACACTCACACTCAGAAATAACTTCAAGTATAGTTAGTTCCCAATACCATAGGATTTCCCTTATTTTCACTGGTTAGACTCTCCAAACTAGACCCTAGGATCACTATAAGACTTTCTTGGCTTGTAACGTAGGCTCAGGGTCAGGTATGGTAAATTTGGGTGCTTCTTAGTGACTTTCTGCCCTCCTTGACATTAAACTAGGCTTTCAACCTCTTTTTGCCCTATTTTTGACATCCTACCGTTTTACCTTCTTTCCCTTGATTTTCTTCAACCACGGATGTGGCTTTAGACTTTGTAGCTCTTTTTTCTTTTAGCTTGCAACAAGTCACATCATTTCCTCTCTTTTCAACATCAAACTCTTTTCATACCCATTTTTCTTTCTGTTTCCTCTTTCATAGCCACCCTCAACTTATGGATTTTCCATTGGTTGAGGTGCACAATACCCGATGTCGGATCAGGGCCAAGATTGGCGTTACTTTTTATATTAGCCACCCTCAACTTAGGCTTTCGACATAAGTCGAGCTGCACATGTCCAAGGAGGGACCGGGGCCAACATAGTCGATTATAAGAAGGTGAGTTCAGGGTTTAGAAAGAAATGGTTTAATTTTAGGCTCAAAGTATTTGGATCAAAGGGAGCATTTATTTCAGTTGGTCGGATCCTTCTTTTAGGCAATTTGTGGGCTTATCCGAACAATGGCCTATGATCACTTCTTAACCTCTAGATTGAATTGTCTTAGCAGGACTAACCGAACAAGTTCTACCTTTACCCAAAAACTATTTGAACACTCAACTATTCTCACACACTCTTGGCACATAGTTTCATTATCAGATTATTAGATTACCCAGTTCAAGTTTAAGCTTAAGTCATGCCATCAAGTTGATTCATTATCATTTCATACTCAGAGCCAACACATTCAACTAATCGTAGCCTACAAATTCTAGCACACATCAAAATATCTAACGGGTATCATTTTTCAAGCCATCATGCTTCTACACATACGATCCTAACACATGCCGGTTCAATAGAAATTAAACAGTCTCTTGGGGAAAAAGAACACAGGCAAGAAAACCCCAAGAGAGGATTTATGAGTTGGGTTACTCTGACTTCACCCTATCACTCACATTCCATTTACCCAACCCCCAACAAAAATAGATGCGATTGTCCCCAATTCATACAAAAACAGTAAAAGAAAATGGATTGGGTGAAGCAAAGCTGTGGCGCATAGCGCCGACGAATCATCAACAAACGGGTGGGTTCTGTTTCCCGGAGCCCGCTGGAACAATAGTTGGGTCATCCTCAGTAGTGCCCACATCTTCCATCATAGCACCCTCAGTAGTGCTCTCTATCACTCTCACCGCACCATCAATTGTGCTCACAACGTCCCTCACAACATGCGGGACCTCTACAACAGGGGGACCTCTACAACTACGACAGAGCTCGAAGCCTTCCTAGCCACCCTCTCCTGCCTTCACTGTCTCTTTTGGGTGTTTTCGACCAGAACGGTGCCTCTTACATTTAGTATGTGTAGGCTCTGGCTCCTCCTCGGCGGTCCCACTGAATAAAGCATGATGTAACTGTCATCAACCAACGCAGTAGGTGCAGCCTAAGGCTCAACTGTAGGGGTAGCAAGAATGGCATAAACGTCGGCCCGGAGACTAGCTAACTAGCACTGAAAAGAGGATAGATCTATGGTCGGGGCTGGTCGCTCAAGGGCTCTCAGTTCAAAGGCATCAAGATGCTTATTAACGGCCTGGACCTTTCGGTCCGTCATGCCCTCCATCCTTCACTCGATTCTGGCCTCGGACTCTGCTATCGAATTTTGCATCCAAGGCTAGATATGATGTAGCAGTGTGGCCATCTGAGCCTCTAATTAATGTACTCTGGCCAACGGGACAACAAAAGTCCCGAACAGTGGTGTGGACTGGGATGAGCTAGGAGCCATACTAGCTGCCTGAGAAGAGGAGGCCAGGATAGTATCGGTGTGATCTGGTATACTGGGGTCACCGCCCTGTGTCTGCCCCACCGTGTCTGCAAGATCAGCACCCAATGGAGGTACCTCAATCTGGGGCTCTCTGCGAGGTGCCGCCACGTTTGCTTCATCACGAATGAGGCCTATATCCAAAGTCCTTGTAGGGTGGATCAACCTATCACAATGCCGGATCGATACTCAAGAGTCCCTACACAATTGGAAGATCAAACATGGAAAGGGGTAAGTAGTGGAGGTCTTGAATGCCCTCTCGTGAATCTCTACCAGCAGCATGCGAGCAAAGTCAATCTCCACTCCTGCTACCAATGCTGCAACCATGACCTCTTTGTCCTATGTGAGTTGGTTGCCAGCTTTTGTTGGCAACACCCTGTTACGCACCAACAACCAGAAGAACTTGGCCACAAAATTGAATGTGGCCTTTTAGATACCTAATCGTGGAGTGGCGACCCATTCTGCAAGCTCGTTATCTGCAACAATGTACTTAGCCAACCATAGTATAACAACCTCTCGCTGCTCAGCTTTCCTCTGGAAAGTGCCACTCTTCACGATATCCCATCTGTAATCAAACTATGTTGTGTTTAGTTACAAAGAGTGACCCGTGGTAGGACCATACAGAAAGCGGCTGATGGTGGTAGGTGATATGTCCACCGGGCAACCTCGGACCATAGTGGAAGTGAGAGGATCTTGGGCTAGGGGCTTTGACCCCTTGGAAATCGAACCACGGAAAGTAGCAGCATAAGAAGCGTAGAATTCCCGCACAATCTCCTCGCTATATGTCCCTGGGTCTCGAACCATCCAGTCACACTTATGAAGGTTAAATAGCCGGTGGATGTACGGGGTAGTATGCAAGCTCCTCGTGAGGACTCTGCGGTCCTCTATAATAAGTCGGGCCATCTTCTGTTTGTCATTTATCATCTTGGCATCCCGATAAATTTGCCATTGGCCCTCTACACACCATTTATTTAGCTCGCCGGCTATTGGAGTAGGATCATTATTCTGTGGTGCAGGTACGAACTACGAGGTAGTGGCCTCACAATATGAGGCAGCTTGATAATTCTCAATAGACCCTGTGGCTGATTTAGCACTGGAACCTGTAGAATGGGCAGATTCAGACCCTGAAGCACGGCTAGACTCAGAGCCCGAAGCCTGGCAAGACTCAGAGCCAGACGTGGACTCATCAACTGCATTGGAAGCAGCCCCAATTGGTGACCCGATCAGTGTGTTCTCCTCATCAGACTTGGAGACAGTGACTACGTCGGGAACCACCTTCCGGGGGGTGCCTCTTGTGGCATGGGGTGCAGTGGGAGAAGTCCTTGTGTTGGGAGGAATGTATGCTAGATCATTTTCCGTGTCCGTGTCCTCATCGATTAACCTGAAGGTAGGGGCAATAGATTTTGACTTATCCTGTTTTGAGTAGGTGACTAGCTTCTTGGGTGCCATCGTACCTGTGGAGGTGATATTAGTACCAAAACTAACCAAAAACACACTAAAAAAATTTAGAACATAAACGAACAGTACCAAAGTCTCGTGAAAATTTCAGACAGAGGATACAGTGGTCATTCACGGAGGAGACCTACGGTCCGTGGAACCCTTCCGTGGATCA
The DNA here is from genome assembly GCF_900185275.1 of Solanum verrucosum. NCBI lineage: Eukaryota > Viridiplantae > Streptophyta > Magnoliopsida > Solanales > Solanaceae > Solanum > Solanum verrucosum. Next base: position 784,437 of record NW_026020214.1, read on the forward strand.
GAGGACCAACACTATTGGTTATAGATGGAAACCATGGATATGCAGAATGGTCCGTAGATTGATCTACGGACCGTAGTCCACATTCATGGTTTCAGACTTGGTGAAATTTACATGCATCCAACCACGAATCTAGTCTACGGTCCGTAGATGGATTTACGGTCCCTAGACGGGGTATCGTGGATGTGAACTGTGCCAGGTTTCAACCAATTTTTTTTTTTTTTAATTTCAAGTTCACATCTTAGACTATTTTCAACAATATCCTTGTCTAACTATGTATTTCAACATTGAATCATGCTAGTTTGTCATTCTTAAGATTCAGATTAATTATTTTAACCAAGTATTTAAGACAAACTTTGGAACCCTAAGTCGAAACTTACATTTAGACTTATAATTATATACAATAAGGCAACACAATCACTATCTATCATTCCAAGGGTATTGTAACTTCCAATTTTATCATGCAATTACATCTACCAATTACCCAAGGTCAAGACCCGACTCCCGACTTTCTATATTCAATCTATGAACCGAAATTCAAAGTGAGGGGAAAGTCTACTACCTTACAAGCAATGAGGAGTGCGGTGATTGTGTGACGACACTAGGCTTTGCAAGACCAAAGAATTACCTCTTGGTTACTAACCCGAACACCGAACCTTGTGGGAATTTTTTTTAAAGGCAAGGGAATTTAGGGGTTTGAAGAAAAAGGAAGGGAAGATAAATTTGGGGAGTGATGGAGTGATTATTGAGTGATTGAAGGAGTTTGGGAGGTTATGAAACAGTTGTGGGGTTAAATGGAGGGAAGTGGAATGATTTAAAATTGGGGGTTTTTTAAATATGGGGGTCTAGGTCGGGTCAGGCAACTTTAGAGTTTGGATCCACGAGACCCCGTCTACGGTCCGTGGGTCCATTGACGGTCCGTAGATTGGGACCGTTGACGACATTTTAACTTGAAATTTTTTTAGAACATACCTGGGATCTACGGACACCATTTACGGTCCGTGAATTGAACCACGTACCGTCAATGGGGACTGTAGACCTCTGCACCAGACCTTTTTCTACAGATTTCTCATTTCCTCCCTGCATATGTAGCAACCATTAGGTTATTCTTTTTACATTTTCTAGACACTTTTTAGACACGGACCCTATGCTAATTCTAGCCAACACTAAAAAAACTAAAACTTAAATACCTATCTAAATTAATACAGAGAACCCACTAAAACACAGAACTGCTAGATGGAAACAAAAACCTATCGTTGGCTAGATTGTACATCTTGGGTTGCCTCCCAAACAACGCTCGATTTAACGTCGCGACATGATGCAGGTCTCTTGATTACTCAGACTTCATCAAGAAGGTAGGGCTCAATCACTTCTTGCACACTCTCAGCATTTCCCAGATAGAGCTTGATCTTTTGCCCATTTACCATGAACCTTGTTCCTTCCCTATTCTCAAGCTCAACTGCTCTATGGGGGAGCAATTTTGTGAGAAAAAATGGCCCAGTCCATTTGGACTTGAGTTTGCCTGGAAACAAGCGCAACCTAGAGTTGAATAGAAGCACAAGATCACCAACCACAAATTCTCGCTTTTCAATTCTTTGATCTTGGTACCACTTCATCTTCTCTTTGTACAAGGCTGGACTTTCATAAGTTTTTAGGCGAAACTCATCAAGCATATTCAAGTCATTCATTCTCTGATTGGATGCGGCGCCCCAATCCAAATTTAGTTTCTTCATTGCCCACATTGCCTTATGCTCTAGCTCTAGTGGTAAATGAAAAGACTTCCCATACACAAGTTGGTAAAGAGACATACCTATGGGAGTCTTGTAGGCAGTGCGATAGGCCCATAGAGCTTCATCAAGTTTCCTTGACCAATCCGTTCGGTTAGCATTTACAGTCTTCGCCAAAATCTGTTTAATCTCTCTGTTGGACACTTCAACTTGCCGACTAGTCTGCGGGTGGTAAGGAGTGGCTACATTGTGGCGGACACCATATTTCTCAAGTAGTGCCTTGAACAATTTATTACAAAAGTGGGAACCTCCATCACTGATTATTACCCTTGGTGTACCAAATCTGGAGAAAATATTCATTTTAAAAAATTCAGTGACACTTTTACCTTCATTGTTGGGGAGCGCAACTGCTTTCACCCACTTTGATACATAATCAACCGCAACAAGAATATATTTTATCCCATGTGAACTCCCAAATGGACCTATAAAATCAATGCCCCATACATCAAACAACTCTATTACCAATTTGTGATTCATAGGAAGCTCTTGCCTCTTTGAAATCCCTCCTTCTCTTTGGCAACGATGACACGACTTTGCGAAATCATGAGCATCTTGGTGGATGGTAGGCCAGTAGTACTTACACTGCAAAATCTTATGTGCAGTCTGAATACCACTATTATGCCCACCCACAGGCGACGAATGGCATGCTTCAAGCACACTCAACATCTCAACCTCAGGCACACCGTGACGAATAATCTTATCTGTACAACTATGATACAAGTAAGGCTCATCCTAAAAGAATTTCTTCACGTCATGCATAAACTTCTTCTTTTGGTGAAAAGACAAATCCGGAGGCACCAAATCGCTTGCCAAATAATTAGCAAAGTCTGCAAACCAAGGAATCAGATCATGAGAAGCAGCCAAAACCTGCTCATCTGGAAAAGTATCATTAATTTCAGCCCCATCACCAAGCTTTTGCATAGCTTCTTCCTCTAATCTGGACAAGTGATCGGCAACTTGATTTTCGGTCCCCTTTCTATCTTTTACCATAAAATCAAACTCTTACAACAACAATACCCATCTAATCAACCTCGATTTTGCATCCTTCTTCGCCATCAGATACCTCAATACAGAAGGGTCAGTATGCACTATGACCTTAGTACCAAGCAAATAGGATCGAAATTTTTCGAATGCGAAAACCACTTTGTTCAGTCATAGTATAATTCTTCTGGGCCACATTTAGAGCTTTGCTAGCATAATAAATAAGATGGAGTATTTTCTCTCGCCTCTGTCCCAATACCACACCAAGCGCCACACCATTTGCATCACACATTACCCAAACGGTTGTCCCTAATCTGGAGAGATAATGATAGGTGCAGTAATCAACTTCTCCTTCAACTCTCCAAATGCTCTCAGACAAGCATCATCAAAATCAAACTTAGACTCCTTTTCGAGTAGTTTGCACAAAGGATGTGCAATTTTAGAGAAGTCCTTGATGAACCTCCTATTGAAACATACATGCCCAAGAAAACTTCTAACACCTTTTACAGAGATAGGTGGTGGAAGCTTTTCTATTACCTCAACTTTTGCTCGATCAACCTCGATACCTTTCTTAGAAATCCGATGGCCTAACACGATTCCTTCTTTCACCATAAAGTGGTACTTCTCCCAATTTAGCACAAGATTGCAATCTTCACACCTTTTCAGCACCTTGGCCAAATGATCTAGAAAATAGTCAAAAGAGTCACCTACCATAGAGAAATCATCCATGAACACTTCAATAGTGTCCTCCACCATAACAAAAAATATTGACATCATACACCGTTGGAATGTCGCTGGAACATTACACAAACCAAATGACATCCTTTTGAAGGTGAAAGTTCAATAAGGGCAAGTGAAGGTGGTCTTCTCTTGGTCCTCTGGAGCCATAGAAATCTGATTGTAGCCCGAATAACCATCAAGAATACAATACCAACCCTTACCAACAAGTATATCCAACATCTGATCCATGAATAGCATGGGGAAATGGTCCTTTTCTGTCCAAGCATTTAACTTCCTATAGTCCATGCAGACTATCCATCCAGTCACGGGCCGCATCGGAACAAGCTCATTTCTTTCATTAGGAAGTTCAGTGATCCCACCTTTCTTGGGCACACATTGAACAGGACACACCCAACTACTATCTGCAATGGGATAAATAACTCCGGCATCCAACCACTTGATGATCTCCTTTTTAACTACCTCTTGCATAGGTGGGTTTACTATTCTTTGGTGCTGGATACTAGGCTTGTGATCTAACATGAGTTGAATTTTGTGAGAACAAATACCGGGAGGGATCCCAATTATATTTGCAATAGTCCATCCAATAGATTGCTTGAACCTCTTTAACACAGTCACTAAGCACTCTACTTGTCTTGCATTTAAATTTGCCGCAACGATGACCGACAAAGTATTTTCTCTACCCAAAAATACATACATCAAATGTGGTGGTAGAGCCTTAAGCTCCACTTTCGGTGCCTTCACAATAGATGGTCTCGCGGGTGGGGACTCACAATTCTTCATGTCTACTTCATACTTCTTTGGTTTTGACCGATATTCACATCTATCTAGTTTATCTACCAACTCATCGTACTTTTCAGTACCATCACTCTTGAAGTTCATCAAAACTGTAGGTAGTGCCTCAATACCTAGTCGCTCTTCAATTTAAACTTCTGTTCCACTCTCAACTCTGTAAGTTATAGCATATATTTTTTGGAGCTCACCACTCTGCTTCATGGATCTACAAATACTGAAAGTTGCTTCTTCATTGATCAGTCTGAACTTCATCTGCCCCTTCTCAATATCAATCAATGCACGCCCTATGGCAAGGAATGGTCTCCCAAGGATGATGGGAACCTCAAAATCAACCTCACAGTCAAGAATCACAAAATCCGCTGGAAAAATGAAAGACTCCACTTTCACTAGCACATCATGGAGGACACCAATGGGCTTTTTCACAGTTCGATTAGCCATCAGTAACCGCATGGTAGTGGGCTTTGGGTCCCCTAAACCCATCTTCTTGTAAATAGACAATGACATGAGGTTGATGTTAGCACCAAGGTCACACAATGCCTTAGCAAAGTGTAACAACCCGATAGTACATGGAATCGTGAAGGCACTAGGATCCTCCTTCTTTTGCACAAGAGACCTTGTAGCAATAGCACTACAATGCTGCAATCTATCATCATCTTCAAACCTTATAGATCTTTTTTTTGTCACCATATCTTTCTTAAACTTTGCATACTCAGGCATTTGCTGCAAAGCTTCTATCAATGGAACGTTGATGGAAAGTTGCTTCAACATAGTAATAAACCTGCGATATTTACCATCTTCAGTTTTCTTCACTAACCCTTGTGGAAAAGGTGGTGGAGGTCTAGGTATGGGGACCACTTTCTGGGATATCTCCGCTTCTTTCTCTATTGCATTCTCAGACTCTTCTCTACCCTCTACCACATCATCCTCTTTTCTAATCTCAACTTCCACCCCAGAAGGCCAAGGTGGATCTATGGTTTGCTTACCCACTCGAGTAGTAACTGCCATACAATGACCATCATTAATTGGATTCTGGATGGTGTTGCTTGGAAGAGTAACAGGTTGACGTGGGTTCATTATAGTAGACAACTGGGTCATCTGCTGCTCTAGGTGCTTTATTGACACTGCATGGGCATCAACATTTTGACCAATACCAAACAAGTCGTTTCTCATCTCCTTCACATTCTCATCAGTTGCATCAAAACTTCTCATTATCAGTTGCATCAAACCTTCTCATCATCTTTTGCATCATATCTTTAATACGCGCCATATTGCCTCCAGCTTCCCTAGTACTAGATTCCCAATTTTGAGAAGGAACATAAGGTCCAACGCGATCATTTATGTTGCAATAGTTGTTCCTGTTGTAGTTTTTGTCGCGATTGAAGTTTCCTCCCGGACATATTGACCCTCTCGGTTGTAATTTGCATAGTTCCAACCTTGGTTTCCTTGACCTTGGCGCCAATTTTCCGCGTTAGATCCTTGGTCGTTTGGTCGAAAACACCCCGTCTTATCATTCATCGCATAAGCATCCTCTTCATAGTAACATTCTTCATCTGGTGGTGGTGTTCTAGTCAAGTAATTCAACAGCATTTACCTTCTCTGCACCTCCACTCATAAGCTTCAATACAAACCCCAACTCGGTCCTCATCTTAGCCATCTCCTCACGTATGTCATTCGCAGACTGGGTGTTTGTATTCTGAATGGTAAATGTATTTCTCCCAGTATCTGACCTCTTAGTGCTCCATGCTTTATTATTGCAAGAGATCTTCTCCAGTTTTTCAGAAATCTATGCATATGTGCAGTCTCCATACGAACCTCCTTCAATAGTATCAAGCACTGCTTTATTGTTGTCATCCTAACCTCTATAGGAATATTCCTTTAGCCACTCATCATCAAAATGGTGATTTGGGACACCTCTTACGAACGCAGTGAATCGGTCCCATGAGCTACTTACAAACTCTCCAGGTAATGCTACAAAATTGTTGACCCTATCTTTTTGATTTAACTTCTTGGACACTGGATAGTACCTTGCTTGAAACACATCTGTCAGTTGGTCCTATGTAAAGATTGAGTTATAAGGAAGCTCAGTGAACCATACTGCAGCATCGCCTGTCAGTGATAGAGGGAACACTCATAATTCGATGACATCCATATCCAAGTCTGGTCTACCTACACAACTTTTTCAAACCACCCTTAGCTTGGCTAAGTGAGCATGTGGGTCCTTCGATGGCAATCCTAAGAATAAGCCCCTTGCTGTAAGCATCTACATCAAGCTACTAGTCACCACAAATGTGTGCCATGAACGTAGAGGGGGTAGGACAATAGGTCCATCTGAGTCTGCTATATTGACGTTGCCCCGATAGTTGTCATATTGTCGTGGGCCTGGTGGATCTTGCACCCTCAATGCATCTCCCAATTGATTGTCAGCTGGAATCTGATTGTCCCTACCAATTACCCTCGGTGGTTGTAGCTCAACTGCATCACCTAGATTTCATCCATCGGATTATCTCTTGGATTGTTCATTCTTTGCAAAGTGCGGTTCAACTCTGGATCGTAAGGAGTAAGTGGTTCACCCTGGCTCCGTTTACTTGGCATACACTAGAGTTAAAACCTGAGAGAAACAAAAACAAAGAGAAAAAGTAAAATTAGGAAATATTTGACTAACGTTCAATAATGTAGTTAAAATAAATCTAAAAGCCAAATTCCCCGGCAGTGGCGCCAAAATTTGATACGCTCAAATCACACATCCGTAAAGAAGCATAAGCGATCGTTACCAAGTAAAGAACCCAACTTGTAGGTGGGGTCGATCACACAAGGAAAAGGGTTTAGACCTTACTTTAACCAACAATTATATTCAATTAGTCAAATTACTTCCAGAAACAAGTAATAAAGGGGAGGGGGGGGGGGGGGAATTTGTGAAACAAATTGTAAAAATTCAATAAGTCATCAATACACAAAAGTCAATCTTTGTTGTTATCAAGATGATAGAATTAACTAGGGTATACGTGTTCCCCACAAGCTCATAATGCAGTAATCCTAGCAAAGTCATAAGTTATGTATCTCTAAATCCTTGGTCCGGCATCTAGAGAATTTCACCCCGCACCTTGGTCTGGCTACAGGTGTATAGTTTACTAACCCTTACCTATACCTCATATTAGCCATCATAATCAATTTTTTGTCTTAGTTATTACTTCGTACCAATCGACACTAGACTATTAGATAGTATCACACTAAATCTATGTTGATAATTCTTTTCTTGTTAATTACCTCCTTGGTCCGGCAAGTAGTAACAAGGCGAGTTCTATCATTAGCCACCGTTAAAAAGGCTTCTAAACGAAAGAATTATCAATGCATGCAAAATATTAGTCAAGAATTGCGTATTTACTATTCATACTTTGTTAATCGCACATGGTTCACACAACCCTAGTTGTGGATTTAGTTACCCATATTAGCAAGAACACAATTCATAGTTTTAGACGAATAAATCATGAACTTACGTAAGGAGAAGAATAAACCCAGAAATTCAACTTGAATGGCTTAACCAAAATATTCAAAATGAACTTAGGAAATCAATAATTGCTAGGTTTACAAATAATATCTCCAGTCACAAAGTAAAACTAAAATAATAATGTCTAACTCCCTAAAACGAGGTTTACATACCCTATTTATAGAAAACAAGTCCTAAGTTAAAAAAGGAAACAAATTAAGCAAAGTTTGTTCAGGCACACGTATTAATTCCACGAGACTGACTCACGAACCGTCAATGGATCTACGGTCCATGAGTCCCTTCTGTCAGCCAGGACTTGGAAAATATTTTAGCTTCCACCAATCAGCTTCTCTGAAGCAAACGACAGAACTGCAGTACAGACCATAAATCGATCTACAGTCCGTCAATCCCCCTCTGTGGCTCCACACTTAGAATCTTCAAAAATCAGGTACTGGAACCCTCGCAGTATAAATCTACAATTCAACAGTACGGTCCGTAGATCAATCTATGGACCATCAATGGCCACTGTGGTTCTACCCTTGGTTAGATTTCCCTGATTTGCCTTCCATGCCTTGCTTGCTGATCTACGGACATCACCTACGGACCGTCCATAGACCTACGGTTCGTAGATTACATCCATGAATGCACTTTTTCTACATTTCTTTCAGATGTCTCTTTACTTCCGCGCCTGAACATCTTTCCTACAAAATATGATAAAAACACATCAAAACCAATACAAAAAGGCCCTAGACACAGAGAACTTGTAAGTGAAATGTATTAGAAATACCGTAAACTCACGGTATATCATGTACTGAGGCTCGAGTCCAGACTGATTCACCGGGCACTGAGTCACAGACAGATGGAGCATCTGTGTAAACACGATCCCCTCATTACCTCCCTCTCTATGCTTGTTTATTTTGACTTGTGGATAATATATTTTGTTTGCATTTGAGGACAAATGACTTTATTTGTGGTAGGGTGAGGCCCACCTTTTGTGAATATAGGTTTTGTTTATATATTTGGGTTTTTGAGCCAGAATTGTGTTTTTACACTGCTTTTGTTGATGGTTGAGCTTGTGGCTCCTTGTTTTTAATTGTAAATGATTTTTGACCGTTCTGAAAAATTGTGCCACCTCTTGTTTCTGTTGAATGTGGTTGTTCTTTTGCCAATTTGAGTATCAGTTTTGATTAATATCGATGACTTGAATAGTGCTCATAATTGAAAAAAAAATGAATGTGCGGCTACGTTGAGGCCAAATGAATTTTCGTAGTCAATGTGTGAGCTCTTTGCATCTCGTTGTGACTAGCTAAGTATCAAATTGGGTCTCTTGTGATGAACATTGCACACTAGCAAAATTGTGGAGTCTTGCTTTACTTTGGTGTCAATGCCTTTAGTGATGAGCTTACCGTGAACCATGTGTGATGACACCTAGAATTTTCCCCGTTGGTTCGGTTGACTAAGTAATGTGAACTCTTGAGTGATCTTAGGCAACTTTAAAGAGTGTGAAACAATTTGACATTATACCTCTTTTGTGGCCTACCTTGTGAGTGTGTGAACCACACTTGAACATACCTTGAGCCTTTACTCTTTCGTGGAAGAAACTTGATGACATTGTGACCTTGCTTTCTCCAATACCCATAATCCTCATGATTTATCGTTTTTTTTGAATAGCCAACTTAGGCGAAAAGCCTAAGTTGGGGGTGTGGTGAAAAGAGAAGGTAAATCAAGAAGTGCAAGAAAGTCCCCTTTTGACCCATGTTTTTGAGAAAAATGAAACCCCTCCATATGGAAAAAAAAATAGAGAAAAAAAAATGAAAAAGTTGTGGAATAAAGTTGTGATAAAACAAAGGAAATGGATTTTCCAACAGCCCATGAAAAGTGAATAATGGGTTAACTTTTAAGCACGAATGAGAATGAGGAAGAGAAGGAAATGAAGTATTGTTCACACCATATTTCATGAGGATCATAGCCATTGAGCCTAAATGACCATACCTTTGCACTAAGCCCCATTACAAGCCTTGATAAGACCTTTTTTTATCTTGAGTGAGCTGAAGCAAGTGTCGATTGGAAAATATGGACAAACCTATGGGTGAAGTCATGCATTGTGTTCATCTTTGCGAGTGTGAGCGTTGCATTTGATTCCAGAGGTTTAAATTTTTGAACCATTGTGTGTGAATATGGAATCATTCCTTGTGTGAGGGCATTTGAGTGCCTTTGTTGAGCTTGAACTTGCATTTGAAGCAAGTATTGTGAGCTTGAAATTCTTTGACATTGGTGAGTCACAACTTGAATCTTTGAGTGCACAGGCATGAGTAAGTTGAGTCTTTTTGTGTGCATTCATGATTGAATCTTGTGTAGCACTATTTGAGACATCCTTTTTGAACTTCTAAACTTGAGTTTTACTTGAGGACATGCAAAAGTTTAAGTTGAGGGTGTTGATGAGTCCACAGTTTGGACTCATTTAGGGGTTTATTTGAATATATTTAGTGTCCTCAAATGCATATTTTGTGCCAATAACTGATCTAAATCCTTGAATTTTAGGTATTTGGATTAAGGGACAAAGTATTGTCACTATTGACCAAAAAGGAACAAGGCAGCTGAAAGAACTAAGGAAACAAGGTCTGGGATCGCCAACCCATTAGGCAAGTTGCCAAACGGCTAAGGTCTCGCCTAATGTTCCAGAGTGCCAAGCCTTGAAGAAGAAAATCTAGTCGGCAAGAGATAGAAGCAGTCGATGAGTTGCCGAACGGTTCCTCGATGTAGTGCCATATCGCCCAAAGTTTCAAAACCTCAAGGATGCTGAAGTCAAAAGAAAAATGGCAATGAAAATTAGCAAAGGGCGGATCGCGGAGTGCATCGATTATCCCGGCAAACTGCGCCCAGTGATCCTTCGCAGCACACGTTTTGACAACTATAAATACCTGTTTAAATTTTTAGCTTAGTATCTTATTTTGTGTGGAATCATATTATTATTTAGTTTTTGAAGTGTAGAGCTTAGATCTGAATAGAGAGACAATTTTTCCTTAGCTTTGAAGATTTGAAGATTTCCATTTATAAAAAATTGGAAGTGGGTGTTGAAGATTCTTCATCTTAGACCTTTGTAAAGACTATATCAATCCTACTTAGTTGATGGAAATACAACTTGGTAACGATTTTACCTTTTTACTATGTTTAGCTAAAACCCCAATTCCTGGGTGTGATTATGTGTTGATTTAATTGTTGGGTATTGTTAATTGATAGTTTATTTGTTGTTTAAAAGAGTTTTTGTTCAGTAATTGTGGTTGAATTTATTGAGTTGTAGTTGCAAATACAATCTAAACTTTGTGTTTTTGGCTTGTTCGAGAGAGAAGTTTTCAAACCAAAATTACTTAATCGATAGTCTGTGGGTATTGGGTTGTCATTGGTTCAGCTCAAGAGAGTGAATCCTAAACCCTTTTCAACACATTCAGCTCGAGAGAGTGAATGGACTAAAGCGAAGGTTGCGCTTCATTGCTACTTATTGGTGTTCGAGAGAAACCAATTTGATTCGGGGTAAATTGTTCCAGAGAAAGTTTACCCCCACTAAAGTCTAGCTTATTCACCGATTTGCAGTTGTTTACTATTAATTGCAATTACCCAGTTGTTTACCTTAGCCCATAATCCAATCACAGCCCAAGAATTCCGTCTCTAAATTCGTATTTTCGTGTTATTTTAATACAAATAAACCCTTTCGATATTTGACACTTGTGTCACCTATAATAAAACCATGCTTTTTTTTGTAAATGTTTTTATCTATGATTGACTAGAGCATATTTATTCTTTTCTATTGATTCTTGTGTACGAACCACTCCCATGGGACTCGACCCCAACTCACTAGTTGGGTTATATTGCTATTGAACGATCACAGATGCTTAATATTGGATGAAATATCTTTGATAGCATTCTTCTTATCATAAACCTAGGAGCCTTTGTTCATCAGACTTATCATGAAAGGACTTATCATTATCCAATCTAGACCTCTTTTTCTTCCTAGATTCCTCAATTTTTTGGGTGCAAACCAAAAGACATGAGATATCCATATCACAAACAAGCATTGTCGTACGACATTCTTTTGCTACTAAGTCAGAAACTCCCATCATTATCTTATTCATCCTAGCCCTTGAATCCTCCACTAAAGTTGGAGCATACTATGACAGTTTAGTAAACTTTAGAGAATACTCTTGAACACTCATAGCTCCTTGACGATGCTTAATGAACTCTTGAAGTTTAGCCTCCCTCAATTCTATGGGAAAGAACCTATCAAGTAATGCCTGCTTAAACACCTTCTCCTCTATGGGACCCGCTCCAACCAATCTATTCTCTTTCCATTGAACATATCATATTTGTGCTACCCCGGTCAATTGGTAAGCGGCTAACTCCGCTTTCTCAACTTATGAGTCCTAGATTTGGACTTATTTAGGGCATTATTTATATAAATTTAATGTCTTTAAATGCATATTTTTTTCTCATAACTAATGTAAAACCATTGATTTCCAGGTATATGGATTGAGAAACAAAGCAAGAACACGAATTTGCAAAAAGGAACAAAGCGAGTTGAAAGAGTGAAGAAACGCAACCCTAGTGATCTCCAAGTCCACTTGGTGAGTCATCAAATTGCTATTTTAACGCCTAAAGTTACAGTGTGCCAAGCCCTGACGGAAGAAATCAAGTTGGCAATGGAAACAAGCAGCCGGCGGACCGTCAGTAGTTCCGTGATGCATAGCTAGATCACCCAAAGTTGTAGACCTTGAGGATGTTGAATACCTAGGAACAAGGCGATGAAAGTGACCAAAGGGCGGCACGCCGAGTTGTTCAGTGAGCCTAACTTAATTCGCCAAGTGGATCTTCGCAACACATTTTTGATGACTATAAATAAATATTTGAACATTTAGTTTAGGATCTAAGATCTAAAAATCTAATTTTCATAATATCTAAATTGTAGCTGATATTCTTAGACTGAGACAAGTTTTCTCTAGTTTTTCCTAAGCTTTGAGGAATTTAAGTTTTTACTTTTGAGAAATTGGAAGTGGGTCTTTGAGATTCTTCGAACTGGAACATTGTAAAGACGAAATCTTTCTTACCCAGTTGATGGAAACTTAATTTGGTAATGATTTTTTTCTTTTATAATGTCTGGCTAAAATCCCAATTCTTGGGTGTGATTATGTGATTATGGGCTGATTTAGTTTATGGGCATTACTAATTGTTAGTTTAAATGCTATTTAGAAGTGAGTTCAATCATTAATTGTGGTTTAGTTTAAGAATTGTAGTTGCAAATGCAGCTCTACCCTTGTGTTTTTGGCTTGCTTAAGAGAGAAGTTTTAAAACTAAACTTATTGATAGATGGTCAGTGGGTATTGGGTTGACCGGGGTTCAGCTCGAGAGAGTTAATCCTAAACCCAATCCCACACAGTTAACTAAATAGAGTGAATGGACTAAGATGTGGGTTGCTCTTATTTTGCATGCTTGTTGATGTTCGAGAGAAATCGACTTGATTCGGAGTAAATTGTTCGAGAGAAAGTTTACCTTCTCTGTAGTCTAGCTTACTCACTAATAGCTAGTTATCTTCTAAGAGTTGCAATTACTCATTTGTCTATATTATCCTATAATCAAATCACATCCCAAGAACCCGTCTCATATCGTTACTCCGTATTGATTGCCGATGTTTGTAGTTCATAATCAAAACCAAAAACCCCCCATTTGACATTCGTGTCAACCCCTAATTTGAATGATGTTTTTATTCGATAACTTCTATTCATATGGCTGATTTGAACACGTTTATACTTTCCAATTGACTCTCAAACACGTACCGCTCCCTATGGGATTCGACCCCAACTCATTTAGTTGGGTTATATACTGATTTACGATCGTAGAACACCTAGAATTGGATGAGGTGTTCGTGAAACAATAGATCAAAATATCGCCGCTACCGGGGAGTGGTGTTGATTGAGATTCTTTTGGTGAGGTCGAATTTTGTTCTTTTTAGTCATAGTTGAATCTACTTACTTTCTATTTTGGTTTGTGTGTTACTGTTCTAGAATAGAGGAAATAAGCATGTCTTGTAACAATGGTAACCAAGTTAGCCACCCTACTTCAAAAATGATGATTCTTAGGGATAACATCCGAAATTTCAGTCAATTGGAGGGTGAGTCAATCCGTGGGTTGTGGCTGAGATTTAAGACAATATTGCTGCAATGCCCAACTCATGGAATCCCAGATAAAATTCTACTGGACTACTTTTATAGAGGTCTTGGTCCTGAGAACAAGGAATGGCTAACCAACTTTCTCTGGGTGGTCTAATACAATAGCCCTATGCAAAAGCAACCAATCTCTTTGATCACATGATGAAGACCTAATTGAAATGCGTATGTTTTTTTTTCCAGGGGTACGGGGTTTATTTTAGAAGTTGGGGTAGAAAGTAGGCACGCTTGGCAGTTTGGAGAGCTGGGTCGAGCTCGCCGAACCAATCGGTGGTTCACCGAAACCCCTTGAACACCTTCAATTTCATGGGTTTTGATGATTTAGGTTTTGTAACTTACGGTGAGAAGCTTGAGTTCGCCGAGTGCACTCGGTGACTAGCTAAAAGTCTTTTTTGATCACCCTTTTTGCACCTCTAACTCCTAAAATACACTGTAACTTTTGGCAGGCTAATTTGTGCTTGCCGAATGATGTCGGCGATTCACCGAAAGGCCCCTCCCATTACTAACATGCCATTTTTTTAATAAAAAATTGAGCTAATCTTTTCGGCGAGTCTGCAACTTATTTTCTGAACTTTTCTTAAACTATTTCTAACAGTTTCCGATTTGTATGGCAGATATGGATAGACCAAAAGTAGCAGGTCGAGAGGAACAAGGGAACTATTATAAATGAGGATGTAGCTGCATCCTGGGCAAGGGCGACAAAACTGCCTACCACCAGTAGGAAAGGCAAAGACAAAGGCAAGACTCCTGCACCTGCATCACTGGAGGCCAACTTCGATAGTGAAGGGATATATGACACTCACCTCACTACATCTGAGAGTGAGGGTGAGCACCAAGACCCTCAGGCTGCAACTTCTGATCTTGAGGATGATGAGTTATTGTCAGCCCAAAGAGTTGAGCTGCGTTACAGAAGGTTGAATGATCCGTCTAGGATCAGGACTCCCTAAGCCACTACTCCTCCTGCTGCTGCAGATTAGGTTCTGGTCCCAACACCACCTGCACAGGGTCCTCCTCATCGGTCTATGAAGAAACTAAAGACTGAGGGATTGAGGACCATTATTGAAGAGAAGAGGCTATCTACTGACGGAGTAATAAACAGATACCCGGAGATTATAAGCTTCTTGAGGTCCCACAAGTTCCAATTATTCACTATACCACATGGCTCTTATATTCCAAATTGGGTGTGGGAATTCTACACTTCCTATGAATCTCTGGTGCCACAACGAAAAAGCATGCCACTAAATTCAAGCCGATTGATTATGTGGTTGTCTGGGACAAGAAGGTGAAATGTGACAGTGATGAGACAAATGTAGTTTTGGAATACACCAGCAACATGTCCGATGACTATCAATAGATGATCAAGACAAAGTCATTGGAGCCTGTGAAGAAGTGATTGGCCCCATTGATATCTGATGGCACTCCTCGATGGTTGGAGGTAGGAGCTCCAATAGAGAAGAAGAACCTCAATGTAGCAGTGAGATACTAGTTTTGCTTTATCAACAACACTATCATGCCTTCCCAGAATGAGTATATTCTCTGCCATATGAATGGAGACTGTATTTTTTGCATTATTGATGGGTGTAGTCTCAACTTAGGTATGATTGTGGGCCATGAGGGCTAGAGAGTGCCAAACCTATCTAAATTTTCCAATGTTGATCACCGAACTATGCAGACAAGCCCGAGTGCCCTTTGATGCGAAGAAGGATGTGGAAGGGATTCCCACATCTTCTGCCCGACATCCGACAGATCAAGGCTCAGTATCAAAAGGATGAGGCCAAAAAGAAGAAGGCAGCCCCGGTGGACACCTCCCTAGTTATTAATCCTAACACATAACCTGCAGAGGCAGTGTCCCAATTCCGAACCCTGAGCCTTCAGGTATATCTAGTATTGTTCCTTATGTGACTCCTAGTCCCTCAACATCTCCCATACCTCCTAGGTGTTCTACTGCTGTTGTTGTTGCCCGACCCTCACTCACCCAGGCTGCATTGCTTCGGATGGGGCAGCTAGCCCATTCTGCGGATAGGCATTGCTCCAGGCTTGAGGCAACAATTCCTGGGATGAGAGAGGGCCCTTACTGGTGCTGTGACACCCCTTACACTACAAGAAAAATCGTTAATTAAGACCAATATTTAAGGACGAGTCTATATTCTCTTCTCTGAAAGTATATCTATTGGGACGAGATTATATTTCGGTCCTTATTGATAGATTTTATAGGGAAGGTATTAAATCCGTTCCCTAAAAAAAATTCTAACTAGTCCCAAAATATAATTAGAGGCATTGAGGCTTGAGCGGGAGGTTTTTCCACCAGATGAATTTTTTTTTAAAAAAATAAATGTAGTGCACGGATAAAATAGTACTGAAATGTAAAAGGAACAAGACTTAATCTCTTAGAATCTCTTCAGCTCACCACAAAAAAAAGAAGCACTCCTTGAAATTCTTCAACTCAACATTGAAACTCGATGTGTTGTACAAAATCTCAACGATTCTCTGCCCTAATCTCAACAATGATCTACCCTTATATCGATAGAGGTGTTTTCTTTGATGTGTTGTTAATCTATGCCCTAATCTCAACATCATTCTTCCATTAAATCGACAAAGGTTTCTTCTTTTTCATTGATTTGTTGTTGCTCTGCTCGTAACAAATTCCATTGCAGCGGGTTTCTTCTTCTTCATCAATTTGTTTCTCCTCTACTCGAAACAAATTCCATCACAACTTTTTTGAGAAACAATTTCAGGTGGGTTCATCTTCCAATCGAGTTATTGTGTTAAATCCATAAGTTATATTGATGGTGTTTTTTTCTTGTGTATTCAAGTTGTTCCTTCTTCCTTTTTTTAATATTAAATAGGTTAATGATTCCATATGTACAGTCAGTTAAAAAAATATTGGTGTAGGGATTTTGCGAGCCATTTACATGAGAAATACAGACATATACATTTATATAACTTGTAATTCAATGACTTATTTTCTTGGTTACAAGTAATGATTTTTTTTGAACAATTAACTCAATCAATATGACTAAATCCGAAGTCATCCATTAGAAGTCAAATGAAATTAACTAACAACAGGAAAAAAATGAAATGGACATCAAATTACTATTTCATGTTTTCAACTCTAACTAGCAGGCATTTTCTATGTTCAACATGACTAGTTGAACTTGTTCTAGGAAGCACCTATTTCTTATAGCTTGTAATTGTTGTTGTTCTGCTTTTCAGCTGCAGTTTTTTTATATTCTTCTATTTCCTTTTTGTAGGATTCCATTGCTTCAACTGTTGCTTTATTCCAGACTTGGTTTTCTTCTTCAGTCAATTCCTTCCATTTCAGTGAAATGAGAACATTAATGGTAGAATCGTTAATTCTAGGACTCTTTTCGACAATTTTTTTTCCTCTCTACTGAAACGGAAGAATGATGAAGAAGGCTTCTTTGGTTTGTTAGGATCCACATTGTCTTCCTTTTGTTTCTTCTTTTGGCGATTTTCTTTCGTTTTCATGATCAAATTTTATGTCTTTTCTTTATTTTTGAGCAATTGAAATGGTTCTTGATTCTTGAGTTTCATCGATTGCTCCCATTCTTTCATGTGATCAGCAGCTTCTTCGTCTTTCTTCTTCTTCTTATAAACTTCAATTTCTTGCAAATATTTCCCTTTTTTCGTCATTGCCATCTCTTCATATGGTGCTTTTTGTTGCTCTATCATGTTCTTGAAATCTTCACCAGTGATCTTCGCCGCCTCCTTCACATTGTTGTTGTCTCAGAGAGTAGAGCAGCTGGACGGTCGTTTGTAAACATGAAAAATGCTGATAAAGGTTGTTTTGGTTACAAGAAGTCCTTTTCTTTCTTTTTCTTCTTGTTTTAATTCACTATCGATCCTTGTTGAAATTGAATGTATTGGTCATGTAACTCCATAGTTGTCTTTTGTTTCTGCTCTTCATCCAAGAGTCTCATCGCTTCATGTTCGCAATTCTCCATTCCAACGAATTTCAAGTATACCTCTTTCTCAGCTTGGTATATTTCCTCATCAGGCTTTTTGTCTTCTACACTAATTGTTTTCCACTTAGCACCGAATAAATTGGCTAGGCATAACTATAGACGTCATATCGTGTTGTATACCTTAATACCAATCACTCCAGTGGTTCGGATTACCTTAGGAATGGTTGGTTGTTTGAAGAACTAAGAGCCCATGAATTGTGTCCCTTCCAGTCAAGAAAATATGCTCTATAGTGTCCCTGCTAGGTTTATAGCAGCAGTAACAGTCTAAAGGTTTCTTCACAAAGCTATTGAGCTTCTCATTAGGAGGAAGTTTTCCTCTTAAAGATCTCCAAAGATGAAAAGAACACTTGAAAGGAATAAGTTTGTGCCAAGTATGGGAATTGATGAGGGTCTTGGTTCTTTTTTCCCAAATCTGATTCCATGTAGAAGCTCATTATTGCTAGTGCATTAAGTCAAAATTGAGAAAGTCATATTGAGATCCCCATTCACACATTTTATAATATCTCTAATGCAATCCTTTTCATTTATTAGTATTGAAGCTGCCATTTGTGTATTCCTTAACAACACCTATTGGAGACGTAATCCTATTAAATTTCCTCCAATTTAACACACGCTTTAGCTTTTCAGAGTAAACAATAGCATTATACTTCCTTCCATTGACAGGAACTTGATATGCAAAAGCTTCTTTATAATCACATTTGTTAAGAACATTATGATTTCTGCCTTGTCTATTAATAAGAAGATATATTTCCGAAGATAAGTCTTTTTAATTGGCCTTCTTGATCATGGTAACACTTACCTTTAATAAGTTGGAAAAAAGAGTAGAATGTATTTTGTCCATCAATTGTAATTAACTCTTCATTTTTATGTACCTTTTAATGTTATGGATCCTAGTAAAAAATGGATGCAACTTGTTGATAATCGGCTCGATGAAGCCTACTTAGTCGGCGTGCAAAGAATTAGTCGAAATCACTGCAAATTGGTTTAAATATCATAGTGCTTCTGTGCTATACTCAGTGAAAATAACATGGGTGTAGGAAGGTATAGTCAACATCTCACTTTAGAAATGTATAGTTAGTATTATGGTTAAGGTACATTTAGTCAGTGTTCTTGTTATGGCCCTTTTAGGTAGCAATTGAAGTTGTTGCCCTATTAAAAAATGTTGCCCTCCAAAACATTGATCTGAGTTTCAATGACCTCATGGCTAAGGTCTACATCATGTTATACCAGTGATGCATTGTAGCTTGTATGCATAAATGAATTTCTTCTGTACATGTATTTCTTTGAGATCCACTATATATGTGTGTATTAAGTATCACTAGTTTTTGTTAGTGCTGAATCGAAAGAGAATAAAAGGAAAAAACCGTTAGAAGTCTTTTTTAAGCTCTAACTCTATATGTTTGCCTGTGCTTGATTTTGTGAATATTGTCACTATTGTATTGTTGGTTAAATGGTTCACAATTCTCAAGTATTGAGTTTCTTATTATTGGTTTTGAAATCTTTTAATGTTGGATGCTTATTTGTTTATAAGTACTACTATATGGATAACCTATCATCCTATCCAATGTCCTAATCGACTTGACAGATTGCCATACCGTAGATGACTTCTTTAATTTTTTTAATCCTATGTTAAAAGATTTCACTTGATAATGCACATATTTATGGTTAATAGTAATTGCATTTTCTTAAGAAGAAAAAATAAACTGTAAGGCAACAATCATTGTTACAAGCTTCAGTTCTTCATAGTATATGCATCCAACACTAATCTAATTAAGTGTTCTTGTATTCTCACAGCTTTGTTGATGTTTTCGACATTACTTGAAGGAAATTAGATTTCTTTTGAGGTAAGTTGTTAAGTTTTCTGTTGGTATATGTTGTGCTTGTTAATGTCCAAAAGGAACTTAATCTTAATGAGGCGTGCATAAGCTTTGTTATCTCCTAGTAGGTTGTCTAATACAAGTTTGCTGCAAATTGTTTCTTCCTATAGTGAGTACAAATTAACAGTTACTAGGTTGTTGTATTTTTTGTCCAGAATCATGAGTATTTCCATGTTAATATGCCATAGTTTGAACCATGGGAGTTGTGATTTGGATGCTCAGTTTGTGATTGGTATTGGATGTTTTATACACTGCCGTTATATGATTCTTGCATTGTTCTGTATCCTTCAAAAGAAAAATATGTTCTGAAGTGGATGTTGGGTGTTTTCTGTAATATGTCTAACTAGGTATATATGTTGTTATTTGGTAACACATGAAATATTACCATAACAAGCAAAAGACTACAACCTAATGAGCATCTAGAGTTCCTCAACCAACTTCTAGGAAGGGTGTCTTAAACCCCCTAGATCTCCAGGAAAAACTACTTACAAATTAGTTGTATAAAACTATGACATTTATTTGCTTTTCTTGACCCTTGAAACATATCTATTCTTTCTCTCGGTTCCTTTTGTATTTGTGCAGTAACAAATTAAACATTTACATTCTGGTGATTAAAAACTCTCTTGTCTAGCTATCCAGGTGTAGTAGAACAATGCACCCCAGGTTGCTGCGATAACTTTCTTTTGAAACTGCTTCCACCTTCTCCTTTTGATTCATTTAATTGTTTTGTAAGCTCCGTTGCTTTGTAATTGAACACCTAGCCATGTACATATCATGATTTTCACACCATTAATCCACCTGCAATCCATAAACAAGTGTTGTTGTGTCTTCAGTACCCTCTTATCACATAAACAACAATTCCGATCCTCCACTATAATGCTTATTTTTAGCAAGCCCTCACGAGTGAGTAGCCTCCTTTGACATGCCATCCATGTGATAAATCCATTTCTAGCCTCCTCCACAATTGCAATCCATAAGAACTCTTTACACTTCCTATCAAACTCCTTTAAAACACTTTGAGGTAAGATAAAAACTGCTCCTCAGTAATTATAAATGGAAAAAAGCACTGCCATAACTATTTGTAATCTTCTTGTTTATAACAAATGCTTAGCAGAAGCAGCTTGTATTCTTGCTATAATTTTATCCACTAGTCGTTGGAAATCCATATTTGTCAAATTCTTTGAGGTAAGTGGCAATCCCAAGTACTTGATAGGGAGAATACCAAGTATGAACCTAGTTTTTTCCAAAATCCGGATGGAATTTGAAATCGGGTAAAGAACTAATGTTGTTCATAATCCTTGACAAATATTCCATTACCATTATATGTTGTTGTTTTTTGTATTATACCAATAGTTGTTTTACCCTCTTTCCAAAATTTTGTACTTGCAGATTTTGAAGAATAAAGTTTTACAAGTCAAGATTCAAGTTTAGAGGATGCACAAGAACTTGATATATATCATAGTCTAGCTCAAGATATATTTCCTTAGTTTTTGTAAGGTGTTGAGCAAATATTGAATGTAACATCAATTATGGGATGTTAACCATTTTATTGTAATTAATAACAAACTCTCTATATATATTATCATTTTGTATCAAGATTTTCAGTAGCGATTTTGATTTTTTTTTATGAAAAACATTTTTTTGTGACATAAAGCTTGGATGTTTTCAATTACAGACCATAAATGTTACTTGTCCCTAAAAGATATTCTAGGACTAGAAAGTTTTTAGTCCTTAAAGTTAATCTAGGACTAGTTAAATATTGGTCCTTTAAGATAATCTAGGACGAGTTGATTGTTTGTCGAAAAGATTTAGCAACTGAAAATTCAATTTTTTCCCATGATATAAATTGATCTATTAAGACAAGATATATGGTCCCTAATTATATATTGCGACCATGCTTTTTATTGGTCTCTAAATGGAGTTTACGACCAGCATGTCGAACCCGTCGCTATTGACATTTTGTGTCGGAGCCAACAAAGACGGGGGGCGACCAGTTATTTCTGTTTCATAATTGATCTTCTGGGACCAGATTTAGACTTCTAGGGACCAAATTTCCCTTCCATATTGACATTTTTTCTTGTAGTGTTAGTGTGTCTTTGATGACCTTGCGACAAGGATAGCGGCGTGTGAGCAAGGCCAGGGGGCCACAGCTGAGCTGAGGAAGTACATGGAACAGCTGAAGTCCATGGATATGTCCATAATTTTTGGGATAGTTGAGATTCCTGATATGCCAGCTGATACAGATGTCCCTCCGGTACCATCGGATTTGAGGTTCGAGTTGAGAAGGTAGTTGTTGCAGAGTCCAAGGCTGAGACTGATGTGGAGCTTCTTGGTGTTAATAATGAGGCTACATATGATGGCCTGATAGGGGTTAAGGAAGCAATGATAGATTCAGCCGTGCAGATTTCATTGGTAGACACCACCATAGCTGGATCTACTGTTACTGATACCCCGGGAACTGATGCCCAAAATCAAAGTGTTGCACATGAATTGATGCCCCGACATATAGAGTGAATGTGTATACCGGACCCTTCTTTACCTCCCTCTCTATCATTTTTATTTACTTTTTAGTGTTTTGTTGCATTGGAGGACAACCTTTTTATTTGTGGTGGGGTGAAGTATTTTCATACCTACCTATTGTGATTATCATTTTTTATATATATATATATATTCGGTTTTTTTTAACTATGATTTTGATATTGTCTTTTGGATGTTTGAGCTTATGGCTCCTTGTTTCAAATGCAAAAGGTTTTTGACCCTGTAACACCTCGGAAACTAGTAGACCCAAAGTAGAGCCTCAAGCTAGGGTTATAGTGTTTTATATATGTGGATTACAGTCGTAGAAGAGATTTCCCGTACTTAGAATGAGGGATTTAGGGGTTAACCATCAATGTACGTGTTACACCCCGTAGTTTAGAAGACCATTTAAGATTCTATTGACAGTTGCAAGGGCAAGTGCCAAGGCAAGAGGCTAAGCATAAGACAAAGACCTAGGCTGCCCCAAGATTCGAGCACACTGCCTTAAGACCACAACAACGTCCACGGCCAGTGGTATGGACCACGGCTCGTGGTGTGGTTCATGAGGCCAAGACATTATCTCCCTAAGGGCTGCCTCAAAGTGGCATACCTTCACGAACCACTTCACGACCAGTGGTCTTGACCACGGTTCATGGGAAGGCTCTTGAAGATGCCTTAGGATAAGGGAAGCCAAGACTTTTAAGCCAAGAATTGACCCATGTTAACGAACACCTCTATGACCAGTGGTCTTGACCACGGTTCGTGAAGGGCCTCGTGAAGTCTCCTAAGACTTGTGGAAAGCAAGGACTTTACGCCAAGACCACTACCTAGGGACCTTGACCAACACCACGACTCGTGGTCTTGACCACATAATTTGGGAGGTCTCATGGTCATCCCTTTTTGTTTTTGGAGGCCAAGACATGAGTCTTAGCCAATACGAAAGGACCAAGGCTCATGAGGTCCTCTCGTGGTGCCTGGGAGTGGCTGCCTAGTAAGGGGTTAATTAGTAAATTCCTTTTTTATTAGTTTTAAGTGGGATCATTTTATATTGATTTTATAAACCTATATAAAGTATTTTAAGTCATTAGATACCCCGACTAAGTCATTAACTACAAAAACCCAAAAGATCCCAAAGTTCTTCCCTCAAAAAAATTTCTCTCTCTAGAAAACCCAAGAAGAAGTTGAAGGAGAAGAAGAGAAGGAAGCTAGGTCGAAATCCCTCCATTGATGAAAGTTTACTAGGGCTTTGAATTGATGTATGTTTATCTTATTCATCTATGGGTTCTTCTACCCATAGAGCCCCTTAGTTTTCCCCCAATTGTGAAGTCAAAAACCCAATTCTAGTTAGGGTTCTTCTTACATTGTCGGTATGGTTTGGGTATGATTCCAATCTAGTGGATAATACCTAATTATGATTTGTTTAGATTTGTCTAGTGATATTATGATGAATTCATGTGATTTCTATGGTAAACCGTAGTCTAAATTGATGAGTGTGAGATTTATGGGTTTATGCCATATAAGGTGAAATTGAAGGTTCATAGTTGATCTTCTTAAACCAATGTCATGTGTAGTAATTGTTCAAAGTTAGGAACATATAATCATGAATTTAACTAGACCTTAATGAATATGATTGATCTTGACTTATAAAGTTGGAATTGAACCTTTAGGGTGAATTGTGGCTAGAATCATCTAGTAATGAATAATGTGATTGAATGCCTTGTAACTTAGGTTCATAAGATGCTTTTATGTTGTAGAGTTATTAAGAGTGAAGACTCATAGTTGTGAAAGTTAATAACTAGGGTTTTGATAGTAAAGCCAATGTGATGAATTAGATGTGTTAAGGCTTCGAGAGTAAAGCCTAAAAGAGAATAGAAATCTAATAGGTAGAATTGTGGTAAAAGGCCTATAGTCACCTAACCTACCTTATCAATGCTTGAAAGTGTAAAGTGATAGAATCACTTTAACATGGATTGATTGTCAACGACATCATTCCATGAGACATGAGTGTTAAGCAAGGCTCAACAAGTAAATCTTGGGGTGTATGCTTAACTCCTAGTGGATTTTCACAATGAGATGGAGTTTCACACAAAAAGGTCCGGGCTCCAAGTAGAAAAGAGAAGAGAACCACACCTAGTTGATTTGAGGACTATCCATGTTAAAGGGGGAACTCTTACGTAGTAGAGTGTGTGTTTCCCAAAGTTAGGTCTCATGAGATGGAAGCCTTCACATAGTTGAGTTAAGGTTTCTAATAGCAATCTTCATATCCAATGAACTAACACATGCTTGAAGAATCATCTCATAGTGTTCTAAAGCATAATTGAAGTAAGACTTACTTAAAGAAGTACCTAATATTGTTCAAGAGTATAAATGGACTAGACATGTTAAAAGTAGTATCTCATAGGGTCCATGATTATAATGAACCTAGACATGCTAAAAGTACTATCTCATAGGGTTCAAGCTAATAAAGAACTTGGATGTTTTTAAGAGAGTACCTCATAATGTTCTAAATTTAAAGAGAGGAAGTAGGTTCCAAACCAAGAAGTATTAGTATGAGGACCCAAAAGTGGTACTTAGCATGAATACTATTATGGGATGATATTCATGCATCGCACAAATATGACTTAGGGTTATACAAAGAAAGTGTTCTCTTGTATGATGTATCTTGAGATAGGATTGTGCTATAGTTGCCTTCCTTGCTATGATTAACGAAAGACAAGATATTCCCTTAGTTATGAGAGTTAAGCTGATAATGAGACCAAAGGAGGGTGATTATGAATAAGATGACTTCAAGGCTATGCTTAGTGTGAAGGGTAGTATGGGATACCTTTCATGCATTGCACAAGTGTGCTTTTAGGTTACTTAGAAGTGTGGTGCCCTTATGGTATAGAAGCTTATAGACTTGATCATGTGCATAGACTATGATTAAGATGACAAAAAAGGGATACTTGTCTTGGGTGGTATTATGGGATGGTACTCATGCTTTGCACATGTATGCTTTGGAGGTTACTTGAGAATGGTTCTATTATAATATAGATGACAAAGTCAATTATGCTTATATGGTGCTTATGTTGGAAACTTTGCTTATTATGCTTATCACTTATCTCCTATGCTCGTTAACTATGTCTTATGTTGACTTATGATTGTATGATGCTTATGTTGGAGATTATGCTATGACTATGTTATTATCTCTTACGCTTATGCCTTATGTTGATTAACCATTTTGAGATGCTCTTATGATGTTGTGCTAGCTATCATACTTGGCACATTTTGTACTAACGCATACTTTGCCTACATTCTAATCAAATATAGTGCTTTAGAGATTGAGTTCCTTTGGAGGCTAGGTTTCTAAGGAGCTAGAAAAGTTGAAGATTTGGTGAGTCCTCATAGCTTCGACGAAAACCCCATTATTTCCTTTATGTTTTAGAGTTGTATATGGGCTGCGTCCAAAGAGTTTTATTCAAGATTTGAATGTAGTAGAAACTTCTGCTTGCTTTATAAAAATGTTTTCGTTTGTATGTTTTAAAAGAAGTTTTAAAATTTCCGTAGTTTTCTATTATCTTATGTTATGATATGCTAAGGGCTTGTATATGAGAACACTTCGGGGTAAAGTACACCATGTTACGTCTAGGGGGTACCCCTGGGTCGTGACAAAACTTGGTAATCAGAGGACAAGGTTTTGAATGGTTTTAGGATTGTCTCAAACCACGTCTAGTAGAGTCTTGTTCATAAATGCGAAGCACGCCACATTTATGAATAGGAGGCTATTGGGTGCTTAGGAAATCTCACTTCTTCATTCTCTAAGTTGTGTCATAGAGTTTTGCTTTAGTAGGCCCTTTTTCTAAACTGTGCCCTATGGTTTTTCAAGGTATGGCTAATACAAGGGAATATTCTAGGAGAAATGAGGAAGGTGATGAAGACTAAGAGGTTCCTCTCTAAATTCCTCCACAAGATCCTCCCCAAGTTCCTATTGACATGCGGGCTAGGACCAATATAAAAATAAAGTCAGCTCTGCAAGTGTTGACCCAAGTTATGATGGGTCAAGCTCAAGCTGTGACAACTCAAGCCCAAGCCATGATGGCCCGAGCTAATAGGGAAGTTGGTTCCCCGGCCAATCCAAATGTGAATTCCACACCTTTAAGGGTAAGAGAGTTTTTGAGGATGAACCCTCTGGAGTATTATGGCTCCAAAATGGAGGAAGATCCTTAAGGTTTTATGATGAGGTGTATAAGGTGCTTGCTATCATGGCATTGACTTTGGTAGAGAAAGTGGAACTAGCCGCTTCTCAATTGAGGGATATAGAACAAATATGGTATGAACAATAGAAAGATAATAGGTCGGTAGAAACGGGCCCAATAGAGTGGGAAGGGTTCAAGGAGACATTCCTTGATAGGTTCTTTTCCCTAGAGTTAAGGGAATGAAAGATGCAAGAATTCATTAACCTTTGTCAAGGAGGTATGAGTGTGAAGGAATATGCTCTTAAGTCCACCCAACTATCCAAGTATGCTCCAACTCTAGTGGCGGGTTCATGGGCTAGATTGAATAATTTTTTGATAGGAGTGTCCAACTTTGTAGAGAATGAATGTCGTTTGGCAATGCTTATCCCTAGTATGAATACTTCAAGTCTTGTGGTTCATGTCGAACAAATTGAGGAGAAAAATCTCAAGAAAATGAATAGAGAGGTAAAGAGAGCTCGAACCAATGATGTGGACTTTACTAATACGAAGTTCGATGGACAAGGTAGGCGTAGGTCTAAACAAAGGTATTCCGGCCAATATTCTTCCAACACCCCTCGTTTTGACAAAGAAAAGGGTAGTGGGTCTCCATTCCCTAAGCCTACTTGCAACAAATGTGGAAGGAGTCATTATGGTAAGTACCTAGCCAGCATGATTGGTTTCGTTGGATGTGGGAAGGATGGGCACAAGATAAGAGATAGCCCGGTTCTTATACCTAAGGGAAGGGAGGATAACAAAGTTCACTTTTGTGGTCTGGATGAGAGTGTTCAAAAGAAGAATAGGTTCTAAACCCTTCAAGCTAAGAATGATCAAGAGTTATCTCCTTATGTTACTACCGGTATGTGTTTTCATGCTTTATCAAGATTCTTGTGTTGCTTGTCTTTTATGACTTGATAGATTGGAAATGATAGGCTTTAATGTTGTCTTTACTAGGAATAATGCTTCATTATTGCCATTTTGTTATGAAAAGATGTTTAGAAGAATTTGTGTAGGTTTACTCCCAAGGGGGAGATAGAGTGTCTATTTAACAAGGTTATTGTGTGTTTATATGTTGCCATGATTTCCTAATATGCATGTTTATAAAATGCCTAGGTCTTGTTGGAGATGACTTATATGCATTGTTTTACCTCATGTTGTAGTGCATTTGAATAGAGTTGCATATATACCTCATGAGATGAATTAATGAGCATACCCTAGTTTAGAGCTAAATGATTCCTCCTTGAAATGAATGTTTTTTGAGATTAAATTGCATATGAGCTCCACGAGAGTTTGTTGAGCGTGTTACTAGGAGGTGGTAGTTCCTCCTAGAACATAACTAGTTAAAAGAATTTCATGCATAAATGGGTTGTTAGATGTAGTTCCTACTTCCTTGAGTTGGATTGATTAAGTTTCAATTGGGATTGAAGTTTTCCTCTCTTGTTATGTGCATTAGATATGTTGCATACATGATGGCTTGCTAATCTAGAGTCATTTCCCTTAAGAAGTGTTTAGAAATTTCATTCGAGAACGAATGTTCTCAAGGGGGAGATATTGTAACACCTCAGAAATTAGTAGACCCATACTAAAGCGTCAAGCTAGGGTTCTAGAGTTTGATGTATGTGGATTAGAATCGTAGATGAGACATCCTGTAGTTAGAATGAGAGGTTTAGGGGTTAAACGTCAAGGTACATGTTACACTTCATAGTTTAGAAGACCATTAAATATATTATTTAGGGTTGCAAGGGCAAGTGCCAAGGCAAAGGGTAAAGCATAAGCCAAAGACCAAGGCTGTCCCAAGATTTGAGCACACTGCCTCAAGACCACGACTACCACCACGGCCAGTGGTCTGGACCATGACTCGTGGTATGGTTTGTGAGGCCAAGACAGTAGCTCCCTAAGGGCTGCCTCAAAGTGGCATACGTTTACCAGCCACTTCACGACCAGTGGTCTTGACCACGGTTGACGGGAAGGCCCGTAAATATTCCTTAGGATGAGGAAACCCAAGACTTCATAGCCAAGAAATAACCCATGTTCATGACCACCTTCACGACCAGCAGTCTTGACCATGGTTCGTGAAGGGACTCTTGAAGTTTCCTAAGACCTGTGGAAGGCATGTCCTTGAGGCCAAGACCACTCCCTAGGGACCCCGACCATCACCACTAATCGTGGTCTTCATCACGGATCGTGGGAGGTCTCGTGGTTATCTCTTGGTTTTTTTGGAGGCCATGACGCAAGTCTTAGCCACTACACAAGGCCCACGGGCAGGACCACGGCTCCTTGTCTTGACCACGGCTCATGAGGTCCTCTCGTGGTGCCTGTGAGTGGCTTCCTAGTGAGGGGTTAATTAGTAAATTCATTTTTTATTTGTTTTAATTGGAAATCGTTTATCATTGATTTTATACACCTATATAAAGTATTTTAAGTCATTAACCACCCCAACTAATTCATTAATTCTAAAACCCCAAAAGAACCCAAAGTTTCTCCCTCAAAATATTTCTCTCTCTAGAAATCCCATGAAGAAAAAGAAGGAGAAGAAGAGAAGGAAGCTAGGTTGAAATCCCTCCATTGATGCAGGATTAGTAGGGCTTTGAATTAAGGTATGTTTAGCTTATTTATCTATGGGTTCTTCCAACCATAGATCCCCTTAGTTTTCCCCCAATTGTGAAGTCAAAACCCAATTCTAGCTAGGGTTCTTCTTACATTGTGGGTAGGGTTTGGTTATGATTCCAATCTAGTGGATTATACCTAATTATGATTTATTTAGCTTTGTTTTGTGATATTTTGATGAATTTATGTGATTTTGTGGTAAACCCTAGTCTAAATTGATGAATGTGAAATTAGTGGGTTTATGACATTAGAGGTGAAATTGAAGGTTCTTAGGTGATTTTCTTTAACCAATGTCATGTGTAGTAATTTTACAAATTTAGGAACATATAATCATGAATTGAACTAGACCTTATTGAATATGATTGATCTTGACTTGTAAAGTTCGAAATGAACTTTTAGGGTGAATTGTGGCTAGAATCACCTAGTAATGAAGAATGTGATTGAATGCCTTGTAACCTAGGTTCAAAAGATGCTTTTATGTTATAGAGTTATTAAAAGTGAAAACTCATAGTTGTGAATGTTAATCACTAAGGTTTTCAGAGTAAAGGCAATGTGATGAACTGGATGTGTTAAGGTTTTGATAGTAATGCCTAAAAGAGATAGAAGTCTAATATGGTGAAAGTCCTCTACTCACCTAACCTACATTATAAATGCTTGAAAGTTTAAAGTGACAGAATAACTTGAACATGGATTGATTTTCAAGGACATCCTTCCATGAGACATGAGTGTTAAGCAAGGATTAAAAAGTAAATCTTGAGGTGTATGCTTGGCTCCAAGTGGATATTGACAATGAGATGGAGTGTCACACAAGATAGGGTCTGGGCTCCAAGTAGAAAAGAGAACCACAGCTAGTTGATGTGAGGACTATCCATGTTAAAGAGGGAAGTCTTACGTAGTAGAGTGTGGGTTTTCCAAAGTTAGGTCTCATGAGATGAAAGCCTTTACACAGTTGAGTTAAGCTTTCTAATAGAAATCTCCATATCCAATGAACTAAGACATGCTTGAAGAAGCATCTCATAGTGTTCTAAAGCACAATTGAACTAAGACTTACCTAAAGAAGTACCTCATAGTATTCACGAGTATAAATGGACTAGATATGCTAACAGGGCACGAACCAGGGGTATCCCCTAAACGTAACATGGCATACTCGACTTAGAAGGGGTCTCATATAAGCCCTTAGCATCACAACATAGGTAATAGAAATGAATATACGGAACAATTATAATCTTTTACAATCGAAGTCATTTTTCATAAAAACAAGCGGAAGCCTTTCTATACTCTTTGTCTCAAACCATCTAATAACATCTTGAATAAAAGTCTTGGGACGTAGCCCATATTAAATCTAAAACAATAATAAATGACATAAAGGAAATAAGGGTTTGTCCTCGAAGCTATAAGGACTCACCAATTCTACAACTCTTCTTGACCCTTTGAAACCTAGCCTTCAAAGCAACTCAATCTCCTCAACCCTACATTTGATTAGAATGTAGGAAATATGTGTTAGTACAAAATGTAGCAAGTATGATAGCTAGCACAACCTCATTAGAGCACCTCAAAATGGTTAGTCAACATAAACATAAGAAATAATAACATATTCATGAAATAATCATCACAGTCATAGCATGACCATCATAGTCATATCATGTCTCCAACATAAGCTTCATATAAACATAAGTTAACATAAGACATAGTTAATGATCATAGGAGACAAAACATAATCACATAAGCATAATTGACTCTTGGTCATCTTTCCATAATAGCACCATTCTCAAGTAGCATCAAAAGCATACATGTGCAAAGCAAGACTATCATTCCATAATACGACCCAAGCCAAGTATCCCTTATTGGTCATCTTAATCATAGTCTATATTCATGGTTAAGTCTTAATATTCTTTACCATAACGGTACTATATTCCTAAGTAACCTCAAGACACACTTGTGCAATGCATGAAAGGCATCCCATACTACCCTTCACACTACGCATAGCCTTGAAGTCATCTTAGTCATATTCACCCTCATTTTGGTCTTACTATTAGCTTACTTCATATAGAGAAGGGAACTACCACCTTAGTCAATCATATTCTTGGAAGGAAACTATGGCAACAACCCAAGCTAAGTCATACTACATAAGCGAACCCTCCACAACTAGCCTCAAGTCATATTTGTGCCATGTATAGATAACATCACATACTACTACCCACACTAAGTACTCCTTTAGACTATCATGAATGTTCACTAGTTGGGGACTAGTCCCTCTATTCTATGTGCCTCTATTCATAGCAGGGACTTCTATTTAGTACTAGGCAAGTCATAACACATTAATGATCATAAGTCATCAATTCAAGGCTACTAAGCAATAACCCCCTAATAGGCTAGACCATACTATCATTCTACTAACATAATTAGGTTAAGCTAAGCTAACTACCTTGGAAGTCACACTAACATGCAAGTTCAAGTTACTCTAGGAAAGGTACAACTGTCCTATCCTAGCTACCTTGAAATAGTCCTAAACCAACTAAGTCATGCTATGTATACATATTTACGATGATACAAATGCAAGCTATCCTTAGGAAAGTTTGATTCTCAATCCTAGCTATCCTTAGGAGAGTATGAGTCCTCAATCCCAAGCTACCATAACTAACCTAACTCAAGCTACCTTTGACATGCATCTTAAGGTAAAGCTACTCTTAAGAGAGTATGGATCCTCAATCCTAAGCTATAATTAGGAGAGTATAAGTCCTCTATCCCAAAGCTACCATGACATGTCCTTGGCCAAACCAAGTCAAGCAACCATGAAGGCATCCTAACTATGCTAGTTCAAGCTACCCATAGGAGTGTAGGTCTAGGGGTTACCGTTGGGTCGTGACAGACCCTTTTGAAAAATTTGCCACATCTTGTTGTGTTTGTATTATATTGTTGATGTTGTTGTGTAAATATGAGTATCGGTTATGATGAATACCGATGACTTAAATAGTGCTCCGAATCGAACAAAAATGAATGTGCAGCTACGATGAGGCCAAACGAAGTTGCATAGACAATATGTGGACTCTTTGCATCTCGTTATAACTAGCCGATTATAGAGTGAGTCTTGTGATTAACATTGCACACTAGCGAAAATGTGGAGTGTTATTTGATATTGGTGCCAATACCTTGAGTCATGAGCTTACCGTGAACCTTGTGTGTTGACACCTAGAATTTTCCCAGTTGGTTGGGTTGACTAAGTGATGCAAGCACTTGAAATGATCTTAGGAAACAATTTTGAAAAGTGAAACAATTTGACAATATACCTCTTTTGTAGCCAACCTTGTGAGTGTGTGAACTTTTCTTGAAACCCTTTTTCAGTCTTATCCTTTTCTTGGAAGAAGTTTGATGAAATTTGCAATCCCTCTTTATCCATTCACTAATAATCCTCATGAAGTGTGGTTTGTTTGAATAACCAACTTAGGCCAAAAGCATAAGTTGGTGGTGTGGTTAAAAGAGAAGGTAAATCAAGAAGTGTGAGGAAGTCCCCCATCATCCATGGTTTCTAAAAAGATGGAACCCCTCTATACAAAAAAAGAAAGAAAAAGAATAATGGAATGAAAAAGAAACTGAATGAAAAAGTTGTGAAAGTTGCAAAAGAAGTGGGGTGTCTGGTATTCCATTGGAAGTGAATGATAGGGTGAGAGTTTGAGAACAATTGAAAATGTTGAAGAAAAGGAAAAAAAGTGATGTTGATACCATATTTCATCAGCATAGCAACCACTAAGACTAAATTAACATACCTTTGCACTCAGCACGGTTAAAAGCCTTGAAAAGACCTTTTTGATCTTGAGTGAGCTGAAGTGAATGTTGATTGGAAAATAAGGGAAAACCTACGACTGAAGTCATGCATGTGTTCTTCTTTGTGAGTGTGAGAGTTGTATGTTATTCTGGAACTATAATGTGTTGAACAATTGTGTGTGAATATGGAATCATTCTTGTGTGAGGGCATTTGAGTACCTTTGTTGAGCTTGAAGTTGCATTTGAAGCAAGTATTGTGAACTTGAGAATCTTTAATGATGGTGACTCACAACTTGAATCTTTGAGTGCACAATTGATCCTTGCATGAGTAAGTTGAGTCTTGTTGTGTGCATTCATGATTGAGCCTTTTGTAGCACTATTTGAGTCATCCTTTTTGAACTGCTAAACTTGAGTTTTACTTGAGGAGAAGCAAAAACTTAAGTTGGGGGTGTTGATGAGTTTGAGATTTGGACTCATTTAGGGCTTTATTTATATAGATTTAGTGTCCTCAAATGCTTATTTTTGCCAATAACTCATGTAAAACCATTTATTTCCATGTATATGGATAGAGGAACAAAACAAGGACACTAATTTGCAAAATGGAACAAAGCAAGTTGAAAGAATGAAGAAACAAAAGCCTGGTGATCGCGAAGTTCACTTGGTGAGTCGCCGATTGGCTATATGACCGCCTAAAGTTCCAGTGTTCCAAGTTCTGAGGGAAGAAATAAAGTTGGCGATGGAAAGAGGCAGTCGCCGGATCGTCGAGTAGTTTCTAGTTTTCATAATCTAATTTTCATAATATCTAAATTTTAGTTGATATTCATAATATCTAAACTGTAGCTGATATTCTAAGACTGAGACAAGTTTTCTCTAGTTTTTCCTAAGCTTTGAAGAATTGAGGTTTTTCACTTTTGAAAAATTGGAAGTGGGACTTTTAGATTCTTCGAATTGGAACATCGTAAAGACGAAATCAATCTTACCCAGTTAATGAAAACTCAACTTGGTAACAATTTTTATCTTTTATAATGTCTAGCTAAAACCCCAATTCTTGGGGTGTGAATATGTGATTATGGGCTGATTTAGTTTATGGGTATTGCTAATTACTAGATTAAATGCTATTTAGAATTGAGATTAATTGTGGTTTACTTTAAGAATTGTAGTTGCAAATGCAGTTCTACCCTTTTTTTTGGCTTGCTCGAGAGAGAAGTTTTCAAACTAAACTTATTGATTGATTGTCAGTGGGTATTGGGTTGACCTGGGTTCAGGTTGAGAGTGTGATTCCTAAACTCAATCCTACACATTCAGCTTGGGAGTTAATGGACTAAGGTGTGGGTTGTTCTTATTTTTCCTGCTTGGTGATGTTCGAGAGAAATCAACTTGATTCAAGGTAAATTGTTTGAGAGAAAGTTTACCTCATCTATATTCTAGCTTACTCACTAATATCTAGCTATCTTCTAATAGTTGCAATTACTCATTTGTGTTATATTAGCCTATAATCGAATAAAATCCCAAGAACCCATCTTATTATTGTTACTTCGTATGGATTGCCGTTGTTTGTAGTTGATAATCAAAACCAAAATCCCCCCATTTCACATTCGTGTCAACCCCTAATTTGGATGATGTTTTTATTGGATAACTTTTACTCGTATGACTGATTTGACAACGTTCATACTTTTCAATTGACTCTCAAACACGTACTGCTCCCTGTGGGATTCGACCCCAACTCATTTCGTTGGGTTATATACTGATTTACAATCGTTGAACACCTAGAATTGGATGAGGTGTTCTTCAAACGTTTATCATCCACCAAAATCATCCTTATGATACCAAGGACCTTATAAACCTCATCTATAAATCCTTGAGGATCTTCCCCCACTTTGGAGCCATGAAACTCTGGAGGGTTCATCTTAATGAATTCCCTCAGTCTTAGAGCTGCGGAATTCACATTAGAGTTCACCGGAGCTACACCCTCTCTATTGGCTTGGGCCGTCATGACTTAGGTTTCAGTTTTCACGGCTTGAGCTTCGACCCGTCATGTCTTGTGCCAATATTTGGATAGTCGACCTAAACTTCGCAAGAGTTAATTCTCCCCTATAGGGTAAATTAGAGCTTGAGGAGGAGCTTGGGGTGGAAAATGGGGAGGAACCTCTTGCTCATCATTGCCTTCCTCATTCCTCCTAACATTTGCCTTTGTATTAGCCATACCCTAAAAAACCAATGAGCACGGATTAGGAGAAGGATCTACTAGTGCCAAACTCTATGGCATGACTTAGAGAATGAAGAAGTGAGATTTTATAAACATCCAATCGCCTTCCATTCATAAATGTGCCAGGCTTCACATTTCTGAACAAGACTCTGCTAGACGTGGTTTGAGACAATCCTAGAACCATTCTAAACCTTGTGCTCTGAGTGCCAAGTCTGTCACAACCCAGGGTACAACCTAGATGTAACATGGTGTACTCGACCCCGAAGGGTTTTTATACAAGCCACTTAGCATATCATAACATAAGATAATAGAAAAGTGTTTAATTTTAAAACATTTTTCATACCATCAAAGTCCTTATAAAATGAAGCAGAAGTCTTACTACACTTTTGTCTTAAACCATCTATAATCATACTTTGAATAACTCTTGGGACACAACCCATACAATAGTCTCACGACATGAAAATAAAAGACATAAAGGAAATGGTGGCTATATCATCGATGCTATGAGGACTCACCAAGTCAACTCCTTGATCTTCTAGAAACCTATCTTCAAGAATGGAACTCAAAATCACAGACCCCTACATTTGATGAGAATGCAGGCAAGAGTACGTGTTAGTACAAAAGTACTAAATATGATAGCTAGCATAATATCATAAGAGCATAACATAAGGATTACTCAACATAAGGCAAAAGTCACAATCATAAGAGACAATAACAATCTCATAAGCATAGTTGCAAACCTAAGCCTAATGTAAGCAATAGTCATCATAAAGCACAGTTCATGTACATAGTAAATACTTAGACCTTCATATCACAACAAACCTACTCCATAAGTAACTTCCAAGTATACTTGTGCAATACATGGATAAGACCCCATAATCCTACCCATGCTAAGTACCACTTTAGAATCTCATGCATATTGATCATCTCTTTGATCTCATATCTAGCTCATCATGAAGGACAAGGGGAATTACTTCAAGTCATACATATCATGGAATCATAAAGGACAAGGGGAGTCACCTCAAGTCATGCATGTGCTGGTAGGGCCTTTCAAGCTACAATCCAAACTAGTCATGTTCATAATACTATTTACTTATTCTTAAGACATAGGAACTCACCTTTCTATGTCTTATCATAAAGGCCAATGGGTGTTCACCTCTATATGTCTATCATATAGGCCAAATGGGTATTCACCTCTTACTTTACATGTTTAGTCTTAGGTATTCGCCTCTATAACAATTTTAGGGAAATATAGGTTTTCTCTTCCATGCCCCACAATTATAAGATATAGTTAATCACCTACACATCATTTCATAAGGATCATAGGTATTCGCCTCAATGATCATCATAAAGGCTAATGGGTTCACCTCATGCCTTACTATATAAGTCATATTTTAAGGGTAGTCATCACATACTTCTCATATCATGTCATGGGTAATCTCGTCAGCATTATCTATCTAGGTATAAGGGGAATTACCTAACATCCCTCTCATACAAAGGTCTTTAGGGGAATCACCACAAGCATCATCACATTTCATAGTCCTTGGACTTAGATTCATTTTAGGTTAGATTCAACCTAGAATCATTCTATGTGAAAACACCTTCCATATCATATTATATTCATGCATAATACCATATCTAGAATTCAACCTTAGACATGGATATCATCATGTCTCAAGTTATTCTATCACTTAATACATTAAAAATTCTTAAGATAGATTAGGTGAGTAAAGTTTTACAACAACCGTTCTATCTAATAGTCTACCATTATCATATAAACTTCACTCTTTGAGCCTTAACATACATAATTCATCATATTGACTTTACTCTCAAAAACCTAGTGATCAACATTCATGACCACAAGCCTTACTGTCAAAGCTTTACTTCTTACAATCATCATGCATACCTAGATTTCAAGGCATTCTAATCGCATGCATCATTATTAGGTGATTCTAGTCATAAATCATCATAAAGATTCAACTTCAAGATTTACTATTCGTGATCCTTCATATATACTATAATTTAATTCAATTCACGTCGACAAGCTTTCATTCATAACAATTACTATACAAGTCATCAATTCTAGAAGATTATCTACGAATCCTCAATTTGAACTTTCATGGCATAAACCCACATCACTACATTTTCATCAATTAACTTGGATTAGCCATTAAAAACATATAATATCATGATAATCACATAATTCAATTCTAAATAAATCATAAACAAGTACTATCCACTCAATTGGAATCATACTCAACACTACCCCAATACAGGAAGAAACACTAGCTAGAGTTGGGGTTCATCTTCACAATTGGGGGAACTATAGGGGGCTCCATCTATGGATAAACAAGCTATCACACCTTGATTATAAATCTCTCACAATGCTTGCATCAATGGAGGAATGTTCCCCAACTTTCTTCTCTTCTTCTTCTTTGCTTCCTAGAGAAAGAACTTTGGAGGGAATTGGGTCGCTTTAGTGAATTGAAATAATTATTTAGAACAATGTATTTAGGGGTCTATTAGATTTATATAGGTGGCCTATTTAATAATAAAAGTCCCTACTTAACAACTATTTAATTGTAGAACCTTCCCTTAACCCCTTACATAAACCGACTTAATTCAAAGGCACCCTCACCCGCTAGACCCCGACCCACGGGCCATGAGTGGACCCAAGGGCCATGAGTGGACCCAAGGGCCATGTTGGTCCTCTGTGGGTCGAGGTACTGGAACATTGATGCAGGCCTTGACCCACTACTCTCTCTCACGGGGCGTGGGTGGACCCATGGGGAGTGAGTCCCTATCGTGGGTCACTGATTTTTTCCATGTTCAAGGGGCTGTTTTAGGGTTCTCCTCATTGACTCTTGGTTGGTCCTTGGGGGGTCGTACCTTGACATTTAACCCCTAAACCCCTCATTCTAAGTATGGGAAGTCATTTCTACAACTCTAACCAACACGTAAAGGTCTAGAACCCTTACGTAAGGCTCTAGTTTAACCCACTAGTTTTCGAGGCGTTACATCTCCATCCATGGAGTCCATTCAAACTCAATTTCAAAGATAGTAATTTCCCCAAAAGTCGTGGATTCCTTTTCAAAAATGATTCTATTGATTTAACTACTTGATATTATGATTGAATTGACGATTTATTACAGTTTTATGTTGAAATCTC
Source organism: Solanum verrucosum (assembly GCF_900185275.1). Classification (NCBI taxonomy): domain Eukaryota; kingdom Viridiplantae; phylum Streptophyta; class Magnoliopsida; order Solanales; family Solanaceae; genus Solanum; species Solanum verrucosum. Next base: position 822,769 of record NW_026020214.1, read on the forward strand.
AAAGAATCCATAAAATCCCTATATCGCTAATTAATGACCTTGTGATGTAGGTGAATTGTACATAGAAGAGTATTATGTGATTATGTTTATAGTAATTGTAGTAATTGTAGTAATTGAATGATGATATTATCCATGTCTAATGTAGTAATTCTAGATGTGTTGATTGAATATGATCTATGGCCCTTGAAGGGCAAAGCACGAGAATTATGCATGATTATGAGGTTATGTATATTCTTTTAAAACACTTTGAGAGTAAAGTGATTATGATTAGGATCTAGTTGTTGTGTTGTTGAATGATTATCCTCATGTACACATTTATGTATGAATATGGTATGATGTGCCAGGTGTTCTCAGAATATGACGATTCTAGGGTTGAAAGGCCGCTCACTTATTGAATCTATGAGCTATAGTATGAATCATGTTGGATTGCGTGTGAAGACATTCTTCCATGAATATGAACTTAAGTCAAGACTTAAATATGTAATCTATGGGAATTAATGATTAGAACCGAGTGGATACGAATATGAGATGAAAGCTTTTACACTATTTGAGTCCGACTTTCCAAATGGGTTCCTTCTACCTTAGTTGTGTCCGGGTTCCCAAAAGTATGTATCTCATGAGATGGAAACCTTCTACCATAGCTAAGTTCGGGTTTCTAGTAGCAATCTCTTTATCCCATAACTATGTGCCTACATAGGTCTTAGCTAGTGGATCCCCCTAAGCTAAGAGTATAGTTCTACCTTAGGCAAGTCGAAAAACCCCTTTTCGGTGTGGGGTAGACACCGGATTCCATGTTATCTCACATGGTCTATGTTGGTTAAGGCTTATTCCTACTAGTACAATAGTAAAAAAAGAATATGAAATATGAACTATGGTTACCTAAGAAGCTTTACTTAGAATGGGTGAGATTATGGGATCTCACTTATGCATTGCACAAGTATGAATTGAGGGTATCTATGGTATGTTCCTTTTATGATATGATGATCTATGAGTTGATTATTCTTATGACTTATGCTTTTCCATTATCTTCAAAATGATGCTTTAAGTTAGTAAATTGTATGCATTCAACTACAATGTCCCTTTTAGCATGTTTTCAACGATCTTATGCATGACTATCATACTTAGTGCTTTTTTGTACCAACCCATATTTTCCTACATTTTCCCAAGTGTGAAGTCGGGTTCTCAAGATGGTCCCCATTCTGGCTAGACTTGGATTTGCTCATTTTTTTGTTGCTTGTGGTTAGTCCTCATGATTCAAGGACGGATATGATCATTGTAGTTTCTTTCTTGTACTTTCACTTTCAGATTATGTAGTTTTGTGTTGTGACCCTATTTGATTCGACTATTCTAATAGATGGCTTGTCAAGGTGTGCCTAGCTAGCAATGTTGTTATATGCTTATGTGTTGCCATGACTTCCTTATATAATACATGTTACTGAAAACTTGTGTTTTGACAGAAAATGATTTTATGTGAATTGTTTTCCTCATGTTGTATTGCTTTGAGTAAGCGGTACCTGTTGTACTTCATGAGAAGAATATATGAGCATGCTTTAGTTTTGAGTTGAGAAATTCTTCCTTGAATAAAATGTTTTTTGAGAGTAAATTACTTATGAGCTCTATGAGAGTATGTTGAGCATGTTATGACTAGGAGATGGAAGTTCCTCCTTCAACATGACTAGTTATAAGAATCTCATGCTTAAATGGGTTGTTATATGTAGTTCATACTTCCTTGTGTTCCATTGAGTATATTGAGATGGAGTGATGTTTCCTCCATGTTTATGTGCATTTAGATGTTTCATGCATGATGGGCTGCTAGTCTTGAGTCTTTAATTCCGTAAGGTGTTTAGAATTTTTTTTCGAGGAAGAATGTTCCCAAGGGGGAGATAATGTGACATCCCGGAAAACTACTAGATGGAACTAGAGCCTTACGAGTGAGTGGTTGAGTTTGATGTGGTGTTTTATGTTGCAAAATGGTTTCCCAAACTTACTATGAAGGTTTTAGGGTTAGGGCGTCAAGTTATGACCCCCAAGGACTACTCAAGGCGTCCTTAAGGAGGACCCCAAAACAGTCCCCAAATCTGCCCAAAAAGGGCCAACTACGGTTGGGACTCACGCCCCGTAGGTGGGCCCACACCCAGTGGGAAGGGATCGTGTGTCAAGGCCTGGGTGCACCTGAAATTTTAGGCTGCAGACCACCACGCACGAGGGTGCAGTACGCCTCGTGGACCCACCCATGTCCGTGGGTTGGGGTCTTGTGAGTGGGTGCAGTTTTGAAGATTTTTTGTTTAAGTTTGCGACTTGGGGGTTAATTCAAAATTAGTTAGGGGTTAAGTGGGGTAGGTTAATTAATTATTAGCCCCCTATATATACCTAATATACCCTTAATTAAGTAGTTTCCAAATCATTATTTTAGGTTCACAAAAGACCCCAAACTCTCTCCAATGATTCTCTCTCTAGAAACTCCATTGAAGAAGAAGAACAAGGTCAAGTCTAGGGGTCAAGGAGAACCCTTTTATCTTCAATTTCATGAGGAAATCTTCATAAGGTATGGTGTCTTTTCATCTATGGGTAGCCTTCACCATAGAGTCCCTTCAAAACATTATTTCAAACCTTTCAATTTCCCCCAAAAGCTAGGGTTTCAATCTATGTCATGGGTTCTCTTTCAAAAAAAATTCAATGGTCGATTTATGATGGATTAAGACTGAATTGATGATTTATTGTTGATTTATGATGAAATCCCCCATGAACCCATAAATCATCCACTTTACTAAATTGACATCATGATGTGGGTATTGTTGTATATTGGCCTAATTCAGTGAATAATGGTTGTTCATGGTGTAATTACATGATTTTAGTAAGATCATACATGTATCCTCGATGAACTTCTTTTTAAATGCCTTATATTAGATGACCTAGCTATGAATTGCTTAAAGTAAAGCTTCTAGACATGAATTGATTAAATTAGGGCTTATGTGATGGATCATGGTTGAGTAGTATTGAGATTGAGTTTATATAATACTATATGACTATAATTAATCAAGAATGAGGCATGTGAATTGATTAACTTGCGAATTAGGTATACGTGATGATAATGTGAGGCATTTCTTGAGAGTAAGGCTTATAACATGAAGATGTAACACTACGGAAAATGGTAGGTTAAAGTAGAGCCTAAACGTAAAGGTAAAAAGCATAAAATGACTCCCCGAATGTTAGTAAGTCAATAAAGGTTGAAAAGAGGTCTATTTGAGTCAAGGCAAAGGGGCAAGTGTCAAGCCAAGGTTTCACCTAGCTAGGAGCACAGTGCCCCACCTTCACGAGTGGGACCATAGACTGTGGTCCACTACACTGCTCTTGAAGGGGCTCATGAAGATTCCTTGGCCATGGAAAAATGGCCACCCTTTGGCCTAGCTACTGCCTCAACATTCACGGAAGGGACCACAGCTCGTGGACTAGACCACGACTCGTGGAGCCTTTTGTTAATATGCCTTAGGAATTGAAGGTAAGGGCCCTAAGTAGCAAGTTCACTGCCTCAAGGACCACGAGAGGAACTACGGCTCGTGGTCTTAACCACGGATCGTGATGCCCCTCGTGGTAATGCCTTGGGCTTGTGAGCTTAAGGCACCATATGCCTAGCCACTGCCTCACCTTCATGGGCAAGACCACGAGTCGTGGTCCTCACCACGGATCATGAAGGTTGCTGATGACACCTGGGCTTGGCCTTTAAGTGAGGGATAGTTTAGTCTTTTCCTATTTTAATCCAATTGAAGTGTGGTCGTTTTTGGTAATTTTAGGTGTAATATATAAGTCATTTTAAGTCCAAATTCACCCAAAACAATTAATTATACTTAAATACCCAAATCAAATAAAAAAGTTCCCTTCTCTCTGAATCCTTCTCTCTCTAAACTCAAGGAAGAAGAAAAGAGCCATTGAAGCTAGGGTTTGTGGATTTCAAAGGTTCTTCCTCAAATTTCATTGGGATTTCTAATGAAGGTATGGATGCTTTTAATCTATGGGTAGTCTCCACCCATAGAGTCCCCTCAAACGTTGGTTGTCAAGATTCCAATTTCCCCAAACCTAGTGTTTTCAATCAATGACATGGGTCTCCTTCCAAAACTTTTTCAATTGTTTATTTAAGGTTTTTTTGGTTGGTTATGATGAATTATGGTTGGATTGATGAAGTATTGTTGTTTTATGATAAAAATTCCCCATAGACCCATGTTTCCCCATATGGATAAATCATGAATTAATAATGTTGGTTGGTTGGTGTTACAATTACGTCAATTAATTATGTTTAGTAATTGTACATGTTTAGGTTGATTGTGATTCGTGGACCTTGTAAGGCAAAGGTATGAGGGTTTGTACCTCGTTATGAGAGTTGTGTATGAGATTGTGATTCACTTAGAAAATGAAGATCCTATGATGATTATGTAATTGTGGTATTGTTATAAAATCATTGTCCACCACTCTTACACATGACTATGTATGATATGTTATGAATATGGTAGTATTGTTGTGTTGAATGAAAGGTTATTCAGTTGAACACACTATGAATATAATGTGAAAGGTTTAATAACATATTTATGATTCCTAGGTTGAAAGGACATTCTCACCTAATGAATCTATGAGCTATTATGACACCATGTTGACTTGAAAGCTTAGTGCATTCTTTCGTCAACATGTACTTAAATTAAGACTTCATGTGATTTTTAAAGGGAATTATGCTTAGCACCTAGTGGGTATGAAAATGATATGGAAGCTTTTACGTTAGAAAGTCAGGCTTCCCATTGTATGTTATCTCATAAGATGGAAACCTTTTATGTTAGAAAATCCGGGTTTCTAGTATAAATCTCCTTACCCCATAATTATGTGTCCACATAGGTCTTTTCTAGTGGATCCACCTAAAAGCTATTATGTAAGTTCTACCTTAGGCAAGTAGGACATCTCTTTTCGGTGTGGGAGTAAGACACCGGATTCCATGTAGCCCACATGGTCTATGTCGGTTAAGGCTAAATTTCCCTATATGATAAGATTATGAATTATGTTAAGAACATGGACTTTTGCTACGATTTCTCAAGAGGTACTAGTTAGTATGAGTGGGGATATGGGACTCCATTTATGTATTGAACAAGTGGGCTTCAAGAGCGGTTGTGGTAAGGTTCTTTTATGCTATGAAGATGTATGAATTATGTATGTATGATATGTATGGTTGTTAAGGTTGACTTTACTTGCTACAAGTTGTGAATATGAATGCTTCCTTGTAAGTGGGTATTGACTATGAGTATGGTTAAGGTATGATATGTATGATGTTGGTGACCTAAAAGTGGTACTTGGCATTTGGTAGGGTTATGGGATCTTGCCTTTGCATTGCACTAGTATAGCTTTGGGGTTGCTTATGATATGGTTTGACTTATATTTATCACAAATGTGCATGATTACTTTTAAACATGACAAATGCATGATTTCAACTAAATGTCCCTTTTTAGCATGTTTTAAGGATTTTTATGCATGGCTTCCAAACTTGGTACTTTATGTGCTAACCCATATTTGTACATTTACTATGAGTATAGATTCCGGTCGTTGAGACGTACTTTTCTTTTCAAGTGAAGCTTGGGTTCACTATTCCCTAAACTTGGTAAGTCCTCATGGTCTGAGGATAAGATGTTATTATTTTCTAGTTTCTATTGTACTTTGTATTTTTGAAACTTTATTGTAAAGGGCTTTGACCCTAATTGTATTCCCTGTTGTACTAGATGGTGATTGCGACAAGGTCTATACTCTTATGTTCATTATGAAAAATAAGTATTTTTCGTAGCGGAACTGGTAGCTGGGGGATTCATGGAAGTGGTAGTGTGGTAGGTGGTAGTGTGGTAGGTAAGTAACTTATTTTCAAGATTTTATTATAATATCTTTTTACTAAGTGTCTTAATTTTGATATTACTTTTAGGTAGTACTAAATTCATGGTAATACGTAATAATATTTATTATAATATTCTTCTGATAATTGTTTTAATCTGAACATTTCATTAATATTATTTATGATATATTCTAGATATAACATATCTTCGGTTCTTTGGTACATATATAAATTTTCCTTCATTAATTGTTCTAATAGTTTTACATCTTCCATAGCTTCTATCCAATATTGTAAATATTCGTAATTCATTTTAATCTGAATTTATTTCTAAATCGTACCATTCTATTCTTTCATTATCTAAATATAGATCTTGTAAATCTATTTCATACCATTCTTGATTCAATATATTTTCTGATTCGTAATCATTAAATATTTTTTCCCATATTATTCTTCTTAATTCAATTATTTCTATATCGTTGAGTATATATAAGATTAAAGTCTCGTAGTTTTTTATCATTTCGTCATGCATATATGTAGTCATGTTCGTTGTCTATGCAGTTTTTATTTTCAAATTATTCCTTCCTATCATATTCATAATTGATTAAATTCATATTAGATTATTATGAACTAGATTATCTTTATCATGTTTTCCTGTCACTACTAGCATCGTACTTTAGCGGATACTTTCTTCTTATCAGCGCCTCAACTTTGTTTACTCCCCTAAACGGCTTCCCTCGCCTACCGGTTTCAACATTAGGATGGCATAGTATAGAAGTTTTCTCCCTGTTTCCAGTGTGCTAATAAACTAGAAATCATGATTCAAATAATTCTAATACATAATAACTAACATAAATTTATTCAATCATATATATGATATTCAGGAATATATGAAATTAGTTCTGCATATTTTTTGAACAAAATACCTTTGCCTCTTGCTTAGCCATGCTATCTGAAATATCTGACTGGATTTCAGATTTATCCATTAACTTTTTAAGTAATTAGTTTGAGAGAGTTTTTTAAGAAGAGAGTTTTTATTTAAGTTAGGCAATGCCTGCCTTATAACATTTACATCCGATTCCTTATATAGACATACAAACTTACTATTCTAAATACTTATCCTAACACGTTTTTTACACCTGTCCACTACTATTTACTACTATTCATGAATAGTTCCTATTTTATCTTATTAAGACTTATTTACACCTAACTTTTACACTTGTCTAATATGTGCACATGCATGCTTTCTACTTTACGACTTTTGTTTACAATCTACACTATCTACATTTGTCATTACTTGATGACAAAAGACCCATACCTACTTTCATATCTACCTTATCCTTGCATATCTTGACAACTTTACATAACTTTACATTATTACATATCTACATTATTACATATCTTCTTTCCGTTCTTATCTTTGACATAACTTTTTCCACTCTTGTCTTCTTTCTTCTTCGTTAATTATTCCAGCTGGACATCTGGAATTATATTATCTTCTCCGTTGCACTTTGAACATATATGGTCCGGATATTTATGACCAATTAGTTTACAATATCTGGTTAATAATTCTGCTGAAATAAATCCTTCTTTTAATGCTCGTGTCGTAGGTCGTTCTTCTGGCTTAAGTAATGATAAAATCCATCTCTGGACTTCATCCATATCTGCTTTCCTTAGCTCTCTTGAATTGGAATAAATCATTAACTGGTCTCTTGCATAGTAGCTCCATATAGCATTTCCATTTAAATAATTGTTCGCTAGCTCTTGTATGATAGTTGATATACCAATTATTCTTTTGTTGGCATAAAAACTTGGTATCTCTATTTTGCATATCTCTTCTTGTTGTCCGATGTCTTCGGGTATAATCATATCTTTAGTCAGTCCTATCTTGATAACCTGTATCGGAGGCTTTATTTCCTCATATAATATCTCCGCTGGTGCCGTATAGAATTTTATATAAAATAAATTTCCTTTCGTAACTCTTTTGTATGTGATAAATGCTTTGTATAGTTCTGGTATTCCACTAACTTCTTCTCCGTCATATGTATATACAGTATTTAGTAATCCATAGTTATAACATGTCCTTACTAAGTTGGCATTAGTTTTTGGTTGTGCAATTAATTTATTATAACCTTGCAATCTTTGGGTTAAATAATCTTGGTTTGGTTCTTTTGTAGTTGATCTGGGGTTGCGGTTTAAATAGGTTTGAATTTTGTGGATGTTTTCAATATAGGTTCGTGTGATGTAATTATATGTCTTTTTCTCATTTTGATTTTGTAAACTATCTGCGTATGTAGATGTTTGTGGTTCTATGGATACATGTCTAGGTGTCCTTTGGGTAAATGGTTTTGCAAATAGCTGGTTTAAGTTAGCATTTTTATGTTGTTTATCGCTAACTTGTTTACTTGTACCTGCAGCTGTATTTAAACAAACGTTATGGGTTTTAAGGAGTTTCCCATCGTCTCCTTTTAGCTCTGGGTTTTTTCCGTCTTCCGGTCGACGTAGCTCCGCATTTTTATAGTCATGCTGCTGACTAGCTTTAGACTTCAGATTATCTTCATTAGTCTTTAGCTTTTGTATCTCGTTGTCCATACTATCCACTTTTATACAAAGTGTAGTTATGGCTTTGAGTAGTTTTTCAATTGTATCTTCTTCCTCAGTCTCAGTCTGAGTAGCTTTGTCTTGATAAGTAATCTGCAATAACATTCTTATCAGTTTTTATTACTTCAATTGTAAATGTAAAATTTAATATATTTAATACCAATCTCCTTATTTCTTTTGTTGTTACCGAATCTTGTATTTTTCTTGTTAGCCACCATTTTACTTGTGTATTATCTGTCCTTATAATAAATTTGTTATATACAATATATGGTTCAAATGATAATAAACACTTATACACTGAATATAATTCTTTTCTATTTATTTCCCATTTTATTTCTGTATTATTAAATGTTCCTGAATAGTACCTGCAATGATGTTCTATCGTAGTGTCATCATACCTGTATTTTAATATTCCTCCATAACTTTTTTCACTCGCATCTGATTCTATTATATAAGTAAATTTTTTGTTTTCATCTGGAAAATATAACTTAGGTAAGTTTTTACATAATGATTTTACCTTTTGTATTTGTATTTGGTCTTTTTTATCAAACTGGTATTCTATATCTTTCTTTAATTTTTGTTGTAATGGTTTTTAAATTCTCTGCTAATTTTGATATGTATTCTCTTACTTGATTTACTAGTCCTAAGAACGATTGTAATTTCTTTTTTGTGTCTAGTTGTTCATTTGAGTTAATTATTTTTTGTACTATATGTGTTTGCATTTTTATTCCGTTTTTATCAATTTGTATTCCTAAGAATTCTATTTGATTTTTCATTATATCAGCTTTCTTTTTACTTAGACTTATACCTGAATATTCTATTATGTGTATAAATTTTTCTAATAATCTTATATGTTCATCTTGTGTTTTGGAATACAATAATATATCATCAATGTACACTACACAATTTTCTATTTGTTTAAAGTAATTGTCCATAAAGTGTTGATATCTACCTGGTGCGTTTTTATATCCAAATGGTAATACATTCCATTCATAAAATCCTTGTGGTACAGTGAATGCTGTTAGTTTTTTAGATTCTTCTTCTAGTTTTAAGTGATAAAATCCTGATTTACAATCAAATTTGCTAAAATAATTATATCCTTGTATTTGTCTTATCTTTAGTATTTTATTTGGTATTGGATAATTATATGTTTTAGTTTTTGCATTTAAATTTCTATAATCAATAACCATTCTACTTTTTCCTCTTTTTTGTTCACTATGTTTATTTACGATAAATGCCGGGCTTGTATGCTTACTATTGCTTTCTTGTATATATCCTTTTTCTAGTAATTCATCTATATGTATCTTAAACTCGGTTAAATCATTAAAATTATACTTTAATGGTTTTTGGGTTATTATACTGTTATTATCAATTAGCTCAATTTTTACTTTTGTTTTATGTTTTTCCCATCCTTGTAAAGGATCCTCACTATATAATAATTCTAACTTATTTTGAATTATTTTTACTTTATCTATAGAGAATATAATTAATTCTATTTTAGGGTCTTCTTCTTTTATATTTTCTAATTTTTGTGTAATATTTTCACTTCCTTTTATCCATTTTGTTGTTTTTCGTTTTTTATTATTTACTCTTTTTGCTCCTATTTTTTGTTTACACGGTGTTGTAAACCACCAGTGTGTTTTTGTTATTATATGTGGGTATAATTTTTCTAAAAATGGCATTCCTAATAGCATATCTTGTGTAGTTAATTCAAAGTTATATATTTCTTCTATAGTTAATATTTTATCCCATATTTGTACTTTTATATTTTTTGCCTTATATGTGATCATGCTTCCTTCATTATTAAATCCTGTTACTACTATCGGTGTTTTTAATTTTTCCCATTTATCTTCTGGTAAACAATTGTATTTACATATATTAGCTTCTGCTCCCGTATCTATCATTGGTGTATAATATCGGTTGTAATATCCTTCTATTATTATCTTTGCAAGTATATATATTTTCATATTTTTATCATACCAAAGTCCTTTTTATTATTACTCTTTTATTTTCATAATTTATTGTTAACTGTTTGTCTTCTAGATTATATGGTTTTACTTGTTCCAACCATTTTATTCCTAAAATGATATTTTCATTTCCTTGATATATTTTGAATTTTATTACTATTGGTACTCCTCCGATGATTATTTCCTTTTCCGTAGTTTCTTCGGTATACATTAATGCTTTTGGTAGTTCGGAGCATGATTGTTCAATAGTTATTATTTCATCTTCCGTTACTAATTCTCTTGTAATATAGTTTTCTTCTCGTCCTGTATCTATTAGTATTAAATATTTTCGTTGTTCCATTATTCCGGTTATGTAGTAATGATATGGTTTTATATCTTCTTCTATTGATTTTTGTGGGGTTTTATCTATTCTCCTTGAGGTACTCATTTTTGATGATGTTTGGGGTATCTCATCGTTTATTCTTTTCGATGTGCTTAGTCTTTCTTTTACTATTTCTAAATCTTCTTCTATATCAATTTCATTATAACTATAATCGTTTTTATCTATGACTGTAACTATTCTTTCAAAGGGATCTTCTATTTTTATTTTATCTATTTTATTTTTTGCTGTTATTTTGTGTTTTGTTGTTAGAACATATAAGTTTTTACATCTAGCTGTAAATATTTTACTTCCTGGGGCTAGTTCTATTCCTGACATTCTCCAATATAATACTAATGATTTATCTATATTTCTGTCATTTATTGCTACTGAGTAATTAGCACTTATTATAAATTTTAATTTTTGGTATATGAGGTTACCTCTTACTGCACTTATTACACTTTTTTCTATGGGTTGTATAATTCTATCATCCGCTAAGTATATTTCTATGGGCGTATCTATTCCTTCTCTAAAACATGCTTTTATTAATATTTCTGTTCCTCCTAAATGTACATATTTAATTGGATTTTTAGCCTTAATATCTTGTATTTCTTTATTTATTATTCGTTTATTTATTATTGGTATTTTGGCCTTTCCTTTAGTATATTTGCAATCTATGATATGTTCTCTTTGACTTACTACATAATATTCTTCTTTTTGTCGTTTAAACCAGTTTCTTACTGTTGGTATTTCGAATATTTTTGCTACGCTTAGTTCTAATTCTTTTCCTTTTATTTGTTCAAATATACTATTATCAAATATTATTTTTTGTTCTAAATATTCTTCGTCTTGATGCTTTTCTTTATTTATTGTTTGTATATCTGCTTCAGTCATTTGTTATATTATAGGATTCATTATCTGATTCTATTTCTATGTCATTATCTATTTCATTTTCCGATAATTCATATATACTATCATTGCTTTCTAATTCATAATCTACATATTCTATTTGTGTATATTTTTCATCGTCTATTATTATTTCTGATATTTGTTTTTTCTTTGGGTTCTTAGGTAATTTACAATCTCTAGCTATATGTCCTAATTTTCCACAATTATAACAAGTACATTCCGTTAGTTTTCTTTTTGGTCTATATGGTCTTTTGGTTTTGTAATTTTTTACGTAGTACCTTCTTCTTGGTTTTTTATATTTGTATTTTGATCTATGTTTTTTAGTATATTTCTTTCTATTTTTATAATACCTATCCGTACAACCAAATTGGGGTGCTGTTTTATTTTTGCAACATGCTAAGTTTTTTACTAATATTTTTTCCATCTTTATTTCTTCTTTATGTTTTTCACATAGTTCCATAAACCATCGTTGCAAGAATTTTATTCTAGCTCCTAAGGTATCTGTTAATTCTGCTTCATTCCAACTTTTTATTACTTTTGAATTAAAAGGTTCTGGTAATTTTGTAAAATATAATTTTCTTATTTCTTTACTTTCTTCTATGCTATATGTTCCTTTATAATAATATTCTCTAAATGCACATGTATATTCATCTATGTAACACATATTACATATTGCTAATTTTGTCATTAGATTTCGATTTACGATTTTTTCTTTATTTTGTTCTTCTACCTCTGTTGTCATACTGCTAAATTCATTTCTTATAGCTATTTCATATTTATATAGTATTTCCATGGTTGTAGTGGCTATTCCACCATCAAATTTTTTATTATTTCTTAAAGTTGTTAAGCTTTCATTTGTTAAATTTTGTAGCCATAATTTTACTGTTCCAATAAGTGTTCTTTCTATGTATCCTGGTGCCTCTGCTATTACTATCTTGTTATCTATTAATTGTTTTGATATGTATCCTACCCATAATTGGATTGTTTTATTTATGTCTGCTACACAGTCTAAATCTAAAAATTCATGTTGTCCAGTTATTGGTTTAGGCGTCCATTTTTTATTTAATCTTTTATCCCATGTAGTTTTTTCTTTATCATATTGTTCATAATTTTCATTATAATATTTTGGATTAAAATTTTTTGGGTTTTTTACTCCTGATGTGCTAGGTTTTTCGCCTATGTCTACGTCTTCTGTATTTACTTCTAAATTCTTTGTATTATCTATGTTTGCTAAAAGTTCCGTATATGTTTCGCTTGTTTCCGAATGTTGTTCTAGATCATCATCGTTTATTTCATCAATTCTTATTTCGGGTAGATTATCTTGGTTATTTTCTTCTTTTTCTCCTAATTCATCTCGTAATTGCAATTTTTCTTTAAATTCAATTGTCTCATTTTTTAATTTCGTTTTTTGTTCTTTTTCTTTTTGTTTAATTTCATACATTTCTTTTAATATTGCTAGCTCTTTTTCTAGCTCTATTATTTTAGTATTTTTTACTTCTTCTAATTGTTGTACTTCCTTTTTTGCTTGTTGTTTTATTTTTTCAATTTCCGTTCTTCTATCTATTTCTTCATTTTCTTTTGTTATTCTTACCATAGCAGTTAGACTATCTTCTAGTTTTACCGTTTCTTTTTCTAACATTAAACTTATATTGTCACCTATTTTCTTATATCTTCTTCCTAGATTAGAAAATATTATCTTTATTTTTAATCCGTCATAATTTTCATATGTTTTTTCATCTATTGCGTATTCTTCTTTATTCATTTATAAATTATGTTGTAGTTTATATTCTAAGTTATTTATTTGTATTTCTAGATAAAAAATAGTCTTTCTTTGTGCTACTATAGATTTGTGACAAATTCCTGCAAATATATTACTATTAAGTCTATTTTGCCTATGTTTTAATTCTTGTCGTTTTTCTATAATTACTTCATTAAGTTTTTGTCTATATTCACTATTCTTGTTATTCATTGTATTTTTAAGTATTTAATATATTTATATTCTATTTTAGATATATTATTTATTAATTGATCTAATTTTTCATTATCAGTCTTTGTGATATTAAGTTGTTTATATTCCGGATATAATTTATTTAATTTTCTTCTTATTTTTCTTAATTTTCTACTTGTATGTTTCTTACCATGTTTCTTATTATCCATAGCTCTGATGCTATTAGGAATGCCATTTTTAGAAAAATTATACCCACATGTAATAACAAAAACACACTGGTGGTTTACAACACCGTGTAAACAAAAAATAGGAGCAAAAAGAGTAAATAATAAAAAATGAAAAACAACAGAATGGATAAAAGGAAGTGAAAAAATTACACAAAAATTAGAAAATATAAAAGAAGAAGACCCTAAAATAGAATTAATTATATTCTCTATAGATAAAGTAAAAATAATTCAAGATAAGTTAGAATTATTATATAGTGAGGATCCTTTACAAGGATGGGAAAAACATAAAACAAAAGTAAAAATTGAGCTAATTGATAATAACAGTATAATAACCCAAAAACCATTAAAGTATAATTTTAATGATTTAACCGAGTTTAAGATACATATAGATGAATTACTAGAAAAAGGATATATACAAGAAAGCAATAGTAAGCATACAAGCCCGGCATTTATCGTAAATAAACATAGTGAACAAAAAAGAGGAAAAAGTAGAATGGTTATTGATTATAGAAATTTAAATGCAAAAACTAAAACATATAATTATCCAATACCAAATTAAATACTAAAGATAAGACAAATACAAGGATATAATTATTTTAGCAAATTTGATTGTAAATCAGAATTTTATCACTTAAAACTAGAAGAAGAATCTAAAAAACTAAAAGCATTCACTGTACCATAATGATTTTATGAATGGAATGTATTACCATTTGGATATAAAAACGCACCAGGTAGATATCAACACTTTATGGACAATTACTTTAAACAAATAGAAAATTGTGTAGTGTACATTGATGATATATTATTGTATTCCAAAACACAAGATGAACATATAAGATTATTAGAAAAATTTATACACATAATAGAATATTCAGGTATAAGTCTAAGTAAAAAGAAAGCTGATATAATGAAAAATCAAATAGAATTCTTAGGAATACAAATTGATAAAAACGGAATAAAAATGCAAACACATATAGTACAAAAAATAATTAACTCAAATGAACAACTAGACACAAAAAAGAAATTACAATCGTTCTTAGGACTAGTAAATCAAGTAAGAGAATACATACCAAAATTAGCAGAGAATTTAAAACCATTACAACAAAAATTAAAGAAAGATATAGAATACCAGTTTGATAAAAAAGACCAAATACAAATACAAAAGGTAAAATCATTATGTAAAAACTTACCTAAGTTATATTTTCCAGATGAAAACAAAAAAATTACTTATATAATAGAATCAGATGCGAGTGAAAAAAGTTATGGAGGAATATTAAAATTCATTGCAGGTACTATTCAGGAACATTTAATAATACAGAAATAAAATGGGAAATAAATAGAAAAGAATTATATTCAGTGTATAAGTGTTTATTATCATTTGAACCATATATTGTATATAACAAATTTATTATAAGGACAGATAATACACAAGTAAAATGGTGGCTAACAAGAAAAATACAAGATTCGGTAACAACAAAAGAAATAAGGAGATTGGTATTAAATATATTAAATTTTACATTTACAATTGAAGTAATAAAAACTGATAAGAATGTTATTGCAGATTACTTATCAAGACAAAGCTATTCAGACTGAGACTGAGGAAGAAGATACAGTTGAAAAACTACTCAAAGCCATAACTACACTTTGTATAAAAGTGGATAGTATGGACAACGAGATACAAAAGCTAAAGACTAATAAAGATAATCTGAAGTCTAAAGCTAGTCAGCAGCATGACTATAAAAATGCGGAGCTACGTCGACCGGAAGACGGAAAAAACCCAGAGCTAAAAGGAGACGATGGGAAACTCCTTAAAACCCATAACGTTTGTTTAAATACAGCTGCAGGTACAAGTAAACAAGTTAGCGATAAACAACATAAAAATGCTAACTTAAACCAGCTATTTGCAAAACCATTTACCCAAAGGACACCTAGACATGTATCCATAGAACCACAAACATCTACATACGCAGATAGTTTACAAAATCAAAATGAGAAAAAGACATATAATTACATCACACGAACCTATATTGAAAACATCCACAAAATTCAAACCTATTTAAACCGCAACCCCAGATCAACTACAAAAGAACCAAACCAAGATTATTTAACCCAAAGATTGCAAGGTTATAATAAATTAATTGCACAACCAAAAACTAATGCCAACTTAGTAAGGACATGTTATAACTATGGATTACTAAATACTGTATATACATATGACGGAGAAGAAGTTAGTGGAATACCAGAACTATACAAAGCATTTATCACATACAAAAGAGTTACGAAAGGAAATTTATTTTATATAAAATTCTATACGGCACCAGCGGAGATATTATATGAGGAAATAAAGCCTCCGATACAGGTTATCAAGATAGGACTGACTAAAGATATGATTATACCCGAAGACATCGGACAACAAGAAGAGATATGCAAAATAGAGATACCAAGTTTTTATGCCAACAAAAGAATAATTGGTATATCAACTATCATACAAGAGCTAGCGAACAATTATTTAAATGGAAATGCTATATGGAGCTACTATGCAAGAGACCAGTTAATGATTTATTCCAATTCAAGAGAGCTAAGGAAAGCAGATATGGATGAAGTCCAGAGATGGATTTTATCATTACTTAAGCCAGAAGAACGACCTACGACACGAGCATTAAAAGAAGGATTTATTTCAGCAGAATTATTAACCAGATATTGTAAACTAATTGGTCATAAATATCCGGACCATATATGTTCAAAGTGCAACGGAGAAGATAATATAATTCCAGATGTCCAGCTGGAATAATTAACGAAGAAGAAAGAAGACAAGAGTGGAAAAAGTTATGTCAAAGATAAGAACGGAAAGAAGATATGTAATAATGTAGATATGTAATAATGTAAAGTTATGTAAAGTTGTCAAGATATGCAAGGATAAGGTAGATATGAAAGTAGGTATGGGTCTTTTGTCATCAAGTAATGACAAATGTAGATAGTGTAGATTTTAAACAAAAGTCGTAAAGTAGAAAGCATGCATGTGCACATATTAGACAAGTGTAAAAGTTAGGTGTAAATAAGTCTTAATAAGATAAAATAGGAACTATTCATGAATAGTAGTAAATAGTAGTGGACAGGTGTAAAAAACGTGTTAGGATAAGTATTTAGAATAGTAAGTTTGTATGTCTATATAAGGAATCGGATGTAAATGTTATAAGGCAGGCATTGCCTAACTTAAATAAAAACTCTCTTCTTAAAAAACTCTCTCAAACTAATTACTTAAAAAGTTAATGGATAAATCTGAAATCCAGTCAGATATTTCAGATAGCATGGCTAAGCAAGAGGCAAAGGTATTTTGTTCAAAAAATATGCAGAACTAATTTCATATATTCCTGAATATCATATATAGGATTGAATAAATTTATGTTAGTTATTATGTATTAGAATTATTTGAATCATGATTTCTAGTTTATTAGCACACTGGAAACAGGGAGAAAACTTCTATACTATGCCATCCTAATGTTGAAACCGGTAGGCGAGGGAAGCCGTTTAGGGGAGTAAACAAAGTTGAGGCGCTGATAAGAAGAAAGTATCCGCTAAAGTACGATGCTAGTAGTGACAGGAAAACATGATAAAGATAATCTAGTTCATAATAATCTAATATGAATTTAATCAATTATGAATATGATAGGAAGGAATAATTTGAAAATAAAAACTGCATAGACAACGAACATGACTACATATATGCATGACGAAATGATAAAAAACTACGAGACTTTAATCTTATATATACTCAACGATATAGAAATAATTGAATTAAGAAGAATAATATGGGAAAAAATATTTAATGATTACGAATCAGAAAATATATTGAATCAAGAATGGTATGAAATAGATTTACAAGATCTATATTTAGATAATGAAAGAATAGAATGGTACGATTTAGAAATAAATTCAGATTAAAATGAATTACGAATATTTACAATATTGGATAGAAGCTATGGAAGATATAAAACTATTAGAACAATTAATGAAGGAAAATTTATATATGTACCAAAGAACCGAAGATATGTTATATCTAGAATATATCATAAATAATATTAATGAAATGTTCAGATTAAAACAATTATCAGAAGAATATTATAATAAATATTATTACGTATTACCATGAATTTAGTACTACCTAAAAGTAATATCAAAATTAAGACACTTAGTAAAAAGATATTATAATAAAATCTTGAAAATAAGTTACTTACCTACCACACTACCACTTCCATGAATCCCCCAGCTACCAGTTCCGCTACGAAAAATGGTATCAGAGCTATGGATAATAAGAAACATGGTAAGAAACATACAAGTAGAAAATTAAGAAAAATAAGAAGAAAATTAAATAAATTATATCCGGAATATAAACAACTTAATATCACAAAGACTGATAATGAAAAATTAGATCAATTAATAAATAATATATCTAAAATAGAATATAAATATATTAAATACTTAAAAATACAATGAATAACAAGAATAGTGAATATAGACAAAAACTTAATGAAGTAATTATAGAAAAACGACAAGAATTAAAACATAGGCAAAATAGACTTAATAGTAATATATTTGCAGGAATTTGTCACAAATCTATAGTAGCACAAAGAAAGACTATTTTTTATCTAGAAATACAAATAAATAACTTAGAATATAAACTACAACATAATTTATAAATGAATAAAGAAGAATACGCAATAGATGAAAAAACATATGAAAATTATGACGGATTAAAAATAAAGATAATATTTTCTAATCTAGGAAGAAGATATAAGAAAATAGGTGACAATATAAGTTTAATGTTAGAAAAAGAAACGGTAAAACTAGAAGATAGTCTAACTGCTATGGTAAGAATAACAAAAGAAAATGAAGAAATAGATAGAAGAACGGAAATTGAAAAAATAAAACAACAAGCAAAAAAGGAAGTACAACAATTAGAAGAAGTAAAAAATACTAAAATAATAGAGCTAGAAAAAGAGCTAGCAATATTAAAAGAAATGT
This sequence comes from Solanum verrucosum, assembly GCF_900185275.1. Taxonomy (NCBI): domain Eukaryota; kingdom Viridiplantae; phylum Streptophyta; class Magnoliopsida; order Solanales; family Solanaceae; genus Solanum; species Solanum verrucosum. Next base: position 841,652 of record NW_026020214.1, read on the forward strand.
ATGAAATTAAACAAAAAGAAAAAGAACAAAAAACGAAATTAAAAAATGAGACAATTGAATTTAAAGAAAAATTGCAATTACGAGATGAATTAGGAGAAAAAGAAGAAAATAACCAAGATAATCTACCCGAAATAAGAATTGATGAAATAAACGATGATGATCTAGAACAACATTCGGAAACAAGCGAAACATATACGGAACTTTTAGCAAACATAGATAATACAAAGAATTTAGAAGTAAATACAGAAGACGTAGACATAGGCGAAAAACCTAGCACATCAGGAGTAAAAAACCCAAAAAATTTTAATCCAAAATATTATAATGAAAATTATGAACAATATGATAAAGAAAAAACTACATGGGATAAAAGATTAAATAAAAAATGGACGCCTAAACCAATAACTGGACAACATGAATTTTTAGATTTAGACTGTGTAGCAGACATAAATAAAACAATCCAATTATGGGTAGGATACATATCAAAACAATTAATAGATAACAAGATAGTAATAGCAGAGGCACCTCTCCTAGGGTGTAACCCCGGGTCATGACAAACTTTGTAATCAGAACAAAAGGTTTAGAATGAATCTAGGATGATGTGTGATGAACCACATCTAGTAGAGTCCTGTTCATGAGTGTGAAGCGCGCCACACTTATGACTGAGAGGCTATAAGATGCTTAGGAACTTTAACTTCTTTCATTACTCTTTAGTCGTTCCTTAGAGTTTTAACTCTATGAAGTCCTTTTCCTAACCATTCTCCTGTGTATATAGGAGATAAATACAAGAAGGGTGAATGTAAGAAGGATGGAAGAGGAGATGGTGAATGAGGGAGTTCCTTTGCAAAGTCCCTAAGGTCCTCAAGATCCTCAAGTCCGTCAAGCTACTATTGATGTGGGGGCTATGACACATGTTGAAATAAGGTCGGCTCTCCAAACATTGACTCATGCTTTAACAACTCAAGTCAAGAGGAATGCTAGGACTCAAGTGAACCCCAATGTAAGTACAACCGCTTCAAAGATAAGGAATTTCCCTATAATGAATCCTCCTTTGTTTTTTGACTCCAAGGTGGAGGAGGACCAACAAGAGTTTATTGATGAGGTGTTTAAAGTGCTTGATGCTATGGGGGTGTCTTCCCAATAGAAGGCGGAACTAGTAGCCTACCAATTAAAGGATGTGGCTCAAGGATGGTATGAGCAATGGATGGGTCAGAGACCTATAGGAGTGGGACCGGTAGATTGGGAATTGTTCAAGTCGGTGTTCATTGATAAATTCTTTCCCTTAGAGTTGATGGAACGAAAGATGCAAGAATTCATCAACCTTCATCAATGAGGTATGAGTCTGAAAGAATATGGCCTTAAGTTCACACAATTGTCTAAGTATGCTCAAACCTTGGTGGTGGACTCTAGGGAAAAGATGAACAAATTTGTTTTGGGGATATCAGACTTGGTAGTCAATGAATGTCAATCATCAATGTTCATCCCAAGTATGAATATTTCATTTCTTATGGTTCATGCCGAATAAATTGAGGAACAAAAGCTTAAGCAAGTGAATAGGAAAGTAAAGAATGCAAGGACCGATGATGGAAATTCTTCAAAAGGTAAATTTGAGAGTCAAGGTAAACCAAGGTTCAAGAGAAGGTTCTCCAACCAAGGCTCCTCTAGTGCTCCAAGGGTCAACAAATATAGGGTGTTTAACCCTAAGCCACAAGGAGGTAATAGTGCTGGTTCTTATGTGGATAGGACAAATTGTGCAAAATGTGGCAAAAAACATGGTGGTAAGTGCCTAGTTGGCACGGATGGTTGCTTTAATTGTGGGAAGAGTGGTCATTTGATTTGGGATTTTCCCATGCTAGAGATTCAAGGAAGAGAGGCCAATCAAGTCCCTCCTAGTGGTTTAAATCTCGATGCTCCCACAAAGAACTGCTTCTATGCTCTCCAATCCCGAAGTGACCAAGAGGGTTCCCCGAATGTTGCAAGTATTTTCTATTGATGTTTATGCATTGTTAGACCCTGGTGCCACTTTGTCTTTTGTTACACCTTTTGTGGCTATGAAATTTGAAATACTCCCCGATGTGTCAGAAGAACCTTTTTCGGTTTCTATCCCGATTGGTGACTCGGTTTTTGCTAAAAGAGTCTACAGGGGTTTTCATATTTCTTTGTCACATAAGGTCACTTTGGTTGATTTGATATAATTAGACATGTAAGAATTTGACGTCATTTTGGGTATGGATTGGTTGCATGCTTGCTATGCCTCCATTGATTGTAGAACTCGAGTGGTAAATTTTCAATTTCCAAATGAGTGCATGTTTGAATGGAAAGGGGGAAATTCTATCTCCAGAGGTCTATTTGTTTCATGTTTAAAAGCGAGGAAAATGAGCTCCAAGGGGTGCATTTACCATATTGTAAGGGTAATGGATGTTGACTCCGAGACTCATTCTTTAGAGTAGATCCCCATGGTGAGTGAGTTTTCAGAAGTCATTCCTGATTACTTGCTCGACATTCCTCCCGAACGGGAAATAGACTTTGGTATTGATCTTTTACCGGATACACAACCCATATCCACTCCTCCATATCGAATGGCTACGGCTGAATTAAAAGAGTTGAAGGGATAATTCAAGGATTTGTTAGACAAGGGCTTTATTCAACCAAGCATATCTCCATGCGGTGCTCTGGTTTTGTTCATGAGAAAAAAAGATGGGTCCCTTAGAATGTGTATAGACTACCACTAATTGAATAAGTATCCTCTTCCTAGAATAGACGATTTGTTTGACCAACTCCAAGGAGCTAGTTACTTTTCAAAGATTGACATACGTTCAGGCTATCACCATCTAAAGGTGGGAGACATCGACGTTTCCAAGACAGAGTTCCGATCAAGATATGATCACTATGAGTTCCTAGTAATGCCTTTTGGTCTAACAAATGCCCCTGTGACATTCATAAATCTTATGAATAGGGTATTTAGGAAATACCTTGATTCATTTGTGATCATTTTTATTGAAGATATTTTAATCTATTAAAGGAGTGAGGGTGATCATATGAAGCATTTGAGGATCGTATTGCAAGTCCTCAAAGACCACCAATTATATGCTAAGTTTAGTAAATGTGAGTTTTGGCTAAGGTCGGTCTCCTTCCTTGGTCATATTGTGTCTAGCATATGTATTGAGGTAGATCCTACGAAGACGGATGTGGTCAAGAGTTGGCCTAGACCTCTAACTCCTACCGATATTAGAAGCTTTTCGGGGTTGGCCAGTTATTATAGAAGGTTTGTTGAGGGTTTTTCCTCCATTTCTTCTCCATTGAGTGCCTTGACTCAAAATAAAGCCATTTTTTTATGGTCGGAGGGTTGTGAGAAAAGCTTCCAATAGTTGAAAGATAAGCTTACTTTCGCTCCCGTGTTTACCTTACCGGAGGGTACCAATGGGTTTGTGTTGTATTGTGACTCTTCTCGAGTGGGTTGGGGATATGTCCCTATGTAACATGGTAAAGTTATCGCCTATGCTTCAAGGCAAGTCAAGTTCCATGAATAGAATTATCCAACTCATGATCCTGAATTAGCGGCGGTAATGTTTGCTTTGAAAATATGGAGACATTACCTTTATGTAGTCCATGTAGATGTTTTCACCGATCACAAGAGTCTTCAATATGTGTTTGGCCAAGAAGACTTGAATCTACGACGAAGACGGTGGCTAGAACTTTTGAAGGATTATGACATAAGTATCCTTTACAACCCTGGCAAAGCTAATGTAGTTTCGGATGCCCTAGGTAGATTGTCCATGGGTAGTGTGGCTCACGTAGAAGATGAGAAGAAGGAATTGGCTCGTGATATGCATAGGTTGGCCTGGTTAGGTGTCCAACTAGTGCATTCCACCAAGGGTGGAGTTATGGTCCATCATAGTTTCGAATCGTCCTTTGTGGTTGATGTGAAGTCTAAACAACACCTTGATCCCATATTAATCGAGTTAAAAGAATCGGTTCTCAACAAGTCCATTGAGTCTTTGTCCCAATGGGGAGATGGGGTGCATAGGTACCAAGGTCGATTATGTGCTCCGATGTTGATGTCTTGAGATAGCAAATTCTAGAAGAATATCATGGTTCACGATATTCTATTCATCTGGGAGCCACCAAGCTGTACCATGATCTACGGGAATTCTATTGGTGGAATGGTATGAAGAAGGATATAGTGGGTTTTGTGGTCAAATGTCCGAATTGTCAAAAAAGTTAAGGTCGAACACCTAAAATTGGGAGGTTTGTCCCAATATATAGATATTCCCACTTGGAAGTGTGAGGATGTCAATATGGACTTTGTTGTGGGTTTGCCTCGTACTAGAAGGCAACATGATTCTATTTGGGTCATTGTTGATAGATTGACAAATTCCACCCACTTTATTCCTGTCAAGGTTTCCTTCTTGGTGAAAGACTATGCCAAATTGTATGTTAAAGAGATAGTGAAGTTGCATGGGGTTCCTTTATCAATTATTTCGGATCTAGGTACTCAATTTACATTACACTTTTAGAGGCATTCAAAAATAGGGCTTGGTACCAATGCTAAGCTTAATACCACTTTCCACCCTCAAACGGATGGTCAAGCGGATCGCACCATTCAAACCCTAGAGTACTTGTTGAGGGCATGTGTGATTGATTTCAAAGGTAACTGGGACTATCATCTACCATTGGTAGAGCTTTCCTACAACAATAGATACCATTCAAGTAGCGTCATGGCTCCTTTTGAAGCATTATATGGTAGGAGGTGTAGATCTCCAATTGGTTGGTTTGAAGTCGGTGAAATTGGTCTAGTGGGTCCCGAACTAGTTTATGAAGCCATTGAAAAAGTTTGACTTACTAGGGAGAGGTTGAAGATGACACAAAGTCGGTAAAAGTGTTATGCCAATGTTAGAAGAAGAGATCTAGAATTTGAAGTTGGTGATTGGGTCTACTTGAAAATCTCACATATGAAGGGGGTGATGAGGTATGGAAAGAAAGGTAAGCTTAATCCCCGGTATGTGGGCCCATATCATTTCTTGCAACGTATTGGCAAGGTTGCCTATGAATTAGAGTTGCCAAATGAATTGGCTCCGGTTCACCCGATATTCCATGTCTCTATGCTTAAGAAGTGTATTGGTGATCCGGTATCCATAATTCCTATAGAGGGTTTGGGGGTTGATGAGAGTCTTTCTTATGAAGAGGTTCTAGTAGAGATTTTAGACAGGCAAGTTAAGAGGTTGAGAAACAAGGAGGTAGCTTCAGTTAATGTTTTGTGGAGGAATCACATAGTTGAGGGTGCTACATGGGAGGCCAAGGATGATATGATGTCCCGTTATCCTTCTCTTTTTCCTTATACTCCTATTCAAGCTTGAGGTAAGTAGTTTCTCTTGAGTTTTGATGATTTTGGAGTTATGGATGATGTATGTATGCTTCTATGAATTTCTTATGTCATGCATGTTCTTGATGAAATTTATGTTTAGTGTAAATTGAGCTTTCATGAATTATATGTTTCTCATGTTGATTTGCATTGTGGTATGATGATGGCCTATGTGACTTGATGAGATGATTTGATGAACAAGCTTAATTATGCTTGTGATGAAAAGATATTTTGGCTCCCTAATGTTATCTTGAGCTTGCTTAAGTTGGAAAAGCTAGTTCCTCTTATATTTATATGTAATGATGAATTTCGTGCATAATGGGTTGTAGATGTACTCCCTACCTCATAGTGTTGCATTGATTGTGACTTGAGATGGAGTTGATGTTTCCTCCTTTGAATTGTGCATCACTTTGATGTTGCATGCATGATGGGCTACTAGTCTTTAGTCTTTATTTCCGTAAGGTGTCTAAATCGTCATTCGTGGACGAATGTTCCTGAGGGGGAGATAATGTAACATTTCAAAAAATGGTACGTTAAACTAGAGCTAAACGTAAAGGTAAAAATCAGCAAATGACTCCCCGAATGTTAGTAAGTCAATTAAGGTTGAAAAGAGGTCTATTTGAGTCAAGACGAAGGGTTAAGTGCCAAGGAAAATGGGCCAAGCCAAGGCCAATGGCCAAGGCAGCCCCTATCTAGGAGCACAGTGCCCCCAACTTCACGAATGGGACCACGGACCGTGGTCCACTCCACGGCTCGTGAAGGGGCTCGTGAAAGTCCCTTGGCCATGGAAAAATGGCTACCCTTTTGCCTAGCTACTGCCTCGGCATGCACAGAAGGGACCACGACTTATGGAACCCTTCGTGAAGATTCCTTAGGCATTGAAGCTAAGGCCCCAAGTGGCAAGCTCTCTGCCTCAAGGACCACGAGATGGACCACAACTCATGGTCTGGACCATAGTTCGTGAAGCTCCTCGTGGTAATGTCTTGGACTTGTGAGCCTAAGGCACCATATGCCTACCAACTTTCGTGACTTCACGGGTAGGACAACGGGTCGTGGTCCTCACCACGACTCATGAAAGTGGCTCGTGACACCTGGGCGTGGTCTTTAAGTTAGGGTTAGTTTAGTCTTTTCCTATTTTTATCCAATTGAAGTGAGGTCGTTCTGGTATTTTTAGGAGTATTATATAAGTCATTTTAAGTCTAAATTCACCTAAAACAATTCATTATACTCAAATACCCAAATCAACTCTTAAAGTTCCCTCCTCTCTCAATATTTCTCTCTCTAAACTCAAGGAAGAAGAAATGAGCCATTGAAACTAGGGTTTATGGATTTCAAAGGTTCTTCCTCAAATTTCTTGGGTATATCTAATCAAGGTATGTATTCTTTTAATCTATGTGTAGTCTCCATCCATAGAGTCCCCTCAAAGGTTGATTTTCAAGATTCCAATTTCCCCAAACCTAGGGTATTCAATCTATGACATGGGTCTCCTTCCAAAACGTTTTCAATTGTTTGTTTAAGGTTTATTTTTGTTGGTTATGATGAATTATGGTTAGATTGATGGAGTATTTTTTTTATGATGAAAATTCCCCATAGACCTATGTTTCCCCATATTGATAAATCATGAATTGATAATGTTGGTTGGCTGGTAATACAATTATGTCAATTGATTATGTTTATGATGAATTAGTTATTGAATCATGAAATTCCTCTTATATTATGCAGTAATTGTATATGTTTGGGTTGATTGTGATTCATGGCCCTTGTAGGGCAAAGGTATGACGGTTTGCACCCCTTTATGATAATTGTGTAGGAGATTGTGATTCACTTAGAAAGTGAAGATCCAATGATGATTGTGTAATTGTGGTATTGTTGTAAGAACATTCTCCCCCACCCTTACACATGACTATGTATGATATGTTATGAATATGGTAGTATTGTTGTGTTGAATTAAAGGCTATTATCATCAACACACTATGAATATGATGTGAAATGTTTACTCTAATATTGATGATTCTAAGGTTGAAAGGACATTCTCACCTAATGAATCTATGAGCTATTATGACACCATGTTGACTTGAGTCCTTAGTGCATTCTTTTCTGAAGATGAACTTAAGTAAAGACTTAATGTAACTTTTAAAGGGAATTATGCTTAGCACCAAGTGGGTATGAAATGAGATGAAAGCTTTTATGTTTGAAAGTGTGGCTTCCCATTTTATGTTATCTCATGAGATGGAAACCTTTTACATTAGAAAGTCTGGGTTTCTAGTAGCAATCTCATTACCCCATAACTATGTGCTGACATAGGTCTTTAGCTAGTGGATCCACCTAAAAACTATGATGTAAGTTCTACCTTAGGCAAGTAGGACACCTCTTTTCGGTGTGGGAGTAAGACACCGGATTACATGTAGCTCACATGGTCTATGTCGGATAAGGCTAAATTTCCCTATATGATAAGAATATGAATTTTGTTTAAAACATGGACTTTAGCTATGATTTCTCAAGAGGTACTACTTAGTCTGAGTGGGGGTATGAGAATCCATTTATGCATTGCACAAGTGGGCTTCAAAAAGAGTTGTGGTAAGGTTCTTTTTTGCTATGAAGACTTATGAATTAGGTAAGTATGATATGTATGGTAGTTAAGGTTGACTTTACTTGCTACAAGTTGTGAATATGAATGCCTCCTTGTAAGTGAGTATTGACTATGAGTAAGGTTAAGGTATGATATGTATACTGTTGGTGACTCAAAAGTGTTGATTGCCATTTGGTAGGGTTATGGGATCTTGTCTTTGCATTGCACTAGTATAGCTTTGCGGTTGCTTATGATATGTTTGACTTATGTTTCTTCACAAATGTGCATGATGATTTTTAAACTTGATAAATGCATGATTTGAACTAAATGTCCCTTTTTAGCAAGTTTTAAGGCTTTTTATGCATGGTTTCCTTACTTAGCAGTTTATGTGCTAACCCATATTTCTACATTTACTATGAGTGTATGTTCCGGTGATTGAGACGTACTTCTCCTTTCAAGTGAAGCTTGGGTTAACTATTCCCTAAGTTTGGTGAGTCCTCATGATCCGAGGACAAGATGTTATTCTTTTCTAGTTTCTATTGTGCTTCCTATTTTTGAGACTTTATTGTAAAGGGCTTTGACCCTAATTTTATTCCATATTGTACTTGATGGTGATTGAGACAAGGTCTAGACTCTTATGTTCGTTTATGAAAAAGAAGTTGACTTTGATTGTAAAATTTAAATTCCGTATCGTTTCTATGACTTTATGTTTCTGATTATGCTAAGGGCTTGTATGAGACCCCTTCGGGGTCAAGTACGTCGTGTTGCTCCAAAGGAGTAACCCCGGGTTGTGACAAAAGATGACTCCTAGGGCTTTAAGGGTGAAAGATAAAGTGAATAAGATAAGGATGTTAAGGCTTAAGAAGGAAGCTATAATGTATGTTGAGTTGTATATGGAATTATTGTGAAAAGACTTCACCCACATGACCTATAATATGAGTACATGAGTTTATGCATATAATGAATGATTTACTTGAGTCATGATTCAACCCATGTCTAAGGTAGTGAATGCTAGATGTGGACGTAACGTGATCTGTGATCCTTGAATACAAGATATGAGAAGTATGCATGATTATGATATTATGTGCATGTTTGATGAATACTTTGAGAGTAAAGTTTCTATGATGATAATGTTGTTGCTGTGTAATTGGAAGGACAATCACATACACACCCCATGCATGAACATGACTATGATGTGACTAAGGTGTTGATTGAGTTATTGAATTATGATATTTTCCTTATCTAATGTGGTAATTCTAGATGTTTGGGTGGAATTGATTTATAGCCCTTGGAGGGCAAATTATGAGGGTTTATACATGTTGATAACAATTGTGTATGAGCTTATGATTCACTTTAAATGTAAAGATCCTATGACTATTGCGTAATTGTTGTATTGTTGAAAGATCATTCTCCCCTTACCCTTACACATGACTGATGTACCGTGAGTTTACGATATTTTTTATAAATTTCACTTCATAGTTGTGTGTGTCTAGGGCCATTTTGTATTGGTTTTTATGTATTTTTATCATGTTTGAAGGAAATATGTTCAGACGTGGAAACTGAGAGACACAACTGAAAGATGTGCAAAAAAGGGGCATCTACGGAGGTGATCGATAGACTGTACGTCCATTCACACTCTGTAGATGGGTGTTGTCGATAGGTAGACAAGGCATTAAAGGAGATTAGGGAATTCTTGACCAAGTGTGGAACCACGGTTGCAACCGACGGACCGTAGATTGATCTACGGACCTTACTGTTACTCCGTCAAATGATTCAGAGAAGGGATTTCAGTACCTGATTTTGAAGATTCTATGTGATTTCCCGTACATCGTATCGAACGACCCAGACCCCATACCTATCCCCGATGAAAGTCAAGATGAAACCTGTAGAGCTACAGATGTACTGTTCATCCGTTGTTTGCTTCAAAGTTGATGATGTTTTGGAACCTGAATATTTGCCTATGTCCTGAGTCACGGAAGGGACCTACGGACCGTAGGTCAGAGTCGTAGATCGAAGACGCGTCCTGAAACATTATTTCCTTATTTCATTTCCTTGTTAGTTAGGACTTATTTTTCTATATATAGGGCATGTAACCCTCATTTTTTGAGGTTACACTTTATTACTTTTATTCTTGTTCTTGACTTTGGAGATTAACTTGCAACTTTAGCAATTCTTAATTACCTAAGTTCCTTTTGAAGATTTTGACTTTGTAATTCAAGCTGAGATTCTAGATTTCTTCTACTTATTACGCATGTTCATGATTTCTTCCTCTAAAAATATGAATTGTGTTCTTGCTATTATGGGTAACTAAATCTACAACTAGGGTTGTGGGAATCATGAGTGATTAATAATGTTTGAATAGTAACTATGTAATTCTTCAATAGTGTTAGTGCATGCATTGATAATTCTTTCACTTAGAATCCTTTTAACGGTGGCCAGTTTTAGAACTTGCCTCGTTACGACTTACCGGACCAAGGAGGTAATTAACGAGAAAAGAATTATCAACATAGATTTAGTGTGATACTATCTAATAGTCTAATGTCAATTGGTGCGATGGTGAAAACGATGTCATACATCGATGTGATGTCTAATATGAGGTAAAGGTAAGGGTTAGTAGATTATACACACATAGCCGTACAAAGGTGCAGGGTGAAATTCTCTAGATGTCATACCTAGAATTTAGAGATACTTAACTTATCACTTCACATGCAATACAGAAGGAAATGATTGTTATTACTAGCATTACCGTGTTATAAGCTTATGGGGAACACGTACACCCTAGTTTCTCTCTCATCTTGATAACAACAAAAGTTTAAATCTTGCTTACTAATTGCTCACATAACTTGCAAAATTTGTTTCACAACCCGCCCCCCTTTTAATTATTTGTTTCGGAAATACGTTGACAAACTAAATATAATCGTGGGTTAAAGTTAAGTCTAAACCAAATTCCTCATGGGATCGACCCCAACCTACAAGTTGGGTTCTTTACTTGATAACGATCTCTTACGCTTCTTTAGGGAGGTGTAATTTGAGCGTATTAATGTCTATGCATGAAATGTCTAGGACTATGATAATATTGTTGTGTTGATTGAAAGGCTATTCTCATTGACATTATGAACATGATGTGAAAGGTTTACTCACACATTAATGATTCTAAGGTTGAAAGGGCATTCTCACCTAATGAATCTATGAGCTATATTATGATGTTATATTGGATTGAGTGTTAAGTCACCCTTTCATAAACATTAACTTAAGTATAGACTTAATATGAACTTAAAGGGAATTATGTTTAGCACTGAGTGGATATGAAAATTTTATGGAAGCTCTTACGTCAGTTAGTTCGGCTTCCCAATCGGTTCCTTTTACGCCAGTCAATCCGAATTTCTAGTAGCAATCTCCTTATCCCATAACTATGTACCCGCAAAGGTCTTTAGCTAGTGGATCCACGTAAAAGCTAAACATGTTAGTTCTACCTTAGGCAAGTAGGACACCTCGTTTTGGTGTGGTGCATCACACCGGATTCCATGTAGCTCACATGGTCTATGTTGGTTAAGTGTACCCCCTAGATGTGACACAACGTATAAGACTCTGAAAAGCCTCACACAAGCCTCATAGCATATAATGACATAAGAAAATAGGAAAAAATGGAGAAATTTAAAACTTTTCTGTACAATCGAAGTCTTATAAAAACAAAGTGGGTGTCTATAACACTGTGTCTCAAATTAGATATAACACTTGAATATAATCTTAGGGACACAACCCTTACAAATGTCTAAAACATAAAAGAAATACTTAAAGAACATAATGGTCAAGCCCTCGAATACTATGAGGACTCACCAATCTTCTTCTTCTTGATCTTCTATTGTCCTAGCCACGAGGACTGAATCCGATATCTCCGAACCCTACACTTATAGAACATGTAGAAATATGGGTTAGCATAAAACTGTACTCAGTATGGAACCATGAATAAAAATCCTTAAAACATGCAAAAAAGGGACATTTTAGTTAAAACCATGTTATATGTCATTTTCGAACATCATCTTTGAGATAGTTGTAGAATGTAGCTCATAAGACAAATCATGTACAATTCATCATAGCATAAAGAATATCATCATAATAACAAGCATAGTCTCCCACATAAACGTAATTTATACATCAATCATCACAAGACATAACTCACACACATAGTTAAATACCAAGGTCATCTAATTATAATAGAACCATCACATAAGTAACCCTAGGTTATACTTGTGCAATGCATAGATAGGATCTCTTAATCCTCTCTACACTAAGTAGCACTTTTTGGTCACCATGCTCATACTTATCATGCTTTGGTCTCATCCATAGTCAATAATCATACACCAGGATACATTCATGTTCATAGCTTGTAGTAAGTAAAGTCACTCTTAGCAAAAATCCATATCATGCATGCATAAATTCATATATCTTCATAGCATAAGGAAACCACACTATAACCCCTTTACAAAACTACTTGTGAAATGTATAAGTGAAGTCCCATACCCCCACTCAGACTAAGTAAAGCTCATTAAGAATTCATAAGTATAGCTCATGTTCATGGTTCATATAAAACATGGATTAAATCATAAAGCATCATGTCTAAGAGAACATACCACAATCACTCTCAAAGCCTACTTGTGCAATGCATGAATGAAGTCCCATACCCCTATTCATACTAAGTAGAACCTCTTGAGGAACCATAGTACATAACTCATGTTCTTGTTCTTGTTCTTGTTCATGTACGGAAATAACCTTCACCGACATAGACCATGTGATCTACATGGAATTGGGTGTCATACCCCACACCAAAAAGAGGTGTCCTACATGCCTAAGGTAGAACTAACATGTTTAGGTTTTAGGTGGATCCACTAGCTAAAGACCTATGTGTGAACATAGTTTTTGAATAAGGAGATTGCGACTAGAAACCCGGACTGACTGACGTAAAAGCTTTCCATCTCATGAGATAACTGTTTTTGGAACCCGGACTGACTGGCATAAAAGGAACCCATTGGGAAGCCTTAATAACTGGCGTAAATGCTTCCATCTCATTTTCATATCCACTCGGTGCTAAGCATAATTCCCTTTAAGTTTATGTTAAGTCTTTACTTAAGTTCATGTTTATGGAAGGGTGACTTAACACTAAATCCAGTGCAACATCATAATATAGCTCATAGATTCATTCGGTGAGAATGACCTTTCAACCTTAGAATCATTAATATGTGAGTAAACCTTTCACATCATGTTCATAGTGTTAATGAGAATTGCCTTTCAATCAATAGAACAACATTATCATAGTCCAAGACATTTCATGCATAGTCATGTGTAACGGTAAGGGGAGAATGATCTTCCAACAAAACCGCAATTACACAATAGTCATAGGATCTTTACTTTCAAAGTGAATCATAAGCTCATACACAATTCTTATCACCATGTACAAATCCATATAATTTGCCCTCCAAGGGCTATGAATTAACTCAACCCAAACATCTAAAATTACCACATTAGATAAGGGGAATATCATGATTCAATAACTCAATCAACACCTTAGTCACATTATAGTCATGTTCATGCATAGGGTGTGTGTGTGATTGTCCGTCCAATGACACAACAACCACATTATCATCATAGACACTTTACTCTAAAAGTATTCATAAAACATGCACATAATATCATAATCAAGCATACCCCTCAGATCTTGTACTCAACGATCATATATCATGTTAAGTCAACACATCTAGCATTCACTACCTTAGACATAGATAGAATCATGACTCAAGTAAATCAATCATTATATGCATAAACTCATGTACTCATAGTATAGGTAATGTGGGTGAAGTCTTTTCACATTAATGCCATATACAACTCAACATACATAATAGCTTCCTTCTTAAGCCTTAATATCCTTAGCTTGTACCCTTATAGCCCTGGGAGTAATTTTCATGTTACAAGCCTTACTCTCAAGAAATGTCTCACATGATCATCACGTGTACATAATTTTCAAGGTATTTTATCAACATGCCTGATTCTTAAACAATTATAGTCATATAGTATTATATAAACTCAAACTCAATACTACTCAACCATGATCCATCACATAAGCCCTAAATTAATCAATTCATGTATAGAAGCTATAATTTTAAGCAATTCATAACTAGGTCATCTAATCTAAGGCAATTCATAAAGAAGTTCATCAATCTTAGAAGGTGACATCTAACCCTCAATTTGCCTCTTTCATGACGTAACACTAGAATATATCAATTTAACCATAGAATCTTAGGTTAATCAAGGATACACGTATGATCACACTAAAATCATGTAATTACACCATGAACAACCATTATTCACTTAATTGGGTCAATATACAACAATACCCACATCATGAAGTCACTTTAGTAAAGTGGGGGATTCATGGGTTCATGCGGGTATTTCATCATAAATCAACAATAAATAATCAGTTCAATCATAATCCATCATAAATCGACCATTGAAAATGTTTTGAAAGAGAACCCGTGACTTAGATTGAAACCCTAGCTTTTGGGGGGAAATTGGAAGCTTTGAAATCAAGTTTTGAAGGGACTCTATCGTTGAAGGATACCCATAGATGAAAAACCACAATACCTTATGAAGATTCCCTGAAGAAATTGAAGAGGAAAGGTTTCCCCTTGACCCCTAGACTCACTTGTTCTTCTTCTTTAATGTAGTTTCTAGAGAGAGAATTATTGGAGAGAGTTTGGTGTCTTTTGTGAATCTAAAATAATGATTTTGAAACTACTTAATTAAGGATCTATTAGTTATATATAGGGGGCCTAATAACTAATTAACCGACCCCAATTAGCCCCTAACTAATTTGGAATTAACCACCAAGTCCCTAACTTAAATTAAAAATCTTTAAAACTGCCCCCACCCACCAGACCCCAATCCACGGACTGTGGGTGGGTGCACGGGGAGTACTTCACCCTCGTGGGTGGTGTTCTGCAGCCTAAAATTTTAGGTGCACTCATTCCTTGACCCACCACCTCTTCCCATGGGGCGTGGGTCAACCTACGGGGTGTGTGTCCCAATCGTAGGTGGCCTTTTTGGGCAGATTTGGGAACTCTTTTGGTGTCCTCCTCAAGGACCCCTTTGGTGGTCCTACCTTGACGCCCTAACCCTAAAACCTTCATACTAAGTTCGGGAAACAATTTTGTAACATAAAACCCCACATCAAACTCAACCACTCATCCGTAAGGCTGTAGTTCCACCTACTAGTTTTCCGGGATGTCACATGACTATTTGAGACAAGTCCAAACTTCCTGTTTACTTTATAAATATTTTTTGACCTAAATGCATTTTTACACTTATTATTCTAATGCTTTATGTTAGAATATTCTAAGTGGCTTACATGGTACATTTTGGGGTTCTATGTGCCTTGTTACGTCAGGGGGTACCCTAGGATCGTGACATCTTCTGATCGATAAACACATCTATATGAACTCCATACAAATAGTGCCTCCAAATCATTAACGCAAAAACAACCACCGCTAGTTCGAGGTCATGGGTAGGATAATTCTTTTCATGAATCTGATGTAGCCTTGAGGCATAGGCAATAACTTTCTCATTTTGCATAACCAGGCCCCCTAGCCCAATTCTCGAGGCATCAAAATAAACCGCAAAACCATCCATCCCTTCCAGTAAGGTCAAAATCGGAGTGGAAGTAAGTCTGTCCATTAATTGTTCAAAACTCTTCTCACGTGCTTCACACTATATGAACTTAGCCTTCTTTTGAGTCAACGTCGTCAAATGAGAGGCAATTGTAGAAAATCCCTCCACAAACCTTCTATAGCAACTGGATAAACCCAAGAAACTTTTAATATCTAAAAGAGTTAAACGTCTAGTCTAACAGTTGACCACATACGTCTTCTTCTGATCTACTTCAATACCCTTACTCGATACAATATGACTAAGTAAAGCTACGGACCTTAACAAAAATTAGCATTTGCTAATCTTTACAAAGAGTTGTTTGTACTTATGGATTTGCAATAAAATCCTCAACTGATCAATATGATCATTCTCAATCTTGAGTAGATTAGTATATCATCAATTATTACAATCACAAACATGCCAAGGTATTCTCTACCGGAAATTCCCTTTGCCCCTACTGTACTCCATGTTGGTAGTTTCCATCGCCTGTCCAGGGTTGAGCCCTGGGATTTGACAGCGAACTTAAAAAGCCACCTACAGACGCTTTACGCCCCTATTAATCATATCCATTAACACCTAGGAGCATTAGTCAACCCAAACGACACTACCAAAAACTCATAATGACCATACCGAGTTGAAAAAACCGTGTTTGGAATGTCATTTTCCTTTACCCTCAATTGATGATAAACCGATCAAAGATCTATCTCAGAGCAATAACTTGCTCCTTGAAGTTGGTAAAATAAATCATCTATCCTTGAAAGAAGATACTTATTCTTATTTATCACTTTATTCAACTAGCGATAATCAATACACATACAAAGAGAATAATCTTTCTTTATAAGAAACAAAACTAGAGCATCTCATGAAGAGATACTCGGTGGGATGAAACCCTTATCCAACAAATATTTCAATTGTTATTTCAACTCCTTAAGTTATGTTGGAGCCACACGTTAAGGAGAAATAGAAATAGGTTGCATATATAGGGGAGAAGGTCAATACCGAAGGCAATTTCCCGCTCAAGAGGAGTAGATAATCTAAGAACACTTCCAGAAATTCATTAATAATGTGGACCACTCGAGAGTAGGGGTTTTGAGAATCTACATTCCTCGCCATAACTGGATGGTAAACGCAACCCTTAGACCTCATCATTCTAGATTTAAGATAAGAGACAAATTGACTGTTAGGGATAGAATTTCTCCCCTTCTACTCTAGGATAGGCTCATTAGGGAACTGAAACTTGACCAAACGAGTTCTACATTCAATAGAAGCATGTCATGAGTGCAGCCAATCCATACCCAAGATAAAATCAAAATCTAGCATATCAAGCTATACCAAGTCAACAAGAGTAACTCTATAGGACAAGTGAAATAGACAGTTTCTATAGACTCTCTTAGCCACATTAAAATCACCAACATGAGTAGAGAAAGAAAAAAGATCTAACAACACATCCGGAAGAACATCAAACCTCAAAGACAAATATGGCGTCATAAAAGAAAAGGTAGCATCGGGATCAAGTAAAGCATAAACTTCAAGTTGGAAAAATTTCAACAACTGGTAACCACATCGGGAGAACTATCTTGTTCATCATGAGTCTGAAATGCATAGAATTGGCTTTGCATAGGAGTAATGAGACCCAAAATACTAGAAGGAGCTTACTTGCCCTCCCTTCCCTTAGCCATAAGCATCGAGAAATCCCTCATTTTGTGACCACTCTTACCACAACCAAAGCAACCATCTGTGATGGCTAGGCACTTACCCTAGTGCTTTTTTCCACCATTAGTACAAGTAGACCTAGGCAATAAAGCTCCACTACCAATTTATCCTTGGGGCTTAGGGTTAGACACCCTATATTTGTGGAACTTAGGAGGAGCATTGGGGGAATCTTGACTGGAAAACCTTGGTCGAAATCTAGGACGACATTGTCCATTGGACCTTGCATGAGAGAATTTTCTATCTCTGAACTTAGCCCTCTTTACCTCTGTGGATTTTGTCTTAAGTTTCTCTTCCACGATTTGTTGTGCATGAACCATGAGACGAGAGATGTTCATGTCATTAATGAGCATGGCGGTACAACATTCTTTAACATCCAGTTCAGGCACACTCGAAACAAATGTACTTATCTTTTCCCTTGAATCGACAATCATTGATGGAGCATATTTAGACAATTGAGTGAACTTTAGAGAATAATCCCTCACACTCATACTCCCTTGTCAAAGTTAATAAACTCAAGCACCTTGCCTTCCCCCATCTCAAGGGGAAAGAACCTATCAAGAAAAGAGACCTTAAACTTCTCCCAATAAAGAGGATCCACATTTTTCGGCCTTCCTTCCTTCCATTGGTTATACCATATTTGAACAACAACTTTTAGTTGATAAGTGGCAAACTCTGCCTTTTCCACCGGCAACACTCCCACATTCATCAAAACCTTGTAGACCTCATTAATGAACTATTGAGGATCTTTATCAACCTTAAAACCATGAATGTCACCCCCCGAAGCTACCCCTGAACGAGGACACGTGACTTAGGATCACGAGTGACCCCAAGCTAACCCTGTTTGCATATCATAAGAATACTAAAGAAAACTGAATCAATAAATACTACGCGGAAGCTAAATGATATGAATAATCTGAAATGTTGGGGAAATAGCCATATAATATCTAAATAAATGAAAAATTGATAGTTTGAATACAACTGTAAAGTAAAACTCTAACACTATAGATGAATATGTCTATGTTTGAAAATAGCCTCTAACTGACTAGATGTGCTAGGAAATGCCCATGGTAAATCTACCAAAAATTGAAACTAAAGACCAAAAGCAAGGAAAGATAACCATGTCAATTATCCTCGAAGAATGAGGACTCATCCATGATCTTGTTGAACTGAAGATCGGGAATCGATTTATGTGTGATCTTGAAGCTGAAGACCTGAACCTACATCACGAGAAGATGTAGCTCAGAGTATGCGTCAGTACTTGAAAAGTACTGAGCATGCATGATAGAGTAAAGTTGAACAATATACATAATTGAACAAAGCATATAACTGAGCAATGATATGAGATAAGAACGATGCTATACTGAAAGTACTGAACATGAACTAACTGAATGCAATGAGCAAGTTTATAACATGCTGAAACTAAAATCTGACTGTAAACGATAACCTGGTCAATGCAACAGAGTCTGACTGAACTGTGGGAGCTACTAATAACGGATATAAAAACACTTGAGCTAAATGTGGAGACTGATGTATACGCCCCATCGAGAGAACCCAATATACCCTGCCCGAGGTATAGAGGCATGACTAGCGTGATCACTAAAATTATAGCCACAGAGGGGATACAACCTACGGGGCACGTTGTTTTGGGACTTAAGGGTGACTGACCCTAGCACACTCGGTATTAAGCTTCTCCCAATTGATTAGGTAATTAACAATTTATGAATGAATTTCTCTAATACTGGATAGCTCAAAACTAACATGATAACTGAAAATGCAACATTAATGTGTTGATAATGAAAATTCAAATCTGAGGAATGCATATCTGAAATATCTGACCTACCATGTGTAATTCATGAACTAAAAGAACTACATAACTAGGGTTTTGAATTTATAAAATAATCTAATTAGGAACATTAAAGTAACTAATTTATAATAATCTGTTGAAACTCTACAAAATTTATGTCTAGATAATATGTAGGGAATCAAGAATCTAACTTAATTCTAGAGACCTAATGAGTGAAAAGAACCCACTAGTGAAATCCCACATACCAGGTGATGAAATTCATGAAGAAATCCTTCGATTTCGGAGCTGGAACTGAAGAAAACTTGATGAATTCTTGGAGGGGTTTGAGTCGCTATCGACCTCAGTCTTGTTTTTTGCTAGATTGAGTTCATAACTTTACTATTTATCATTAAACGTAGAATATCCCGACTTCGCTAGCCAGAACAGAATGGACATATGAGCGATCGCTTGTTTATAGTTGGAAATTCCAACTCGAAGGCCCTAGTACTACTAACTTTGCACCAGATTAAATTGAAGCCTTTTTTCGGCATCGCCTTTTTCTTCTGTTCTTGCTCTAGTTTTGATGATTTTAGGTGAATAAAGGCTTTGGTTATGTTTTAACTAGGTTATTAGGCTTAATCTGAGTAAAACAACGTAGTTTAGGTGCCCAACACATAATGAAAAGGACCAAAATGATCCTAACTTAATTCTATCGAAGGCCAGCCATTAAGGGACCTACGGTCCGTGGCTTGATCTACCAACCATAGGTAGGGGTAGTCAGTCAAGTTTGCCCGACATGGCTTCACTAAAACGAGCATAACTTTTAACTCGGAGATGGAATTTTAGTAAATTCAGTGGCATTGGAAAGAGGACTCAATTATCTATAATTAGGTGGGTCATGGGCCACATAATTCCTTTTGTTCTAAGAGTGATGAACATTTGAAGTTGATTCATCAGTATTTTCTCTCTAACTGGCTATTGACCCTCACATACGTTCCAACCTAGGTCCATAGGTCCAACCGCGGACCCTACTGGTCGACCGTGGGTTGGATCATAGACTACTAAGACATGGGCCTTAACAATGGAACCCCACTTACTATCCATGGGTCATTTCGTTGGTACTTCACCAATTTTTCTAAAAACTAGGATTTTCTTCGTATCGAGATCTGAGGTGTTACAATATCTCCCCCTTGGAAACATTCATCCTCGAATGAAGACTAAACTAGTTGGAGATGGCGGGAAAGAGCTGCAACTATACCACTAAACAGTAGAAACTGATTTTTATTGAACTAAGTTCCAAGAACATTCAAGTACACTGAAAATGCACCTACAAACTGAAGGAACATGATACTAAGACTGAAGCTATGCGTGAATGATTGAAAAATGGAAGAGGAACTATTATCTCAAGCTAGAATGGAATTGGAAAGAAAGAGATAATGATGTTTGCCCTTAATGGCTGCTTCCCAAGTAACTCCCTCTATGGACTGACTCCTCCACAACACCTTAATTGAAGCAACTTCTTTGTTACTCAACCTTCAAACTTGATGATCAAGAATCTCAATTGCTACCTCTTCATAAGTAAGACCATCCTTCACAACCACACTTTTGAAAGGTACAATAGATGCTGCATCACCCACTCACTTCTTCAATGATGAAATGTGAAAAAACAAATGCACTGCTGCTAGTTCTGTTGGCACCTCTAGCTCATAAGCCACTTTACCAACTCTTTTAAAGATCTTGTAAGGACTTACATATCTATGAATGAGCTTTCCTTTATTACTAAATCTTACCACCCCTTTCATAGGTGACACTTTGAGGAAAACGCAATCATCAACTTTGAACTCTTGTTGCCTTCTCATTACATCTACATAAGACTTCTGGCTACTCTGGTGTAACGACTCGGAAAATGATAGAGTGAAACTAGAGCCTCACATGTGAGTTTGGAGTCGAGAACTTAATGAAATGATTATATTTGAATTTGACCCAAAAGTTCTTAAAAATGTGCTTCGGAAGTTACCGGAAACTTGTTTAGCGGTATACTAAAAGATCCGTTTCGTTTTTCGAAAATTCGACTTCATATTCTTGTTTAGGGGGTCAAATTGAGTGGGAAATGGGTCTAACCCAAATTTTAGAGCAACCGTATCAAAATCCGAAATTTCCAAGTAAAGCCTTTTTCGAGGGTCTACTTTGGAGGGTCATATCTCCTAGCACACAAATTATTTGGGTGGCCATAATATATCCATGGAAAGCCCTTTGAGTTAGCTACCTAACGCACTTCGTTTCATCTCATTCGGAGTTCGGACGAAGAAGTTATGCCCATTTTCGTAAAATCTGTCCGGCAGAAAAAGGCAATTTCCAGTAGCTAATTTTACTGTTCACCCGCCTCTTTTTTTTTTCTCTAAGTGTTGGACGAATTTTTTTCCAAAGGGCATATATTATTTCCTAGATACCATTAATTCAATTCCCATCCCTAAAACATTTCCCTCTCTACAATCCTCCATTAAGAAGAAGAAGAACTTGGAGCTAGGGCTTGGATTCAAGGCTTTCTTCATCAATTTTCTTGGGGAATCATAGCAAAGGTATGGTGACCCTTGATCCTTGATTATCTTTCCTTCAAGGAGTCCATTAAAAAGGGTTTCAAAAGTCTTCAAAAAAACAAAATTTCTATTTTCTATTCTAGGTATGGGTTCATGGGTAAAATGTTTTCAAAGTCATTATATTGGTGAATTGAAGTTGTATTTATGATTTTAAGATGATTTTATATGAAACTTCTTCAAGAACCCATGTTTTCATTAAAAGACTTGAATTTGTTTATGAAGTGGGTTCAATGCCTATGATTTAATGTTGATGAATTGTTGGTATATGGATGAATTGAGGATTGTGGCATTATGGGAAAATTATGGGTGAATCACCTTGTGGTGATAGAATTGTTGGGAATTGAGTAATGGTTATTATGGCTTTGGAGGATGGTAAGTTGACTTAATCTCATATTAGGGATAAAATTGTTCTCGCTTGGTTTGATTCACTTATGGTGGAGGTGTTTAATTATGGAATGTATTGTGACCATGGCCTTAAAGGCAAGACATGAGGAGCTAATGTTGACTTAGAATTGTTTACTTGTTTGTTACATTGTGACCATGGCCTTGAAGGCATAGTATAAGAAATTGAAGTGTTATCATGACATTGTATGAATGAGAGTTCAATGAAGATAATGTGATCATGTTATGAATGTAAATGTGTTACTATTGAAAGATTATTTCTCAATTTGACACTCATGAATGTTGATGATAGAATATGAAGGATTCTTCAATGTAAAGTATACCTTCAATTGGTAGGGCTTATGCATCCTTTTCTTGTATAAATGATTATATTGTTGATTGTTGAATCCTTGGATCGGTAGGCTAATGACACCCTTCCACACATGCTTATAATGAACCTTGGATCGGTAGGCTAATGGCACCCTTCCATTAATGATAAGTAATGAACCTTGGATTCGGTAGGCCTATGGCACCTTTCCATAAAGGTTAATGATGAGACTTGAATCGGTAGGCCCATGGCACCCTTTCAAGAGGATTTAATGAGCTTTCCTAAATGTACCTTGAATCGGTAGG
The DNA here is from genome assembly GCF_900185275.1 of Solanum verrucosum. Taxonomy (NCBI): domain Eukaryota; kingdom Viridiplantae; phylum Streptophyta; class Magnoliopsida; order Solanales; family Solanaceae; genus Solanum; species Solanum verrucosum. The sequence continues at coordinate 864,385 of NW_026020214.1, forward strand.
CTTATGGCACCCTTTCATGTGTTAAATAATGTACCTTGAATCGGTAGGCTTATGGCACCCTTTCATGTGTGATGATGTCAAAGTAATGAACTATTCTATGGGAATGTAGGCTAAGCACCGAGCGGATTTGGTTAGATGGAAACTCCCCCGACAGTTAGGCATGAGTTTCAATGATCGTCTACCTTATCCCATAAACTATGTGCCCGCATAGGAAGCTAGTGGATCCATTAAGCTATATACCGGTCTTCCTTAGGCAAGTAGACCACCTCTTTACGGTGTGGGGACTTATAACACCGGATTCCATAACAAGCTCTCATGGTCTATGTCGGTTAAACGCTTACTTCCCATCATGTGAGATTTTATTATGGTTTCTTGATAAGCTCTACAAAGTGTAGGTAGTAGTATGGGATGCTACCTATACATTGCACGAGTAGGCTTGGAGAGGGTCATAGTGAGTTTCTCTAAATCCTAATGTATGTGACACAAATGTGCCCTAAATGAGGTTATTAAAGAATGTTGGCTCTCGAATGTTTAATATGAGATGCATGCTATACTTGGGTTATATTATGAGTTATTTTCCCTTGTCATGTCTTAATTAATGATATACCTCTTATGTATGAATATTGTGCAAAGGTGAAAGAAGGAATGATAAGTTACTTTAAGTGACCTAAATGTGGTGCCTTAGTATGGATGGTGGTATGGGACGTCATCCATACATTGCACGAGGTATAGCATAAGGGTTTCTTGAGGTGAAGGTCGAAGGTAAAGGTTTTCATGTTGATATTGTTTAAAGGTGATATTATGACTTACTTGATGTTATGCTTGTCTTGTATGTCTTTTATACTATTGTTCATGATATTTCAAAAAGGTGGCATAATGCATGGTTTCTAACTAAAATGTCCCTTTTTAAAGCATGTTTTGCATGGTCATCATACTTAGTACTTAATTGTGCTAATTCCATATTTCTCTATTTTCTATAAGTGTAGGTTCCGGCAAGTGATCACTCCTAGCTAGTTTGAAGTATTGGATTGCTTTCCTCCAAGACTTGGTATGTCCTCATGGATTCGAGGATAAGACTTTTAAGTCCTTTTGTTCATGTAATAGACTTAATAGACTTCTTTTGATTGTAAAGGGCCGTGTCCCTACTTATGTTTTGCGACTGTGTCTAAGATGGCCATGTGAGACTTAGACTTCCGCTGTGTGTTTTTAAAGTTGTTTTAAGAAGTTTAAATGTGTGGATGTAAATAGGTTTTTTTTTTATTCCGCACTATTTTCATTATTGAATGCAATGAATGACTATGTGGCTCGTATAAGGCCCCTTCGGGGTCGAATACGCCATGTTACGACTAGGGGGTACTCTCGGGTCGTGACAAACATGGTATCAGAGCATAAGATTTTGGGAATGGTTTTTAGGATCAAAGTCTCACAAGTCACGTCTAGTAGAGTCTTGTTCATCGGTGTGAGTCGCGACACATCTATGAGCGAGAGGCTATAGAACGGTAGAAGTTACACTTCTTTCATATTCTTAAAGTCGTGCCTTAGAGTGTGGTTCTATAAGTGTTTTTATCCTTATCCTTCTCTTGTGTTTATAGGATATGAATACAAGAGGGAGACCCGCAAGGAGAGTAGGAGAAGAGGATGTGAATGAGGAAGTTCCTCCCCAAGTTGTGCAAAATGGTCAAGGTGTGCAATGCAATCAAGTTCCTATAGGTGAGCAAGAGAATGAGGTTCCGGTGGTTCCCCCGGATATGACCAATGAAGAGATTAGGTCGGCTTTCTTAATCTTGGCCCGAGCCATGGCGGCTCAAGCGACTAGAGATATGGGGCCTAGGGTGAATGCTAATGAGGGTACTATGGCTTCTAAGTTGAGAGACTTTGTGAGGATGAACCCTCCGGTGTTTCTAGGTTCTAAGGTGGGAGAGGATCCCCAAGAATTTTTGGATGAAGTGTATAAGGTAGTGAGTGCTATGGGGGTGACTTCAAGAGAAAAGGCGGAGCTTGCCTCCTATCAATTGAAAGATGTTGCCCAAATTTGGTTCACTCAATGGAAGGCTAATAGGCCGGTGGGAGCGGATCCTATAGAATGGGAGGAGTTTAAGGAAGCTTTCCTTGGTAGGTACTTTCCCCGTGAGATGAGGGAGTGTAAGGTTGAGGAGTTTATCAATCTTCGGCAAGGTAATATGAGTGTGCAAGAGTATTCCTTGAGGTTTACCCAATTGTCTAAGTATGCCCCATCTTTGGTGTCAAACCCTAGGGATGAGATGAGTAGGTTTGTGACCGGCGTATCCGACCTAGTCAAGGAAGAGTGCCATACGGCAATGCTCCATAATGACATGAACATTTCTAGGCTCATAGTGTATGCTCAATCCATTGAGGAGTCCAAACTTAAGAGGATGAATAGGAATGTGAAGAGGGGTAGATCCGATGAGCAAAGTCAACCTAGGTTCAAGAAGAGGGCTCAAGATCAAGATTTTTCAAGTGCTCCTAAGGTTAACCAAGATAAAGGTGGTGGATCTCAATTTTCTAAACCTACTTGCACCACTTGTGGCAAGAGGCACTATGGGAAGTGCCTAGCCGGTACTAATGGATGCTATGGTTGTGGGAAGAATGATCACAAGGTGAAAGATTGTCCTACTTTTACGGCTAGAGGAAGGGAGGCAAAGCAAGCTTCTAAAGATGGAACGGTTTCTATTCCTCCAAATTATGGTCGTTTCTATGCTCTCCAAGCTAGCAAGGACAAGAAAGCTAATCCGAATGAAGGCGCCGGTAAGTTTTAGTTTCTTATGGTCATGAATGTCTTGATGAGTTTTCTATGGTGTTGTTTTTCATGTTTGCCTTAATTGGGTTTTCTTCTAAGTGGGGGATGGTAGGTTGAATAGCAAGGTTGTTGAGAGTGTTGATATCCTTATCTCATTCCTTCTATTCTTATTCAAGCTTGAGGCCAAGAGTTCCTAGTAGCTTGTTTTATGTTTTGGAGTCTTGGGTGAAAATGAGTTTCCATGGTCTCCTTATGTTATGCATGTCCTATTTGAATTCTTGTTAAATGATAAAATGAGTTTTCATAAACGTGTTCCTCGTGTTGATGTGCATTTAGTTGAGTTGTCTATATGCTTCATGAGGATAAATGTTGAACATGCTTAAATGTTGCATGAGTTGATTTATTAGGCATGCTTAAATGTGTTCTTGAGAATGTTGCATAATTGTACTTTTGTGAGAAAATTGCATAATGTGCCTAATAATTTTGGGATGAGTGTGATGTAAATTGGAGAAGGAAGTTCATCCAATGAAATGAGAAATGGTAAAGCTTGATGCATAAGGAATTGGTAGATGTATTCCTAATTTCTTGAATTGCATGAAGTTGTTTGAGCCTCATTGATGTGGAGTTGATGTTTCCTCCGATATTTATGTACTTGTATTGATGTTGTATGCATGTTGATGGGCTGTATACTTGAGTTGTTACCCCTTATGTGTTTAAAGTGTCATTCGAGGACGAATGTTCCTAAGTGGGGGATAATGTAACGACTCGGAAAATGATAGAGTGAAACTAGAGCCTCACATGTGAGTTTGGAGTCGAGAACTTAATGAAATGATTATATTTGAATTTGACCCAAAAGTTCTTAAAAATGTGCTTCGGAAGTTACCGGAAACTTGTTTAGCGGTATACTAAAAGATCCGTTTCGTTTTTCGAAAATTCGACTTCATATTCTTGTTTAGGGGGTCAAATTGAGTGGGAAATGGGTCTAACCCAAATTTTAGAGCAACCGTATCAAAATCCGAAATTTCCAAGTAAAGCCTTTTTCGAGGGTCTACTTTGGAGGGTCATATCTCCTAGCACACAAATTATTTGGGTGGCCATAATATATCCATGGAAAGCCCTTTGAGTTAGCTACCTAACGCACTTCGTTTCATCTCATTCGGAGTTCGGACGAAGAAGTTATGCCCATTTTCGTAAAATCTGTCCGGCAGAAAAAGGCAATTTCCAGTAGCTAATTTTACTGTTCACCCGCCTCTTTTTTTTTTCTCTAAGTGTTGGACGAATTTTTTTCCAAAGGGCATATATTATTTCCTAGATACCATTAATTCAATTCCCATCCCTAAAACATTTCCCTCTCTACAATCCTCCATTAAGAAGAAGAAGAACTTGGAGCTAGGGCTTGGATTCAAGGCTTTCTTCATCAATTTTCTTGGGGAATCATAGCAAAGGTATGGTGACCCTTGATCCTTGATTATCTTTCCTTCAAGGAGTCCATTAAAAAGGGTTTCAAAAGTCTTCAAAAAAACAAAATTTCTATTTTCTATTCTAGGTATGGGTTCATGGGTAAAATGTTTTCAAAGTCATTATATTGGTGAATTGAAGTTGTATTTATGATTTTAAGATGATTTTATATGAAACTTCTTCAAGAACCCATGTTTTCATTAAAAGACTTGAATTTGTTTATGAAGTGGGTTCAATGCCTATGATTTAATGTTGATGAATTGTTGGTATATGGATGAATTGAGGATTGTGGCATTATGGGAAAATTATGGGTGAATCACCTTGTGGTGATAGAATTGTTGGGAATTGAGTAATGGTTATTATGGCTTTGGAGGATGGTAAGTTGACTTAATCTCATATTAGGGATAAAATTGTTCTCGCTTGGTTTGATTCACTTATGGTGGAGGTGTTTAATTATGGAATGTATTGTGACCATGGCCTTAAAGGCAAGACATGAGGAGCTAATGTTGACTTAGAATTGTTTACTTGTTTGTTACATTGTGACCATGGCCTTGAAGGCATAGTATAAGAAATTGAAGTGTTATCATGACATTGTATGAATGAGAGTTCAATGAAGATAATGTGATCATGTTATGAATGTAAATGTGTTACTATTGAAAGATTATTTCTCAATTTGACACTCATGAATGTTGATGATAGAATATGAAGGATTCTTCAATGTAAAGTATACCTTCAATTGGTAGGGCTTATGCATCCTTTTCTTGTATAAATGATTATATTGTTGATTGTTGAATCCTTGGATCGGTAGGCTAATGACACCCTTCCACACATGCTTATAATGAACCTTGGATCGGTAGGCTAATGGCACCCTTCCATTAATGATAAGTAATGAACCTTGGATTCGGTAGGCCTATGGCACCTTTCCATAAAGGTTAATGATGAGACTTGAATCGGTAGGCCCATGGCACCCTTTCAAGAGGATTTAATGAGCTTTCCTAAATGTACCTTGAATCGGTAGGCTTATGGCACCCTTTCATGTGTTAAATAATGTACCTTGAATCGGTAGGCTTATGGCACCCTTTCATGTGTGATGATGTCAAAGTAATGAACTATTCTATGGGAATGTAGGCTAAGCACCGAGCGGATTTGGTTAGATGGAAACTCCCCCGACAGTTAGGCATGAGTTTCAATGATCGTCTACCTTATCCCATAAACTATGTGCCCGCATAGGAAGCTAGTGGATCCATTAAGCTATATACCGGTCTTCCTTAGGCAAGTAGACCACCTCTTTACGGTGTGGGGACTTATAACACCGGATTCCATAACAAGCTCTCATGGTCTATGTCGGTTAAACGCTTACTTCCCATCATGTGAGATTTTATTATGGTTTCTTGATAAGCTCTACAAAGTGTAGGTAGTAGTATGGGATGCTACCTATACATTGCACGAGTAGGCTTGGAGAGGGTCATAGTGAGTTTCTCTAAATCCTAATGTATGTGACACAAATGTGCCCTAAATGAGGTTATTAAAGAATGTTGGCTCTCGAATGTTTAATATGAGATGCATGCTATACTTGGGTTATATTATGAGTTATTTTCCCTTGTCATGTCTTAATTAATGATATACCTCTTATGTATGAATATTGTGCAAAGGTGAAAGAAGGAATGATAAGTTACTTTAAGTGACCTAAATGTGGTGCCTTAGTATGGATGGTGGTATGGGACGTCATCCATACATTGCACGAGGTATAGCATAAGGGTTTCTTGAGGTGAAGGTCGAAGGTAAAGGTTTTCATGTTGATATTGTTTAAAGGTGATATTATGACTTACTTGATGTTATGCTTGTCTTGTATGTCTTTTATACTATTGTTCATGATATTTCAAAAAGGTGGCATAATGCATGGTTTCTAACTAAAATGTCCCTTTTTAAAGCATGTTTTGCATGGTCATCATACTTAGTACTTAATTGTGCTAATTCCATATTTCTCTATTTTCTATAAGTGTAGGTTCCGGCAAGTGATCACTCCTAGCTAGTTTGAAGTATTGGATTGCTTTCCTCCAAGACTTGGTATGTCCTCATGGATTCGAGGATAAGACTTTTAAGTCCTTTTGTTCATGTAATAGACTTAATAGACTTCTTTTGATTGTAAAGGGCCGTGTCCCTACTTATGTTTTGCGACTGTGTCTAAGATGGCCATGTGAGACTTAGACTTCCGCTGTGTGTTTTTAAAGTTGTTTTAAGAAGTTTAAATGTGTGGATGTAAATAGGTTTTTTTTTTTATTCCGCACTATTTTCATTATTGAATGCAATGAATGACTATGTGGCTCGTATAAGGCCCCTTCGGGGTCGAATACGCCATGTTACGACTAGGGGGTACTCTCGGGTCGTGACATCTGGGCTGTGTTAAGTCTATCTATAATGAGTTGCACTTTATCCATAGCATCATGAACTGAATCTAGCCCTACTAAGGTTGCTTTACCTACTTCAAACCAACCAACAGGAGACCTACATCTACGCCCATACAATGCCTCATAAGGGGCCATCTGAATGTTGGAATGTTAACTATTATTTTAGGCGAACTATATATTAGGAAGGTGATCATCCCAACTACCCTTGAAATCGATCACGCAATCTCTCAACATGTCCTCTAAGGTCTGAATGGTGCGCTCTGCCTGACCATCCGTCTGCGGATGAAATGATGTGCTAAGATTAACTTGAGTACCAGGACCTTTCTGAAACGACTTCCAAAAATGAGAGGTAAACTAAGGAGTGTAGTCCTTTGCCGAATTTGTAGTCTTAACCGCCAAAAAGCGCAAAGACTTAGTAACTCTATCAACAATCAACCAAATGTAGTCATGTTGTCTAGGTGTGCGAGGAAAAGCTGTGATAAAGTCCATGTTGATCACTTCCGACTTCCAAGTAGTAATGTCGATCTCTTGGGTTCATACCTCCTGGTTTTTGATGTTCTACCTTTACTTGCTGACAATTGGGGAACTTAGCCACAAAATCCACTATATCCCTTTTCATATCATTCCACCAAAAGTGTAAAGACCCGTAAAATGAATAGGTAAAACTAAAGCCTAACGAGTTTTGTTATATGTTTGATGTGAGGTTTGATAAAGTAAAATCAGGTCTCGAGCTATGGTTGAGGGGTTTAGGGGTTAAACGTCAAGGTATGACTTCTCAAAGACCAACCAAGGGTCTTTGAATGTGTCCCTAAAGCCTAACCGCAAGGCTACCCCAAAAGAGAAAATTGCCAAAAACTTGGTGACCTACAGAAGGGGACCTACTCCCCGTAGGTTCAACCACGCCCCGTGGATGGCCTCCGTAGGTCAAGGCCCCTAAATGTGAGTTTCACCCACGAACCACGAAGGGATAGCACGGTCCGTGGGTGGGGTTTCGTGAGTGTCCATTGTGTCACTCTCTAAAGTCTGCATAGTAGTGGGGTAGTTTAGTAAATTCATTTTAAGTGTATTTTAGTTGGAGGACAATTTTAATTGGTTATTTAAAGTATTTTAACGGTTTTGAAAGTATTAAACTCTATTTTCGATTCATTATTTCAAAATCCAAATTAGAAACCTCCCCTCCCCTTCAAAAGTTCTCTCTCTAGAAACCCCCATTGGAGGTGAAGACTTCAAGCCTCCAAGGTCAAGACTTCAAGTTTTTCAAGGGATTTTTGTGGATTTCTTCCATTAAAGGTATGGTATTCTTCATCCTTAGACTTATTTTATTTCAAGGAGCTAATTTCAAAGTTGATTTCAAATCACCAATGTTTCCACAAAAAACCTAGTTTTCAATCATGGCATGGGTTCGATTCCAAACGATTTTCAAAGGATTTATTGCATTGAATTATGAATGAGTTGTGGTTTTAAAGATGAATTGAGATGATTTCTTCCTAGAACCCATGTTTTCCCCCAAATTCTTAAGTGGTGAATTGAGATTGGGAATTGGTTGATTATGCAAGTATGTTTAATAATCAATATTTATATTAGATTAGTCATTGAATCATGTCAATTTCCTTATCTATTATAGTATCTTAGATTTATGGGTTGATGTTGGTTCATATCCCTAAGGGGAAATTTCATGAAGGATTATGTGTGATTATGATGTAAAGTATATATATGTGTGTGATCTCAATGAAAGTGTTATGATCATATTTAGAATGTAAGTGTGTTATGATTGAATGTTATTTCTCAATTAACACCTATTAATGATGAGGCTATATGTGAAAGGTGATTCTCACATACACACACACTCATGAATGACTAATGAATGAAGTTTTTGTGGTAATGTTAATGATGATGTGTTGATTGAAAGGCTATTGTCAATTGTACACTAATGAATGATAAATCGTGACCAGAGAACACCCCCTAGTCGTAACACGGCGTACTCGACCCCGAAGGGGTCTAATACAATCCTCATAGCTTCTAGAACATAAGAACATAGGAAAATAGAGGAGAATTTAAAACTTTGTTTTTAATCGAAGACATTTTCATTAAAAAGTAAACGGTAGACTTTCTAGACATTGTATACTATCTCTTCAACCATCTAATACTTTGAATACAATATCGGGACTTAGCCCATACAAAAGCTTTAACATAAACAAAAAAGACATAAATGAACATGGTGGTTTTTGTCCTCGAAATTATGAGGACTCATCAAGTCTTCATCTTCAAACACCTTAGAAACCTACTCCTCAAGCATAGAACACTAATATCTCCAAACCCTAGACTTACGTAAAAAGGGAGAAGAATGGGGTTAGCACAATAGATGTAATAAGTATGAAAGCCATGCAAAAACATGCTTAAAACCGACATTTAGTTTGAAAGTCATGATCTATGCCATTTTAGTGAAACTTCACGAACATTGATAAAAGAGGCAAAATATAAGTCACAACCAACCTACAAGTTATTTATACTAAGTCATACTTGTGCAAGTTATTTATATAAGTCACATCATCACATTAAGACCAACATCTAAGATAAGTCTAAGTCATACTTGTGCAATGTGCAAGTAGCATCCCATACTACTACTTGCACTAAGTACTCCTTTGAAGTCACCATAGACAAGGTACATTCATATTCAACAAGTCATCACAACGAAGTAACTCATAATACAATCCTAGTATAGCATGCATCTTCACATTAAACATATAAGCATTTAAGTCACCCATTCTTCATTTGCTTCATTAAGAACACCTTCATTCTTTAGACAGTAAGCCAATATTCTTCATTAACATCATGATAAGAGCACATTCATTACATTTAACATTATAAAGGAACCCACCACAACCTCTCTCAAAGCCTACACGTGCAATGCATAGATGGCTTCCCATACCACCACCCACACTAAGTAGTGCATTCTTAAGAAGCCATAGTTCATTAACATTGTTTGTGGAGGTAAGCATTAACCGATATAGACCATGTGAGCTTGACATGGAATCTCGATGTCACCCTCACCGGATAAAGGGATTCCTACTTTCCTAAGGTAGGACCATCATTTTTATAGCTTAGGTGGATCCACTAGCTAGCCCTATGTGGGCACATAGTTATGGGATAGGGAGATTGCTAGTAGATACCCGGCCTCAACTAATGGATGAGCATCCATCTCAAGAGGTTGCTACTACATACCCCACCTCAACTCACGGATAAGCATCCACCCCAATTCATATCCACTCGTTACTTGGAATTATTTTCCACGGAGTATTTGGCATTCATTACATTCTTTCATTATGGTATAAGAGATTGTTACTAGATACCACACCTCAACTCACGGTTGAGTATCCATCTCAAACCCAACATTGATTAAAACGGGATACATGGATTGTTACTAGATACTCTACCTCAACTCCCGGATGAGAATCCATCCCAACCCAACATTAATTCATTGGAAAGCTCATAGATTCAAAGATGAAAATAGCCTTTCACCAAAGAATCCCCTTATTGTGAGAAAGTCCTTTCACAACAAGTCATTATCATTCATTAGAGTAAAGTTGGAAATAGCCTTTCAATTAACCTATCATCATTAACATTGTCATAGAAATTTCATTAATTATTCATTCATAAGTGTGTTTGTATGTGAGAATAGACTTTCACATATAGCCTCATCATTCATAGGTGTTAATTGAGAAATAACATTCAATCATAACACACTTACATTCTAAACATAATCATTATACATTTATTGAAATCACACACACATACTTTGCATCATGATCACACATAGATCCTTCGTATATAGAGGTACAAGGAAGATATCTATCAATTCAATACCACAATATACATAGTAAGTAAACACCTCCACCTTTCAAGTGGATCAATATCTATTTCACAATTCTAATTCTACAAGTAATTGATCATCACTTACCCTTTCAAAACCATGAATTAACTTTCACCAACAAACCTTTCATTAATACAATTAGGCATCAATAGTGATACAATTCAACAATCTAAATCAATTTAGGCATAATCCATCAACATTGATTCAGGATCAACAAACCCACTTCGTGAGGCACAATTTAGGAATTGACAGAAATCATGGGTTTATAGAGTATTTTCATCATAAATCATCAATTAAAACACCAATACAATCATAATTTGTCATTAGAAACCATTTGAAAATGTTTGATGAAAGAACCTAAGATATTGAGTGAAAACTTAGATTTTTCATACTTTGAAATCACCTTTGAATTGGCACCTTGAATGGAAAGTTAGACAAGGATCAAGACCATCATACCTTGTTATAGATTCCCCACGAAAATTAAGGGAGAAACACCTTGGAATCCCTAACCCTAGCTTGAACTTGACCTTGATCTCCAACGGAGTTTCTAAATAGAAGACTTTAGGAAGGGAGGGGTGTTGATTGGGGAAAATTTGAATAATGAAATCTAAAATAGGGTTTTAATGTTTTAATATTCTTAAAATATCTTTATAAACCCAAAATAACCATCCATACACTAAAAAGGACTTGGGGTGAATTTACCAATCAACCGCTAGCTTGGCCGAACGAAGACAACAAACACAGGTGCCATTGACGCCCAGGATTCACGGACCGTGAGTCAATTAACAGACCGTGCTTCTGGTCCGTGGTCTGGGACAAGGGAATGGTCTTGAGGGGCTTGACCTACGGAGGCCATCCGCGAGGTGTGGATGGACCTACGGGGCGTGGACCCCTTCGGTAGGTCACGACATTTGTCCAACTTTATTCAATTGGGGCAGCCTTGGGGGTTAACTTAGGGTCCTCCTCAAGGACCCCTAGGGTGGTCCATGGGGAGGCGTACCTTGACGTTTAACCCCTAAATCCCTCAACTATGACTCGGAACAACATCAAATGCCATCAAACCTCACACCAAACTCAAACACCCACACATTAGGCTCTAATTTTACTTATTCATTTTTAGGGTCGTTACATTATCCCCCACTTAGGAACATTCATCCTCGAATGACACTTTAAACATATTAAGGGGTAACGACTCAAGACTAGCAGCCCATCATGCATGCAACATCATATTCCAAGCACAAAACATAGGAGGAAACATCTACTATACATCAACATACTTCATGCAAATTCAAGAAAGTAGGAACTACATCTACAAACTCATTATGCAACAAAACTTCATTATTTCTCATTTCGTTGGAGGAACTTCCTTCTCCATCTCACGTCATGCTCATCACAACATCATTAAACACAATATGTAATTTCTTCATAAAACACATTTTGGCATGTTTAACATTTAACCTTAAGAAGCATATACGGAACTCATAGTAAATGCTCATTAACTTAAGGAACAATAAATCTTGAAAGCTCATTTTCTCATTTAAACAAGAATTCTTCAAGAACATGCATAACATAAGGAGACCATGGAAAAACAATATCACACATGACTCTAAAAACATGAAACACGCGAAGAAGGAACTCTTTTCTTAGGCTTAAATAGGCACATAAAGAAAGAGGTAAGGATATCGGAACTCTCAACAACCTTACTACTTAACTCACCATCCCCCACTTAGGAGTAAACCCAACTACGTCTTCTCATGAACACCACAAAGGAACCTTAATCAAGACATTCACAACTTTACAAGAAACCATCAACGTACCGGTTCTTTAAACTAGGAAGGTCCTCATTAAGCAACTCTTGCTCACAATCAACCTTACCACACCACTCAAGGTCTCCTATCAGTCTACCACATCGGGTCTAAAATCCTCAAGCTCACTACACCTCATAAGTTGAGAACACCAAGCAAGCCTAACTCAGGAACATCAAGGACACTCAATAACCTTACCATCTAGGCATATTATCCCCCACTTGGGAGAAAGCTTATACCAACTCTTCTAAGTTTCACTTCTTTCAACTCTAAGTTCAGAGTAAACCCTCACTAAACCTTCATACTCCTCACAGCTAGGCATTCCTAAAATACCACACTTCATAAACTCTTTCAACATACCTCAAAAATCATCATAACCTTCTACCAACATCACACAACCTTAAAGCAACCCATTTATACAAAAGTCAACATCACAATCTATCATCTCACATTTATCAAGTCACATAGCCATAGTTGGCATCACAACCTTCCTCCCTCATTGCTTCTAACATATTCCTTTCAGGTGGTCAAACACTAAAGACCATCAGATAAGGAACAAGAGAGAGACAATATAGAGCTAAACTCTATGGTACGACTGGAAGAATGAAAAAGTGAAACTTTCTTAACACCCAATACCCTCCTATTCATAATGTGGCGCACTTCACATTATGAACAATACTCTAATATATGTGGTTTGAGACATCCTAAGACCATTCCAAAATCTTGTGCTCTAATACCATGTTTGTCATGACCCAATAACACCCCCTAGTCGTTAAACAATGTACTTGACCCCGAAGGGGTCTAATACCAGCCTTATAACATTCTTGAACATAAGAACATAGGAAAATAGAGGAGAATTTAAAACATTTTTTTAAATCGAAGACATTTTCATCAAAAAGAAATCGAAAGACTTTCTAGACTTTGTATACTATGTCTCAAACCATATAATACTTTGAATACAACATCGGGACTTAGCCCATACAAAAGCTTTAACATAAACAAAAAATACATAAGGGAAAAAGTTGGGTTCTGTCCTCGAAACTATGAGGACTCACCAAGCCTTCATATTGAAGCACCTTAGAAACCTACTCCTCAAGCATAGAACACCAACATCTCCAAACCCTACATTTTGGTAAAAAGGGAGAAGAATGGGGTTAGCACATTAGATGTACTAAGTATGGATTCCATGCAAAAATATGCTTAAAAGGACTTTTAGTTTGAAAGTCATGATATATGCCATTTTAGTCAAATTTCATGAACATTGATAAAAGAGGTATAATATAAGTCACAACCAACATACAAGTTATTTATCCACATTAGAACATGATCAACCATATAATCCATTACCTTTACTTTAAGCCTTCACCTCAAATACCCCTCATGATATACCTTGTGCAATGTATGGATAGCATCCCATAACACCATCCACACCAAGACACCACATTAAGGTCACCATAAGTAAACTTAACATTCATCCTTTCCACCTTTACACAATAAAGAATCTAACTGACATAAACAATAGACGAGTCACACCATCACATTAAGACCAACATCTAAGACAACTCTAAGTCATACTTGTGCAATGTGCAGGTAGTATCCCATAATACTACTACTCACACTAAGTAATTCTGTGAAGTCAACATAGACAATGCACATTCATATTCAACAAGTCATGACAAGGAAGTAACTTATAATACAATCCAAGCATAGCATGCATCTTCACATTAAACATATAAGCATTTAAGTCACCCATTCTTCATTTGCTTCATGAAGAACACCTTCATTCATTAGACATTAAGACAACATTTTTCATTAACATCATCATAACAACATATTCATTACACTTAACATTATAAAGGAACACACCACAACTTCTCTCAAAGCCTACTTGTACAATGCATATATGGTATCCCATACCACTACCCACACTAAGTAGTGCATGCTTAAGAAGCCACAGTTCATTAACATTCTTTGTGGGGTTAAGCCTTAACCGACATAGACCACGTGTGCTTTACATGGAATCCCGGTGTCACCTTCACCGAATAAAGGGATTGGTACTTTCCTAAGGTGGGACCATCATTTTTATAGCTTAAGTGGATCCACTAGCTAGACCTATGTGGGCACATAGTTATGGGATAGGGAGATTGCTACTAGATACCCCTCTTCAACTGAAGGATGAGCATCCATCTCAAGAGGTTGCTGGTGGATACCCCGCCTCAACTCACGAATGAGCATCCACCCTAATTCATAACCAATCGGTGCTTGGCGTTATTTTCCATGGAGTATCTGACATTCATTACATTATTTCATTATGGGATACAAGATTATTACTATGTACCCCGCTTCAACTCACGGTTGAGTATCCATCTAAAACCCAACATTGATTTAAACGGGATATAAGGATTGTTACTAGATACTATGCCTCAACTCCTGGATGAGCATCCATCCCAACCCAACATTCATTCATTGGAAAGCTCATAGATTCAAAGAGGAGAATAGACTTTCACTTAAGAATCACCTTATTGTGAGAAAGTCCTTTCACAACAAGTCATTATCATTCATTACAGTACAATTGAGAATAGACTCTAAATTAACCCATCATCATTAACATTATCATAGAAACTTCATTCATTATTCAGTCATGAGTGTGTGTGTATGTGACAATAACCTTTCACATATAGCCTCATCATTGATAGATGTTAATTGAGAAATAACATTCAATCATAACACACTTACATTCTAAACATGATCAATATACATTCATTAAAATCATACACACATACTTTACATAATGATCATACATAGATCCTTCAAATATAGTGGTACAAGGAAGATGTCTATCAATTCGTTACCACAATAGACATAGTAAGTGAACTCCTCCACCTTTCAAGTGGATCAACATCTAATTCACAATTCTAATTCAACAATTAATTGATCACCAGTTACCCTTTCAAATCCATGAAGTCACTTTCACCAACAAACCTTTCATTAATACAATTAGGCATGCATAGTGATACAATTCAACAATCTAAATCAATATAGGCATAATCTATCAACATTCATTCATAATCAACAAACCCACTTCTTATGGCATAATTTAGGAATTGAGAGAAATCATGGGTTCATATAATATTTTCATCATATTTCATCAATTATACACTAATACAATCATAATTTTTCATTATAAACCATTTGAAAATGTTTGATGAAAGAACTCATGATATTGAGTGAAAACCTATATTATTCATACTTTGAAATCACCTTTGAATTGGCTCCTTCAATGAAAAGTTAGACAAGGATCAAGACCACCATACCTTGCTTTAGATTCCCCATGAAAATTGAAGATGAGACACCTTGGAATCCCCAAGCCTAGCTTGAACTTGACCTTGATCTCCAATGGAGTTTGTAGAGAGAAGACTATAGGAGAGGAGGGATTTTTACTGGGGAAAATTTGAATAATGAAATATAAAATAGGTTTTTAATGTTTTAATATTCTTAAAATATCTTAATAAACCTAAAATAACCATCCATACACTTAAAAAGACTTGGGGTGAATTTACCAATCCACCCCTAGATTGGCCGAACCAAGACAAACACATGTGCCATTGACTCCATGGACACATGGACCGTGAGTCCATTGACAAACTGTTCTGATGGTCCATGGTCTGGGTATGGGAATGTTCTGAAGGGGCTTGACCTACGGAGGCCATCCACAGGCCTTGGATGGACCTACGGGGCGTGGACCCCTTCCGTAGGTCACCACATTTGGCCAACTTTCATCAGTTGGGGCAACCTTGGGAAATAAGCTTAGGGTCCTCCTCAAGGACCTCTTGGGTGGTCCATGGGGAGTCATACCTTGACATTTAATCTCTAAAGCCCTCAACCATGACATGGGACAACATCAAAACCATCAAACCTCACACCAAACTCAAACACCCACACGTTAAGCTCTAGTTTTACTTATTCATTTTTAGGGTCGTTACAGATAATTACATGTTGTAAAAGGACTTTCTTACAATATCAGGATTATTAGATGAAAGGTTATTCTCATCTTTGAATATATGAGCTTTCCAATGAATGAATGTATGATTTGAGATGCATACTCAACCATGAGTTGAGGTGGGGTATCTAGTAATAATCTTGTATCCCATAATAATAAACTAATGTAATGAATATCTAGTACACCGTAGGGAATAATTCTATGCACCGAGTCGATATGGAATGAGATGGAAGCCCTCACGTCAGTTGAAACGGGGTTTCTAGTAGCAACCTCTTGAGATGGATGCCATCACGTGAGTTGAGGCGGGGTATCTAATTGCAATATCCCTATCCCATAACTATGTGCCCACATAGTATTATAGCTATTGGATCCATCTAAGCTAAATTAACGGTCCTACCTTAGGCAAGTAGGAATCCCTTATCCAGTGAGGATGACACCGGGATTCCATGAATTGCTCACATGGTCTATGTCGGTTAAGGCTTACCCCCACAAAGAATGTTAATAAACTATTGATTGTCAAGAATGCACTACTTAGTGTGGGTGGTAGTATGGGATGCCATCCATGCATTGCAGAAGTAGGCTTTGAGAGAGGTTATGGTGTGTTCCTTTATAATGTTAAATGAAATGAATGGGCTCTTATGATGATGCTAATGAGAATGATGATTTAATGTTTAATGAATGAAGGTGCTCTAAATGAAGCTAATGAAGAATGTTGACTTATATGCTTAAATGAGATAATGCATGCTATAAATGCATTGTATTATGAGCTACTTCCCTGTCATGATTTATGGAATATGTATGTGCCTTGTTTATGGTAGTTCCAAAGGAGTACTTAGTATGAGTAGTAGTATGGGATGCTGCTCATACATTGCACAAGTATGTCTTAGGGTTGTCCTAGATGTTGGTCCTAATGTGATGTTATGACTTATGAAATGTTCAAGTCTCTTATGTCTTAGTATTCTTTAAGGATGGAAAGGAAGAATGGTAAGTTCAATTTTAGTGGCCTTAATGTTGTACCTAGTGTGGATGGTGGTATGAGACGTTATTCATACATTGCACTAGGTACAACTTGGGGTTACTTATGGTGAAAGGATAATGTGAGGAAATGGCATATATGTGATTATGTTCTAATGTGATGAAATGGTTTATATGTTGATTGTGTTCTAATGTGATGAAATGGTTAAATGTTGATTATGTTCTAATGTGATGAACTGACTTGTATGTTGGCTATGTTTGTATATTATGCCTCTTGTACTCATGTTCATGAAGGTTTTCTCAAATTGGCATAAAACATGATTTTTCAGAAAAAATGTTTGTTTTAAACATAGGTTTTTCATGGCTATCCTACTTAGTACATTATGTGCTAACATATATTTACCCATTTTTACAAAAGTGTAGGGTTGTGGAGATTTGATGTTCTATACATGAAGGATAGATTTCTAAAGAGCTTGGAGATGAAGACTTGGTGAGTTCTCATAGTTTCGAGGACAAAACTCACTATGTTCCCTCTAGGTATTTTATGTTTAGAGTCTTTGTATGGGCTATGTCTTAAAGTTGTATTCAAAGTATCAGATGGTTTGAGAGAAAGCATAGAAAAAGACTTCCGTTTGCTTTTTATGAAAAATGACTTTGATTGTAATTTAAAGTTTTAATTCCATGCCTTTTTCCTTATATCGAATGCTACGAGACTTTTCAGAGTCTTATACGCCATGTTACTTTCGGGGAGTAGAATCGGGTCGTGAGAAAAAGACTTCCCGCATATCACGTTACATCTTAGTGGGGTCTGGATGAATAAAGTATATAGAGTTATGGGCTCCTGCAAAAATTTGATGTCTCAACTCACCCAACTTAGGAACACATAATCGACCCTGATAACGAAGCACACCAACTCCCAATTGGGAGAAAACCTCAACTCTCTCCTGATGGACTGTGCCCTTTAGTTGAAGCAAAATTGGATCGTTGTCTTGCTTTTCCTTCACTTCCACTACCAATGAAGATTCTGACCCATTCTGAAATGTTACCCCACCATGTGATATGCTCATAAGATGAACTCCTAATCGAGGAAGTCCGTGAACGTTCTTTGCTTGCTCCTTTCTTTCTTCCTCCACATGTACTACACTACCCATAGATAGTCTGCTAAGAGCGTTTGCTACTATATTGGCCTTACCAGGATGGTAATACATGCTCATATCATAATCCTTGAGGAACTCAAGCCATCTCATCTGGCAAAGATTCAACTTTTTCTGGGTAAACACGTATTGCAGGATCTTATGGTCTGTGAACACCATACAAGTAGTGTCTTCAAATATTATGTGCAAACACAAGTTCTGCTAGCACAAGGTCATGAGTTGGATTATTCTTCTCGTGTACCTTAAGCTTTCTTGAAGCATATTCAATAACCTTACCTAGCTGCATCAACACATAACCTAGGTCGACTCTGGATGCATAATACTAGATTACATAACCGTCTCAACTATCTAGTAAAGTATAAACTGGTGTTGTAGTCAACCTAGTTTTCAGTTCTGCAAAGCTTTTCTCACAATCATCTGACCACTGATACTTGACCTTTTTCTGAGTCAATTTAGTCAATGGAGAGGCTATGGATGAAAATCCTTCCACGAATCTTTTGTAATAACCTGCTAGACCCAAAAGCTTATGATATCTGTAGTAGAGGTAGGTCTGGGCCATTATTTCACTGTTTTTATTTTCTGAGAATCCACTAGGATCCATTCGCTAGAAACAATGTGACCAAGGAAAGCATTGGATTCCAACCAAAACTGACATTTACTAAACATAGAATATAATTGGCAATCTTTGAGAGTTTGCAGAACAACCCTCAAATGATTCTCATGTTCTTCCTCATTTCTAGAATAAATGATTATATCATCAATAAAGACGATAACGAACAAGTCCAAATACTGCTTGAACACTATGTTCAATAAGTCCATGAAAGTTGCAGGAGCATTGGTTAGTCTAGATGACATAGCCACAAACTCATAATGACCAGACTGAGTTCTCAAGGCTATCCTCAAAATTTCCTTATCTCTGACTTTGAGTTGATGATAACCGTATCTGAGGTCTATCTTTGAAAAATGACTAGCACCCTGAAGTTGGTATAACAAGTCATTAATCTTGGGGATGGGATACTTATTCTTGATTGTGACCTTATTTAACTGCCTATAGTCAATGCACATCCCGAGGGAACCATCTTTCTTTTTCATGACCAACACTGGTGCACCCGATAGGGAAATACTAGGTTTGATGAAGCCCGTACTTAGAAGGTCTTTTAACTGCTCGTTCAATTCCTTAAGCTTAGCTGGAGCCATTCTATAAGGAGGAATAGAGATAGGCTGGGTATCTGGGAGAAGATCAATTCTAAAGTTGATTTCCCTTTCGGGAGGAACTCCGAGAAGATCTTCTGGAAACACTTTTGGGAACTCATAAACTATTGGAACTGACTCAAGAGTTGTGGTTTCAGATCTTGAATCCTTAACTCAAACTAGATTATATAGATAACCTTTAGAGATCATCTTCTTAGCCTTACGACAAGAAATGAATCGACCCATAGGCACTAAGCTACTACACTTTCATTCTAAGATTGGTTCGTCTAGAAACTAAAAATGAACGATTCTGGTTCTACAATTGACTAAGGCATAACAAGAATGTAACCAATCCATGCCTAGAATGATATTAAATTCTACCATATCTAACTCTACAAGATCTGCTGAGGTAAATTTCAGAGAGACTATGACAGGGCAATTTCTGTATACCCGTCTAGCTATAACTGGGTCAGCGATAGGAGTAGATATTAAGAAGGGAGTGAATTTTTGGACTAGTATTGAAGGTGGCTTCTATATAAGAAGTTACAAAGGTAAGAGTAGCCCTGGATCTAACAATGCATAATCATCTAAGTCAGAGACTCGTAACGTACCAATGACAACATGAGGAGAATCTTCCTGATCCTAGCCAGCCTGGATAACATACAACATGTTATGGCGTTGACCGCCACCTGTACCAGATGAGTTACCCTGCTAAGTCGGGCCACCTTCTACTGCTGAAGTTGTGGACTGAGTTCTTCCATTGTTACCTCGTTGAACCTATTTAGAAGGACATTCTTTCAACCCCTGACCAGACTGACCACACCTAAAACATCATTCTTTCCCTGCAAGATACTCACACGGATGGTTCTTACCACATTTGTGATAAGTTGGGTAGGTTCTAGTGCCTGAAATACTCCATTGAGACTTAGAGCCTGATGCCCTACTTTTGTGATCATTTCACAACTTGGAAGATGGAGCACTCGCTGAAGACTTCTGCTGAAAATGCGAGAGATTTCCACCACTCAATTTTTGTTGAGAATACACATAGTTGCTTGTTCTAGCCTTCTTATTCTCCTTAGCATTCCCTAATCTTATCTCTCTCAACCTGCTAAGCATGAGTCATGAGCCTAGAGATGTTCATATGTTCCAGCAACATAGCATTTCTACGCTTTGTTTTCAATAGATCAGACATCCCATATAGAAACTTGTTCATTTGAGCCCTGGAATGGGCCACTAAGTAAGGAGCATACGTAGAGAGATGGGTGAACGTGAGTCCATACTCTTGAACTTTCATAGAACCCTGCCTCAAATTCATAAACTCCTGAGCTCTGGCCTCCTTCAACTCTCTTAGAAAGAACCTGTCCAAAAAGGTTACACTAAAGCATTCCCAAGTGATAGGAGCTGCATTTGTACCCCTGTTCTCCTTCTACTGAGTATAGCAGATATGATCCATATCCTTAAGCTTGTAAGATGTCAACTAAACCCGACCATTTCTAGTTACCTACATCACTCCAAAGAACTTCTTAACCTCATCAATGAAGCTTTGTGGATCTTCTCCAACTTGCGATCTTAAGAACTCAGGCGGATTCATCCGAAAAAAACCACGAATTCTAGCTGCAGTTGACCTAACATTAACATTTGCCAGAACTAGAACCTGCTGGTTGTTCTGGTTTGTTACACTCTGATCCAAAAGTTGAATGGTGTTCCTGTATTCTGCATTTGAAACTTTCTGATCTGGGACATGAGGAGTTGCGTTTGCATTCCAATCATTCGCATTCCTTGGGTAACCTCTACTAAGAGGCATGATTTGAAAGCGCATAACGAAGGATAACCACAAGGAATTAGATCATACCTTACACACAATAAGAATAACAAAGAAATTGACGTTTTCCTAAATCACTTCATATCCTCCTTCTCATTAGATTTGGTGCACTTCACACCCATGTAAAAGACACTACTTAGTGCGGCTTTTCAGACATCCTAGGACACTTAAACCTAGTGCTCTGATACCAAGTTTGTCATACCCCGTAGATACCCCTTGGACGCGAACACGGGACTTAGGATCATGTGTGACACCAAGCTAACCCTATTGGCATATCCTAAGCATACCAAAGTAAACTAAATCAATAAATATTGTGCGAAAGCTAAATCATATGAATAATCTGAAATGATAAGGAAATACCCATATACTATCTAAATAAATAAAACAATTGAGAGTCATATACCATCAGTTTACAATATGTTTGAAATATGTCACTTAAGAGTTGTGTGTGTCTATGGCCATTTTGTATTAGAATTAATGTGTATTGTGGTATATTTTCAGGAAATAGGCTTGGGCGAGGTCGAGAAAGATGACAGTTGAATTTCTGCCGAAGGAGCCACCTATGGAAGTGACCTACGAACTGTAGGTCCAGTCACACTCCATAGGTGGGTAGCATAGATGGAGCATCAGGGAAGTCTTGACCAAGTGTGGAAATACGGAGGCCATTGACGGAGCGTAGGTTGACCCATGGGCCATCCTACACATTCGTCGTTTATGTCAAAGATTTTGAGTTCTAGTTCTTGATGAAAAGTTGTAAGTGTAGAGCCACGGAAGGGGACCCACGAACCGTAGGTCAACCTACGGTCCGTATTGTATGTGTCCGTCGTTTGTGTCTAAAAGATGAAGGTTACAGCTTCTGAGAAAAAGTCTAAGTCTTGAGCTACGGAAGGGACCTACTGACTGTATGTCAATCCATGATTCGTAGGTCAGTCTCTTCGATCGAAGCCGCATCCAGATGTCTTTTTCCTTATTTTGTTTCCTTTTTGTTTAGGACAAGTTTTTTTAAAAATAAGGTATGTAAACCTTATTTTTGGGGGTTAGCCACTATTGTTAAACTTTAGTTCTTGGGAATTAACTTGGAAACATTAGCAATTTGATTTCCTATACATTGATATGATGTCTAATATGAGGTAAAGGTAAGGGTTAGTAAATTATACACACGTAGCCAGACCAAGGTGCATGGTGAAATTCTTTATTTGGTGGACCAAGCACTTAGGGATATAACTTACCACTTTGCATGTGATACACTAGGATAGGCTACTATTATTAGGATTACCGTGTTATGATCTTATGGGGAACGTATATACCCTAGTTTCTCTCTCTCATTGATAACAACCAATGTTTGAATCTTTCTCACTTGTTCTCTAAACAACAATCATTTATTTGTTACACAACCCCCCCCCCCCATTACCTACTTGACTCAGAAATAAATTGAGTAAACGAATATAATAGTGAGTTAAGATTATGTCTAAACCAAATTCTCGGTGAGATCGACCCCAAGCTACTAGTTGGGTTCTTTATTTGACAACAATCGCTTATACTTTTTTAGGGAGGTGTAATTTGAGCGTATCAAATTTATCTCAGGTTCCTACTTTAGTGTATTCCAAGTACACAGACTCGAGGCGAACCACTGTTCCTATACGTCAAGAGTTAAGTAGAACTTTTAGAAGGATGAATAATCAAGGGGTCCAAGTCAACCCAATCAGTGTGAATCTAGGTGATGGAGTTGGGTTACAACCTCCTGGGGTTGTTAATGAGAATGCTCGAGTTTATGGTGATAGTCTACTTGGAGATGTATTGAGGGTACAAAATCCACCAGAACCAATGTTGCGTGATAACTATAGGGTCGACTTCAATCCCGTTGACTCTGAAGGACCTATTGTTCTACCTCCGGGGCATGCATTCATGGTGACTAGCAGTCTGATGCAGATGCTTAAAGTGAGGGGTTTGTTCTCTTGTAAGGCATCGGAGGATCCATGGGCACATGGCCAAGTTGAGGAGTGTTTGTAAAGGTTGCGTGGGTCGACCAAAATTGGGCATGGATGTGATAAGGTTGAGATTCTTCCCTCTATTGTTGACCGGTGATGCTACTATGTGGGAAAGGTTCATTGCATTCATAAGAAGTGTTCCGAATCACCGCATTGATGATCAGTCACTAAAAGAATACTTTTATAGAGGGCAAGATGACAATAA
The DNA here is from genome assembly GCF_900185275.1 of Solanum verrucosum. NCBI lineage: Eukaryota > Viridiplantae > Streptophyta > Magnoliopsida > Solanales > Solanaceae > Solanum > Solanum verrucosum. The sequence continues at coordinate 888,020 of NW_026020214.1, forward strand.
CAAGGTTGTGCTTGATACTAACGTTGGGGGTTCATATGGTGAGTGAAATTTTGAGCAGATCAGTGAGAAACTAGAGAAGATTTCCCGAAACAATAAAACATGGAGCACTTGAAAGTCAAACACTGGAAAAAGCACTTTTGTAGTCCAAGTTGCACCTAGCCAAGCAGCCGATGACATTCGTGAGGAGATGGCTTAGATAAGGAAAGAACTTGGATTAGTATTGTAGCGCGTAAGCGGGGCTCCAGAAGAGGTAAATGTTATGAATTATTTTACTAGGAATCCACCACCACCAGTTGAGGAATGCTATTATGAAGAGGATGCCCAAGGTTCCAATTCGGATAATTGGCGCCAAGGTCAAGGAAATCAAGGTCAGAATTATTGTAACTACAATCGAGATGGTCAATATTTCCTCTATGGGAACTACAATCTAGACACAAATACAACCGGCACAAGTATGGCAACAGACACGAGAGTGTTGGTCCTTACGTCCCGCCTCCAAATTAGGAATCTGGCAATAGGAAAGCTGGGGATAGTGTATCACAGATTGAGTATATGATGCAGAGGATGATGAAGAGGTTTGATTTGACTGATGAGAATGTGAAGGAGATGCGGAATAACTTGTCTGGTATTTGTCAAAAAGTTTATGCCCATGCAGTGTCGATCAAGCAACTTGAGCAGCAAATGAATCAGTTGTCAACTAAAGCAGCCTCGCACACTTCCTAGAAAGACCATCCAAAATATGAAGAATGATGAGCATTATATGGCAGGCACTACTCGAGGGGGTAAGCAAACTATTGATCCACCTATGCCATCTGAGGTTGAAATTGTAGTTGAGAAAGATGATGAGGAGATTGAGGTTACTGGAGAGTCAAAGAATGCTACAGAGAAGGAAGAGGAGATAACCCAAAAAATTTGTTCAATGCCTAGGCCTCCACATCCATTCCCAAGGAGGTTGGTAAAGAAGAACGAAGAAGGAAAGTACCTCATGTTTATTGCTATGTTGAAACAACTTTCCATCAATGTTCCGTTGATAGAAGCTTTCGAGCAAATGCCTGGGTATGCGAAGTTCATGAAATATTTTGTGACTAAGAAGAGGGCCGTCAGTTTTGAAGATGATGATATGTTTCAACATTGTAGTGTTATTTCTACAAGGTTACTTATGCAGAAGAATGAGGATCCTAGTGCCTTCACTATTCCATGTACGATCGGGTTGTTGCACTCTGCTAAGGCATTGTGTGATTTGGCTAGTATTAATCTGATGCCATTGTCTATATACATGAAGTTGGGTTTAGGGGCACCAAAAACCGACCGCAATACGATTACTCATGGTCGATAGAACTGTGTAGAGGCCCATTGGTGTTCTTCAAGATGTACTTGTGAAAGTGGAGTCGTTTATTTTTCCAGCGAATTTTGTGATACTAGATTGTGAGGTTGATTTTAAGGTTTCCGTCATCCTTGGGAGACCATTCCTTTCTACTTGGAGTGCCTTGGTCGACATGGAGAAAGGGAAGATGAGGTGTCGATTGAATAATGAAAAGGTAACTTTTAATATATGTAGGTCCATGAAGCACGAAAGCAATCTCAAGTCAGTGATAATGGTGAATCATATTTTGGAGCGATGTTCTGATGTGTCTATTGAAGAGAGGTTGGGTGTTGATGCACTTGCAGCGGTAATGATGTATTTTGAGGGTGATGGTATTGAAGACTATGATGAATTGGTCGCCACACTTGATAGGTTCGAATTCCGTTCCAAACTAAAGAAGCTTGAGTAAGATATGAAGAATCGCGACTCTCCACCACAAAACCGTCTGTTGAGGAGGCTCTAAAATTGGAGCTTAAGGGTCTACCATCACATTTGAGGTATGTATTCTTGGGGAGAGATGGTACTTTACTGGTCATCATTGCGGCAAATTTGAATGTGGTACAAGTTGAGGTATTGGTTTCTGTGTTTAAGAGGTTCAAGCGATCTATTGAGTGGACTATTGCGGACGTTATTGGGATTCCTCCTGGCATTTGTTCTCATAAGATCCAACTCATGCTGGATCACAAGCCTAGTATTGAGCACCAAAGGAGACTGAATCCGCCTATTCAAGAGGTAGTGAAAAAGGAAATTATCAAATGGTTGAATGCTGGAGTCATTTATCCCATTGCAGACAGTAGTTGGGTTTGTCATGTTCAATGTGTGCACAAGAACTGTGGAATTATTGTGGTACCTAATGCAAAAAATGAGTTTGTTCTGATGCGGCCTGTGTCTGGATGGAGAGTATGCATGGACTAATGGAAACTAAATGCTTGGGTTGTGTAATGCTCCATCGACCTTCCAGCATTGCATGATGTCGATAGTTTCTTATATGGTGAAGGAAACTATTGAGGTATTTATGGATCATTTATCTTTGGGAGGTGACTCATTTGTTGGTTGTTTGGATCATTTGGCCGAGGTGGTTAAACAGTGTGAAGAGTAAAATCTTGTGCTCAATTGGGAGAACTGCCACTTCATGGAGAAAGAAGGGATAGTTCTGGGTCATCGGATTTCTGAGAAGGGTATTGAGGTTGATAAAGCAAAGGTCGAGGTAATAGAAAAGATTCCACCCCCTATCTCTGTTAAGGGTAGTAGAAGTTTTCTTGGGGATACGGGATTTTGTAGGAGGTTTATTAAGGATTTCTCGAAAACTGCACACCCATTGTGCAAATTGCTCGAAAAAGAGTGCAAGTTTGAGTTTGATGATACGTTTTTGAAAGCATTTAGAGAGTGGAAGGAAAAGCTAGTATCCACATCTATCATTATTTCACCAGATTGGGGGCAACCGTTTGAGGTAATGTGTGATGCGAGTAGAGTGGTGCTTGGTGTGGTCTTAGGACAGTGGCGAGAGAAGATTCTTCATCCTATTTACTATGCAAGCAAAGCTCTAAAAGTGGCTCAAAAGAACTATATAGTGACTGAACAGGAACTCCTTGCTATGGTTTTTGAATTCTACAAATTTCGATCCTACTTGCTTGGTACTAAGGTCATAGTGCATACTGACCATTCTGCATTGAGGCATCTGATGGGTAAAAAGGATGCAAAACCGAGGTTGATTTGATGGGTGTTGTTGCTACAAGAGTTTACTTTTTACGTGAAAGATAGAAAGGGGACAAAAAATCAAGTCGCCGATCACTAGTCCAGATAAGAGGAAGAGGCTATGCCTAAGCTAGGAGATGGGTTGAAATTGATAATGCTTTTCCAGATGAACAGGTATTGGCTGCTTCTCATGATCTGATTCCTTGATTCACAGACTTTGCTAACTACTTGGCAAGTGATCTGGTTACGTAGGATTTGTCTTTTCACCAAAGGAAAAAGTTTATGCATGATATGAAGAAGCTCTTTTGGGATGAGCCTTATTTGTTCTGTATTTGCGCCGATGTTTAACGACCCTAAAAATGAATAAGTGAAACTAAAGCCTAACCTCTGTGTGTTAGAGTTTGGTGTAAGGTTTGATGGTACTTTATGTTGTCCCGAGCTCTAGTTGGGGAGTTTAGGGGTCAAACATAAAGGTACGACTCCCCAAGGACCAACCTAGGGGTCCTTGAGGAGGACCTAAGTCTAACCCCCAAGACTCCTTCAAACCATAAGGCTGCCCCAAACTTGGTGGACCACGAAAGGGGACCACTCCCCGTAGGTTTATCCACTCCCCGTGGATGACCTCCGTGAGTCATGGCCCCCAAATGCAAGCCACAACCCTAGATGACAGATGGACAGTACGGTTAGTGACTCCATCCACGGTCCATGGATGGGTTTCGTGAACCATGGCTGCAATGTGTCAAGTTACACGGCCAAGTGAAGGGTGAAGTGGTCAATTCACCCTTTGCTTAGTTAATTGTTTGGACGGTTATTTTGGGTTTATTAACATATTTTAAGAGTATTAAAACTGTTAAACTGTATTTTGCATTCTATTATTTCAAAACCCTAAATAAAAACCCTTCCCTCCCAAAAAGTCCTCTCTAGAAACTCCATTGGAAATCAAGGTCAAGATCAAGCCAGGGTTGGAGATTTCAATGTTTTCCTTCTTCCATTTTCGTGGGGAATCAATAGCAAGGTATGGTAGTCTTGATCCTAGTCTAATTTTCCATTCAAGGAGCCAATTCAAAGGTGATTTCAACGTATAAAAATCTAGGTTTTTACTCAATCTCATAGGTTTTTTCATCAAACGTTTCCAGATTGTTTTTAATGTTAAATTATGATTGCATTGGTGTTTAAATAATGATTATGATGAAATCCTCTATGGACCCATGAATTTTCTCAATTTATAACATGTACCTTATGAAGTGGGTCATTGATCATGAATGAATGTTTATGGATTATGTCTAGATTGATTTGTATTGATGAATTGTAACATTATGCATGCCTTAATTTAAGTAAAGTGTGGGTGTGTTGGTGACTCTTGATCATGGCCTTGGAAGGTTAAGTTGTAGTCTAATTACATGTTGGATTAGAATTGTACTAGAGTTGATTGATCCACTTGAAAGGTGGAGGTGCTTACTTACTATGTATATTGTGGTAATGAATTGATGGATACATATTCCTTGTTCCGTACATGTGGAGGTTAATGTATAACCATGTAGTGAAGCATGTGTGTGATCTAAATGAATGAATGATGATGATGTTTAGAAGCTATTATGTTAGGATTGAATGTTATATCCCTATTAACACTTGTGAATGATGTTGATTATGTGAAAGGCTATTCTCACATACACACACACTTGAATGAAGAATGAATGAAGTTCAATGATAATATTAATGATGAAGTATTTATTGAAAGACTATTCTCAATTGTACTCTAATGAATGATAATGACTTGTTGTGAAAGGACTTTCTCACAATAAGGGGATTCTTAGGTGAAAGGCAATTCTCATTTTTTGATTTATGAGCTTTCCAATGAATGAATGAATGTTGGGTTTGAGATGGATGCTCATCCGTGAGTGGAGGTGGGGTATCTAGTAGCAATCTCCCTATCCCATAACTATGTGCCTACATAGGTCTAGCTAGTGGATCAACTTAAGCTAAAGAACAATGGTCCTACCTTAGGCAAGTAGGAATCCCTTATCCGGTGAGGGTGACGTTGGGATTCCATGAATTGCTCACATGGTCTATGTTGGTTAAGCGTTACCCCCACAATAATGTTAATGAACTATGGTTTCTTAAGGGTGTACTACTTAGTATGGGTGGTGGTATGGGACACCATCTATGCAATGCACAAGTAGGCATTTGAGGGATGTTATTGTGTGTTCCTTATAATGTTAATGAAATGAATGGGCTCTTATGATGACATTTATGAGAATGTTGATCTAATGTCTAATGAATGAAGGTACTCTTAATGAAATGAAGCTAATGAAGAATGTTGACTGTTAAATGCTTATATGCTTAAATGTAAAGAGGCATTCTATACTTGGATTGTATTATGAGTTACTTCCTTGTAATGACTCTTGGTTGTGAATGTGCCTTGTCTAGGGTGACTTCAAAGGAGTACTTAGTGTGAGTAGTAATATGGGATGCTACTTGAACATTGCACAAGTATGACTTAGGGTTCTCTTAGGTATGGTCTTAATGTGATGATGTAACTTACGTAATGTTTATGTCTCTTGTATGCTTTATTGTCTAAAGGTGGAAATGATGAATGGTGAGTTCACTTTTGGTGACCTTAAGGTGGTGCCTTAGTGTGGGTGGTGGTACGGTTTGCTACCCATGCATTGCACAAGGTATAGCTTGAGCGTTACATGAGGTGAAGGCTTAAGGTGAAAGGTAAAGGTTCATGTGTGGATTATGTTGTAATGTGAAAATGTGACTTGCATGTTGGTTGTGGTTAATATTATGCCTCTTTTATCAATGTTCATGAAGATTTACTAAAATGACATATATCATGACTTTCAAACAAACATGTTTGTTTTAAGCATGTAAATGCATGGCTATCATACTTAGTACTTTATTTGATAACCCATATTTTCTTTACTGTTATGAAGTGTAGGGATTGGCTCTCAATTTGACCCTTCTTAGTCAAGCTTGGAATAGAGTTCTCCTAGACATTTTAGGTATGTCCTCATAGATCGAGGACAAGGACATTTAATGTTTCTAGTTCTTTCATGTTTTAGGTCTGTTGTTAAGACTTTGATTGTAAAGGGTCGTGACCCTATCTTGTTTAAAGTTTTGTCTAAGATGGCCTTGTGAGACTTTAGAATTCCACTACTTTCTAAATGAATTTCTTTAGATTGTATGGTTTTTGAATAAAAAGTTTTAAATTCCATACTATTTATATTACGTATGCGATGAATGAATGCTATGAGGATTGTATAAGACCACTTCAGGGTCGAGCACGCAGTGCTACGACTAGGAGGTGCACTCGGGTCGTAAAAAACATGGTATTAGAGCACAAGGTTTTGGGAATGGTTTTTAGGGTTGATGTCTCACAAGCCACGTCTAGTAGAGTCTTGTTCATCGGTGTGAGTCACGACACATATATGAGCGAGAGGCTATAGGATGTTAGGAGTTACACTTCTTTCTTATTCTTGAAGTCGTGCCTTAGAGTTTAGCTCTATAAGTGTCGTTTTCCTAATCCTTCTCTTGTGTTTATAGGATATAAATAGAAGAAGGACGCCCACAACCAGAATGGAAGAGGAAAATGTGAATGAGGGAGTTCCTCCTCAAGATCCTGAACGTCCTCAAGGTGGACAAGTTCCTCAAGACAACCAAGTTTCGGTAGATCCCCAAGCCATGACCAATGAAGAGATTAGGTCGGCTTTTCTAACCTTTGCCCAAGCCATGATGACTCAAGTTAATAGAGATGTAGGGCCTAAAGTGAATGCTATTGAGAGTACTATGGCTTCCAAGTTGAGGAACTTTGTGAGAATGAATCCTCCAGTTTTCCTAGGTTCTAAGGAAGGAGAGGATCCCCAATAATTCTTAGATGAAGTATATAAGATAGTCAATTCTATGGGGGTAACTTCTAGGGAGAAAGTGGAGTTGGCTTCCTATCAATTGAAAGATGTGGCCCACGTGTGGTTCACTCAATAGAAGAGCAATAGACCGTTAAAAGCGGGTCCTATAGAATGGGAAGAGTTTAAGAGAGCATTCCTTGGTAGGTACTTTCCCCGTGAGAAAAGTGAGGTTAAAGTGGAGGAGTTTATAAACCTTAGGCAAGATAGCATGAGGATGGAGGAGTATTCCTTGAAGTTTACCTTATTATCTATGTATACTCCATCTTTGGTGTCCAACCCTAGGGATGATATGAGTAGGTTTGTTACCGGTGTATCCGACCTAGTAAAGAAAGAGTGCCATACGGTGATGCTCCTTGAAGGCATGAATATCTCTAGGCTTATTGTGTATACTCAATATATCGAGGAGTCCAAACTTAGGAGGGTGAATAGAGATTTGAAGAGGTCTACGACCGATGAGAAAGGTTAACCTAGGTCCAAAAAGATGTTCTCCAATCAAGATTCCTCAATGGTCAACAATGATAGGGTGTCTATTCCTAAAAGTCAAGGAGGAAATGGAAGTGGCTCTTCTTTTGAGAGGCCTAGGTGTACCAAGTGTGGGAAGGAACATTTGGGTAAGTGTCTTGCCTGCACGGATGGGTGCTTTGGATGTGGAAAGAAGGGTCATAAGATGAGAGATTGCCCAAGACTCTCGGCAAAAGAAAGGGAGAATAATCAAGCTTTTCTTGGTCGGCCGGATCCTTATGCTACAAAGAATAGTCGTTTCTATGCACTTCAGGCAAGGGATGGCAAAAGAGCTAATCCGGATGAAGGTACCGGTAAGTTATAGTTCCATTTTGTGGTGATGAGATCCTTATGTTGTTTATCATGTTAGACATAGTTGGGTTTTCTCCTAGGTGGGGGATAGTATGTTGAATAATAAGGTGGTTGAGAGCTTTGATATCCTTATCTCTTTCCTTCTATTCGTACTCATGCTTGAAACCAAGAGTTCCTTATAGTTTGTTTCATGTTTGGTAGTCATGTGTGAATTTGAGTTTCCATGGTCTCCTTATATTATCCATGTTCTAGTTGGATTCTTGTTAATTGAGAAAATGAGTTTTCATGATTTATTGTTCCTCATGTTGGTTTGTATTTAGTATGAGTTATCTATATTCTTCATGAGGTTACATGTTGAACATGCTAAAATGTGTTTTTATGAAGAAGTTGCATAATGTGCTTTTATGAGAAAATTGCTTAAATGTGCTTAATGATGTTGTGATGAACATGATATGACTTTGAGAAGGAAGTTCCTCCAATGAAATGAAGAATGCAAGATTTTGATGCATAATGAGTTTGTAGATGTAGTGCCTACCTTCTTGTTGGGTTTTGAGCCTATTTTATGTGGAGTTGATGTTTCCTCCTTTATGCATTTATATTGATGTTGCATGCTTGTTGGGCTGCTAGTCTTGAGTCGTTAACTCTTTAATGTGTTTAAAGTGTCATTTGAGGACGAATGTTCCTAAGTGGGGGATAATGTAACGACCCTAAAAAGAATAAGTGAAACTAAAGCCTAACGTGTGTGTGCTAGATTTTGGTGTGAGGTTTGATGGTGTTTTATGTTGTCCTGAGCCAAGGTTGACGGGTTGCGGGGTCAAAGGTCAAAGTACGATTCCCCAAGGACCACCCTAGGGGTCCTTAAGGAGGACCCTAAGTCTAACCCCCAAGGCCTCTTGAAACCACAATGCTGCCCCAAACATGATGGAACACGGAAGGGGACCACGCCCCGTAGGTCCATCCATGCACCGTGGATGGCCTCTGTGGGTCATGGCCCCTAAATTCAAGCCACAGCCCCAGATGATGGAGGGACAGTATGGTCTGTGACCCCATTCGTGGTCCGTGGATGGGGGTTTCGTGAACCATGCCTGCAATCTGTCAAGTGACACGGCCAAGTGAAAGGTGAACTGGTCAATTCACCATTTGGTTAGTTAAGTGTATGGACGGTTATTTTCGGTTTATTAACATAATTTAAGAGTATTAAAAGCGTTAAACTCTATTTTACATTTTATTATTTCAAAACCCCAAATCAAAACCCTTCCCTCCCAAAAAGTCCTTCCTAGAAACTCCATTTGAGATCAAGGTCAACATCAAGCTAGGGTTGAGGATTTCAAGGTGTTTCTTTTTCAATTTTTGTGGGGAATCATATCAAGGTATGGTAGTCTTGATCCTTGTTTAATTTTCCATTCAAGGAACCAATTCAAAGGTGATTTCAAAGTTTAAAATTATGAGCTTTCCAATGAATAAATGAATGTTGGGTTTGAGATGGATGCTCATCCGTGAGTTGAGGCGGGGTATCTAGTACAAATCTCCCAATCCCATAGGTCTAGCTAGTGGATCCACATAAGCTAAAGAACAATGGTCCTACCTTAGGCAAATAGGAATCCCTTACCCAGTGAGGGTGACCCCGAGATTCCAAGAATTTCTCACATGGTGAATGTCGGTTAAGGATTCCGCCCATAATAATGTTAATGAACTATGGCTTCTTAAGGGTGTACTACTTAGTATGGGTGATGGTATGGAACGCCATCTATATATTGCACAGGTAGGCATTTGAGGGAGGTTATGGTGTGTTCCTTATAATGTTTATGAAATGAATGGTCTCTGATGATGACATTAATGAGAATGTTGATCTAATGTCGAATGAATGAAGCTACTCCTAATAAAATAAAGCTAATGAAGAATGTTGACTCTTAAATGCTTAGATGCTTAAATGTAAAGATGCATGATATACTTGGATTGTATTATAAGTTACTTCCTTGTCATGACTCTTGGGTGTGAATGTTCCTTGTCTAGGGTGACTTTTAAGGAGTCCTTAGTGTGAGTAGTAGTATGGGATGCTACTTGCGCATTGCACAAGTATGACTTAGAGTTGTCTTAGGTGTGGTCTTAATGTGATGATGCGACTCATGTAATGTTTATGTCCCTTATATTCTTTATTGTGTAAAAGTGGAAAGGATGAATGGTGAGTTCCCTTTTGGTAACCTTTAGGTGGTTCCTTAGTGTGGGTGGTGGTATGAGACGCTACCCATACATTGCACAAGGTATAGCTTGAGGGTTACTTGAAAGGAAGGCATAAGGTGAAAGGTAAAGGTTCATGTGTGGATTATGTTCTAACGTTCTAATGTGACTTGTATGCTGGTTCTTACTTATACTATGCCTATTTTATCAATGTTCATGAAGATTTTCTAAAATGGCATATATCACGACTTTTAAACAAAGATATATGTTTTAAGCATGTTTTTGCATGGCTATCATACTTAGTACTTTATGTTCTAACCCATATTTTCTTTACTCTTATGAAGTGTAGGGATTGGCACTCGATTTGATCCTTCCTAGTCAGGCTTGGAATAGAGTTCTCCAAGACATTTTGGGTATGCCCTCATAGATCGAGGACAAGGACTTTTAATGTTTCTAGTTCTTTCAATTTTTAGGACTATTTTTAAGACTTTGATTGTAAAGGGTCGTGACTCTATCTTTTTTAATGTTTTGTCTAAGATGGTCATGTGAGACTCTAGTATTCCGCTGCTTTATAGATGAATGTCTTTAGATTGTATGGTTTTTGAATAAGAAGTTTTAAATTCTGTACTATTTCTATTACCTATGCGATGAATGAATGCTATGAGGCTTGTATAAGACCCCTTCAGGGTCGAGTACGCCGTGTTACGACTAGGGGGTGCTCTCGAGTTGTGACATGATGGGATTATTCGTCTCTGTGTGCCCAAGGATGAGATGTTGAGTATACTAGAGGCATGTCATTCATCACCATTTGGTGGGAATCATAGTGGTATTCGGACTATGCATAAAATCCTGCAGTGTGGGTATTACTGGCCTACCATCCACGAAGATGCTCATGATTTCACCAAGTCTTGTTACCGTTGCCAAAGTGAAGGAAGAATTTCAAAGAAGCAAGAACTTCCTATGAATGCAATATTGGTGATTGAGTTAGTTGATGTAAGGGGCATTGATTTTATGGGTCCATTTGTGAGTTCACATGGGATGAAGTATATTCCTATTGAGGTCGATTATGTGTCAAAGTGGGTGGAAGCAATTGCGCTTTCAAATAATGTAGGTAAAAGTGTCACCGCATTCCGAAAAAAGATTATCTTCTCTAGATTTGGTACACCTAGGGCTCTTATCAGCGATGGAGGTTCCCACTTCTGTAATAAGTTGTTCAAAGAGCTCCTTGAGAAATATGGCGTCCGCCATAATGTAGCCACTCCTTACCATCCACAATGTAGTGGGCAAGTTGAAGTGTCCAACAGTGAGATCAAACAAATTCTTGCTAAGACTGTTAATGCTAATAGAACCGATTCGTCAAGGAGAGTTGATGAAACTCTATGGGCCTATCTCACCACATTCAAGACTTCCATAGGTATGTCCCACCACCAACTTGTATATGGGAAGCCTTGCCATTTGCCGGTTGAGCTAGAGCATAGCGCCATGTGGGCGCTAAAGAAGTTGAATTTGGATTGGGGTACCGCATCGAGTCAGAGAGTAAATTATGTGAATGAGCTTGATGAGTTTTGCCTAAGAGCTTATGATAGTTTAGCCTTTTACAAGGAGAAGATGAAGAAGTATCATGATTAAAAGATTGAAAAACGTGAATTTGTTATGGCTGATCTGGTCCTTTAATTAAACTCTAGGTTGCGCTTGTTTCCTGGCAAGCTCAAGTCCAAGTGGACCAGGCCATTCATAGTCAGTCAAGTGTTCCGACATGGAGTGGTCGATCTCGAAAACAAGGAGGGAACAAGGTTCAAGGTGAACGGGCAAAGGATCAAGGTCTACATGGGAAAAGAGGAGAATGTGCAGGAAGTGGTTGAGGGCTATTATCTTGATGAAGTCTGAGTAATCAAGAGGCCTTCAATGTGCCCCGATGTTAAATCAAGCGATGCTTGGGAGGCAACCCACGATGTAAAATTTAGCCAACTATAGGTTTTTCTTTTCGATTTAGGAGTTTTCTTTTTCTATTTTATTTTCTGTAATTCTTTAGATTGGTATTTTATTTTTGTTTTAGTGTTGGCTAGATATAGCATAGGGTCTGTGGCTTAAAAGTGTCCAGAAATATAAAAAAGAAAGGCCTAACGGTTACTACATGTGCAGGGATGAAAAGCCAAATATTCAGAAAATGTCTGTTGTAGAGGTCTGTGGACCCCATCGACGGTCTGTGGTTCCTTCCACGGACTGTGAATGGTGTCCGTAGACCCCAGGTAAGTAACATAATGTTTCCTAAGTGTTGAGAGACCTACGGACCTGACCCACGGTCTATAGGTTGACCCACGACCCGTAGACGGGGTTTCATGGGTCCAGATCTAGGGTTTTGCCAACCCAACAAAGATCCCTTTTTAATAAAAACTCTTCAGTTTTAAATTCATCCTCCACTTCCCACATTCCCTCCTAACCATTTCTAATCCCTCCAAATCCCAAAATTCCCTCATTATATCCCCAAATCACTCCCATCTCCCATACATATCCTCTCCTCTCCCAATTTCCATTCCTCTATTTGTCCCAAAACTCATCACTCCCATTCTCCCTTCACAAAAAGAGTTCAAGTTCCGAGTTCTATATCACAAGGTCTACGGAGTCTTTTGCATCACACAATCACCCACTTTCAATATTTGTAAGGTAAATGACCTCCACTTAACTCTGAATTTTGGTATTCACTGTTCAATACATGAAGTCATGAAGTGTGTCTTGACCTTGGGTTGTTTTGGTATGAAATTGCATGATAAACTATAGTTAGAAACACCCTTGGAATGATAGAATGTGATTGTGTTGTGTTTGTAATCAAATAACTCAGTGTAAATAGTCTAAATGAAAGTTTTCACTTAGGGTTTCTAGTTTTGTATGCTATAAAAGTTAAATAATGAGTAATCAGAACCATAGGGATGACAAACTATGATAAATTGTGTTGAAATGCATGATTAGACATAGGTTGATTATTTGAATTATTGTAAAATGGTTTTAAAATGTGGCATGTCTGATACCTGGCATAGACCTGACCCACGAGACCCCGTCCACGGACCGTAGGTTAATCTACGGACTGTAGATTAGGTCCGTGGGTATGTTTCACATGGAGAATCCACTAAGTTTGGAACCACGGAGGTGGACTATGGTCCGTAGGTCAACCTACAGACCGTTTTACACATTCGTTGTTCCCATCAGAGTCCCAACTTTCGGGATCTCTTTCCTACAAAGGGGACCCACGGACCGTAGGTGGCCACTGATACTATTGTACATAAATTTTTTAGTTTTTTTGTTTGTTTGTTACTTAGTCTAAATTTTTTTTGGAATGTGTCATAAGTCTATTTTGGTACTAACTAAGCCTCTACAAATACCATGGCTGCCAAGAATGCTCCGACTTATGTACCAAAGGGCAAGTCAAAGTCTGTGGCACCAACCTTAAGGCGGATTGATAAAGAAACTAAGGCAGACACCAACCCCGCTTATGTCCCATCTACTATGAGGACATCCCCAACTGCACCTACCACTACCCGAAATCAAACCCAACAGGTGATTCCTAATGTGGTCACTCCCTCTGGGTCTAATAAAGAGGACACACTGATCGGTTCACCTACTGGTTCTGCTTTCGGCTTTAAGTCTGCCTCTGCTTCCAGCTCAGATTCCGGCCCCATATCCGGCTCCAGTTTACATGGTCGGACTACCTTGTCTGATGAGGCTACTATTTTTGGAGACATTCCAGTGCCACCAAACACCAAGCCTCCTGTAGTTGTTGATACAGGGATGCCAGGATGATAATGGAGAAGGAGGGGATAGCTCGTTTAGTCTCTGATGAGCGTCGGGTTCTCACAAGAAGCTTGCATACCACGTCCGCCATTCATGAACTTTTTAAGAGACACATGTGCGAGTGGATGGCCCGTAGCCTAGGGTCCTACAGCGAAGAGAACGTGAGGGAGTTCTATTCTTCCTAGCAGCCACCCTCCAAGGTTCTATTGACAGATGGGAGAAGCCCACCTCCCAGCCTTCAGTCACAGCTACACTAGTTCATGGGTTCTCAATTTATATATCGGAGGCTACTATCCGCAAATTGCTCTACGGCTTGGGCAACACTCTATCAGTCAATATGCTCGAGTTTGATTATCAATGAAACATCATGAGGAGCAGGCCATTACAAATGACTACAGAGATGAGGGAGATTCAATTGCGCTGGTTGGCCCGTCATCTTGCTACAGACGGAGAGCGCATCGAGTGGGTCAGCAACCCAAGTTGAGGCATTAACAATTGGACTTTGACTTTTGTGGCCAAATTCTTCTTGCTATTGGTGTGAAACAGCGTGTCTCCAATGCAGGCAGATAATGTTCTTACTTCGGATCTCGCAGTCATGGTGGCAGCCCTAGTTGTTAGGTTTGAGATGGATTTTTCCTGCATAATTATTGCAGAGACCAAGCTTTGAAGCTCAAGGTATGCTGGAGTGTCGGTGTGGAATTGTGCCGGTGTGGACCACTTACCCCTTCCCATGATTCATTTTTCAGTTGTGAAGGGATGTTGGAGTGCCAGTGTGGAATTGTGACAGGTTGATTCAGGCAACCAAGACCCTGGATATTAGCCTTATTCGAGAAGAGGTAAATGTGGGGACACCACAAAGAGAGCCCCAGGTTGAGGTGCCTATACTGGGAGAAGACTTGGTAGCAGACGCTGAGTGAGGAGCTTGCCTCTCTAGCCCTGATGTAAGGCTAAAAGTACATATTTTTAATCATTCTTTTCTCACATTTATTATTTATAATTGTCCTTTTTGAGCATGAATTTTATGGATTGTACTAAATTGTGTATTTTATGTGTTGGATTAAATTGGTGGAAAAATGAAGAAGTTTGTAGCTAAAATGAATTAAAGATGGATGGTTGAAGAAGGAAATCAAACAAACAGCTTAATGGATTAAATTTATTAAAATAATATACTTATACATATGAGGCCAATGTGAAAGAATTGCCAATTCAAATTGAATTTGGCTCGCTGCTGCCACGTGTCTATAGCTAACCGCCCCTCTGCCGCCAACAATTTGAGGAAATCCAACGAGCAATTGGAAACCTAATTTAATTGGGTTTTATTTTCCTAATTTGTCTTGGACTTAATTATTTTATTTAGGGTTTCTATGTCTATAAATATGGCATGCAAAATTATTCTTTAGGGAGGGGAAGAACCAAGATACAAGACATAATATAAATTTTCTTCTAGCTTAGGAACTTTGGAAGAGCAGTCGTGGAGGCCGAAGAATTGTGGTTTATTCTTCTTCTCCTTTATTATTTATTTGTATTCGTGATTAATAAAAGATAGTTTAGCTATTGTTCTTAACTTTTTTTTATTAACACAAGCATATTTATTTTAATAAACTTTGGTTTTGTTTTTGAGATAATGAGTAGCTAAATTTCATAACTAGGGTTATGGGAACCATAAGCTATTAGCAAAGGATGAATAATAACTAAGTAATTCTTGAATAGTGTTGAAGCTTGCATTGATAATTTTTTTGTATAAAAGTCTTTTTAGAGGTTGCAAACGTTAGAACTCGCCTTCTTGATACTTGCCGGACCAAGGAGGTAAACAACAAGATAAAAATTATCAACATAGATTTTAGTGTGATACTATCTAATAGGCTAGTGTCGATTGGTGCGAAGTAATAACTAAGCCAAACATCGATTATGATGTTTAATATGAGGTAAAGGTAAGGGTTAGTAAATTATACACACGTAGCTGGACCAAGGTGTGGGGTGAAATTATCTAGATGCCGGTCCAAAGATTTAGAGATACCTAACTTATCACTTTCAATGTGATACACTAGAAAATGATTACTATTATTAGGATTATTGCGTTATGAGCTTATGGGGAACACATTCCTAGTTACTTTTAATAATCTGAATATAAATAAATACTTAGTTCAAAGCTATCTTTTTATTGTTTTTTATTTTATTTCAAATTAAATCCCCCTCATTGCTATATAACGACTATCGAGTTAAATATTTGCAATTGACAATATTCTTCCATATTCTCTGTGGGATCAACCCCGACTCATAGTTGGGTAAATATATTGCATACAATCATTTATATTTCTTTTCAAGAAGTATATTTGAACGTTATCAAGAATGGTGCCGCTGCCGGGGAATATGGCTTAGAAATTGTCTTTAGTATTTATTTTAACTTATAGTCCATTTATTTTTTTTAATATGTTTTAATTTACTTTTCTTTATTATATGTTTTACTCTTCTTGAGATGTCATCTGAAAAAGTATGTAGTGTTAAGTGTTCTTGCAATTTTTGTACTTCTGACATTTTGGATTCTTATAAGCTAATTTTTTTTCTCAACAAAAAAAGTTGTGTGGGGACATAGAAGATTTATTGATACTGTGCTATAAATCAATATTAAAGTTCATGAGTGATGAAGATACCTATTATTGGGATCTCGAGAAAGTAAATTTTGAGTTGAGTGAAAAGATCAAATCATATGACACCCAATACTTTAGTAATAATATGTGTGAGGAAGAAAAAATACTTATAAGTCAACTTGAAGAGCTAAAGGTTGAGGGCCAATTGCTTAATTATACTTTTATTGATGTTGTCATTGTTGAGAAGAGTGCACTAGAGTTATGTAATGAAGTAGATAATATTATTTTTTAAAAACTCTAGTATGTGTAAATATGAGGGTGTAAATAATAAAATAATTCATAAGTTAGGGCGCACTAGAAATCATTCCAATCATTTTTCCACATTATGTTTAGATGATGAGAAATTAATCGAACCATCTGAGCCTATAGAAGAGTGTATGGAGGAGGAAAATTGTGTCTATATTCTTGAATTTATTGTTCTAATATCGGAGAATTACATTCCTTACTTAGGATCCAAGAAGTGCATAATGCGATATCTATTGCTTGGGACCTTTATTTTTGTACCACCACCACTTGAACGTAATAGAAAAATTGATGCAAAATTAGGGGTGCAATTTATCTCTTCAAAGTGGAAGGAAAAATAGTAAAATTGATGGTGTCGTGCCGCGACGTTAAATTAAGCGCTTATTGGTAGGCAACCCAATTAGTAGTGTAACTTTTTATTTTATTTTATTTATATTTTATTAGTATCACTTTTTTTTTTCTTTCCTTGTTTTGGCAGATTAGGGGAAGTCTGAGTACCAAAAAAAAAAGAGATTGAAGGAAAGGAGCATGTTTGAGCTTAAGTGTGGGGTGACGACCCTTGATGCAAGGAGAAAAAAAAAACATGTTGTTAGCTAGGCCATTGAGTGCCCGAGGGAGTATTTCTCACCCTTCTTCTTATTTTCTTTTCTATAAATTACTTTGGGGACAAAGCATGATTTTAAGTGTGGGGTGGAGGAATGATTCCTAGTTTTTACTTTTTTTATTGAGTTTTTCTTTAAGGATGGGTTCCTTGGCTTTTGTTTTCGATTCTTTTCCTAAGGATAGTCCCTTTGAACCGAGTGTTTTTTGTTTTTTTAGGAATAAATTTTATTTTGAAATTGTATTTTATTTTTTATTTTTTGGAGAGAAAAGAAAAGACCCATTTTAGTTATGTGATACTTACTATTTGGGCCTAAATTTGAGTAGTACATTCTTGTGAAACTTGATTGCTAGTGAAATTGCAAACTTTTTGACATTTAGGTTCATAGTTGCGACTTTGTATATAACTTATTTTATTTTGTAGTTTGTTATGATCCTGTCTCTCTTAGAAGTGGAACTGATCCATCTTGATTGATACTTGTGCCATGTGTGGTGAGATTTTGTTTATTCCATGTGTTGCATCTTAGTCTAGAACTTGCCCTGCATGTTATTGAAGTGAAATAAAAAGTGTTGCTTTGTTTAGGAGATGATAATAGGCTTTCTTTGATTTGTCTGGTAATTTTTTTCCTTTTCAGATACTTTATCACTAGTTAGCCCTTTTGAGCCTGTAGCCTTTTATTGGTAGCCATATTTTACCCTTAACTATTTGGTTGAATCCCTAGGTTTTGCACCTTGCTACCTTGAACATTATAGCGTAGACTTATTCTATTTATCAATTATGATAAAAAAGGAATGGTTGAGTAATCAATGATAGCTACAAAGTGCCTAAAATCCCTCTTTCAAAGAATGTGATACGAAAAAAAAAAAAAAAAAAAACAAAAGAATGTGACATGAAAAAAAAAGAGTTACCTTGATGATGGTCCTGGTCCTTCCAAGGACATCGTGCACCTTAACGCATGTAAAATACGTAAGTTGAGGGTGGCAATTATGAAGGAAATTATTATTTTTTAAAAAATGATTGAAACATTCTTGAGAGGATGAGAATTACATGTGAAATAATTGTTCAAAAGAGGTTGAAAATAAAGAGAAGAAAATAATGGGTGATGAAGTCTAAAAATTGCAAAGTACTTAAGGAAGTGTAAGTCACTATTATATAGTTCCGTTCCCTAGCCTACATTACAACCCGTTAAAGTCCTATTTGATTCTATTCAAGCATGCTTAAGTAGTGGAGATGTACATAATGGGCAAGCCTATGGTTCTTTGTGCATACATGTGAATTTTATTTGTGAGTGTGAGAGTTGTTCTTGATATGCAGTCCTTAATTTAGATTCAATCTTTTGAATTGAGTGTCTGGACTATTTCTTCTTGTGAGGGCACTTGTTTCATGATAGATAGGTGATTTTATTCACTTTCTTTGATGAGAGTAGGTGAGCAAGCGTAAATTTGATGAGTTCAAAGTCCTTCCTTGAGGTTAAGAGGTTAGGAGGTTTGTTGTTTATCTGAATGTCTTGCATAATGATTAAGAAGTCTACTTGATGTTTTGAAATAGGTACATGGCCTAATTGTTTGTATTAACCAAAGTGATGACATTGCTAGTATGTATTTTTTTGGGATGAGCTTCAATATTTTCTCGAGGACGAACAAAAGTTTAAGTGTGGGGTGTTGATGTGAGGCTAAAAATACATATTTTAATCATTATTTCCTCACATTTATTATATATATTTGTCCTTTTTGAGCATGAATTTTATGGATTGTACTAAATTGTGTATTTTATGTGTTGGATTAAATTGGTGGAAAATGAAGAAGTTTGGAGCTAAAACGAATTAAAGATGGATGGTTGAAGAAGGAAATCAAACAAACAACTTAATGGATTAAATTTATTAAAATAATATATTTATACATATGAGGCCAATGTGAACGAATTGCCAATTCAAATTGAATTTGGCTCGCTGCTCCCACGTAGCTATAGCTAACCGCCCCTCTGCCTCAACAATTTGAAGAAATCCAGCGAGCAATTGGAAACCTAATTTAATTGGGTTTTGTTTTCCTAATTTGTCTTGAACTTAATTATTTTATTTAGGGTTTCTATGCCTATAAATATGGCATGAAAAATTATTCTTTAGGGAGGGGAAGAACCAAGATACAAGACACAATATACATTTTCTTCTAGCTTAGGAACTTTGGAGGAGCCGCCATGGAGGCCGGAGAATACTTTGTGCAATGTTTGAATAGCTTCCCATACCACTATCCACACTAACTACCACATCAAGGCCACAAAAAGTGAACTTACCATTCTTCCTTTTCATCATTGGACAATACTCATACATGAGGAACATAGACATTTCATAAGTCATAACAAGGAATTAACTCATAATACAATCCAAATATAGCATGCATCATTATATTTAAGAATTTATGTCCATATTCTTCATTAGATCATTTAGAGCACATTCATATATTAGTCATTAAGACATTAGAGAACTCACTATGACCCTCTCAAAGCCTACTCGTGCAATGCATGGATAGCATCCCATACTACTACCCACACTTCATAGAACTTCTCAAGAAACATAATGCACATCTCACATGATGGGAATAAGCGTTTAACCGACATAGACCATGTGAGCTTGACATGGAATCCTGTGTCATGAACCCACACCATAAAGAGGTGGTCTACTTCCCTAAGGTAAGACCGGTATTATTTTAGCTTAGGTAGATCCACTAGCTAATAACCTATGTGGGCACATAGTTATGAGATAAGAAATATGTTCATTGAAATCGGGCCTAACCTAGGGAGAACTTCCATATTACCATATCCACTCGGTACTTAGCCTCTAATCCAATAGAGTAGTTCATTCACATTACATTATTGTACTTGAGAGGACCACCACCATTAGGTCTACCGATTTAAGGTATATCATAAAGATAGCTCATTCACTTTCCAAGATAGGGCCATTACCATTCGGTCTACCACTTCAAGGTTCATCATTTCAAACAAGAAAGGGACACCAACATTAGGTCTACCACTTCAAGTTTTATCATCACATTAGTTTTTAGACTAATCATGAAGGGGTACCAGCATTAGGCCTACCGGTTCAAGACATAGACTAGAATACTTCACATCATGATCATACATAGATCCTTCATGAAATTGCCATCCAAGGATTTACATCAATCAGAACCCAAAAATCTAAGATACTACAATAGATAAGAGAATTAACATGATTCATTAAATAATTCAATGTAAATATAAACAATTCAACATACTTTCATGATCAATCAATTCCCAATCACAGTTCACAACTTAGGATTTTTGGGGAAACAAGTGTTCATAGAAGAAATTGACCATAATTCATCAATAATTCAACAATCCATTCATAATTCATCAATAATTCAACAATCCATTCATAATTCATCATATATAACCTTTTGAAAACATTTTGGAATTGAACCCATGCATAGATTGAATACCCTAGGTTTTTTGGAAGTTGAAATAATCTTTTGATATGGCTTCTTGAATGAAGCTTAACCAAGTATGAACACTACCATACCTTTTAGGGATGAACTCCATGAAAATTGTGTGAGAATGGTGATACCTTGAGCTTGAAAGCTTGAATCATTCACCTCCAATTGTGGTTTCTAGAGAGAGAATATTTAGAGCTGGTGGGAGGTTTCTATTTTGTGATTTGAAGTTATGTATTGGAAAAGGAGTTTTAATACCTTTCAAATATTTAAAATACCTTAATTAATCGATAATAACCATCCCTTAACTCCACTAACTTAAAAAGGAATTTACCACTTAACCCCTACAGTGGTTGAGACTTGACAACACACCAGTGGTGACCTACAACCCATGACCTACCGACCGTAGGTGGGTTCACGCCCCATCCTTCAGGTCTATGATTTGGGTCTTAGGGTTACCATTTAGGACCTTGACCCACAAAGGCCATCCACGGGGGGTGGATAGACCTACGGGGCGTAGGTCCCATCTATGAGTGACCATATTTTTGACATTTTTTTAGTTTCTTGGGATCTTGGGGGTTAGGGTTTAGGGTCCTCCTAAAGGACCCCTTAGTTGGTCCTTAGGCTCTAGTTTCACTTACTAGCTTTCTGGGTTGTTACATTACTCCCCCTTAGGAACATTCATCCTCGAATGACACTTTAAACACATTAAGTAAATAAAGACTCAAGACTAGCAGCCCATCATACATGCAACATCATAACCAATGCACAAAACTTGGAGGAAACATCAACTCCATCTCAATCATACTCCATGAAACATAAAAAAGTAGGAACTACATCTACAAAATCATTATGCATGTAAACTACAACATTTCTCATTTCATTGGAGTTATTACCTTCTCCAACTCAAATCATGGTCATCATAACATCATTAAGCACATTATGCAATTTCTCTCAAAAGCACATTTAGACATGTTCAACAATTCACCTCATGAAGCATATAGGCAACTCATACTAAATGCACATCAACATGAGGAACATAATTCATAAAACTCATTTTCTCATTTAAACATAAATTAATCAAGAACATGCATAACATAAGGAGAACATGGAAATAAATAATAACACATGACTCCAAAACATGAAACAAGCTACAAGGAACTCTTGGTATCAAGCTTGAATTGGAATAGAAGGAAAGAGTTACGGATATTGGAACTCTCAACAACCTTACTATTCAACATACCATCTCCCCTTTAGGAGTAAACCCATACTAAGGCTAACATGAACACAACATAGGAACCTTAACAAAACATTCACAACTATCAGAAACTATCAACGCATCGGTGCCTTCATTCAGATAAGCTCATTTGCCCTCTTTAGCTTGAAGTACATATAAATGACTTTTCTTTGGAGCATTAGGATCTGGGCCATTAAGAGAAGCTTTTTTCGCCTCCATCCCTTTGGTCGTAAGAGTAGGACAATCTTTCATTTGATTATCCTTCTTTCCACAATCATAGCACCCACTAGTACCGCTAAGCACTTCCCATGATGCTTCTTTACACAATTGTGGCAGGTAGGTTTAGAAAATGGAGGTTCACTTCCTTTCTCTTGGTTAACCCTAGGAGTGCTTGAAGAATTTTGGTTAAGAGCTCTCTTTTTTAACCTTGGTTGACCTTGTTCATCGGACCAAGACCTCTTCAACTCCCTATTCTTCCTCTTAAGTTTGGACTCCTCAATAGATTGAGCATATACCATGAGTCTAGAAATGTTCATGTCATCATGGAGCATTGTCATACGATACTCTTCCTTAACTAGGTCAGACACAATCGTCACAAATCAACTCATCTCATCCCTTGGGTTAGACACCAAAGATGGAGCATTCTTTGAAAATTGAGTAAATTTCAAGGAGTACTCTTACACACTCATGCTACCTTGCATAAGGTTGATAAACTCCTCCATCTTAACCTCCCTCTTCTCACGGGGAAAGTACTTACCAAGGAATTCTTTTTTAAACTCCTCCCATTCTATAGGACCCGCTCCTACTGACCTATTGCTTTTCCATTGAGTGAACCAAACTTGGGCAACATCCATCAATTGGTAAGTGTCTAGTTCCACTTTTTCTTTAGAAGTCACCCCCATAACATTGACTACCTTATAAACCTCATCCAAAAACTCTTGGGGATCCTTTCCCACCTTGGAACCAAAAAATATTGGAGAATTTATCCTCACAAAGTCTCTCAACCTAGAAGCTTTAGTTCTCATAGTAGGGTTCACATGAATCTCAACACCCCTAGTAGCTTGAGCTGTCATGGCTTGGGCTTTAGTAGTTACGGTTTGAGCCATCATCAAAAGAGCCAACGTAACTTCTTCATTAGTCATAGACGGAGGATCAATAGTAACTTGATCACCTTAAGGAACATGGTCACCTTGAGGACCTTGGGGAGGAACTCCCTCATTCACATTCTCCTCTTCTATCTTTCTTGCATTCGCCCTCGAATTCATATCCTATAAAAACAAGAGAAGGGTTAGGAAAAGGACTCTTATAGAGATAAACACTAAGGCACGACTTAAAGAATAATGCAAAAAGTGAAGCTTCCTAACGTCCTATAACCTTTCATTCATAAATGTGTCGCGACTCACACCCATGAACAAGGCTCTACTAGACCTGGCTTGTGAGACATCAATCCTAAAAACCATTCCAAAATCTTGTGCTCTGGTACCATGTTTTTCATGACCCAGGGGTACCCCTTAGATGCAATACGGCGCATAAGACTCCGAAAAGTCTCATACAAGCCTCATCGCATTCATTACATTCAATATAAGGAAAATGGTACGGAATTAAAACTCTTACTATCCATACAATAAAAAAATATCATTTAAAATAGCGAAAGTCTATTAGTCTCACTTGGCAATCTAAAAATAATATTTGAATAAAAAATAGGGTCATGGCCCTTTAAGATAGAAAGTCTAAAATAGTCTATTACAATAAAAGAGATGAAACATCAAAGTACCTGTCCTCGAATCCATGAGGGCATACCAATAGTCTTCGAATAACTCAATTTAAGCTTAAACTAGAGAGAATCAACTCAAATGTCGAAACCTACAATTTGGTAAAAATGAAAAAATATGGGTTAGCACATTTAATGTAGTAAGTATGATACCTATGCAAAAACCATGCGTAGAACGGAATTTTTTTTTGAAAGTCACACTTCTGAGGACACTTAGGCAGAGAGAGGTCGCAAGAGGGAGCTCCAGCAGTTTGACGAGGCACGGAGGGAATCTATAGTTGATGAGGCGACACGCCAGCAGTTGGCTAGGGAGGTAGGTATTGGTGCTTCAAGCAGTGGGAGCACCACTGATGGTGCGGTGAGTGTTAATGGCAGCACTACAAAGGGTGCAGAGATTATAGATGCGGGCACTACTGATGGTGCCCCATGTGTTGATCCAGCAGGATCTAGGAAACCGAATCCACCCGCTTGTTGATAGGTCTTCGCCGCTATGCGCCATAGCTTGCTTCACCCGATCCTTTATTATTTACTTTTTGTGCATTGAGGACAATAACACTCTATTTTGTTGGAGGTGGGGTAAATGGATTGTGAGTGTTAGGGTGTAGTCAGAGTAACCCAACTCCTAATACTCTCTTGGGGTTTTCTTGCCTGTGTTCTTTACCCCGAAGAGACTATTTTAATTTCTGTTGAACCAACATGTGTAGGAATCTATGTGGGAGTTAAGTGAAAAATAACAACATGACGGCATGATAAAAATGATTGATGTCCAAATATGTTGAATTGTGCTAAATCCATAGTCTTGATG
Source organism: Solanum verrucosum (assembly GCF_900185275.1). NCBI lineage: Eukaryota > Viridiplantae > Streptophyta > Magnoliopsida > Solanales > Solanaceae > Solanum > Solanum verrucosum. Next base: position 912,529 of record NW_026020214.1, read on the forward strand.
AGTTGAATGTGTTGGATCTAAATGTGACATGATAAGAACTTATTTGACCGCATGAATTTAGCTAAAAACTTGAATTAGGTAATCTGATAATTTGATAATGAAACAAGGTGCCAAGAGTGTGTGCGGATAGTTGAATGTTGAGACAGTTTTGTGACAATCTAGAACTTGCTCTGTTGGTCCTACTAGGATAATCTAGGCTTGTAGTTAGGAAGTGATCATAGGCCATTTTTCAAATTAGTCCACTTAAGCCTAAAATGATCTAACCAAATGGTAGCATTATTCCCTTTTTATCCAACTATTTGAGCCTAAAATAGACCCTTTCTTTTGATTCACCTAACTCACCTTCCCTTAAAATATTGTCTTGGCCCCGGTCCCTCCTTGGACATTTGCACCTTGACTTAGGCCAAAAGCCTAAGTTGAGGGTGGCTAAGCCAAAAGTGACCTTGATCTTGGCCCTGGTCTAACATCGGACAATGTGCACCTCAACTAATGCAAAATTCATAAGTTGAAGGTGGTTATCAATGAGGAAACCAAATGGAAGAATGGGTATGAAAAGAGAAAAAAAAAAGGATGAAACTTTGTGCGAAAAAGGCAAAAATGTGACAAGTGAAAGCATGGAAAGAAATAAAGAAAAATAAAGTGAAAGAAAAAGAAGAAAGTTAATAAGAAAAATAATAATATCACAAAGTCAAAAGTCGCATCCATGTTGAAAAGTGTTAAGGGAAAGAAAGTGAGATGAAAAGATGCCAAAAAAATAGGTCAAGGAAGAGGTGAATAGCCAATGTAATGTCAAGGAGGGAAGAAAGTATCCTAGCAACTAGTTTGGAGAGTCTAACCAGTGAAAATGAGGGCAAGCCTATGGTATTGAGCTCTAACTGTACTTGAAATCACTTCTGAGTGTGAGTGTTAAATGAATTCTAAAATCCATATCTTCTGTGTGAAAAGGATTTCATTTGAAGTGAGGTTACTAGTGACATTGTTGGAAAATTGGTACATTGGTGATTATGAAAAAAGTGTTGTTGTGGTGTTTGTTGGTCGATCTTTGTCATGTCTTGAGCCGCATGAGTTAGCTTGTCGAGTCTGAGAGAAAATATTTGCAATGAGAGAATGGGATCGATTGAAATGGCCATATGATTGCTTGGCTTTGTATGTCTGCAACTACACAAGTGTCGTTTATAGTTTAATGCGTCACTTGAGGACAAACAAATAGTTTATGTTGAGGGTGTTGATATACCATGAATTTATAGTAGTTTTAATACATTTCACTTAAGAGTTGTGTGTTTCTAGGGCCATTTTGTATTAGAATTAATGTTTATTGTGGTATATTGCAGGAAATAGGCTTGTACGAGGTCGAGAGACATGACAACTGATTTTTTGCAGAAGGAGCTACCTACGGACCATAGGTCCAGTCAAGCTCCGTAGGTGGGTGGCATAGATGGAGCATCAGGGAAGCCTTGACCAAGTTTGGAACTATGGAGGCCATTAAAGGAGTGTAGGTCGACCCATGGGCCGTCCTGCACATCCGTTTGTATCAAGGATTTTGAGTTCCAGTACGTGATGAAAAGTTATATGTGTGGAGCCACGAAATGGGACCCATGGACCATAGGTCAACCTATCCGTATTGCATGTGTCTGTTGTTTGTGTCTTAACATTGAAGGTTCCAGCTTCTGAGAAAAATTCTAAGTCTTGAACTACGGAAGGGACTTACGGACCGTAGGTCGATCCACGGTCAGTAGGACAATCTCGTCGATCGAAGTCGCGTGCAGCAGTTTATTTCCTTATTTCGTTTCCTTTTTTGTTCAGGACAAGTTTTTCAATAAATAAGGTATGTAAACCTCATTTTTGGGGGTTAGCCACTATTGTTTAACTTTAGTTCTTGGTGTGTTATTGGGAATTAACTTGCAAACATGATTTTTCCATTGAATTTCAATTGGATATTTCGGGTTTGTTCTACTCATTACATAACTCCATGATTTCGTCTTCTAACAATATGATTTGTGTTCTTGCTAGCATATCCACAACTAGAGTTGTGGGAACCATAAGCGATTATAAAGTATGAATAATAATTAAGTAATTCTTGAATAGTGTTGATGCATGCATTGCTAAGTCTTTCGTTTCGAAGTCTTTTTAACGGTGGCCAGTGTTAGAACTCGCCATGTTGCTACCTGCTGGACCAAGGAAGTAGTTAATAAGAAAGAATTATCAACAGAGATTTAGTGTGATACTATCGATTAGTCTAATGTCAACTGGTGCGAGGGTGAAAACTAAGCCATACATTGATGTGATGTCTAATCTGTGGTAAAGGTAAGGGTTAGTAAATTATACACACCTAGCCAAACCAAGGTGCGGGGTGAAATTTTCTATTTGGTGGACCAAGCACTTAGGGATACATAACTTACCACTTTGCATGTGATACATTATGATAAGTTACTATTATTAGGATTACCAATTTATGAGCTCATGGGGAACACATATACCCTAGTTTCTCTCTCTCATTGAAAACAACCAAAGATCGAATCTTACTCACTTGTTCTCTAAACAACAATAAGTTATTTTCTATACAACCCCCCCCCCCCTTTACTTACTTGTCTCGGAAATAAGTTGACTATACGAGTATAATAGTGAGTTAAGTTTAAGTCTAAACCATATTCCTCGTGGGATTGATCCCAAACTACTAGTTGGGTTCTTTATTTAACAACATTAGCTTATACTTCTTTAGGGAGGTGTAATTTGATCGTATCAGAGAGTTTGAATACAACTGAAAAGTCAAACTCTAACACGATAGTTGAATCTGTCTCTGTCTGAAAATAGTCTCTAACTGACTGGAAGTGTTGGGACATGCCCAAGATAAATCTTGCAAAAATTGAAACTAAAGACAAAAATCAAGGAAACATAATCATGTCAATTGTCCTAAAAAAATGAGGACTCACCATTGATGTTGTTGGACTGAAGATTGGTAACCGATCTATGCGTGATCTGGAAGCTAAGGACTTGAACCTACATCACGAGAAGATGTAGCACAGAGTATTCGTCAGTACTTGTAAGGTACTGAGCCTGCAGGATAGAGTAACGCTGAACAATATACATAGCTGAACAAAACATCTAAGTGAGTAATGATATGAGATAAGCATGACACTATATTGAAAGTACTGAACATGAACTAACTGAATGCAATGACCAAGTTTATAACGTGCTGAAACTGAAATCTGACTGTAACTGACAACCAGGTCAATGCAATACAGTCTGACTGAATTGTGGGAGCTACTAATAACTGAGGGACCTGCAATTCGTGGGTTGATCTATGCACTGTAGGTAGGGTTCGTCGGTCAAGTCTGCCCGACAGGACTTCACTAAAACAAGCATAACATTTTACTCAGACATGGGATCTTAGCAAACTCAGTGGCGATGGAAAGAGGATTCAATCATATATAATTAGGTGGGTCATGGGCCACCTAAATTCATTTTTTTGTAAGATTGATGACCATTTGAAGTTGATCCATCAGTAAGTTCCCTCTAATTTACTACTGACCCTCACCTATGGTCCGTAGGTCCAACCACGGACCCTACTGGTTGACCGTGGGTGGGATCAGAGACTATTAAGGCTTGGTCCTTAACGATGGAACCCAACCTACAGTCTGTGGGTGGTTCCGTTGGTACTGCACCAGAGTTTCTGAAAAACTACGATTTTCTTCGTTTTGAGATACGAGGTGTTACAATGAAACTTCGGTGGATTCATCCTAGTGAAGTCTGTTAATCTAGAAGCAACCATGCCCACATTTGGGTTTACATGAACCACTATCTCCCTATTGGCTTGGGCCATCATGGCTTGAGCCACCACTTAAAAAGTAACCCTAAACTCCCATTAGTCACTTGTTCCGCTAAATGATCGACTAGAACTCGAGGAGCTTGGGGAGGAGCTTCTTGTTCAACATTCTCCCTCACATTGCTTCTTGTATAAGCTATTCGATTAGCAATGTTCTGTAGAGCATCGGATAAATATTAGAAGAGAGAGACTTTATAGAGTTAAACTCTATCGCACAACTATAGAGTAATGAAAGAAGCGGTGTTTCCTAATCATCTCGTAGCCTCTCATTCATAAATGTGGCGCACTTCACACTTATGAACAAGACTCTATTAGACGTTGCTTATGAGACATCCTAGGATCAATCTAAGCATTGTGCTCTGATTACAAAGTCATGACCCAGGGGTACACCCTAGATGTAAAATGGCGTATAAAACCTCAAAGGACTCCATGCAAGCCACTTATCTCTCATAACAGACGAAATAGAACAATAAGAGTAAAACAATATTCCAAGTCCCAAATATTTTATAAAAGAAAAGCGGAGTTCTAAACCACTTGTCTCATTATTGCCATCTAATACTATAGAATGAAATTGGGCCCAGCCCATACATCATGTCCAAAAGAGAAATACATGAAAGGAAGTCAAACAATAAATGTCGTCCTCGAAGCATAAGGACTCATAAAGCACGAAAATTTCAAACTCAACCACTAGCCACAAAACTGATAAAACCTGACTGTCGGACCCTATATTTGGGGAAATGTAGACAAGAGTATGTGTTAGTACAAAACAATGTACCAAGTATGACAGCCATGCATAAAACATTTAAATCATACTAAAAGGGACATTTCATTCCATGACATGCAATTGACAAAGCTAAAACATGATATAAAAGAGTTAGAAATATAAGTCATAAAATTATGGTCCATGCGAGCTAACATCATCTTTAAAACCTTTAAATTTATATGAGATACTTCTTGAAGTAACCTTACTTCATTATTAATATTAGGGATTAGCCTTAACCAACATAGAGACCATGTGACCTGTAACAGGATCCCCTAGTTTCTCCCACACAGAAAAGGGTTGTCCCACTAGCAAAGGTAGAGCCATGAACATCTAGCTTAAGTGGATCCACTATCTAATGTCTATCTAAGATAATCATCCTATTGGGCCCATAGGTAAGGGATAAGGAGATTGCTTCTAGAAACCCAACCTCTACTAGCGGGAGAGCCTTTATCCTAATATCCTCTCGGTGTTAAGCGTAAATCCCACAAAATAGTTATTTCTTATTTGACCTTATTATTTATGGAAAGGCATCCTAGGATAACAAATCCAAGCTAGTTTCATTAGCATAGCTCTTACTCTTTCATTAAATTAGGTGAGAATGCCTTTCACCCTAAGAATACTTTCTATGAAAGAGAACCTTTAACATCTAGCTTTTATGTGTACATGAGAAAATCCTTTCAATAACGCATCATAATCATTAGTACTTTACTCTCAAAGAACCCTTAAAGCATTTGCATAGATTTCATCAGAAAATGCACAAGTTCATAATTTACCTCTACAGGTTCAAAACCCACTTTCAATCATCAATACTTAGAAAACATGGGTTAGATATGGATTTCATAATGGATTCATGTAAAGCTAGCAATACATGCTTAATTCTATAACAGTCTTCCTTTAAAATGAAAATCCCACATCACGTGATTCACAACTTGAAAACATGGGGGTTACATGGGTTCATCGGAAAATAATCATAAAATCATTATATTTCACCAATTCATGCATAAGATATTGTAATTCAATCATTTAAATGAATAATGAAAACAACCAATGACAATTGAAGAAAATCCTAACTCAATTAGGGAATTCCAAACTTTTAAAAAGAGGAATTTGGAAAATCCATAAATGGGGGGAATCAATGGATGAAAACTATCATACCTTGAATCCAAATGCTAGACTTCAATGAAGGAATTGAGAGTTGACTTGAAACCCTAAGTTGAATCCTTCTTCTTCAAATCTCTAGAGAGATAATTAATTTGGAGAGCACAATTGGTCTACTTTTGTAATTTTGGAAGAATGAAGTGAATGGACTAATTTGGGGGTTGAAAACATTTAAAAAGTGGTCTTAGTGAGGTAAAACGACGTAGAATAGGAACTAATTAGGAAAAGACTCAACTTCCCTTGAAACTAAAATATCGACCTACCAACCACAGACCCCACTCGAGAAATCGTGGACTAACCTACAGCCAGTCCTAGTGGACCGTTGTTGGTCATCAGAAGCCAAATCTTGGGTCTTGAACCATAGACCCTCCAACCACGGACCATGGTCTGGGCAACGGTCTATTTGTCAAGTCGTGATCGTGAGCTTTCTGGATAATGCAGGTGCCATCGACCCTAAACCACACCTATGGTGTGTGGCCTTATCCATGGGATGTGGGTGGTGCTCATGGTTGCCACCTCCAGCTTTTCTGAAATCATCCCTGCAGCAATCCTTTCAAAACGATACCACTACTTAAACAAGAAATTTAACTAAATACTTGCGACATTTAAAACCAATTAATGAGGGAATACTAATTTTAATCTAGTAGAGGGCTTAGATTCATAATGAACTCCAAAAAAAATATAACATTTAACAAATTAACCGACCAGATCTTCATGCATATGTTAACCTCAGACTCGAGGGTGAAATAACAAGAATATTACAAGCTTCAGAATATCGAAGTCAGCCGGCTCATGCTTCACACAACTTTCAAGACATATAGCATATTAGTATATTACAAAACTTGGGTTCCACACTCCAAAAAGATGAAAATGTATAACCATACTTATATTACAACCCATGGTGACATGACAAAATCAGCCATCAAAATCTCCTGTAAATATACAACACAAAGATGATGTACAAGTCCCAAGGTTATACAAAATATATATGCCTATATGTAAATATGATCTTCCTTAAGGCTTTCAGAATCTCCATCATCGCGAACAACCCCAACGATAGAAACAACTATCACTAAGCATATAGCTTAGTGGTGTACAAACTATAGGTTTGGAGCCCTTAAATTCACCAAGTTATCATTATCAAGTCAAGGGCAACACAATCGAAACAAAATTAGTAAATCAAGTAAACAATATACAAGGAGTATGAAGTTCAATTTTTAAAGTTCCAAATATCAAGACTGCTCATAGCACAACTTTTCAAGAGATTCAATAAGAAGGCTCACCCAATATATACATCATGTTGTCACACCAAGCACAAGCAGGTATCAAGAAGGGTCAAAACCCACTAATAAGGAGAACCAAGAACCATATTAAAAAATGGCTTTCTAGTTCATACTTAAAATGGACAACTTCCATTCTTAAGACGAACTAAAAATCCAGAGTCAAGATGGCAAATGATCCAAACCAAGAGGCATGCCAAGAGTGAAAAAGTCAAAGCCACCAGAAGGACAAGGTCCCAAAAAGAGTGCTAAGTGATCAAACAATTTGTACAAGTGGGCGAGTTACATAAGCGTCTTTAATGTATTAAAGAATACCAATACGACATTGCAAAGTGACAAGAGGTAACCAATGTACCAAGTATACTTTTAGATATACCAGCAGTTAAAAAGAGTACAAGTATAAGTTTATACACAAACCTCAGTTCTTTAGCAGAAAAATAGTCCAACAAAATTCCACGAGTCAAACCGTAGACCTAGTAGCGTATCAAAGTCTTCAACTTGTACACGAGGATATACAACCTTAAAAAATGAATTCAATAACTTATTTACTTTCTAGAAGCTCAATAATGATGACGTAAAATAGGGTTATCATCACAAGTAAGCCTAGCCTGTACAAATATGACTATGCTCCCAAACAGTATATTCTGGCCATCCTAGTGCATCATGTCGCAAATATAATTCGAAATGGCAAACGGAAAAACTTGGCTTTATATTCTTCATAAAAGATGTAGGTACGTCTCTTAAGGTTGCAAACAACCAAGAATCATCGCCGAATATATTTTGGATAAAAATGTATATTAAAAACACTAACAGTTGTCCATACAGAATTTCAAACTTCAGAATCTGGACAAAACTTGTCCTATGATGCTTCCCATATTTCGAATCCATAACAACTAAATTATAGTTTAACATAAATATAAGAGTTCTACATATATGGATTATCTTTCCAAGTCATATTTATTCACAGTAAACAAAGTTCTATAGAACGAGATATGCTTAATCTACTAAAAGCTACAACTCAAAAACAGGGTTTACCACTTACCAAAGAGAAGAAGAGTGTCACTCCATTTCCAGCCAAAAGGACCAAAATTTTCTCTTGTGATGTTTAAGAACAACAGGTTAGATAATGTTCTAAGGGACTTATAGTTTAGGTGAGACGAATTTCCTAAGAGGAGGTGTCAAAATATAGTAACACAAGAGGTGTTTATCATATACACAACTGTCCATAATTGTTGGCTGCCCAAATACTTGTGTGCTGCCCAAATGCATACATATACACCTATATATATATATATCCTTCACCTCCTTTTAAAGCTGTACATTTTTCAAATTAAAACATTACGCAAATACTTCCATATAAAACATTAAAATACGATGACAATCACTTTAAGCAAGGTTGCAAATATAACATTATTTCAAGTTCCCAAAATGAGAATTATACATATTGTAATAATTAAGCAGTGGTTTATCGACATGCGACTCTTGTTAGCATTTTTGTGGTGTTACAACTCTCTCCCCCTTAAAGATATTTCATCTCGAAATTTATCTTCCACTAGTCCCAGAACAAGTGCGGATACTGGGTTATCATGTCTTCTTCTCTTTCCCACGTAGCTTCTTTTCCAGAATGGTTCCTTCAAAGTACCTTTACTAAGGGAATTCTCTTGTTTCTAAGTTGCTTTACTTCTCGAGCTTGAATTAGAATAGGTTCTTCATTAAACATCAAGTCAGGATTAACCTCAATAGATTTGACTGGGAGAACATGAGATGGATCACAACGATATCTTCTATGCATAGAAACATGGAAGACATTGTGGATCTTGTCTAACTCAGTTGGCAAAGCCAATTTATATGCAACTGGTCCAACCCTTTCAAGTATCTCATAAGGTCCAATAAATCGGGGACTAAGCTTTCCTTTTTGGCCAAATCTCATAATTTTTTTCCATGGAGACACCTTTAAGAATACTTTATCTCCAACTTGATATTCAATGTCACGCCTTTTAAGATCAGCGTACGACTTTTGTCTATTCGAAGAAATCTTTAGACGATCTTTGACAGTTTTTACCTTGCCCCTGTTTGTTGCACAATTTCCGGACCAACAAGATTTCTTTAACTAACTTCACTCCAACAAAGAGGGGTCCGACATTTCCTTCCGTATAAGGCTTCATTGGGAGGCATTCCAATACTCGATTGGTAACTGTTATTGTAAGAAAATTCAATCAAAGCCAAGTGTTTGTCCCAACTACCCTTAAACTCCATAATGCAAGCTCGAAGCATATCCTCCAAATTTTGTATCACTCTTTCCGACTGGCGGTCTATTTGAGGATGGAACAAAGTGCTAAATTTCAACTTAGTACCAAAAACTTCCTGCAAGTTGCCCCAAAATCAAGATGTAAACCTTGGGTCTCAATTATATACAATAGATACAAGTATCCTATGTGGTCTTACAATCTCATTAATGTACAATTCGGCTAAACGCTCAACTGAGTAATCCATCTTGACTGCTAAGAAGTGAGCACTCTTGGTTAGCCTGTCCACAATCACCCATATTGCATCATGGTTCCTTTGAGTGAAAGGAAGTCCTGAAATAAAGTCCATTGTTATTCTCTCCCATTTCCATTCCGGCATCGACAAGGGCTGTAGTAAACCAACTGGGACTTGATGTTCTGCCTTTACTTGTTAACAAACCAAACATTTAGAGATAAACTCCGCAATGTCTCTCTTCATACCATTCCACCAATAATTTTCTTTGATGGTCTGGTACATATTTGTACCTCCAGGATGCATTGCATATGATTCAGTATGTGCTTCATTCAATATTTCTCTCCTGAATTTGTCATCATTAAAGACGCATAACCTACTTTGATAAAATAAGCCACCATCTTTGGTAAATGTCAAATCAAGTTTTTTTCCACTTTGAACTTCTCTGGTCAATTTTACAAGTTTCTCATCTAACTTTTGTGCTTCTTTCACTTGTTCAAGTAATATTAGCTTTACTTGCAAATTAGCAATAATTGAACCATCTAAATCAAGTGTAAAACAAGCATTCAAGGCTCTTAACTCAAGGAACAAGGGTAAAGGACTCAATGAAATGCTTGCGAAGGATTTCTGACTTAAGGCATCTGCAACCACATTGGCTTTACCTGGATGATAATCAATAGTGCAGTCATAATCCTTGATGAGTTCAAGTCATATACGTTGTCGAAGGTTTAGCTCTTTTTGAGTACCCAAGTACTTTAAGTTCTTGTTATCAGTGAATATATGACATTTCTCTCCATACAAATAATCCCGCCATAATTTTAAAACAAATACTATAGTAGCAAGTTCAAGATCATTTGTAGGATAATGCAATTCATGCGGTTTTAATTTTCGAGAGGCATAAGAAATAACCTTCCCTTCTTGCATCATAACGCATCCTAGACCATTGTGAGATGCATCTTTGTAAACTACATATTCTTTCCCTTCAATCGGTAGAGTAAGTATAGGAGCTTGAGTCAACAAGGATTTGAGAGTTTCAAAGCTCTCTCGACAGTTGTCATCCCAAATAAACTTTACTTCCTTATGCAATAGCTTAGACAAAGGAGAGGCGATAATGGAGAAACCTTTCACAAATCTTCTATATTATCCTTCTAAGCCCAAGAAACTTCTTACCTAATTTGGACTTTTAGGAGGTCTCCATTCAACAACCGCTTGTATCTTACTAGGATCCACCTTCACACCTTCTGTTGATAAAAACATGTCCCACAAAAGCTACCTCATCAAGCAAAAATTCACACTTGCAAAGTTTAGCATAAAGCTCTTTCTCCCTCAAAATTTGCAAAATAATTCGGAGGTGTTTATTATGGTCTTCATTACTTCTGGAAAATATTAAAATATCATCTATAAAAACAACCACAAATTGATCAAGATAAGGTTTGAATACTCGATTCATTAGATCTATAAATACCGCATGAGCATTTTTCAATCTGAATGGCATCACCAAAAATTCATAATGACCATACCGAGTTCTAAAAACAGTTGTAGGAATATCATTCTCTCTAACCCGCAGTTGGTGATATCCAGACCTTAAATCAATTTTTGAGAATACTTTAGCACCCTTAAGTTGGTCAAACAAATCCTGTATCCTTGGCAGCGGATATCTATTCTTGATTGTTATTATATTCAATTGTCTATAGTCAATACAAATCCTAAGAGTTCCATCTTTCTTCTTTACGAATAAAACAGAGGCTTCCCAAGGAGAAACACTAGGTCGAATAAAACCTTTCTCAAGAAGTTCTTGCAGTTGAGATTTCAATTCTATTAATTCTGCTAGAGCCATTCTATAAAGAGTGATAGAAATAGGGGTAGATCCAGGGATAAGCTCGATTGGAAATTCAACTTCTCTTTCAAAGGGCAATCCCGGAAGGTTTTCTGGAAAATCACATACAATAGGTATGTCTTTGATACAAGGACTCTTCAATTGTATATCAAGTATGTGAGCAAGGTATGCCCCACAACCTTGACGCATCAACTTTCTTGCCAAGGCCGCAGAAATAATACTAGATGTCACTGATATTTCACCTTGTACAATGATGTGTGAAAATGTAGGATCTTTTAAAGTCACATGCTTAGACTTACAATCTACCACCGTATGATATTTATAAAGCCAATCCATCCCGATATTAGCTTCAAAATCCTTGAAGGGCATTTCAATCAAATTAGCAGGAAATACTTGGTTTTGAATCACAAAGGGACAATCTTGGTAAACTCAATTACACACAACATGATAACCCAAATGACTTTCAACTAGCACATTATAATCAAGTCTCACAGATTTCACATTTCCGGGAAGAACACGTGATGAACAAATATAGGAATGTGTAGAACCAGGATCAAACAATGTAAAAACACATATGCCAAATAAGTGAAACTTACCGACAACCACGTCTTGTCCATCTTGATCATGTTTCTTCCTCATCACATAAGCGCGTGCAGTAGCCTTTTTCCCACTAGCTTGATTAACTCCACTTGTAACTGCTGCCTCGATGTTTTTTGGTCTTGCACCTCTATTAGTTTGAGAAGGATTAACAGAAGGCTTATGAGCTGAGCCTTCAGTTTTAAAGGAAGAAGCATTACTAGGATTAGGACAATCTTTCACTTTATGATCAAAGCTCCCACAATTGAAACATGCACCAAAAGCTCTCCTGCAAGTGCCATAATGATTCTTTACACATTGTGGACAAGTAGGAACACGAGGCTTGCCTTGGCCATAATTTGGAGTGCTAGCTATAGAAACTTCTGATTTGTTTTGCCTTTGTTGAGGTGGCCTGTTATCACTACCAGCCTTAGAATTATCAAACCTTCCCCTTTTGGATGGACCCCCAAAATATGGTCTAGGCTTTCAGAATCTGTTTTCATTTCTACTAGTTTCTTCTTTATCAAGTCGTTCCCAAGTAAAAGCAGCAGACACTAACTTACAAAATTTCTCATGTTGCACGATCGCCACATTCTTCCTAATGGAATCATTGAAACCGTCTTCAAATTTCCTACATTTGTCTTTTTCCTCTTTAATAATACCACTAGCATAGCGAGAGAGCCTTAGAAACTTCTATTCATATTCAGCAATAGACATGCTTCGTTGTCTTAGATTCAAAAACTCCTTTTTCTTTGCATCACAAAAAGCAGGTGGGACATACTTCATACGAAATTCCTTAAGAAAATAATCCCAAGTAAAAACAGAAGGTTTTACCTTTGCATTGGAAACACTTACACACCAAGCATAAGCATCCTTTTGTAATAGTGAAATAACATACTTAAATTTGGCAATATCTGAACACTCTAACTGCTCAAATACCCTCTCCATGCGATCAAGCCATTGTTCAGCATCTATGGGATCAACAGTGCCTTCAAACTCCACTCCACCCATTTTCCTCATTTTCTCAAAGTTAATCTTGTGGGGATCATGCATCGAATCAGCCTTATGGTGGAAGAATTCAGCCATTTGTTGAAAATGAGGATTCATGGTTTGAGTACCATGACTCATTTGAGGATGTGGACCAGCTCTTACACCCTGATGGTTTCCCACTTCAGAATCACTAGTGTGGGGAACATACTGATTCGAGATATGCTCTCCAACCCCTTCCAGTGCATGAGGTTTGGAAACAGAGGCACCCGAACCTTCACGAGAAGCTTCCATAGGTTGATCAGAAGAAGTGGCCATAACTTAATTCCTTCAAAAGGGAAGATCACATTACATTAGGGATATGTACTAGATGCATATGCACTACATGCGATTCAATTATCATGAACCATATAAACGAACAAATAATCTAAATAGAACCTTTTTTGAAAGCAAACCACTATATTAGTAATTCACAACAAAAGTCATAGAACCACAAACTTGGGCTCTGATACCAACACTTGTAGCGATCCTTTCAAAACAATACCACTACTTAAACAAGAAATCTAATTAAACACTTGCGACATTTAAAACAAATTAATAAGGGCATACTAATTTTAATCTAGTAGAGGGATTAGATTCATAACAAACTCCAAAAAAAATATAACATTTAAGAAATTAACCGACCAGATCTTCATGCATATGTTAACCTCACACTCGAGGGTGAAATAACAAGAATATTACAAGCTTCCGAGTACCGAAATCAGCCGGCTCATGCTTCACACAACTTTCAAGAGATATAGCAAATTAGTATATTACAAGACTTGGGTTTACACACTCCAAAAAGATAAAAACGTATAACCATACTTATATTAGAACCCATGGTGATATGAAAAAATCAGCCCTCAAAATCTCCTCTAAATATACAACATAAAGATCATGTACAAGTCCCAAGGTTATACAAAATATATATGCCTATCTGCAAATGTGATCTTTCTTAAGGCTTTCAAAATCTCCATCATCAATGGCCAACTTCAAGCATCATCGCGAACAGCCCCTACGATAGAAACAACTATCGCTAAGCATATAGCTTAGTGGTGTACAAACTATAGGTTTGGAGCCCTTAAATTCACCAAGTTATCGAGAAATTCTCAAGTCAAGGGCAGCACGATCGAAACAAAATCAGTAAATCAAGTAAACAATATACTAGGAGTATCAAGTTCAATATTTAAAGGTCCAAATGTCAAGAATGTTCATAGCACAACTTTTCAAGAGATTCAATAACAAGGCTCACCCAATATATACATCATGTCGTCACACCAGGCACGACCAGTTATCAAGAAGGGTCAAACCCCAATAATCAAGAGAACAAAGAACCATATTAAAAAATGGCTTCCTAGTTTGTACTTAAAATGGACAACTTCCATCCTTAAGACGAACTAAAAATCCAAAGTCAAGATGGCAAATGATCCATAACAAGAGGCATGCCAAGAGTGACAAAGTCACAGCCACAAAAAGGACAAGGTCCCAACAAGAGTGCTAAGTGATCAAACAATCTGTACAAGTGGGCGAGTTACATAAGCGTCTTTAATGTATTC